>NC_139554.1:135841651-136508673 GCF_965112155.1 Podarcis liolepis
TTTTAGCTGGGACACGGGTGGCGCTGTGGGTTAAACTACAGAGCCTAGGGCTTGCCGATCAGAAGGTTGGCGGTTCGAATCCCCTCAACAGGGTGAGCTCCCGTTGCTCAGTCCCTGCTCCTGACAACCTAGCAGTTCAAAAGCACGAAGTGCAAGTAGATAAATAGGTACCGCTCTGGTGGGAAGGTAAACGGCGTTTCCATGTGCTGCTCTGGTTCGTCAGAAGCGGCTTAGTCATGCTGGCCACATGACCCGGAAAAATGGTCTGCGGACAAACATTGGCTCCCTCAGCCTATAGAGCGAGATGAGCGCCGCAACCCCAGAGTTGGCCACAACTGGACCTAATGGTCAGGGGTCCCTTTACCTTTTATTTTAGCTAATAGAATAAGGACCCCCTTCTTCATGCCATCAACAAACAAGCAGATCAAGTTAGGTTGTTTTGTTTGGATGTGTGCTGGAAAAGTGAATCAACCAGGTGACAACGCACAATGAAGAATGGCTTGTTTAGTTTGCATGGAATCACTTGAGAATCTAATCATAAGAGGCTGGTTTGATTTTGAGCCAAGCCTGTCACTAGCAACCCTTTCTCCATAAATTCCTATAGAGAGTTGCCAGGGCAGACAGAGGGAAGAGCTCTTCTTCTCCTTAGGCTTTCACTTTTGTAGGGTCCCCTATATTCCAACTTCTAAACAATACTTAACTGAAATGGGAAGCTTGCTTGATTTTGGTGAAGCTGAGAAGTACTGCATGGCTTTCAGCAATCCTCTTGTTCTTGCCATCTGTCATACAATACATGAACAGTCAATACTAGCAATGATGACAATAGGATGTTTGTTTCCCATGCCATAATTAGGCCCGTGTATCTTAAGAGAGTACGTTTTGTTTGTTTAAAAGCTCACAAGGAGCCATTGTAATTGCTGGCAGCAAATCAGTATGGGCACCGAACTGGCCAGGCTAGAAAGTGAAGAGGAAGCAGAAACAAAGTAGGAATCTGCCAAATCTCTAAATGTGCGGGCTTTCTTAGGCGAGATTGATATTTTTGTTAGTGCTATAAGGCCTGAGCACGGTTCTAATCTTTAGATGGGCTCAGTTGCTCAAGCAATAGGTGAGTTGCTGCAGGAACAAACTGCATTTACTGCTGATGATACCAATAGCTAAAGAAGAAACCATCAGGTTGAAAATGTACAGAACCTCCAAATCGTAGTTCAATATCTGTACATAAAAAGCCATTTTCCTGGGTTCCCACAGTTTTCATATGGTCAACCCAACGATGCTGGTATGTGTACATGAATAATATGAACATGTTTCCATTGTTTGGATCTCTGTAAGGTATTTGACATACTGTACTGTTGTTGGAAATGAAAGTGAGAAATACACTTGACACAGGCCCTACTCGGGTGGTTGTATTATTCACAAATGCATCCTTGCAGAATGGGATTGCATCATATTTTGAGACTGTCAGGAGACCCTGAAGCTTGGTAGAATTAGATTGGAATAATCACTTACCATTTCAAAGGCTTTATTCATGTAAGAACTACTTACAGGATGAGTGGAGATGAGAGAGAAAAACAGCAAGCATCTGGTCTCAACAAGTTGGAGGAGAACAAAGAAAATGGCTCAGCTTTTAGATGTGGTGTTAACTTAGACATAAAAGATAAAGGGTAAAGGGACCCCTGACCATTAGGTCCAGTCGTTGCTGACTCTGGGGTTGTGGTGCTCATTTCGCTTTATTGGGCGAGGGAGCCGGTGTACAGCTTCCGGGTCATGTGGCCAGCATGACTAAGCCGCTTCTGGCGAACCAGAGCAGCGCACGGAAATGCTGTTTACCTTCCCGCCGGAGCCGTACCTATTTACCTACTTGCACTTTGATGTGCTTTCAAACTGCTAGGTCGGCAGGAGCAGGGACCGAGCGACGGGAGCTCTCCCCATCGCGGGGATTCGAACCGCTGACCTTGTGATCGGCAAGTCCTAGGCTCTGTGGTTTAACCCACAGCGCCACCCACGTCCCACTAACTTAGACATAGAGGCTTACAAACAAGTGCTGGCTAGATTGCTAGATAAAACAGTGCTCCTTCAAACTCTAGATAAGGAAATACAATTGCTTTCTTCCAACAGGGAAAGCACAGGACAACACGTGAAAGGGGAATCAGAAGTGGATTCTAGCATCTGGAATCCCTCATTGTAATCTAAAATTCTGCAATATGCTTAAAAATAAGTGCAGATCGTCAGTTATGGAAGATATGATGGTAACATAACAGTTTGTTTGCCAGGCTGTATTACTGTGTTGAAGCTGGCAGAAGTTTGGAAAATTCATGGGAAAGCTGAATACTGTTGCTAGGTGTTGTCATCCCAAAGCTCCTCAAGTTTTCGTTGGTTTTTTCCGCTTCCCTACCAATTAAGAACTCCAGGCAGTTGGTTGCTTGGCAACATGTTGCTTGTCTGGGCAGCATAAGTCATAGTGCCAGGAAAGAACTTATTAATGCAAGCAAAATTTCAGTAACTAAAAAATTACCTATTTTGGTTTTCAGATTCAGGGACTACAAGTTACTGGTTTTGTTTCTACTCCTATCTGTATCACCGTGCTTCACATAAGTAGCCTATAGTATTATCTCTTAAAGGTGTGAAATCTTTATTAAGTGGCCATCTTGCTTCTCTGGACCTGAATTAGAATGGCACATATCAACCTGATTAACTAATTTGGTATACTGGATGTCTGAAATGCAAATGCCTCTTCCACATAGCTGGGAGGACTTGATTCATGGTATGAGGTTTGAAGGCTTCACAGAGGCTTATGGATCCATAGTCCATTCAGGGCATCCTATTATGCTCATTGGGGGTTGGAGCAGGGAGGGTTTGATTTGTGGAAGATGCAAAAATGTCTGGTGAGTCCAGATCATGCCATGTGTTGGTGGAGAGGTTGCAAGGAGAGTCTACTGCTGCCAGGATTCTTTCTCAACCGATCATGGTCTCATTTTGAACGTTGGTGACTTGCTTGCTTGGGTTCAATCCTCTCCGCTAAAATCTGAATGAATAGTTTGTTTTTTAAAAAATTCTCTTTATTAATTTTCATACACACATATACACACATATGTACAAAAAATAAATTCTTCACGGGAAAAAAACAATAATAAGAACAACATAACTTAATTATAAGAAAAAAACAAGAAAAAAACAAAGACAAACATGTAAATTATTGACTTCCCTCCACCTCAGTTTTGGGTTATGTAATACATTTCCCCCCGCAATTTTTATTTAAAACTTTTGTATGTCGAAGGGTTATATTAAGCCTACTGTGACTGAATGAATAGTTTGTTAATGGGATCCAGGAGCCTCCCTTCTTGTCACTAATTGGGAGGGAAATATGTTTGTTTGTTAGTTTGCTTGCTTGCTTGTTTATTAAATCTGTATACTGCCCTTCATCTGTAGATCTCAGGGTGGTTCACAAAATACATAATAAAAACAATTACAAAAATAATATGAAAACCTCTTCATCCCCTCCCGCAAACACATTTAAAAGAACATAGGATGTTAGTCAGCCCAGTTCCTGGTTGAAAAGGAATGTTTTCTTTTTTTCTTTTTTTCTTTTTTATAAAATATTTATTAAAGTTTTACAAATTTTATCACACACAATACAAACAAACAAAAATGAAAAAAGAACAAGTATAATTTCAAAACCTTATTTTCTTAAAACTTACTTCACCGACCTCCTCATACCTCCCCTTTCAGCATTCCCATTTCAAATATTATGTTCAGCAAATCCTCACCCTTAATTTTATCTAATTGTCAACCTTTCTTTTAACTTAATCTTTACAACTGTACTCCACTTAATTTCTAAAACCACATCATTCTAACACTCATTAATTTTACAATATTTCTTAAGATAATTCTTGACTTTCTTCCAATCTTCTTCCGCCGTCTCTTTTCCCTGGTCTCGGATTCTGCCAGTCATTTCTGCCAGTCCCATATAGTCTATCACCTTCATCTGCCATTCTTCCAAGGTGGGTAGGTCTTGTGTCTTCCAATACTTTGTGATGAGTATTCTTGCTGCTGTTGTAGCACACATAAAGAATGTTCTGTCTTTCTTTGGCACCAATTGGCCGACAATGCCCAGGAGAAAGGCCTCTGGCTTCTTAAGGAAGGTATACTTAAATACCTTTTTCATTTCATTATATATCATTTCCCAGAAAGCCTTAATCTTTGGGCATGTCCACCAAAGGTGAAAAAAGTACCTTCAGTTTCTTTACATTTCCAACATTTATTATCTGGCAAGTGGTAAATTTTTGCAAGCTTGACTGGGGTCATGTACCACCTATAAATCATTTTCATAATATTTTCCTTTAAGGCATTACATGCCGTAAATTTCATACCGGTGGTCCACAACTGTTCCCAGTCAGCAAACATGATATTATGACCAATATCTTGTGCCTACTTTATCATGGCTGATTTCACTGTTTCATCTTGTGTATTCCATTTCAACAGCAAGTTATACATTTTTGACAAGTTCTTAGTATTGGGTTCTAATAGTGAAAAGGAATGTTTTCACCTAGTGCCTAAAGGTGTATAATGAAGGGGCCAGGCGAACCTCCCTATGGGAAAACATTTCACAGATGGGGAGCCACTTCAGAAAAGACCTGTTCTCATCTTGCCACCCTCCAGAGCTCTTGTGGAGGAGGCACATGAAGAAGGGCCTCAGAGGACGATCACAAGGTCCAGATCAGTTCATATGGGAATCGGAGGTCCTTGATGTATTGCGGTCCTGAGCCACTTAGGCCTTACAGGTCAAAACCAGCAACTGTAACTTGAGCATCTTGGTCATGCTCAAGTTACAGTTTTCTCCAGTACTGGCCACGTTTTTGAGATAAATCACATATTGGAGTTGATTTGGACATCCTGTTTCAAGACAAGGCAGGGGAAATACTGATGGGCAGCTTACCATAGGATAGTTTTCTACCATGCTGTTTCTTGGTAATCTGTAATTACTACATATGTTGTATAATCTCACTGCCTTTTTGCCATGAATTTCAGACGTCATTAATTCTAAGAGATATTTATGTTCTGTAACAATTTAAAATACTTTGGATTTTTGAGGCATTTTCAGAACAACTTTTAAAAACCTAGATGCTTTTTCAAAGCTATATTTTAAGAAGACCCCACCCCTTCCCTGAACAGGAAAATGTTTCACTAAAAGCATTGCACATGTATTTGGAAACCAATGCAAACAACTATATAATCAGAATGATGGCATAGCAAGAACATAATAAGCCATCTATTCAATAAACCCAGAACTAGAAAATAGTGGCAAAGTGTAGCAATAGGTAGAACATTTTCCAAGCCACAGTAATGGCAAATCTCGGGGAGGATGGGGAAACCTTTCTAAGGAAGCGGGACATAATCTGTCATAGTTGGATTTTTCCATAGCACTTTTAGCAGCATTTAAGAAATGAGTCAGCTTATCCTGTGTAGATCTTGTATTTGCCCTTAGAAACAAGGGCTTCTAATTTTCCAGAGCCGCTTCCCCTCACTTCAGCCTCTGATTAATCTCCTTTCTGTGCTAGGGATTGGTGCAAGTTAGTTTGACAATCAACCACCCTAATATAGCTCCCCCCATTGCTTTGTACTACCTGAATTGTCAATGTATTTGCCACTTAATGTGACATTGAAGTTAGCTTTTTAAATTAAAAGTTAAAATTTTAATATATTGAAATGTAATTTTATCAAGATGCTTGGGGGAAAGAGGTAGAAATAACTGCTGTGAATGTTCAAGACTGGCTTAGCGTTCAAGGCAAAATATTTGTTTTATGAACGCTTGATTTTGCATGTAAGCAGATAACGCCCATTAAAACTGAAGCAGCCATTCCAAATAGTTAATAATTACAATGGTGTGCTAAAAGGCTTTCAGTGGAAACATGTAGCATATTTATATGTGGTCTATTTTTGACACACGGATGCTGAGTGAGTTGAATCAGTGCATTTATTTATAGATGTAGTTGCTGAAGGAAACCTGTTTTTCAAGTCAGCCTTTTCTTGCATATTACTTAGGCATTTATGTAAGGGAAAGGTGAAACTAGCTTTGTAGTTGTGAATTCCCCAGTTATGTACAAAGGAATAATATCTTGTCAAATGCCTCATAGACAAAACTCATATATAACCATAATGTTTCATCAGAAAGAAAAACCCAACAGCAACAGTATTGTTTTATTAGGACCAACTAAATTGTCTCTACATGATAAGCAAGATTTTGAGTTCACAAAACAAAACATGTTTTGGCTATTATTACAAGATGAAGGTAGGGGGTGGTTACTATTCTCATATCTGTAATTAAAGTGCAGAACCTATACCGGCTAGCTAGAGCATGTATTTGAGTTTCCAAATGGTTCTCCTTTGCTTTCTATTTTGTACAGTGGTACCCCGCAAGACGAAAAACTCACTAGACGAAAGAGTTTTCCGTTTTGGAGGTGCTTCGCAAAACGAATCTCCTATGGGCTTTCTTCACAAGACGAAAATGTCTTGCGAGTTCCTGCGGGTTTTTTCCCCTTCCCCCCTGTTTCTAAGCCGCTAAGCCGCTTATCAGCTGATCCGATAAGCCGCTAAAAGCCGCTAATAGCGCTAATCCGTCAATGGGCTTGCTTCGCAAGACGAAAAAACCGCTAGACAAAGAGAATCACAGAACGGATTCTTTTCGTCTTGCGAGGCACCACTGTATTTGCATTTACAAGTGACTCGTGTCAGGCTAAAGGCCAATCATTGCATCTTTTAGAAATGCCCTTGCGTTACTGATGATATGGCGTACTTTTGTGCAAACCTTGGAGCTGTAATAGTCAATGTGTGGTGTCCTCCAGATGATGCTGGACTCCAGCTCCCGTCATGCCTGATCTGGAGAGCACCACCTTGGCTATTCCTGCCTTGGAGGGGCTAAAGGTATTCTATTGGATGACAGAACAAGCAGGTATTGAATACTACCAGTGACTAATGGTGAGCATTTTGCGTGAAAGCTTGTTGTCTGCCTACATGTACTTCCCCTCCAGCTAAGGCATGTTCTGCAAGTTTAAACTATGTGGAAATATAGCTTTATTCTTTTTTTTCTTTATGGTAGGCTGAAGCGAGGCTTGCAGCAAAGCGTGCAGCACGAGCTGAAGCACGAGAAATCCGAATGAAGGAACTGGAGAGGCAGCAAAAGGAGGTATGTGAAAGATATTGAGTTGTCTTTCTCTGCAGCCCCAAAATTACTTCTTAATCTTTTGAATGAAACGCAGAAACGGTCCTTTGGGAGCCACAGTTGGTGGTGATTGTAATAAATTTGTTTAATGAATGGAAAATAGATTAAATGTGTGTTAATGGTTCTTCTTGAATATTATTTACTTACTTTGTGTAGCCAAAGCCCTTACAAAAAAGATAAAATACATTACTCAGTTCTTCTTGTAATAATGTAAAATAGAAGAGCCACGATTTTTTCTTTTGAACTATACAGAATTTCCTGTTACTTAAGATGTGGGGGAGGGGCCTAGGAAAGCACCTTCTTTGGTCTGAGTATTGTTTCCTTCTCACACATCACTCAACTGAAATGAAATAAAAGTAGCATTTGCAACCTCGAAGTAGAATGGTTCTAGCTCTTTCTGCTTGACAGCTGGAGAGCTATTATTACTTTTGTGTGTTTGATGAATTCAGAATCAATTTGTGCATGCTTGCTTGGGAAATAAAAGCAAGAGGAGCATCTGTTGGGCTCGTGCACAGAATTGGTACACCCTTCTAGGTCAATGCTGGCAGTGGCCGTAATAGCCCTGTCCATAGTTTGTATTTAGTCAATGGGTAATATTTTGAAAACATGCTTTTTTAAGACTCAGATAGTAATAGTAACTGGCCTAAACAGCCTTTCCTCTACAACAGTTGCTTCTATCTGAGTGGAATTCTCCTTTGTAAACTCCACCAGAAGGTTTACACGTCTGTCAAGGGTATTTATATCCACCTGCTATGCTAGTCCTGAGTAACAGGATTTCCTAAACAGCAGTAGAACAAACTCATAGTCCCTGGCAGCAGTATTCTTCCTACTTGTGCTTTCTAAGTGATCTGTGTCCTCCTTCCTAAGGGACCTAAGTGAGCAGTTACTGAAAGTGCTGCTGTCTCTAGAGGTCCATCTAGATTCCACACATCCTTGTCCTGTCCTGAAATCTTGTGTTTGCTTTTGTCAATTCCTAACTCCATCCTGACCAGTATATGGGACTACTCTTGCCTCTCTATGGGTGTTGGTAAAACATCCCATCCAGTCATGTGTTGAGAACTTAGATGGATTAACACTAAAACTATATCTTCTTCCAAGTGGATGTAGTTCTTGCAACGAGTAACAATGTTCAGTTTCACATACAACAGTAAACGGTAGTTTAAAAAAATGTGCCGGTTCACATGTAATACTAAGCCAGGACTCTGGTTTGTTTCTTCCTTGTGCAGCATGAGTCTGCGCACCAGCATTATGCTTGTTCGTGTTAAATTATAATTTATTGATTTAGCATTGTGTATGAACCAGACTGTCAGGGAACTGCCATCGGAGGAACAGGTGGTGGAAGGGCTCACAGAGGCTGGGAGAGACCCAGCAGCTGAAGCAGGAACCAGCAGGGGGAGAGGTGGGTCTCTGAGGGAAAGCGAGCAAGAGGGAGGGCTCAGGGACACGTCCAGTGAGAACAGTGGGGAGGTTTCTGAACCTCCCATAGGGAGACCCACTCCTCACCGGAAACTGTCACGCCGCGAGTCCAGAAGACGTATTTCCGTTAAGGAGCTTTTATGCTGGAAACGATTCCGAAAGCAACCACTGTCGGAATCTGCAAGTGACTAGAGCAGCCATGTCTGAGGGGCTCCGTCACAGACAGAGGTTTGTGGAATTGAACAAACTCTGAGGGACTACGATTTTACGCACAAGCAGCTCATCATCCCATCACACAGACCAACCTCTGAGCAGACAATTATCCAACTGGCTATCTCACAACTGGCCCATTTAATCTTACATTTTTGGGTGAAACCAAGTATAGCAATTCTTAAGTTTCTGCCAGAGGCAACAATCAATCCACAGTGTATGGTAGAAAGAAATTCAAGGAAATATAGTTACTTGTGACTAAAACTGTGCATTCTGGAAATGCCTCTAAGCAGAGTTCACAGTATTGCTTTTAATTAGTGGCTGGTTAAAACGTGGCCTGGATACAGAGTATTTGTCTATAAATCACCAAGTAGTTTCTAGTGTGTGTGTGTTATATTAACTGCATAAAGCAAAGATGTCAGTTCTGCATCTCTGACTCTTGATACGAGGCGTACAGCTCTCATCTGATGGGACACAGAGAGGTGCCTAGGCCTTGCACTGGTATCACATGGGGATGTTGGCTTTGGCCCCCTCCCTGTGGATCTTCAGTTCATAACAGAGAGAGAACTAGCTGCAACTTCTTTTATTTCAAAGTAATCTTGTTGGCTGTCTAAACTATTTTTTATCTAAAAACAATTGTGTGTGTTGGCTATTTATTGTTTTCAGAAATTGTAATTGTTAGTTTGCATTATATACTTAATTTGTCTCATAAGTTTCTATGTTTAAGACAGAAAAGTTATCCCCAGGCTAGTTGGACCCCTGTGCTTATATGAAGATCTAAGCAACTGTCTTGAGCACCACAAAATACCAATTTTATAGAATAAAATTTGACAATGCTCAGAATGTCCCCCAAACATATAAGAATATTTATACCCCGACCATCTGGCTGGGTTTCCCCAGCCACTCTGGGCAGCTTCCAGCACACATAAAAAAATGTCAAGCATTAAAAACATCCTGATACAGGGCTGCCTTCAGGTGTCTTCTTAAAGTTGTATAGTTCTTTATCTCCTTGACATCTGATGTGAGGGCGCCACTACCGAGAAGACCCTCTGCCTGTTTCCATGTAACTTCACTTCTCACAGTTATGGTACCACCAACCATCCTGTCAACGTCCTCAACAAAACACTACTCCTCCAAAAGAAATAAAAGACAAAAAAAAAAGAAGCAGACACAGACACGCTGGGCAGTCCTTCCCAACCTGGCAATCAAAACAAAGTTGGTTTGGGTAAGAGGGCAGACACCAGGCAAGGTGGAGGGTCTGTTTCTTAGCTGGAAGGCTAAGAAAGCTGAAACCTACTGTTAATAGGAAAGTGCTTAATAAAAAATAACACAGTGCTTGTATATTAAAGGATACAGTGTGAAGCATTTAAAATTAGATCTAATTGTAAAGTAGAGGGATAAAGTAGCCAGTTGCGGGGAGCAATGTGCATTTTATTGCAACAGGTCATGTTTATATGCTTCCCTGTTTCCCAACAAGTTTTGTTCATGTTTTAAAGATAAGCTATGTCAAGTTGTTGATACACCTGATATGTTTTCATTTCACAACCCAGTGTGATATCACCCACTTAGGTTTTGTTGTTTGTTAATAGGGTGCTGTATTAAGGTATTTTTTTGTTTGTTTTAAAGGTCAAAGTCTTCTCAATACAGCCTTCTTTTTCTCATTTTTTGAATTTGTTAATTGTGATTATTGAAAACATTGATAAATTAGCAGAGTTGCTGCTTAATACAATGTTCTTCTGCAGTGTACAAGAGAGAGGGCAATAATCCCAAATGAAAAGGAATCTGAAATGCAATTCCCTGAAGAAAATCCTTCTATGTTAGCTGACATAGCAGAGGCTGTGTGCTTTGAAGCATCTGTCTGAGATAATCATCTTATGTTTTTAGGTTCAGAGAGAAAATTACTGCTGAAACTATTAGAAAGGCGTGCTCTGTTATGTTGAGGAAAATTTTGAATTACTTTTTGTGACACTTTTCTAAGGACTACCCCAAAATATTTATTTGGTTCTCTAGTTTAGGGCACGTTGCCATTTTACATTCAGGTGCCGCTTCCTGACACTTTCCCAACTTCAATATATATTACCATCAGTAGTTCAGGGGCGTCGTTCTCAATGTCAGTTTTTGTGAAAGTCTGCACAGGTCCTAACAGGGCATGCAGATACAATTGTTGATGGCGAAAATGGGCAGGAGTACAATTTTCTTTTTTCTGAGCATCTGGAAGCTCTTCCCTGTAACATGCTGACTTGGCTATGGAAGTGTACAGAACAGTCATCTACAGTACAAGATTGGGGAGACATTGAAGAACATCTGTCTAATTGTCTACAATTGCCAGGAAATTACCTTTGTGAAAAACCTTGCAGGATCTTTTTGTTTCCTCCCTTCCACCCGTGATAAGATTGCACAGCAGTTGAAGAAACAACAGCAACAAATATCCAATAGCTGGTTAGAACTGAAAAAGCTTTTCTGTGCTCATCAAGTAGCAGGGCTGGCCATTTCAGCTGAAACATTGCTGTCTCAGAGAACTCTGCCATTTTGCATGATGTGTTCATGCTGCTTTGGTCCTGACAGTTGCCACTGCCCTCCACAAAGAGTGACTTCCACGTTGTGAGGGCAGCAGCACTAGGCAGGACAAAAAGTAGCATTTGAGTGCAGAGCATGCTTCTGGCCCAGCTGGCTGCTAGGGCTGGATGATATCTGGTTTTCAACATTGTGATATATCACCAGATAAACATCACAGTATGCTGTTATATCACAATGTCTGAAATAGGGATGGAGCTATGTAGAGGCACTGGCTGGCTTCATGGTTTTTCCTGCCTCGTGATTTTTGCACAGCATGCGCCCATGCGCGCACACATATCATGATTCACAATATATTGCCAGGTCAAAAATTACGATAGTCATATCATGATATGGACTTCAAACTGGTTTTGAATGATATATCACCCAGCCCTAACACGCATCCTGATTTGTGATATATTGCCAGGTCAAAAAGTATGAAAGCAATATCTCAATTTCTCAATATCTCAATTTGGAGCCTACTGGCTGCTGCACAAAATATGAGAATCCAGCCTTTACTCCTTGGCAATGGCACTGAGCACTTGGCTGGGCTCCCCCCGAATTCCCACTCCACCACCTATTGAGGAGGGAAGAACTGAGCAGCGATGGTCACTGGAGAGACCTGGGGGTGGGCATGTGGGCAGCTGTCCAGATCATGCACAGCTTCTTCTGATTCAGGGTTATGGAGAATAGCGCTGTGTGCCATCAGCTCCTGCAGGACAGGACTGCCACCAAAAGTCCAAACTTCACTGCTGTAATTAATCTAGAGAGGACTGAGTGATTATTGTATTCTGTTTTGAATGTTATGGAATAGCTTGCAAGCTCTGGGCTACAACATTGTGCTTGAAATGTTTGCTTGAAGTAATTTTCCATAAAGATACTCTTGAAATGTCAGGATCCATTGTTTGCTATTTAAAGTAGAAAGGTCAGGCTGCTTAAAGTGTGATTATGCAACATATGTATGACATGGTATATAGTCAACAATATGATTTACACAGAGGTAAGGGTGGTATGCTTTTGATATACTTTATGCTGAAACTAGGGGAGCTTGCTTGGACTGGCAAAATTCCTTTTGTGTAATTCTAATTGGATAAGCAGGAAGTGTGGGGTCCCCCCCTCTTGCGCTAGAAACTTCTGCAGAAGTAAAACTTCTATTGCGTGTGTTAAAGAAAAATGCCCTATTATTGTCTAAAAGTCTTGATTATTATTTGTGTTGGGGATCAACAATGTATATTCATTGTGAAGAACTTTTTACAGTATTAATATGTGGGTTATCTTCTGTTTCGGGAGCTTATTCTGTGCCTCTGCTCCCTAGCACTGTATGTAAGGCTTTAAAAATCAGCATTTTTCATTGCCTTTTCTGGTGAACTTGAAGTCTGAGTATAATGTGAAGCCAACTAATAATACTTCTCAGGATATGGCTACATTAATAAGTTGCAGTGGAAGTTGGGTAGGAAATTATGTGTTCATGTTATTACCGAAACTTCTACTTGGTCTACCAGAACTGCACAGCCATGCAACTCTGGAATCCTGTGCCTACCTAAATTACAAGGCCAGCGTCTAAAGAGCTATCATACTGCTGGGTTTTAACAATCCAAGAGTCATTCTTTGTGTTTTATATGGATCTCTGTCCACAATATTGGATCCAGTGAAATTTTCCTCCACTGCTGAAGCACATTTTGCATTCTTGATAAATAAAAAAAATTGGTCTTGAACTGTGGTTTATTTCTGCATTCTCATATATGGGTTTGTGTGGAATAAGAGTTCTTTGTGAACTGTACCTACTGAAAGCTATTGCCCTTATTTTTCTCCTTTCTTTCCTTTCCTTTGCCTATGTAGATCTATCAAATTCAAAAGGTAGGGTTTGCTTAGCCTCTTGTGTGATTGCATGCACTTTTCCTTTTGCATCAGGAAACCTGGTGGCACTTGAGAATTAAACCCACATAAATATGTCAGGTATGCAGCAGGATTTACTTGGAAATTTATCTTTAAGACTCTCTTGCTTCTACATGTAAAATTCTGCTACTCTATTAACATCAACCAAGAGTAAACTTGATCTTGTTGTGAGTTGCTCAAATAACAGCTTCTCTCACAGCTAATTTACTGATATAGTACTAATCGGGTGAAATATCACAGGATTTGTTCACAATAATTGCTCTTTTTAACTGTGATTTTTTACTAGGCTCTAAAATGACGGCATGGCTGTGACTTCAAATGCTGAAATAGCACCTACCACACAACACCAGCACACCGGTCCATGTGGATTTGTTTTTAGAGCCATAATCACTTTGCATTCCCTCATAACTGATTGATGTAGTCCAAACAAGGCATGCTTTCAGCCAGTAATTGCGTATGCGAAGATGCCTCGTGGAGTGGGTAATTCAAAGTTGCCACATTGGAATGGGTGTTTAACTATGGTGTATGGCTGGAGTTATAACTTAATCTTGGACTAGAGCAACAGAATGTTAAACTGGAATAGCTGTTGCAGGCAACAAACAGCTTTCAGATTTTGATATATGGTAAAATTAAAATACTCTTTGTGGATCCTAACAGTTTTAGTAGTGTATATTTGTGTGACAGCCCATGTTGAAGTTTTCAATAAAACTTCAAGATATGCATATGCAATTATTATCATAGAAGACTAAATCACAAACTGTCTTCATTGGTAAACCTGCTGCTATTTACTAATGAGTCTCCCAGGATTCTGACAATCAGGCTCCTTTTGCTTGGGCAACATTCTGTTCTTTCTTTGCATGTTTTCACTTCAGTGACTGTACTTACTAATGCTTCTTGAATGGCCGTGCAAATTAGGCAGCTTCTGAAAATGCTGAAGTTGCTTGACTGCTTTAGTCTTGGACTAAAGGAGATACCTCTTCAGAGGCTTGGAGCTGTTATTTCCTGCATTGTGTATGCTAATTGCTCTGTCTCTTATCAAACCAGGTTTGTAGACTTCTCTAAGGCTTCAGTCAGTTCCTGGGGGTGGGAGGATGCTGAAGTCCCTTCCAGCAATATACAGTAGTGAGCACTGCTGCAAAAGAGGTGTCCATAGTTGTCATTGGGGCATATTGATGGTGCTCATGCCATGGTCACCAATCATATCCTTCCCCACTAACAACTCCCCTCTGTGCAGAGTTACTTTGAAAGAGTTTCCTTTAAAATTGATTGGGTTGTTGAAATATGTGTGGCACATTCTCTTATGACTTCATGTAAATGTTTTAAAAAGAAGAAAACTAGTGCAAAACCACTTGCTCTGAAACACTTGCTTTTTAAATAAATTTGTTTCATTCACTGTTAGAAACTGAGATATGAAAGCTAGGAGCTAAATGGCACCTTAAACCTAGGTCATGGGCGCAACAACAAGAATACAAGCTGAAAATGAATGAACTGCAGCTAAAATATTATGTCCATTTTTCACATGGTCTAGTCTTCATCTGAAGACTGCAAAAAATGAAGCCTTTCTTCCCCAGCCTTAAACCTTAAACTTCTTAGGGTTTTGAGGGTTGCTCAAAACACTGCTATTCTGTAAGGGGAGCTGAGAGGCAGAACCCATCAGCTTGCCTTACCCTGAAGTGATTTCTTGGAAGTCGAACAGGCAGGAATTTCTCCTCCCACTCCAGCAGTGGCAGTTTTAATCTGAAATCTTAGATGCAGTACTGTGCCCAGAGCTCAGAAATTGCTTGCGCTAATGAAATTCCCAGTCGCAAAATGCGCCTAGAACAATGGGAGTCTCGAACACTGGTTTCATTGAACTCATATACCTCACATTCAAGAGAAACGTATGGCTTATTGCCTTCTGGGCTAACCAGATTCACTACGCTCTTGATGTGGATGGAACTATAGGAAATGTTTGCAATTGGGATTTACCGTATTGGCCCGAATATAAGCTGTACTTTCCCCCCAAATTCTGACTGAAAAGTTGAAGTGCGGCTTCTATTTGGAACGGAGTGCTGCACGCCCGCCTCCTGGCACTACCGCCCTGAATGGGGGACGGGGTGGCTGGCGCTATAAAAGGAACAGGATAAAAAGTTTTGCACATTGTTAGTATGGGTTGTTCAGTATTGGCTGCATTCTGCCGGCCCTGCTTGCTGATTTTGTGCAACAGCCGTACTGCTAGTGGGACCCATTTTGTGTAGTGTAACAGCCAAATCCAGTGGGTGTCTTCTATTTGTGAAAGTTGTTGCATAGCTCCTAGTGCAACTGCTATTCTTATACACTGTGACAGTTAAGCTTTGTGTACTACTGCCCCAAGTGCAACTGCTTGTGAAATAATGCTAAATCTCAATCTTCTTGTGCTAATGTTACATTGGCCCTCACTCAGTATTTTTACATAATTTGAACTTCAGTTAATGGGTAAAATTTCACCCTTGTAAGAAGCATAAAATTAGTAACTGGGGTCAGTTGCTGAAAAAAACAAATACATTTTAAGGATGTCTGCAACACTCTAATAGCTAAATAGAAAGCATATAATAACACATTTCAGTAAGCCAACAGAGCTGCTTGTTAAATAGTGTGTCAGGAAGAAATAGGAGTGACTTATCACTTAAGAGATAAGTAACTGTTTTAATATCTCTACTGGAGTTGGTGTGTCAGGAAGTGTCTCTTCTTTGCAGCTGTCTATTAAATATTAGAGCACCATTGTCGCTCTGCCTAGCATGGAAATGCTTGTCTTCCTCTTAACAATACAGGACAGTTGTTATTCATGGCACCCATCAACCTTCAAGAGAGAGGACTTTTTAGCAGAGGGTTCCCTCAATTTGTAAAAATCCCAATAGAATAAATTTACCTTTCATTCCTGCCCCTGAAACTTAAGTCAAACAAAGTGTGAAGCCACTGTTTTTGCTCAAATGTTCCTTTATAATAAATCTTGACTGAACTGGGTCAGAAATTCAGGCCTGTTGCATCATTCTCCACTTCTTTCTCTATGGAATAATATGCCCTGCTAACAGTGCTCAGCAACCTATTACTGCTGGACTGACTTTAAACAGTGCTGCCATTCTGAACAGAGAAGCTGCCTTGTGGAAAGCCATTTCTGCTTCAGTGCCTTCAGAAGAGACGCTCTGGCTTGCAGTCTTGCATGAGCACGTTTGCTTGATCCTTTGTCTGTGTGGTGCTGCAGAGATCCCTTGTCATGCAGGGGTGGGCAACGTGTTGTTTGCAGGGGAGGAGGGGACATGCAACTTCTGAGCTCTCTTGTGCTGGGAGGGGTATCAAGGAGATTGGGCAGTCGCCTTCTCTTCATTTGCTTTCTCTCTTTCTTGAAATCGTCTGGACTGAGGTGATTCAGATGTGCAGAAAAGAATGATGCATTATGTTTCTGACTTGTGCCTCTCCAGACTGCTATAAGTTCCTTTTAAAGCTCCCCTTTAATGTGGAAAGCAAAGTACCCACAATACATGTTGTGACTTCACTGTTCCCATCCTCCTCCTGTAATCCTCCCCCTCCTCTTTTGCTTTACAGGTTCTGACCCAAACCCTGTTGTCTTCATTTTTTTCTCATGCATCCATTTTTTAAACTGCACAACTCCACTGTTAACATTTTGCCCTCATAGATATTTGGAATGTTCTTTTTGCCTCTCAAACTGCTCAAAACGTTTCCATCTCCCTCATCTGACTTTTTCTTTGCACTTGACTCCATTTTCTATTATCCTTGTATCTTAGCTTATTTAGATTGTGAGTCTGTGGGTGTGGATTTTTCTGTATTGCAATTATATTTCTACAGTGCCTATTCTTTTATGTGCTTGATAAACTTACCGCACAGATATTGTTCTCACTTTATGGTATACTTTTTCTGCACACTTGAATCAGAGAAGTAAATGAATACTTTGAGCTGATCCTACCTTGGTAGAAGAAACATGCTTCCCAGTTTCTGGGTCCCTGAAGCATTTTCGTGCTTTTAAAGGCTCTGGCTAAGATTGAGTACCACAGTGGCCTATGGGGGTGGAGAATGCAGTGCGCATATTAACTGTGGGCCTTCAGCTCATGCTGCATTTCCTTTGAGACTCTTGATGCTGAATAAGTTGCTCACCCCTGTACAGATGTTTTTTTAAAGGGCATGCCTATGCTACAGAGGAGGCTGTGGCTATTTGACCTCTAGGTTAGTTGCTAGATTTGTGTGATCGATGTTACTCTGAACTTCACTGATTATGTTTGAGGTTTTTTGATCCTTGAAATATGTCACCCTCTTGCCTTAATTGGAAGGCAGTGAGTATTAATGTCAGTGGCTATTTGCAGATTAAGCCCAATTTTTGAGACTTTCATAGTCTTGGTATAGCTACACTGTAGCCATGTCAAGCAAAGTTGAGCTCCAAGTCTATAGTAATGGTTTGGTCAAACCAAATCCATGTATTTTATTGACTAAAGCAAAATCTTTGGTGTAGGCATGCCTATAAACTTGTGCAGTTTACTTTTTCATCTAAGTTTCCACCTTCTTTCTTTCATAGAAATATTATGGTCTGGATACAAAGTTTGGCGACATCGAGCAGTGGATGGTAGGCTTTGTCTAAGAATCCAGATTTGTCTAAAACTGGGCATCATGTTGAATAAACTATGTAGCATAACTGTTATCTCTACCTGAAGATGTGCTTTCATTCCTGAACTCTAGTTGTTAAAACATTTTTCAGAGTTGGAAGACTGATATGGTGTACTAACTCTCAGAAACCACCCTGCCATTTTTAAAATCCAAAGCATTTCTTTGGGATGTCATGTCATATTGCTGAAGAATGTTGCTGACACCTGTCGATTAGCCTCTGGTTTCCATGTACAGACTTATATGCACTAACCATTTATCAATCACTGTTAGAGATGTGAGAAAGGGGAGAGGCATGAGGCATCCTTCAGGCACACAGGAGCAGGAGGTGCTTTAATCTCAAGCACGATAATCAATCTTCCACACTGTTTCCCACTACTCTCCATGGAATAATGGGTACAATTGCATGGTGGTGGTTTGAGGAAACATCTTAATGAACATAAACATTAATAAGAGAGGTGTATGAGAAATGTTAACATATTGTTGATACTTTGCCCAAGAATCCTCGTACATTTCTTCCTGGGACATCTATGTACTTAATGTGAGGAGGCTATATAGAAAGCTGCCTTTGGTCCATGTTGCTCAGCATTATTTGCACTGACTGG
Source organism: Podarcis liolepis (assembly GCF_965112155.1). Classification (NCBI taxonomy): domain Eukaryota; kingdom Metazoa; phylum Chordata; class Lepidosauria; order Squamata; family Lacertidae; genus Podarcis; species Podarcis liolepis. The sequence continues at coordinate 135,860,177 of NC_139554.1, forward strand.
CAGCAAGTCTCCTGGGAATCTTTCTTCGTCCCACTTGGAGATTGAGCCAGGGACCAGGGATGCTCTGCCACTGAGCTTTAGCCGGTCACTAAACACTACTGATCACTGCTGGCCATGTAGATAACTATATAACTCAGCACAGGTTAAAGTGTACCCCACATGTGTAGACTATCGGAAACAGAAGTACCAAAACAAGCTTCTCAGTCTATGAACTCAGAACAATTAGAATGTGTGCTTATAGAATTCTTTAGCTCACAGTTGCATATTAAGGAATAGAAGTGGGTTTGCAAAAGGAATAATTATGTCATGAGATTTCATATACACAATAGATTTCTGAGTCTGGAACAACAATGGATTTCAGATATGGTGAAATACCTATTGCTATTTTCTCTGAATTATCTTTGAGTACCATTTTTCATCATCAGGTACAATCTTGCTGAGTTCTTGACCCTAACATTTTTCTTTCAAAGTTCTGTATGCATGCTTCTCCCTTACATTTTATCTTCTGTCTTTCCTTCTCCTTGATAGGAAGATAGTGAGCGTTACACCCGTAAATCCAGAAGAAATGCCTCGGTCAGTATTGTTTGCACTTTGTGCTAGAACTTTCATTTTAAAAGTAATGAATAAAAATTAATGACTAAAATTAATCTTCTTTGTGGAGATTTATGGAGCACCTCTGCAAATTTAGCTGAAACAAAACCCCACATTGATTATTTTTTAATTGAATGAATTGGGAGCAGGATGGGATCATCCGCAGGGATCATGGGATCACCATTCCTCTTTCATATACATGTTCCCTCTGTTCTTCATTTTAACCACTGTTATGTCTGCATGGATCTTAAATGTGCTTAATGCTACCAGTAGCTTGGAGGTACTCCTGGATCCTTTGCTGTCGCTTGAGGATCAGGTACAGGCACGCTGGGTTCCGCCCCACATTGTGGGTGCCCAGTGCCCAGTGCGCACACGCACACACCATCACACACGTCACACGCATGACGTCACATGGTGCAACAGGCCCCGTTGGACCCTCCAGCAGCTGCAATGAGCTTTCGGAGGATGCAACAGGCCACGCTGGGCCTCAGCACGCTGTGTGAGGTCATGCATGCGCGCCACATTGGGTTGACCGGCTGGGCACTCACAGTAACAATTTTGTGGGTGCCCCAGAACCCAGGTCCCCTCAGAGTTGGCACCTATGCTCAGGTGGCCTCAGTGGCGCAGAGTGCCTTCCATTGGCTTCGGCTGGTGGTATAGCTGCACCAGGGATAGCCTAACTTCTGTTGTCTGCTCTGGTAACCTCTAAGTTAGATTACTGCAACATGTTATACATAGGGCTGCCTCTGAAGATTCTTCAGTGAAGATGGTTTAGAAACTTCACCTGATGCAGAATTCAGCAGCCAGGTTGCTCATCAGGGCAAGATGGTTTGAGCATATTACACTGATCCTGGCCAGACTACACTGGCAGCCAATTAGTTTCTGGGTCTAATTTAAAGTCCTGGTTTTGAACTATAAAGCATTCAACGGCTTAGTTGTGGTATACCATAAGGACCGTTGCTCTTCATATGAACTGACCCAGACCCTAAAATCCTCATCTGAGGCCCTTCTTCATTGCCTCCTCCATGAGAGGTCCGGAGGGGGCAACATGAGAACAGGCCTTTTCTGCAGTGGCTCCTAATTGTGGAATGCTCTCCCAGGGAGGTTTGTCTGTGCCTTCATTATACATCTTTAGCTGGCAGGCAAAAACATTTCTCTATAACCAGCCTCTGGCTGATTAATATTCTATGGAATTTTAAATGTGTGGGTTTTTGGGGGGGCGGTTGTTTTGTTTTGATTGGTTTTTGTTCTAACTTTATTTTCTTCTTATATCCTGTATTTTTATCAAGCAAACTGCCCTGATATCTTCAGATGAAGGGCAGTATATAAATTTAATGAATAAACAAATAAATAAATAGATTAACTTCTATGTATCTCCTTCACATAAACTGAAATGTTTTCAGATAACTACAAGGAACATAAAAAGCTAATAATGCTTTAGATATTTCTCCATTTTTGGATTTCATTTTGCTGGGGTTTTTCCCCTCCCTGCTGAATGTTTCATATATACATTAGGCTGTGTAGTGTTTTGGTACCTTATCTTGTATTTCATCATTAAAACTTCTCCCTGGATTATTGACTCAGTGTTGCATTTCCGTCTTCTTTAAATGGTTGTCTGGTATCCTCTTTACTTGCTTCCCTGTAGGCTTCAGATGAAGATGAGCGCATGTCAGTGGGTAGCCGCGGAAGCCTAAGGGTTAGTACTAAGTGACTAAACATTGCCAGAATTGTCTCCTGCATTTGCTTAAGATGGGTGGTTCTGATCTTCCATTCCTAGATGTTTGATAATTGCCTTTTCCCCACTGTCTCCCAGCTTTCCTTATTCTAAGCTGTGAATTTTTTGTCTGCTTGAGCCTGTATTAAAGTAAGCATCAGTGAGAGTCACACAGGCCTGCCGGGCTCTCTAAGTATGGCAGGGAATTACAGTGGTGCCTCGCAAGACGAAAATAATCCGTTCCGCGAGTCTCTTCGTCTAGCGGTTTTTTCGTCTTGCGAAGCAACCCTATTAGCGGATTAGCGCTATTAGTGGTTTAGCGGCTATTAAAGGCTTAGCGGCTTAGCGGCTTAGCGGCTAAAAGGCTATTAGCGGCTTAGCGGCTTAGAAAAAGGGGGGGAGTGAAAAAAATTGCAAAACTCGCAAGACATTTTCGTCTTGCGAAGCAAGCCCATAGGGAAATTCGTCTTGCGAAGCGCATCGAAAAATGGAAAACCCTTTCGTATATTTCGTATGTTTCAATGTGATCTTATGCATGTGTAACAGCCTATATTTTGCACCATTTATATAGCAACTCTTATTGTACAATCAACCTTATCCCTGGTTGATTACAGTGGTACCTTGGGTTACCTCCGGGTTTCGCCGCTTGCACATGCGCAGAAGTGCTAAATTGTGTCACGCGCATGCACAGACGCTGTGCTGCAGGTTACGAACACTGCGGGTTGCGGACGTGCCTCCATCATGGATTACGTCTGCAACCCAAGGTTCCACTGTATAAAATTATTAGGAAACCTGACACCTTTTCTATTATTATTTGTATCTGCCTGATGTTACAGTGAATGCATAGCTTTTAATTTAAATTTCAAACGTTTGTGTTTATAGGGGTGATTCCCCACTTGTATTTTAGCCTGGAACTTTTACATAGCAAGAGAGACTGTCAGCATTAAGTTGTTGGACTTTTTCATTTTCCTTACAAAATTATCCAAATATCATGGCTTGTAATTAAATTAGATGAGTGATGTTTCAACCCCCAAGTCTTCTCTGAAATTATTTATCTTAAACAGATGTTTGAATTTGAATCAAAACCTGATTTTGCGAGTCATCAGATGTGATGAGATTCTAATGACTGGGATAATGACAGATTTCAAATTTTGCACTCAGCTGAGATTGAAGTAGCTCAGATCTTTGGAGCTTAAAGTTGCAATCATGCTGAAGTAGTGATTAGTAACTTGCAGTCAACTTGGCCACATACGTCACTCAGGGGTTCCTTTCCCCCTGTCTCCTGTTGTCAACCCAGACTTGATTCATTGTGCTGCTGCAGCCAGTGGCGGAGCTTCATCCTCCAGCACTGGGGGTGGGGGGTGGATAGCAGGCAGGGGCAGGGCTGGTGCGCATCCCAGGGGCATGGTGTGCCGTCCGCAGGGGCATGGTACCCAGCGTGGGGGGGGGGCAGCCATGATGGCACCCCACTGGGATCGCGCTGCCGGGGGCGGTGCGCTCCCTCTGCACTCCTCTTCCTCTGCCGGTGGTTGCAGCATGAGAACTGTGAAATTGTGCTTACTTCCTAGCTGCAGTGGTTTGGTCAAATAGTTTGATTAACCTTGTAGGCAAGTATAATAGAACTCTTATCAGCTGGTTTTTGAGAGCATTCCTGTGTTTTGCAAAAGGGCAGATCTTCTCAGTGACATTGTTCCTGAATCCTTTGAGCATGTACATGCATTCATAAATGCTAAGATTTCACTAAGAGCCAAATTTCTATTTCATTTGTGGATATGAGAGAAGTGGGAATTGAAAGCCTTTTCATTCTGCATTCTTCCTCTTGCTTCAGACTGGATTAGAGACAGAGAGGACCAAAAGGATGAACTTCAAAACAGTATGTATTCAAAGGTTCTATCTTCCCCTGAGAACAGTAACATATGGAAGGTGAAAAGAGGGATTGAAAAACGACTGCATTTTACAAGTGATATTAGCAGTATGTTTGTGCTATAGATATGTGAATAACATTGTGTTTCTGGGGAAATGTGTTATTTTCAAAACATGTATTTCCATAATAATCTGAGAGGAAAAATGTGGCGCCATATTGTTAGATGATGGGGAGAGAGAAGAGCAACTCATGTTATAATATATTATTGTCAGCTTGGAGGAAGAATAGGCTGTTGTTATACACCTGGGGGTAAGACCCCTTGAATTTAATAGGACGTATAGCTGAGTAGAAGTGGTCATCTATTGGCATTTTGTTTTGAAAGGTCCCCATGTTTCGCAGAATGGTAACACGAGTAACATGGGTGACTACTTACCCCTTAGTGCACCTGCTAAGGAATGGAGAAGTGAGCATAGCTTTTCACCCACTCCGCTGAGTAGTTTCTTCCCTTCTTGCAGCACAGCAGCGCCCTATCTAGGTAATGATTATACGATTAGAAGTACTGTCACTTACATTCTTCTCTGATTAGCCACTGGAAGTGCTACTTCATTGGGTGGGGGAGGGCTTGTGTGTTTGTGGTGATGCTCATTTCATCTTCTGATCGAAGGAGCAAGATTTGTAAGGCATTGCTCAAATGCTGGGTTTCCTTTGTGACACAGAGAAGAGTTGATGTGACACATTTTTTCTCTCTGTTCCAGGCCTCTGTAGGTTTTCTGGGTGCAAAGGCAGTCTGCTGTGGAAGGGCAGAGAAATCATTTACAATATTTTAGCCAGTGCAGGCTAACTGCAGAAAGTATTTTCCCATCTCTGTTATAGTTCTGTTCCACCTCCCCCCCCCCCCCGGAGCTCTGGGTAGTATACATAGATTTCCTCCCCACTGTATTTTATCATCACAACAGCACTGAGAATAAGGCAAGGAGGAGAGACTAACTGGCTCACGGTCACCCCATGAATCTAATAGCTCTGTGGGGATTTGCATGTGGCCTTTCCTACTCCAGGAATGACACTTAACGCTTACCCACCCCGCCATGTTGGCTTTAGTTCTGCAAATAAAGCCTGGTCAATTCTCCATTTCATACACCAATTAAACTTATTTCTGTTTTATGCTTATAGCAGATTATCACGGTCTACTTAAAAGTGAATACATTTGCCAGAGTTCTGACATGGATAATCCCAGAAAATGGTCACAGCTCTATATGAAGCTAGTGAAAATAAAACTAAACTAATAATCTTTCTTTTTGATGTCATGGAATTCTACTCAATATTGATCCAGAGTAGATTCCAACGTATAGTTAGCAGAGTAAAAACTTTAACACGTTGCAGGATTCCCAAAGAATAGACCAGAGGCAATTTAATTTCATCCAGCAGAGCTTTACTGCTGCTGAATTCAGATTAACATAATGGTCACAAATCCAATACATTCAGGATTGGCACTGTCCATAAGAAATCCAGTTGCAGCAGACTTAATTGAAACTTACAATAGCTTATAATAAGTCTAAACCTTAACACTAAGCATACTGTGTACAGAACACCAGAAGGGAGATAGATAGATAGATAGATAGATAGATAGATAGATAGATAGAGAAAGTGAAGCCCCGGCTCCTTCTGGCCTTACTTTTATAGTCAGCATGACCTTGACAGAAAGAGATAAGAGACCCAGTTTAAACCAGCTGTACTCCGCTTCTCTGAAGGAAGAACCAAACATCAGGAACCGTCTGCTTGTTCCTCTTACGCAGAGAAGCTTCCAGAACCCTCTTGAATTAATTAGAATAGGAAAGATCTCTACATATCAGATCAATGCTTTCTGTACTAAGAAATGCAAACTGACTTTTTATACTGAAAATGGTGTAACAGTATATCTGATCGAATCATTATTTGATATATATTAATATATTCCAAATGAATGATAAATGTACTTTCTTCAAAAACATCTCTTTCTGTTAGAATAATATATATCTTGGGCCTCCATTGTAGTTTAAATTTGAAAAAGTCCCCTTCCAAAGACCCCATACAGTCAGTGCTGTGTAGTAACTAAGGTGCTTATCCTAAGATTAGGAAGACCTGTGTTCAAATGTCGACTCAGCTATAATGCATACTTGGTGACTTTTTGTTACAGGTAGGTAGCCATGTTGGTCTGCCGTAGTCAAAACAAATTTAAAAAATTCCTTCCAGTAGCACCTTAGAGACCAACTAAGTTTGTTATTGGTATGAGCTTTCGTGTATCTGAAGAAGTGTGCATGCACATGAAAGCTCATACTAATAACAATAACAAACCTAGTTGCTCTCTAAGGTACTACTGGAAGGAATTTTTTTTTGGTGACTTTTATTCAGTCACTATCTCTTTGTATAATACCCTGAACTCCTTGGAGGAAGGGCCGGATAAAATGTAATCAGTGCATATGACCAAATCATTTTGTGCAATGTTCATAGTTTGTAACAAACTCATAGTTCATATAGAGGTTTATTACCAATGGTAATAACTATGATCAAATAAGAAGGGTTTACTACAATTGTGGTGGGCACATTGAATTATGGTCACACAATTTGTTTATTAGAGGGATACTGAATAGATGATGTCAAAGTCTGTAACAGTGAATAAAGATGCATGTGTTCTGCTTGCTTCACTCTTTCCAGGCAATCTATTCTCCCTAGTAAACAACAACATGAAATTAATAATTTTCTGTTTTCTTTAATATTATGTTGCCTTTGTTAAAATAGATGCATAACTAAAGAATTATCCGATTTACAGGAATTATGAGAAACTGTTGTTGTTTTTAGCATCTTCCTGTGAGGTGTGACTCTGAATTTCTGGTAGCCTAGGCTGGATCTGTCTTCCTTCTCAAGTTTGGTTTAGTGTTCTTATAGACAAATTCTATCATGCTACTTCAAAATGAATTTCATATGGCTGTTTTAGTTCTTTACTCCCCTTTCTCTCTGTCTCTCCCTCCCCTTCCCTCTTACGACAGACAAATGGTTACGAAGAAGATATGTATGGTTCATCCCAGAGTAGAAAATCTAGTAGGGTTAGTAGATTTTTTAATTCTTATATTTTGTTTGTTATGAAAGCAATAATTAGGCAGGCTTCTTAATGTACCATCCTTATTCTTTGGTGATAACATATACTAAGAATATGCAAAAACAACGAAGTCTTGTTAGCTTGTAAGGTACAACAGATGTATGGTGGCAAAAGCTTCCCTTTGTCAAACCCCACTTTGTCAGTTGCATGAAGCAGTCAGCCAAGTTGGGTAGGTCTATATACCCCGAGGACAAAAAAGAATGAAAAAGTAAGATCAAACAAAGCAAAAAAATAGCTATGGGGGAATCATAATACTTCGAAGAGCGCAAATGAATTCAGAATCCAGCCAAACAAATGTAAGATGTGATTAGTAGTAAGTAATAATCTTTGATGCTGGTTCAAAGAGGAGACGATTATAAATCTGTTTTACACACAACCAACAATATTTAAGGAAGCACTGCAGTTGTTAATGTGATGACTGTAAGAAGGTGTATACTTCAACTGGAATGCGCAGTGTAGTTGGGCTGGTTTTGTAGAAACAAAACAAGCTTTGACAATCTTGCGTCACTCATTGTTGGCCTGTTGGCGTCACTCATTATTTTATGCAATATTGCATAAAAATTATTCTAGCTTAGTAGGAGCAATTCTACAGTGTGGAAGAAAAGTACCATACAGAGAAGTCACACATGAAGACTGGGTGGTTCCCCCCTCTGTCCTTCATGAGAGCCTTCTTGCCAACACAGTATATTAAAAATACTTTAAGTTAGCCACTCATTGGGTGGAGTATAAATAATAAATTATTATTATTATTATTATTATTATTATTATTACTACTACTACTACTACTTATGGGCGAAAAACCTGTTGGCATCAAGTGATCAGGTACATGCTCCTGGGGGGAAAGATAAAATTTGTTTCATCTTTAAAGTTGAGATAAACAATGGTGGAATGTTTAATACTGTTCTCTGCCATAAAATCATTGAGCCTTTTAAGATGTGAGATGCATCACATCTAGTTTTGTCAACTAGTCCTACAAGAGTTACTGTAATATGATGTGGAAGAAGACTGTTTATTGAAGCTTCTCTAACTAGGCCAAGTACACGTATACATGATACATGGTACAGATAATAATAGTTGTAGCAATCTTAGAATTGCTGTATTTGATTCAAATATGGAATAATAATATAACCAAGAATCAGAAAAGGGAAACCAAGTTGCTATAGGAATCACAGAATCAGAGAGTTGGAAGGGACCCTAAGGGCCTTTTAGTTCAAGCCCCTGCAATGCAGGAATCTCAAAATGAAATAGACCTAATTTGGGGGAACGTTTAGTTTAAATAAATGAATTTGTACCCTTTCCACTCTCGGAAGATTGTTCTGAAGGAATGCATAGGAAATAGTATTTCAGGAAATTAGTTCTGAACAATGACCCCTTAACTGACTTACACCCCTTGCACCAACCTTCCCCAACCTGGAGGTCTCCCCCCCCCAATCTTCCTTGACTGTTGGTTATGTTGACTGGGGCTGATGGGAGCTTCAGTCCAAAACATCTGAAGGGCCCCAGTTTGGGGAAGACTGCCGTATATCAAGCAAGTATAAACTTTTCATATCAATGAAACCACCATTGGGTGTGAGCAGGGTATCCTTTCTATAAAACAGAAAGGGTTAATACTATTGTTTCTATGGAATGATTGGAGAAACAAGAATGCTTTATAGTGAATATATTATATCTTTGGAGGTTTACCAATTAATTCAGTGTTTATTCTGACTACTGAACCTTTTGAGATCCATTCTGTCATTGGCATATTGCTTCCCAAAATAAAACTAAGAAAAGATGGATGTGTACTCTTCAAACAAGGCTGGGATGACTTTTCTTCTCTCAGCTGCAATGGGTGTGTCGCTCATCCTAATATTCTGGTTTGTCCTACCTACTTAAAGGAGTGTTCAGGTAGTGGAGGCAAGCCTCTTTTCTTACCAGTCTAGTTCTGTTTCATAGCTAGAAAGATAGGAACGACTCAATGCCTGGAAAAGGCAAGACTATTTTTTAGAGGAAAGTTGGTGAGTACCCATAATGCCTATATTATTGAACTCATGGTTGCATGGTTTTTGTCTAAATAGAAATAACTTGCTAATAAGCAATAGTTGAATATTGTTTATATATCTTCCTGCATTCTTTATGTTTCAGAATTGCATCTTGAAATGAACTAGGTGCTCAGAGAGAGAGGATAATAAAGAAAATTATAGGTGTTCCCTGTACTGAAAACTAGAGTAGATAAAAACTTTCGTTATTCTTTTACATGGAACAGCATTTAAAACATAGGCATCTTTCTTTTCTGAAATAGACACCACCTTATCCAACAGAATGAGAGTTATTCACTCCACAAGAATATTGTTTTGGGCAACATGGTATTCAAAATGCTTTCTGATCCCATAGTCTGGGTACAGCAGATAATATGTTCACGGAGGACTCTGATTTGGAATAAATGACATCTTCTTCATTCTTGTTTTTAAAACTTTTTATATTTATGCAGGCTTCCTGCTACTCTGACCTTAGTCTTCCTTGCAGTGGTTTTCCTTCCAAATCCCAACCTTCTTCCCAAAATGGAAACCGGGTCTGTCAGTTTTCCTCCCTGCCATTTTTGTTGAACATTTTAGTTACCCCTGGGCAGTATAACCTCAGCCTGTTAATTTAAGAGGCTATGATAAATGAGTGATTCCATATACTTTTGTTTACCTCCAGTATTCTCAAGGTTAGTTGTATTATTATTATATTTATACCCTGCCCATCTGGCTGGGTTTCCCTAGTCATTCCGGGTGGCTTACAGCATATCTAAAACATAATTTAAAAAATCAAGCATTAAAAAGCTCCTGATACAGGACTGCCTTCAGATGTCTTCTAAAAGTTGTGTAATTCTTTATCTCATTGGCATCTGACAAGAGGGCATTTCACAGGGGAGGGTGCCACTACCAAGAAGGCCCTCTGCCGTCTTGGTTTTCCTTTTAAATCTTTATTTCCACTTCTGCTTGAAAAAGGTAAAATATAATGCTAGTTTCCAGACAGCATACGACTCTGTCCTGCCTCTGTCCTGAATCATTTATTCATTTTTAATCATTTAGTCATCCTTTTGATCTCATCATATTTGCCTTAGCAATTCTGAAAGCCACTGAGGGAAGTAAGAGATAAATGTTTTAATTGTACCTGCATTTTATCTGTAAAAAATAGGTTGGACAGTGTATAGAATAGATTTAAAAATTCCTGCAATACCTTCCCCCCCCCCCAAAAAAAGAAATCACTGATTTAAAAGCCTTACAGCCTTCACTGGGGTTGAATTTGCCTAATTTGCATGCAGAAACTAACATGTATTTTTCCTGGTCAGAGTTCTGGTTTTTTCCTTCCTGCATGTAGTGTGTGAGAGAGTGTGTGTCCCCCCGCCTCTACAATTTTGTATGTTCTATGAGATACTTCTACATGTTTGCCTTCTACGAAAATGTCTCCTCCAATTTTCTAATTAAGCTACTTTTGCATGGTGGTTTATAGCTAGTTTTATCAATCTACTTTCTTAATAGTTCAGTGTGTTTTTGTGTGTGTTGTTTTCTCCCCCCCCCCCCCAGAAATATAGATTTGCATTACTTACAAATGTTCCATTATTTTTTAAAGCTGTGTCCCAATAAGTTGATGTGTTTACCTCTTATGTTTGTTGTCAAGGTAGCTTCCTTTGCCATTACAGTATTGTAGCTGAGACGGAAGCCGGAGTATCATAGCTGTTTTTGTCTCTTGTACCTAGATGTTTTAATTCATGCTCTGTGATTAATGTCTGCATCCCAATTATTGTGTTGTGCTTTTGCAATAGTATCCTCCCTTCCTGTATGTAATATGCATAAGGTTGCTCACCTTGCCATCTAACTCTTACTTGGCTTTGACTTTTTGACCATTTAAGCAGAAATGGCAACCTCTGCCATATTCTGATTTACCTTGCACTACAGCATATATATTGTAGTAACTGACAGCAGCACAAGGAATTCCACAGCAAACAAGCAGTAGATTTCCCTTCTCCCTTCATTTTCTAAGTGCGTTAAAAACAGACTGTGTTCCTTGTCGTTCTCAGCCCTCCTTGTTGTACAGTGAAGCCAGAAGCTACAGGGTTGGTTCTTGCTCTCCCTTTGTGTAGAATCTGTTTCATATATCACATATTCTGACCATGTTTTGTTACGTCTTAGAAACATCTTCTTGTTGCAGTTCATGTCACTTGTGCTGTGCATTGAGCATGTGATCTCTATGAATGGAATGCACATTTGCCTTTGGTGTGTCTGTCAGCTCTGTTCTGCTCATCTTCCCTTTCCCTCCCACTAGAATCCTGCGGTTGCTGCTTGTGAAACTGCTAACAATACTTCGGTCTGCTAATTGTGCCTGTTTTCCAGCTGCTGGGTGGGACATTACAATGTAATGTTAAAAAAGAAAAAAGAGACAACAAAATAGCTTTTGCATTTAAAGAAAAAAAAGCTAAAATTGTTGGGATGTCCCAACAAAATAACAGTGGGGGGCGGGGAGGGGGGTCGTTTCATAGGCAAGCTGTAAAACCTTGAAGCACACCCCAGATTAGACCCTCTTCCTCCTGCTATATTTGTCCTTTCCATGCAGTGTCTCTGTGGCAGTTCAAATCATGTTTGACTGTAATGTTTTATGACCAGACCTTTTTTTGCAGTACTACACTCGGTGGAATGTTAAATCCTAATGATAAGGAATCATGATGAGAGATTGGTGAGGCAAAAGTGGAAATAGTTTGGAGAATATTTAAAGAGGTGCAACAGCCAGGAAAAAATATCCAAGTAGGGCTAGATACGTGAGCAGCAGTAAATAACACTTAGGATAGAATCAAATGGATATGAAGTGTAACAAGGACAAAGCAGAAAGCCATAGAGGGCTGGATAGGGAAGTCTGGAGAAATGAGATGAAGAGAATTGAAAGATGTATGTATTAAATTTTGGAAAATGCATTGGGGGGAAATCCCCTAGTTCCTAACCAGGGGTGCCATGGGGGAGAACAGTGGGCTGAGGGCTTCGCCAAATTTTTTTCAAGGAGGGTGCGGATCCCCCTCAATATTCCACATGGTATGTTAGCTTCTACTTCCACCACCTCCCCGCAAAAATGGTACTTCCCTGCCACTTCTGCTGTTCCTTTGCGCTACAATTTTAGCTAGGGTTGCCATACGTCCGGGAAATCCCGGTTATGTCCTCTTTAGTGGGCCAACGTGCCCATCCGAGGAGAGTTTTACATTTTAAAGTACAGTTCCAAGGTTTTCTGGGTTTTTAAAATATATTTAGTTGGCTTTTTGGCTTGGGTGGTGCAGGCTCAGAGTCAGGCGCAGGCTTGGGTGTGGGTGGCTTGGGTGCTCTGTATGCCGCGGCCGCTGCCAGCCCGAGCTGGGGAAAGAGGCACACAGGTGCGGCGACAGCCCTGTGTGCCCATGTGCCTCTTTCCCCAGCTTGGACTGGCAACAGCTGGGGTTGTCCTTTTTTTCGCTCTTCAAGCTATGGCAGCCCTAATTTAAACACAACTTAATTGTCAAACATATTCACATATACAGTGGTACCTTGGGTTACATACGCTTCAGGTTACGTACGCTTCAGGTTACAGACTCCGCTAACCCAGAAATAGTGCTTCAGGTTAAGAACTTTGCTTCAGCATGAGAACAGAAATCGGGCTCCAGCGACACGGCAGCAGCAGGAGGCCCCATTAGCTAAAGTGGTGCTTCAGGTTAAGAACAGTTTCAGGTTAAGAACGGACCTCCAGAATTAAGTACTTAACCCGAGGTACCGCTGTAATAGGAAAGTTTTTAAGAGAGTTACATAAGAGTGTAATGTTTGGAATTTAAAGTGCCATCTACCACACAGTAATTTTCTGTGTGTTCATATTCACTACGAAGGCCGTGGCCAGAAGCATATATTTATTTATTTAATTTATTTGAATATGCACAAACAACATTTTAATTTTCCTTGCTAAAGCTTAAGATAGGTTTTTATGTTGTCACTTTTATAGCTAATTTGAATGGGCAGACTTGATTATTTCCATAATGTATGAATGGGTGCAGACCAGATTTGGAGCAGCCCTCATCCAGCAGCTTCTGCCATCACTTATCTTCTCTTAGAAAAGTGCAGCCTTTTCTCTGGTGCAGGAAGGAGGGGGCCATGAACAAAAGCCCAGAAACTTGCTTCTCAGATCATTTAAAACAAATATGGGGAAACATCTGTAATTCACAGTTTTGAACCTAGCATTTCTGAGCAATTAAATATTAGTCATTTCAAGGGCATTATCCCCTTGCATATCCTGATACTTCCAAATGCCTCAAGACAACTCCTGTTGCATTTATGCATCATAAAAGGGCACCAGTTCAGCATAATACCAAGGAATCTTGGCAATAAATCAGCAAACAGTGAAGGAATGATGACAGCAGTGAGCTTAGCTCACTCTTTGAATATGGTATGTAAATTTACCCTAAAGGCAAATCAAATACTAAAATTATGTAACCAAGCAGTCAAATTTAGCAAAATTTACTACAAACAGGCTGAAATATTCAAGCTATTTTAATAATCAAATGAAGTTGTTCTATTTAAATTACAAGTCACAAAAGAGAAATAATACTTAACTAGTACTATAACGTCTAATTGATTAGGTTAAGTGACTAGCTCCTCTTATTTACTAACAATACCTGCAACTCATGGAACAGAGGATTGTGGCAGGTGTCATTTTGGGGTCATTCCCATTGCGCGCACACACAGGACTCTTCTCAGGTAATGCCTGCTATGACACTCTCACACTTTTTTTTAAATTTAAAGGCAGCATTCTTTGTTTGCTTCAGAACTATTGCTTTTATCCATATGGAATTGGCTGCCCTGTAACAACTCGCTACTTTCAGTACAGCGGTGTCCAAAGTAGTTTAGGTCTTCTGCCCATTTGTGAAATGGAGCAGTAGTGGAAAAACTATAGGCTGAAAATAGGATAATGGTTCTGAAAGCTGGCATTGAAATCAAACGGCTGGTATATGTAAACTTTACAGATCTAGGAGGCTTCTACAAAGTTTAATGTTTAAACAGTGTGTGTGTGTGTGTGTTTCAGCTGGAGCACAGTTCTGGCACCTCTCAGGTGTGCACCATTGTGGGTCAGCACTCCCCCCACCCGCTTTCCTTTACATACTTCTGAGAAGCCCAAACGAACATTTCAAGTCAAGACAGAAACTGGCCAGCACATGCAAGTCTACACTTTGTAAAAGACTATGGCTCCACCTCGCTCCTAGCTGCTCCTAGCTGTGCTATGAGCTGGGGCCAACTTGTATTTCCTTTTCTTCAATATGTCTCCCATGGAGTGGCGGTGGGCTTTAAGCTTTCCAAGCAGGCCTCTACCATTGCCCGCCCGCACACCCGTTTGCACAAGGGCCCTTCCAAGCCGGTCTAGCAGGTGCCTAAATCTAAGAGAAGGAGGGAGGTGAGGGCACATTTCTTTGACCTGCACCAGAACCAGGGTCAAAATAAAAAAAATCCTTCCAGTAGTACCTTAAAGACCAACTAAGTTAGTTCTTGGTATGAGCTTTCGTGTGCATGCACACTTCTTCAGATACACTGAAACAGAAGTTGCCAGATCCTTCTATATAGTGAGAAGGTGGGGAGGGGTATTACTCAGAAGGGTGGTGGGAATGGGAGATTGGCAGATAGCTGAGATGAGCCTGTTGACGACTCTTAACGACTGCAATAGGTCTTCCAGGAAAAGGCAAGGGGTGAGAAGGTGAGAAATGGCTTAGTCATGTATAATGAGATAAGAATCCAATGTCTTTGTTCAGACCAGGTCTCTCCATAGTTTTAAGTTTGGTAATGAGTTGCAATTCAGCAGCTTCTCTTTCCAGCCTATCACCAGAACCAGGGGTGATCCTTGAACCAGCTAGGGAAACAGCTTGCCATAGTTTTTAGCACCTCTGCAGGCAGTGAATGCAGCTGTTGCCAAACCAGCAACTGCCCCAAGTTTCCCAGCAACTTACTGTGGCAACTTCAGTTCCGGCACTTATTTTTCTTAGGAGGGGAAGCACTGTGTTTAAGGTTAATTCAGCGACCATAACGTTTCTAGTAACTTGCTCCTGATGTTATTAAATAAGTTTGATAGGCACAGAAACTGATCACTGGGTACCCTGCAAGGAAAGCAACTCTCTAAGTTGTAGTGCAGTGTTGCTGCTCGTAGTACTGTGTTCATTCATTCATTCATTCCCGCATTATGCTTACCTGTCACTGTTTTCTTTTAATGCATGGAGTTTGTAATGGAGCCAAGCAATCTTTGTTTCTTTCCCTCTGAAACTGTTTCAAACTTGAAATTGTGTAAAAGGATTTCCATTCATTTAGGAATTGTTGTGCAATACCTACAGGGGTACTGAGTTTAAAAGAGACGCAGCTGGAGCACAAGGTGCCCAGCAACATTCCTGATGGGAAGAGTGGGATCCCTCACTTTAATTCTGCATGCATTCCGACTAGTTTGCAGGGGGTTTTCCGCATCCTTCCCTTGCATGCAGCTTGTACTACACTGTAGGAGATACTGACATTTATTTTGTTTCTTCCTTTCCATTTCCTTTGTCTCTTTTATTTTGCACCTTGCTGTATTTTGAACCTCCCAAATCTACCAATACTGTTCTGACTCTGTTTTTTAATTGTAGGCATCTCTGTATGATGAGAACTTTAACAGTGGGAATCGTCGGTATAGTGCCTCTAGTTCACGTCCTGTAAGATGGTTTCCACATTTTTGTGCTGGCCTCGTTTGTTTTGTACTAAAACATGTTCTATTGTACTAGTTTGTGTAGCACTGGTTGCCTGCAATGTTTTCTAAAAAGACCACTTTCTGTAACTACCTGAAATAATAGGTGCTTCCTGTTTAGATCTAAATGCTGTTCCTTGTGTGTCAAATGGTGCTCATAAGATGCAATGAGCCCTTTCGGATATAACAGGCCTGGTTTATTAAACCATGGTTCAGTAAGCTGAGAATGAGTGTTTGACTCACATACTTCTCTCTTAACCCATACCTGACTTCCACACTTTGATAAGCATTAACAAATGTCATTGCAGTGTACAACAATAAAATTAAGACAGATAAACAGTTTTCCAAAAGACATTTGATACTTTCCAAGTCTCTGTCTTTTAAAACCAGAGTTCCCTTTAAACCAGGGAACTCTGGTTTAAACAAAACAGGACTAAAATCTTGAAACAGGCACACAAAGGAGATGAGTAGAGGGAGGAGGACTTGACCCTGGTGCCAATTTCTGTCAAGGATCCTTTCGTCTAAAGCAGTGGTTCTCAAACTTTTTTCTTTGGGCCACACTTTCAGAATAAAAAATTGCTTGTGCCACACCATTTATTATTATTATTAATCAGAAACACATTGGAAAACAAAAAGAACTCCTAGAGGTTCTTGATTTATAACCTAGAACACAACAACTTTATAATATGATTATGGGGCACCCAGAAAGCATCAAACAAGGCAGCTACCATATTGGCCCAAATATAAGCCACACTTCTTTTCCAAATTCCAACCGTGAAAAGTTAAAGTACAGCTTAAATTTGCAACCTTACCAAAATGTGCTTTTGCGCACCAACCATTTCCGTTTTAAGGACAGGGTGGGGGCAGGGGGTAAGATGGGCTCTCTCCTCTCAATCTTCCTTCCACGTCCCCGCAGATTCTTTTTGGACGTGAGTTCCCACAACCCCGGATCCCTGCCTCCCTCTGTCTTCCTTAAGGGCAGAGCAGGAGCCGAAAACCCCAGCCCAGAATTCAAGAGGGAGGCTCCTAGCTTTTGGAAGCAGAATCAGAGCTCTGCCCCATCTCTTTCCATGGAGGTGCACGGAAGTGCGCCCTTCCTTCCCCTCCCTGCCTTCGATGACTCATCCCCTTCGTGAGGTGAGGCGGGATGCGCCTGGATCTCAGCCACTCCCCCCCCCCCCGCCCACAAGAGATTTGGGGGACCATCCCTCCTCAGCCTCCCCTCCTCTCTCCCTTTCCCCTTGGATCACGTTTCTCTTTGACCGCCCCATTGAGCCTTGGTTGTTGAATGTTTCAGAAGCCGAATGGGCTTCCAGAATGCAGTAAGATTGACAACTGAAGTCCTACTGTATTGATTTTTTATTTGCATTTACAGTGCTATGAACAGGTGTTTCACCCACTTGCAGGTCCTCTCAGTACCCGTAGGATTTTCTTCTACATTTGCCATTTACGGGTGTGAGTGCCTGTGGAATTTTAAGGGAGCGGCTTCTATTCTGGTATTGTACTTTTCCCTTTCCCCCCTTGAATTTTAAAGGTGCGGTTTATTTGCAGGTGCCACTTATATTCGGGCCAATACGGTACATAAGAACACAAATCATTCCCAAAATATATTGATAGTCCTTAAATCAGTGGGATTACCTAGGGGAGTGCTTAGAGGCCAGTGGGTGGCAGGGAAGCACTGGAGGTGCAAATGAGTATCAGATTTTGAAAAGCTGGCATCAGGTCACATTCAACAGTTTTGTAGAATTAATTGAACTAAATGGTTTTAATTGAATTTTGATGGGTTGCCATATTTTGAAAAGCAAAAAAGAGGACACATTTGATGACTTCTACTTTTAACTGGATCGCTATGACAACTCTACCCATGAAAAAGAGGATGTTTCCTGGAAAAAGAGGACATATTGCTCTTTAAAATATGGCAACCATAATTTAAGTGTGCAATTAATTGCTACTGTTTTGAATGCTGTTGTGTCATAACTTTCCTTGTGGATTATGCAAACCACTATTCTGAATAATACTTTCTATACGGTCAGATAGAGGGCACTGGGGTTGAGTTTATGGAACCAAGGGGGCAGTGCCCAAAACCGTTTGGCACCACTTCTCCAAGCTTTGCAGCAAGGCTGTTAAACCTGTTTATTTATACAGAGGGCTGTTGACCCACAGGAAAGATAAGTCAGAGTGATATCAGTCGGCAATGTTCAACAGCAGTGGCGTAGCGTGGGTTGTCAGCACCCGGGGCAAGGCAAGTAATTTGCGCCCCCTAACCCGTGGATTTGCGCCCCCTAACCCCCAGATGTTGCGGCTGGGGCCCCCCTGCACCCCCCACGCTACGCCACTGTTCAACAGTGTTCAGTTCCCCTTTGTATTCAGTTAGAAGAGTGCAGGAGAATGTACTGCAGCTTGCAGGTTGTATGAAAGTCGGCTGAACTGCTTTAGACACTCCTTGCTCCCCTCATATGTGGGGCTTTAATCATTGCTTCCTGTTTTCCTCAATCTAGAGTAAATGAAGTTACGTTGCTGTTATGCCTAAACTAGAAACTGTGGCTTGAGCAAGTGCTCCAAACTAGAACCGCAAGCCAGGATCAAATTGTAGTTTGCAATATTGGTTTGAGGAACTCGCTTAAACCACAGTTTGCCAGCATGGATATGACAAACTTTGGTTTAATGGAAGTTGGAATAGTTAACAATTGTGTGTGAATACATTTGGAGAATCACAGGAATACAGGCAATGTTAACTATTTTATTTAAATCTGAATTGCAATTTATCATCTTTAAATAACAACAACAATATTTTAAATGTAGATCAAGGCCAGAGGTGGGATTCAGCTAACAAGCCCAGTCAGTGGAAACCCTGCACAAGGAATTCCATGTATGCAGCTGGCCTTTCTTCCTTCCTCCTTCCTCCTTCCCCTGTTCGCCCCTTGAAATTGGCTCTCTGTGGGCTCAGGAAAACAGTGGGAGAAGAAGGGGGATCATTCCATAGTCAAGATGCGAAACCTTGAATCACACCCCAGATGAGAGCCTCTTCCTCCTACTATACTTCCCTTCCATGCAGAGTCTCTGGAAGTACAAATCATTTTTTATTGTAATGCTTAAATGACCAGACATCTTTTGCAGTACTACACTTGGTGGAATGTTAAATCCTATTTTTCTCACGCTTTCTACTAATGATTAGCAGAAGATGTGGATTTTCCATTGCTAATTTTCACTTACCAGTTTGGTTTTTGTTTAAAAAAAATACTAATTAAAAATGAAATACTGTTGAAATACTGTTCTGAGTTAATTTTCTCATGGTATGCATAATTGTGGAATATTGTTCAATGAATGTCAGTATGGTCAACCAGCTTCTAGCTGAACAATATTGGACTTGCACCAATCAATGCTTAGGCAGTTTCTGATTGGATATTCATTGATTATCACTGGATTATATTAAATGCTTCTTAAAGAAGAGCAAGGTTCTGGATTGGTTTCATCAATATGTCTTCTGTGTGTGTGTGTCTCATTCTGTGAGATGAAATTCATAGTGGATTTCAGAAGGTGAGGGATATTTCACATTAAATGTCCTCTTAAATTACACAAGATACATAGGGAATGTAATGTGTGTGCAGTGCATTAATGTTTTTGGCAACTGATCTTATGGCAAGTGATATTATGATCCCACAAAATACCCCTCTTTTAAAGTAACCTTGATTACCAATCTCTACTTAATGGAAAAATAGTGTTTTTATGGGAATATTATTTTAAAACTCCCATTTTTCAGTATAGTTTAATCAGCCATTAGAATAAATCCAGTCAGTGCTGCTAATGCTTATGCACTGGGTTCAGACTTTAAGTGAATCTGCAAAGACCCTCATTCTTATTCTCAGCTCATAAATTATGATTGTTTTTGGGGTAGATTTACACAGTTCTGTTCTGCTTCCCACATTGTGGATACCACTTCTGTTGCACTGGTATTCGTTGTTGTGAATTCAGCCTACCCTACCTCACAGGGTTGCTGAGAGGATAAAGGAGGAGAACACGTATATTTTCCGGAGTTCTTGCAAGCAAGGGCAGGATAAAAATGTTAACAAATAAATATACCCCAGGTAACATATCGTTGACAGTGTTAGCACAGATTCTGACTCCCCGGATGCCGGTTAGTAAATTATTTTTGAAAGTAGTTTCAGGAGCAGTTTGTAATAAGATATGGGGAGGGAGACTGTTTAGGTTGAGAAATCCCACTGGGCACATAGAAAGCCTTGAGTTTATATGAAATAACTCTTGAATTTTGGAGCTAGTGGCAAAAGTGTTGATAAATTTCACACCCTAATTTGTATCATTATTGTCCACCTGAGAGGTAACAAGAGCATAATTTGGTTATTTGAAGCAGATTTAATATGAGCACTCGATCTTAAAAGTAGTTTCTGAAGTTCATGCTTCTCTAGGTAAAACATGCAAAATGTTCCAACGATTCTTGGACTAGACTGGAATCTAATCTTAACTCTGGTGTGAGTGCACCAACTGTCACATATCTACAAACCTACCTGCCACTAGACTACACGGGCAACGACTCATAGATTTTGGCTGGTAGTATGTAATTCTACAGAAATATTTTGCTTCATTTTTTTTTAAATGAATCTATTTTAGGTGGTTTATTAACTTCCAGCATGGGGACATCTACTCTGCCTTTCTGTAGCCCTATGCTATCCTGCTCTTAGCTTATTAGAAATGCTAGCAAATCTGTCTGATTTCTACTATCCTAATGCTTCTTTTTTCTGATCTCTGTTTGGTGCAATCTTTTGGGGGATTTGTGGGCAGCCTTCGGAGTACAGCTGCTACCTCGGCTCAGGATCTCGGGCTTCTTCTAGAGCTAGTTCTGCTCGTGCAAGTCCTGTGGTGAGCATGCTTTTCTGCTTCATCTTTCCCTGATTGAATTGCTTTATTTCTGTCTCCCAAGGCTATTTCTACTGAAGAAAGAACACTGCAATATATGGGCGATTAATGAGTTCTGATTCATTTACTGTTGAAAAGCGACTGGCCATCTTTTGAACTAGTCTAATAACCACCAGGTCATTTGTACTGTAACTGGGGCTCATATTTCTAATTTCTTCTCCACATGTTATTAGATGTTATGAAAATTCTGTTAAGATAGGTGTTTGCTGTTGTTTGCTGCCCTGTGCTTGTAACTCAGGTTGAAGATGTTTCCTTGATGGTTTTCTGGTTATAAGTAGCTGCTTTTCACTTTAAGCAAAAGAACACCACAATGTAGGGAAGGGCTGGTTTTCAGGTTGCTTAAGACAATGGAGCCACAGTTATGCTTTTGTATCTTTTAAAAATGTATGCCCCATTTCCCACTACCTAGGTTCCACCTCTTTCCCCCTTTTTTCTCCCCAACCTAATACTGCATGCAACACTAGTGTCTCACAACAAATGAAACTGATTTGTAGAAAACATCTGAAAAAGATCTAGGTTTAGCATTGCTTAAACTTAATTAGGTAAAGGTAAAGGGACCCCTGACTGTTCGGTCCAATCATGGACGACTCTGGGGTTGCGGTGCTCATCTCACTTTATTGGCCGAGGGAGCCGGCGTACAGCTGGTCATGTGGCCAGCATGACTAAGCCACTTCTGGCGAGCCAGAGCAGCGCACAGAAACACTATTTACCTTCCTGCTGGAGCAGTACCTATTTATCTATTTGAACTTTGACGTGCTTTCGAACTGCTAGGTTGGCAGGAGCAGGGACCGAGCAACGGGAGCTCTCGCGGAGATTCGAATCGCCTACCTTCTGATCGGCAAGCCCTAGGCTCTGTGGTTTAGACCACAGCCCTATCTTGTAGACTTCAGTTGTCTCAGAAAATATTTTCCATATTCTAATATTACCAACAACAAGCAAATTCATGATTAAAGATACGGTAATGAGCTCTAGGGACGTGGGTGGCACTGTGCGTGCCAGTGTTGAGTCTTGTCTGATACATTAAGTCCATCAGACACTTTAGCCAAAGCCATAGACTGTCATTTGGTACAGTTTCATTTGAAACTATTCTGAGTGTCTTACATTTCACTTGATAAAATACTTCACAGTCCAAGCTTACATATCATAAAACAATGAAAGTTAAAATATACCTAGATAATTGAAATAGCAACAGTGTAGTAGTAAAGGCTTTTTAAAATCACAACTACATATTTGTTATAAATTGAATATAATGCTGTCTTTATTTTTTGTGTCTGTAATGATGCTGGAATGTGTCTTGAAAACATTTTGCAATTTGCAATTAATGTTTTCTGAAAGATCCTGAAATACTGGAATTGTAAAGATGGCCTCAGAGCTGTCTCTTACAGAATCAAGCAGATCCAGATGTTTTAAAAACGAAGCTGCTGCTCCATCCTGGCCTTATATATAACCTTCAGTCGGTGTAGTCACTGTTTTAGCAGTAAAAGTGATCAATACCCAGTGGCACTCTATACTAGGGCTGGGCAATATCTGGTTTTCAGCATTGTGATGTATCAGCAGCTAAACATGGTGATATACCGATTTATCACAATGTCTGAAATCAGAACTATGAAGAGGCAAAGCTACCTAGACAGAGGGACATGGAGAGGAGCATGGAAGGCTGATGTTCTTCCCAGAATGGTACTGCCACTATGGTGAAAACCGTATACCCACTGTAAACTGTTTAGAAAAAGAAACAAATAACTAATTAAAAGTTAAAATTTCAAAAAACCTTTTTTAAAAAACAACACTATTTTTCTCCCAAGAAGCTCAAGCTGATATACATGGTCCTTTCCCCAATTTTATCATCACAGCAACCCTGCAAGGAAGGTGAAGCTGAGAGGAGTTCAAAGTGATGCATGCCATTGCCCCCGTTTTATCCCCACAGCAACCTTGAGATGTAGGTTAGGCTGAGAGTGTCCAGGTCTCTTCTGGTCTCTGCTGTTATTTCCCCATTGCATCGCACTCTAAATAATAATGATGATGATCATTATAAAAGCTTAAGCGGCCCAGATTCTCCTTGCATAGTTATACAAGTTTATGATACCCCTGCTGTTCTTACTATTTAATTGTACTCTTAAAGGTTAATATAAAACGTCACCTTGCAGTGTAGCAAAGTGGATCATATTCTTTACTACAATGAAATCTAATTTAAAATGAACATTTCCTTTTATTTGTCACATTGATATCTCCTTTCCTCCAAGGAGCTCACGGTGTGCTCCCCATTTTATCCTAACAACCCTGCGTGGGCTGGGGGAGAGACAGGGACTGCATGCCTAAGGGGGGAGGGGTGTTGATTCCTGGACCTAGTCCAGCACTCTAATCATCAGACTGGCTTTTACTCATAAATAACTTCCATTGAGCTCAGTGAGATTTCTTTCAAAGTAACGGCACAGGATAGCAGCCTGATTTGACTTAAATGTACCATGTAATTCCACTGCTGAGCTGAATTAAATTACAAAGAGCTCCATCTGCTGGAAAGTGCTGTGTAAAACAGCTTCTCAAAAGTAGTATTTGGGTTTTGGGGGGCTCTGGAAAGGAAGGAAGAGAGAGAGAGAGAGAGAGAGAGAGAGAGAGAGAAAGGAAGGAAGGAAGGAAGGAAGGAAGGAAGGAAGGAAGGAAGAATAGGAAGCCTGAGGACAACCCCTGAGGCAAAGGCAAGGAAGAGCAGAGATTGCTGTTTGTCTTCTTGCAATGCTAAAAATCACACCAAAAGTTATTTGGCTGGGAAAAGCATTGACAGCATAGCAATACACTAACGGAACAAGAAGACAGAAGGCTTCCCACAAGCACTCAGTTTACTCCATTTCAGTTTTATATGTTCAAGAAAATAACATTTCTGAAAGAAAATTCCATTTCCACATCAATTTATTTATTAAGAGTGGTATTCAGCTAAGTTCTCCTCAGAGTAGACTCACTGAAATTAATGAGGCTAAGTTAGTCATGTCCATTAACTTCAGCGGGTGTGCTCTGAATAGGACTAGCAGCAAATACCATCCTAAATTTGCACGCTAACACTCTCAGGTCAGTTCATATATCCTGGTGGTGCTAATAGGTTGGATGCTGTCATGCTTTGAAAAGACTAAAGGATATCGGTGGGACTTGTTAGTCATGATAGCTAACTTAAATCCTGTTATTGCAATTAGTCTAATCCAAGTAGCTTTGAATATGCTTTTATGGAAGATGACAGATATTCAAGTATCTGAGTCACAAGCTGCCCAGTAATTTAAAGGTTATCACCAACACTTTGAAGTGTAGCTAGAAGTGGAGAGTCAGCCAGTGCTGCTGTTTGAGAACTGAAGCCACGTGCTTTATTCAACTGGTCCCAATTAGCAGCTAGCACCTATACTGTCAAGTACAGTACAGTTTCTAATAACTCATCAGAGTTAGCCCCAGGTACAGGGGTGCCAACCTGAATAAAATATTGAGGGGGCCCAGGTAAATCCTGCCCCCCCATAATCAGTCACATGATGTGGTGCACACATGCCATTTGAATGGCAATGCCCATCAACTTTGCGGGGATGCAGTCCCCTCAAATATTTCATTGGAGGTGGCGAAAACCCCTCAGCCCCTAGGAGTTGGCTCCTATGCCCAGGTATAACACATTGTGTTAGTCCCATCTAAACAGCAAACAAAACAGCAACTAAAAAATAAGCTGAACATCACAATTACAGTAAAAGTCGTATAACATGGTTAACAAATCAATACAGCATTTAGACTCTATAAAACAAAATTATCAAAATAGCAAGTAAATAAAGTAAGATAAGTACTGTTAAGTTCACAACACACACCCATGATTCAGAATCTTTTGGTCTGTTCAGTTTATTAAAATACACATAAAAGACTCATCATGCCTGTTGTTAAGCCAGCTCAACCAGGTGCTGAGCCAGCTGGGGTCCTCAGGCCATGGTGGTGTCATGGACTGGCTGGATGCAGAGGCGTGGGGGGGCACCAGCTGGGGAACCCCCAGGGGAAGAAAGCTCAGGGCCAGGGGAGTGGTGGTGGGCGATGAGGAGTGGTCAAAGGGAAAAGAAGGAGCAGACCGAGAGGAGGATGTGTCAGAAGCAAAAGAGGTAACAGGATTTCATGAACAGGAAGAGGCTGTGGCAGAGAGCAGTCCAGCATCAGAGGCAGAATCAGAGGCTGGAGAGGAGGTTGGCCAAGAGGCAGAGTTCAGGTGGGCTGCTGAAGAATCCAGGGAGTCTTCCCCTCCTACTGTGACCAGCTCCTCTCCGCCCTGGCCACGTAGAATATGCCGAGAAATGAACAGAGCAGAGCAGAGTTTGGTTGCACAGACACAGTTTGCAGCTGCTTGGGAAAGACCCTGGAGGGGAGGGGCCGGGGGGGGGAGGCAGGGGCCTTCAGTCTTTGCAGCTGCCTCGTTGGAGCAAGACCTATCAGGAAGAGCTGCTGGGATCACTAGGCCTGTACTGTTTTGGTTTCTTTGAATAAAGAACTAACTTCACTGACACCCATGTTTTTTGTTGCTGACCTATGCCTGACCCAACTCCGGCTCCTGACAAGTGGAGGGGATAGAGCTCTTGAGCCTACCACCAGCGATAAAGTGAATGTTTACTTCAGGTAGTCTTCCAAGGCACAATTGATAAGGAGCTCGCCCACATCACTCTCAATAGTCAGACGGTCCATTCCCACACGAGGAATTCAGAGGCAAACCTGTCCCTCTAGAGTAGCGAGTCGCAGTGGCCCTCGGTGTTGAGGTTGACCAGGAGGTCCAGCAGTGCCTCCATGCTCAGGACATTCTTGATGCACTGAGGTCTGTCCAGCTTCTTAAGTCACACCTTGGCCGACATGGGGGCAGCAGCGGTGGCAGCCGCTTCCACATTGTTTGCAGAAGGAACAATGACTTGCTTAGGAATTCCTTCAGTTATGTCCACAAACCTGCTACACGCATGTTGGCTGGATTTGGTGGGTTTGCAATGCCATACTGGCAACACAGGATATTTCCCGGCTGATGGTTGCAGGCTCTTTCATGTATTTCACTTCTGACTTCATGTGTGTCTCCCAAGAGTGAGATGCACACTATTAGTTGATTTCCCTTCAAAGTCCCTTCTCAATCTCGGAGTCAGATGTCTGGGGTGCATGCAGATTAGACCACACAGATGGAATCACTGAAAAGATGCAAAGAGAGCTTTGCAAGGTTTAATATATGCTAAGGAAAAAGAAACACTGTAATCACCTTATTCAGCTAATTAAAGTGACTTATCAGCACCTGCTACACAGCTGCAAAAACTATGTCAGGATATGCACCCTGGCTTTTAAAGTGGTACACATCCTGTGGAACAATAATGAACCCTAACATTTAAACAAGATATTCAACAGGTGGCTGTGGAGGGAAACTGGCACTTTCATGAAATCTAAAGGAGAACATAGTGGTGTAAACACAGTCTTTTCTGTTCACATATTAAGCTTTCAATACTTTCGTCACTTAAAGCATTTGAACACTATTCAAGTGCCTGACAGATGCAACGGGGCCTGTTTAAAACCAAATCAAACTTTAAAAAGAGGGTGAATTTTAAGGGATATCTTTTAGTCTCTGAAGTAAACAAAATAAAAGTTCCATGCTTAGTTGCTTAGGAGTAAATAACCACCTTTACTCCAAGATTGTATACAGCCAGTGACGTCATGCTGAAAAGGTTTGAAGACACTCTCATGATGGGGAAATGGGTCCTTGTGGTTCAATTATGGTTTCTTTCTTCTCTCTCCTGTAGGTTGAAGAAAGGCCTGAAAAAGACTTTGAGAAGGTAAGAGTGAATGGGTAGCATGGTTGTGTGTGGGAGGAAAGGTATCTGTGCACAATATTAAATGACAGGCATAAATTGAGAAATGTCTCCTAATCATGAAGAACAGAAATAAGATTCACTGGATTTTGGAGTTTCTATTGAAAATGTTTTGATGGTTTTCGGCTCTTAAATTTTCTGCCATTGACTCTTTTTTGACTTCATGTATGTGCAATGATATATTCATAGTTAGTTATTCTTGCTGTATTCAGAAATCCAGGTATTACTATATTTCAGGATATATACCCACTTTTTGTTGTAAGAATAAGTTTGAATAGTTTGGAGGCTGTGCTTTCAGAGTTAATCTCATTACATGTACTTGTTGCTTAGAGGGGCAGGTGTGACACATGGCCAGGAATAAAGAAGGAAGACATGCATGTGTTTGAAGGCGAACAGAATGGCAAACCAGGAACAGCTTCATTCTGATTTGTAGGAAATGTGTAAGCCACAGATTCTCAGTTAGGACATCCTAGGAAACAGTGATTCAAAAAACCAGGAAGTTTTCTCTCCAGCCAGGTGCTTGAAGGGAGGAAAGAGGAGTGTTGCGCCTCATTGCTTTTCCCCACTCTGATGAACCATGGTTTGCTGAAATGACAGTGTTACTTCTAAACCAGGTCACAGTGCAATTTAAATGAACTTATCAAAGCTTTTCTGTTTGCCTTTAAACATGAAGAACAGTTTTGTGATTAGTAAAATATCACTGAACAGAAGACGATCAATGACTACAGTTCTTGCCAAAAGGTTATGTTCAGCTTCCTCTGCCAGAGGCACTATTCACCTGAATACCAGTTGCTGGGAATCAGAGAACTGTAGATTTGGAAAGGGGTCCCAAAACATCCATGGCAGATGACCACCCAGCCTCTGCTTAAAAACCTCCAGTGAAGGAGAGTTCACCATGTTCCAAGGAAGTCTGTTCCACTGTCTAATAGCTCTTAATGTCAGAAAGTTCTTCCTGATACTTAGTTGGAATCTCCCTTCTTGTAACTTGAAGCCATTGGATCAGGTCCTCTCCTCCAGAGCAGGAGAAAACAAGCTGGCTCCATCCTCCTGGGACAGCCCTTTAGACTCAGGAGTGGGTGGAATGTTGTTTTGCTGTGGGGCTTCCTTATGCATCTGGTCACCCACTGTTCTCCGGGCCACTGGCCTGATCCAGCAGCAGGCTCTTCTTCTGTTGTTAACAAATTTTCCATAATGGAAGGTGGGAAACATTCAAGAATATCCTGAAATTAAGCAACAGTTTTAAAAATTATAACGTAAGACAATATTTCCCATCTTCTCCCTTTCATACTCTTCACTTTTTTGATGGGATGTTGGGTAATGAAAAAGACTCTAAATACAAATCATAGCCAGCGTGTTCTGAAATTAAAGTTGGAAACTAAAGCAGTTTGGATTATTTTTAATGTGCTGCTGAGTCTGTCTGCCTTTTTGAACCAGGAGCGCAACTAGTTCAAATTGTAAGAAAGGGATTTGAATATTAGGAGGAACACCCTGACCGTATGAGCTGTTTGACAGTGGAACAGACTACTTCAGAAGCGGTGCATTCTCCTTTGTGAGCAGAGCTTGAAGGGGTGATAGTGGAGGTCAGGGGGTTGGACTGAATCACCTTTTGAGGTACTTTCCAAATCTTAGATTCTATGACAAAGACTTACACTGCTTTTATTGTAAACACTCCTTGATTGTGTTCCAGGGGGTTCGTACTGTGTCAAGCTTGTCAGCAGCTACGCTGGCCTCTCTAGGCGGAACATCTTCCCGGCGAGGCAGTGGAGATACCTCCATCTCGGTTGATACTGAAGCATCTATTAGAGAAATTAAGGTAAGCTGCTTGTTGGAGGTGAAAGCTGGTAAAGGGACTTGCTTCTGTCCCTCATGTCTTACCGTGCAAAAATAATTGGTATAGGGATATATATTTCATCACAACGAATGACTAGGAAATTCTATTTTTGTAATGTCATTGGTTACCCAGTGGTTTTCAGTGGTTACTCAGTGGGGTTTTTTGACACCATGCTTTGCGATTTTCTTCAGGATATCAATGAGTTAAAGGACCAGATTCAGGATGTAGAAGGAAAATACATGCAGGGACTGAAGGAAATGAAGGTACAAGTTTATGTTGGAGTGAGCTTGTGGGACTAACCTTGGATAAATATCCAGAGAGGGAACAAGAATGGAGTGTAATTTAATAAGCATGTTTTCTTTCAGAGTTGTGAAATTGCATCCTGAACTTACAAAGTTCTAGTTCTAATTATTCAGCTCATAGCAGCGTAGGTACTTAAAGCACATTAACAGACTGAGCAAACAGCACACTCACTTAAAATAGCTTTTGCATGCTTTATACTACTACTTCAAGAGTATACACTTTCACATAAATCATGCATTTCTGAAGAGCTGTGCAGTTTGAAGTTGGCCAGTTTCAGTGAAAAGGGGGTCAATATGAACTAGAGAATCATTTTAAAATCAGACCCAAGCATGTATGCTGATTTTGAAATTCTGTGCCACAGAATTTCAAGGGAGCGGTTTTTTAAAAATAGTTTTTATTAAATATTTTCTTAGGTACAAAAAAAGTACAAGCATTTTCTCGGTTTTCAGGTTGTAGAGTCTTTTCTACAGATCAGTTACATTCGATGTGAGCCATTAATGTTGTATACAGTTTAAGGTTGGGGGAGAAGATAGTGGGGGAGGGGTGTGTAGTAAACTTACATTCTTTTACATTCTTAGTAAGGCTGGGTTCTTTTAAGGTTCAGCATAGTCTTTCTGTGGCACAGGCATTCTTTATGAAATGCTGTTCAACTTTCCACTTTTATTTCCCCCACAGTCATTAAAGGACACCATAAAAATTTGCAACAAGACCCAGAAATCTGAATAATGATGCAGTGTAGTGGCTAAGGCAGTGCTTTCCAAACTTTTCATGTTGGTGACATGCTTTTTAGACATGCATCGTTTCACGACACAGTAATTCAGGTTTACTAGCAAACCGGAGACACTCTCCAGCAGCAGAGAGTGTCTGCCAGCTGTCTGGGATGTGCGCGTGTGTGCCCAGGTCCTACCACCACGACACCAGCCCTGAGCAGCATTGCTGTTGTGCTCTCCTTGCGCCAGGCAGCAATCCCATCCCTTACAAGGCTGCTCGGGGAGGACAGTGTGGGGACGCGACAGCCATGCACCTCGATTGAAGGGCGCATGGTTGCTGCATCCTCACAACACCCTCCCCAAGCGGTCTTGCAAGGCTCGGATCGGGGAGGGTGGCGCAAGAAAGGCTGACTTTCCCCTGCCTGAACTTCCTCGCTGCCCACGGCTGCCATTTACTTGTGACGCAAGCCAAAAACCACAACCAACTAAATCCTCTTCCCTCCATTCTGCCCCCCCCTGCAGGACCCCCACAAAAGCCCTCATCCTACCAACCTCTCCCTTTTTATCAAAGGGAGGTAGGACAGGCAAGCAGGCAGGCAAGCAAGCAAAAATAGTCTTCTTTTAAAAAAAATTAAAAACCCTTCCTTTCAGATATGGAGGAAAGCTATTTAGGGGGAACTAACAATGTAAACACCACCAGAAAATAAAAATAAAAAACTCTTCTCTCTCTCTTTTCCACTGGTGGGGTGAGTGTGAGGGAAGAAAGAAGTGCTTTCCAGTTCTTTCTGGTTAGCAGACTCTGCATAATTAGCTGAGCTTTTAAGTGGAAAGATACCTGGGAAGCCCAGGAGGAGGGAGGAGGGAGAGAGCAAAGAAAGGTGCCTGCAAATTATCTGCCAAGTATCTGTAAAGTATCTGTTCAGCTGAGCTACCCTCGGGAAGCTTCATGTCTCCAGCTTTTGTTCACTGGCATATTGCCTTGTTGAAACACTTATCATGGGTTATTGTGGCGATTTATCGCACAGCCCTATTTGGGGTGTATGGGAATTCCTGGAACAATAACTCAAGAGTTCTTCAATGTGACCTTTCCCAACTGCCGCCCTATTCCCTTAGAATGCTTTTTAAACCCCCTAGTATCTTTTTATAGTAGGCTTAGGCATGAGACTGTGACACCAAGGGAAATGAGTGCTAAACTTAGAATCATTTGAAGAGTTGGAAGGGACCCCAAGGGTCATCTAGTCCAACCCTCTGCAATGTAGGAATCTCAACTAGATCACACATGGCAGATGGCCATCCAACCTCCACTTAAAAACATCCAAGGAAGGAGAGTCCACCACCATCTGAGGGAATTTACAATAGATGCCCTTAGATTTCCAGAAGTAGATTTTAAGTTGCATGAAATATCACATAAAGTGCAAAAATTAACAGGTAAGAAAATGTTGGGGAAATAGAATAAAGTGCTTGTCAAGGCAGTCATTGACAAGGTCGTTTCCCTAGCATTTTGACTTGGTTGGTAAACTAAAAGTATTTATTAATCACTGTGCTTTTTTCTTTTCTTTAGGACTCTCTAGCTGAAGTGGAAGAGAAATATAAGAAGGCTATGGTATCAAATGCTCAGTTAGATAATGAGAAAACCAATTTCATGTATCAAGTAGACACCTTGAAGGATGCATTGTTGGAACTGGAAGAACAGCTTGCAGAATCTAAGAGACAATATGAAGAGAAAAACAAAGTAAGTAGTGATACATCAGCAGTCTTAAGAAGGAGTCTTAGGCTATAAACCTAACCCTACTTACCAGGAAGAAAGCCCCATTGACTTCACTAGAACTTACTTAACTGCTGTTGGCCTCCGTCTGTCTCAAGAGACACTGGAGTTCAGCTCCGGGGGGAAGAAAAAGCACTAGAGAATCACAGCGCCTGCTGTGACTGCAGAGAGCGGTAACTCATGGCTGCTGCCTCCCGTGTTGTATTTGCTGCATTGGCAGCATCAAAGTGACCTCCCCAAGGCCCTTACTTCTGAGTCAGCATATTTAGGATTGTGCTGTTTGCATTGTCCCTATGATGGCTCTAGTTTTTCTGAGGCGCCTTTTAAAGGTCCCTTTTTCTGAGCAGATACTAAATTAATGATGGGTTTACACATGGCATGTATATTAAATACAGTGGTGCCTCGCAAGACGAAAAGAATCCGTTCTGTGATTCTCTTCGTCTAGCGGTTTTTTCGTCTTGCGAAGCAAGCCCATTGACGGATTAGCGCTATTAGCGGCTTCTAGTGGCTTTTAGCGGCTTATCTGCTGATCGGATCAGCTGATAAGCGGCTTAGCGGCTTAGAAAAAGGGGGGGAAGGGAAAAAAACCAGCAGGAACTCGCAAGACATTGTCGTCTTGGGAAGCAAGCGCATAGGAAATTCGTTTTGCGAAGCACCTCCAAAACGGAAAACTCTTTCGTCTAGCGAGTTTTCCGTCTTGCGAGGCATTCATCTTGCAGGGCACCACAGTATGTGTCATGCTGCGGAAGTGAGCCTTAGCTTTGTATGCAATCCCCCAATTGGCAGCAAATCTTGCGCATATATCAGAGCCAGTGTGAGTAAATGACTGAATTAGTAGATCCCTCTTTTCCCCTCAATAGTGGAGGAGTCACATGGGTGGAGCTTGCTCACATAAGCATTTATGCACATAGGTCTAGGTTAGAATTTATGGGTTTTATGCATGGTGAAAGACAGGCCTTAAGCCCAAAGCTTTCTCCATGATTTACCACTTGCCTAATGGGCTAATAGAACTGGTATCTAATTTAGAATTTATATATAATAACTACCAAAGAAAGGAAGATGCCCATTAGCAAGCAGGAACATCTGGAATGTTGAGACAGGTGTAATGCTGCAATATCCTTTGCAAAAAAATAGCTTTCTTTTCCTAAACAGGTTCACATAATAAATATATAATGTGTTTTCGTTGTAGGATTTTGAGAGGGAAAAACACGCCCATACTATATTGCAGTTTCAGTTCATGGAAATCAAAGAGACTTTGAAACAAAGAGAAGAACTACTTGCAGTAAGTGAATTCTTCGGTTAAACATTACTTTCATTAATATCTTGTATGCTAGCAAATGGACCACAAAATATTCCTTTCTCTAGCTTCAGATTTTCCACAAAAAGTGATTCTTTAGGAATTATCAAGAACATCTCATCACACTGTTCTAGGTTAAATTCTCATTAGATGCTGTCTAGACAAAACACCAACTATGTACAGTTTATCTAAGCAAGTGATCTTGCTTTATATCCCTTTTTAAAACATTGTAAATTACTGTTGGATGAATAAAGCATCTGAAGGGAAACTTGTAATTGTATTCAAGTGTGAATGGTTTTGAATTAAAGAGCTACTTGCCTACCAAATCACAGGAAACAAGGTCCCTACTGTCTGATATGGCTCACTTCTTCTTGGAATGCTGGTGTTGACTTCTGGGATGTGGGACAGAAGTCAGGGAGGACACTGCTTCCCTGCTACTGGGATGAAAAACGTGGCTTGAGGAGATGCCATCTGGAGATACCAGATTCTTTTGTGGGTGAACTGGGAGTGTTTGAAGAGAATTGTGGCAATAGCTATGCAAAGAAAGCATTTGCTCCTGTAATCAAATGGTTGCACACTGGTACCTTCAGTTTGAGAAACTGTATCTGATCTGATCGTATCTTCTGTGCTGGCTTTTCTGGCTCCACATGGGATTAGCACTGCCTAGTGCTTGAAGGCAGGAACTTTAATTGCTTTACGGGAGCTTTTAGCCTATATGGTGTTCCCAGAAGCTGCATCAGTTTAAGTTCCCGCCTTGAACCTCGAAGCATTAGCATCATATATATAGCACTTTTCTGTCCTAAGACCTGTATTTGTAACATTATTTACATTATGCCTTTTACTCAGCTCCTTCTTTATAATGCTCCCAGGACCTCTCACACTCCCTTATCTTACTCATTTATGGCTTGCTGTGAATGAGATTAATCATAGAATGACAGAACTGTAGTGTTGGAGGGGATGACCACAGGTCATCTAGCCCAGCGCCCTGCAGTGAAGTGCGTTGCCTCAAGCCTTGCCCTTGCTCCTCTGCTCCTCCCCTTCTTCGTGGAGGAGGTGGTGTCCAGGGGTCCGAGTTGCATCCATCCGCTTAGATCACTGACCAGGCTGAATCTACCACTTATTGTCTTTTCCTTCCTTCCTTCCGCCTGTTCAAAGTGGGATGGTGGCGACTAACTTCTTAAGCGACTGTGTCACATACTAAGTCCTAAGAACAACGTGGCCCCTCTCATCAAGTGTTGACATATTTGATGAATGCCAACTAGAATGTGTATACTAATCTCTTCCTCTGCCGACCTGCATGCACACAGCTTGGCTGGGGTGGTTTAGCTTATATGGAGTATGCAGCTGCACCGTCCTGGTAAGACAAGGAGGAGCGTAGCCCTGGCTCCAGCTCCTGTCCATACTGTGAGGTGGCCACTATTTTCTCTGTTAGAACGTAGCACAAAGAGGTATTTTATCTTAAGGAGAAAAGTTCCTGGGATTTCAAGGCAGAGCCATAAAATTGGTGTAAATGGTAGGTTTCTTGGATTTAGTTGATTTAACTTTTTTTCATGGTACTTTTAAAATGCTGTAGCCTTGGGTTTTTCTTCTGATTAACTCTCTTCTCTGCCTTCTGTCTTCTTGTTTGCTCCTGCACTTTAGGAAATCCGACAACTACAGCAGAAACAGGAGGGCTATGTCAGGGAAATGTCTGATCTTCAGGAGACAATAGAATGGAAAGAAAAAAAGATAGGGGTAGGAGTCACAACTTTGACCAGATTGTCAGTGCTGTCTTTTAAGCAAGAGTATTAAACTCCACACAGTGTTATAAAATGCTCCTTTCTGCGAAAAAGACTTGTGTCGTTTATAAACAGAGTAGTAGCTACCAAAGCAGTTTTGGAGCTGGGGGTTATGTGTGCACCAAGGATAGAATTTGGACAGAACAGAATTCAGAACCCATGACCATTTGAATATTGCAGAAATGGAGCAAATTTATATTAATTAATTAAATTTTAATTCTTAGCCTCATAGCATAAAATTCAAAGCCTTATGTTTCCGTATAAGTTTAGTGATGATTGTTGAATGTGGCCAATATTTAGACACAGTAACGTTTTTCATAACTACTACAGTACATTGCTCTATTTGCTGATCAGCAATTTTGCCTGCATGACACTGTTAATCAAAGAGAAACCTACCATAAAGTCATTAGCATAAAAAAGAGAAGACCAGGAAACTTGGACAAAACCATAATGTGTGGTGATCAGCTAATGACTTAGAGCAGTGGTCTGCAACCTTTAAGACAAAAAGAGCCACTTGGACCCGTTTCCGAAGAAAAAACAACAACTGGGAGCCGCAAAACCATTGCGACATTTAAAACAAATATATCTCCGGAGCCACGATCTGACAGCAGGCGGGAAGGTGATGTCGGGACGGTGCGTGACTAACGCACGCACCGCCCCCATGCGACGTCACAGCCAGTACAGCGCCCGCCACAGTGAGGAGTGTCGGGGCGCACAATGCGCCTCCTCCCCTCGCTAGTATCCGCCCCGGAGCCGCAGCAAAGATGTAAAAGAGCCACATGCGGCTCCGGAGCCGCGGGTTGCAGACCCCTGACTTAGAGCAAAGCTTTCCAAACTGTGTCTCAACACATTAGTGTGTCGGCTGCAGTGCGTAGGTGTGTTGCGCAAATGCTCCCACACTCCTCCCATGGCTGGAAAGGGGTTAGTTTACCCTCTGGTTTGCTAGTAAAACTGAATTACTGTGTCGTAAAATGATACATGTCTAAAAATTGTGTCACCAACATGAAAAGTTTGGAAAGCTCTGACTTAAAGCATTTATGAAACCAACGTTTGTAAGGGCCAACCTCAATTTTACAAAACAAACATGTTTGCATTAGATATCTTACATCCATCTGCAGTAGTGACATTTTAAAGTACTATTCAGGGTTGTTGAAGCATGGCACATTCTTGCAAATAGGAGCTACTGATATCTATCAAGGAAGTTTTCATAACTCCCACAAATACTAAAATAAAATTCCTTTTTCTGCTTGCATGGAAATTTTATAATTCTCTGCATATCTGAAACTTGCTTATTCTTATTGCTAATTTTCCTTACCTTTTTATTTCTACATTTTTCCTCTCTCCTGTTCTCCTCTTGTCATTTCCTTATCCTCTGCTTGTTCTTTGGCAACTCAGGCATTAGAGAGGCAGAAAGAGTTCTTTGATTCCATAAGAAGTGAGCGAGATGATCTTAGAGAGGAGGTGATTGTGCTGAAGGAACAATTGAAGGTATGCAGAAACAACAAAAGAAGTGTAAAAAGATTAAGTAATCATTTCTGTGTGCCAAGAAAATAAATGGATTGGGCTTTGAAGCAGTGGTGAGCTAACTGTTTAAATAAGGGTTGGCTAAGTGTGTGAATCTTTCTTACTCTGTTTTATACTCAGGGCTGTCTTAAGTATATGTGGCGCCGGGATGCAAAGATCCACCTGGTGCACCCCCCCCCCAGGTTGCCCAGTGTTTTTGGTGGGCAGAACATCAAAGTGGCCACAGAGTTGTCAACCTTTTTTTAGGGAGCTGGCACCACACTTATCTCTGCTCAGGAAAAGAAAACAGGGAACATAAGGAGCCCAGTGCAACAAACCAGCCCGAGACGTTGGCATCTGCAACTGAGCAAATCCGGGCGCCTCATGCTGTAAGCAGCATGCGCTGGGCGGGCGTCTCCATGGCCTTATACCAGTCCCAGGCACGCAGGAGGGCGGAACCGGGTGACCGCTTCAGCACCTCGCTGGCTCGCTTGCCCCTGAACTCACGGCACAGAACTGCCCGCAGTAGACGAGCCCGCCACGGCGCTGCAACTGACAGGCAGGCTCTTCCCCAGACTCCAACACTTGGGCCCTGGACTCTCTGCCTGGCACCCCTGGGAGCCCTACACCCGGGTGCCCCGCACCTCTGGCGCCTATGGTTAAGATGGCCCTGTTTATATAATTCAGAGCAGTCCAACTTTTCATACAAAGTGGGCTGCAAGAGTACTTTGACACAGAACCCATGAACCAAACACTGCCTGGTCACGTGGGGAGCGAGGCTAAAATTTGACAAACGCGCACAGCCCTCACACTGCCTTCTCAAAGCCAGCTAAGTGAGGCACGAGGTTCTGGCAGTGCCCTAGAGCCCCCTCAACCCCTTCACGGGGCTGGGAGAGTGCCAACCAGGTTTTGAGAAGGAGGCAGGAAGGCTCTCGGACCCTGTCAAAGCTCAGCGCCTTGCTTAACCCACTTTGGAAAGACAGTGCAGGGGCTGGGGGGTGCCAAATGTTGCTGAGGGCCACCTAAAAAGGCATTGAGGGCCTGTGCACTGTACTATTCTGTTCAATGCTTGCTGCTACATTTTGGCACTTAGTAAACATTAACATTGGATCAAAGCATGTACTTAGTGCTGTTTTGACAGAAGCCAGAGACCATGCTGCCTCTATAAAGCAAAACAGTATTGTAAACTTATATTGGTAGCACAATTTGTTAGGAACATCTCCCACTCGAACCATATTAAACCAGATTAAAGTCGTGAAGAAATAGACATAGTGGGCTGAGTTACAGCTGCCTTTTAAGCTAGTGTGATAGAATTGTTGACGTACTGGGTTTGGAAACAATCTCGACTATTTAAGTACAGTTTGTAGATAGCTTTGGTCAGCTCTGGCAAATTGTTTTCATGGGATTGCTATAATGATAATGAACTTCTTGGAGAAGGAGTTATTTTATTTTTCTATACAAATCAAGACATCGGTTAATCTAAATACCATATAGCTTTGTTTATCAAGACATTTCTTATATGGTCCAAATGTTCATTATACCCTCATACAGTGTACACACATGCTTTGTGCCATGTTTGAATTGTGACTTTGTGAGCAAATTTCATGTGCATGGTATTGTAATGTTGTTCTAATGTTTGTTTAATATTTCACTCACAGCGACATGGAATAATACCCAACTCAGAAGTAGCTACCAATGGAGAAACCTCTGGTGATCTAGATAATGATGGACTACAAAGTTCTTCCAATATTGCTCCAGGGTCAGCTCATGCCCCGAAGGTAGCTGGGGATGATACATTAGGTAATTTCCTTTTATCAAGATTTTTGATCACTACCTTTGCTAGAATCTGAACACCTAACTAATCACCAGCATGCTGCTTATAAAATCACTTCTATACATTTTATTTTCTGCTTAATGCCAACAATCACTTCAAGCATATTATATTTCTTTTACTTATCTTGAACAGGAGATGTTAAAATAATTCATTTTTATTCTCCAAGTCCAGGGAAACAAATGCTTTAAAAACATCTAAGCTCTATATGTATGTCTACAAGGTGTGCAGCCACTTTTATTAAGACAGATGTTGAACATGCAATCCTAAGTGTCCTGAGTGACTCTGAAGGTGCTTTGGTTCCCTGCAGTACATGGGGGAAACTTGAAGACTAAAATAGGATTAGGAGCATGTGAAGAGACTGGGGAAGTTGCATAGAGTTACTCTTTTTTGCATTGACTTGTGAATGAGAGAGCAAAAAAATATATATTTTGAGTACTGTAGTGATAATTTTTAAAAGACGATATTTATGAGGGGTGTATTTTGGTCCCTAATATTTCTCAGGGTAATAGAACACAATTTTAGGTCAGAAATAATAGATAGCTGTCAGACAAATCAAAAGGTATTTTCCTTTGTAAACCTTCAGACTTCAATGGCATTTACCAATGCAGTGCAGTTGATACCAGGGAAGAAGACACTTTCTGCTGATCAGGCCACTAACTAATTCAATTGCTGCTTTGCCTTCACATAATTGGCAAAAGCTGATCTTTCTTAACCAGTTCTTCTGATTCATTCTCTCTTCTGGGTTTTAAGTGGGGAGGTAAGTGTTTAACGTAACACAGTTAAGTAGTCTCCCTATTTTGGTCCCTTCAACTTTCTTAATGATCTTTTAGGCAGAGCCAAGGAAGTGGAGATGAAAAATGAGATTTTGGAGAATGTGGGGAAAAAAGAAATCTTGCAGAATACTGAGCATGAGGAACACACAGAGGAGACTAAGGAACAGGAAATTGTACAGGAATGTTCAGAGATAAAGACGTTGCATGCTGATGAAAAGGCGGAGGCAGAGAAAATCACTGAAGGCAAAGTGGCTTCAACATTGTTATTAAATAGTGGACCTGAGGAACCAGCTAAGAGTCATTCAGAGCATGTTCCAGGAATGGTTTGTTCCCTTGAAAACAATGGTATAGTTGAATTAAGGGGTGAGGGGGGGTTCCTTGATGATGCCATAGAAGTGAAAGAGTCTGATGGAAATGTTGTAAATAAAAGTGATACTGCAGTAGCATGTTCAGGTATGGAGGCTAATGAGCAGATAAAGACAGATATAGAAATACTTCCCCAACAGCAAGATAAAGATAAGCAAACACATATTGTAGGTGATGAGGCAGAAGGCGATAATAATGACGTATTTCAGGAAGCATTGGATTTTGTGAATAACAGCCATGTGGCAGCTTCCAGTCAATCAGAATCACCAGAATTGGCAGAAGATTTGCTTCTCAAAGTGCCAAGTATTGATCCTTATATTGAACAGCCGGAAAGCAAAGCTGTTGAGGGACATCTTCTTGAAGGTGAACGCATCAAACTAATTGATAAAGCAGTTGGAGATAAAAATGAAACTGGTGGAATTAATGAAGAGAATGAGACGGAACATGCCGTGCAGCGGCAGGCGTGTGAAGTAGCAGCAGAACAAACTGAAATATCTTATGCATCAGATGAGTCTGAAGAACAAAAACAAGTTGGAATGGAAAAATCTCAGCCCTTACCTTCAAAAGATGAGACATTTGTTGAAGAGGAACAAACTATGCAAGTGATTGGAGCCAGTGAAAAGAATGAAGAAAATCCTGCTATGGAGATTGATCAGAGAGCAGCTTTAGCAGAAGCACTGGATGTACATTTAGATTTTACCATGAAAGAGGTTCATACAGAAGAAACTGCTGCAGATGGTGTGAGTCACAGTGAATGCCAGATCCCTGAGGAAAGGAACTTAGAGCATAAGGAGGATTCTAAGAAATGTGGGGGCATTAAATCAGAATTCATAGATGATGGCAAAACTCTGGCAGACATCCAGATAGCACCTGAAGAAGTTGCTGGTGACAATAATGAAGAAGAACATAAGCCAGCACAAGTTACAGACTGGTCTACGGAAGAGCAAAGTGTAAATATACAAGGTGAAACTTTTCAGGAATCTGCTAGAACTTCTTGTGTAAATATGCAGGGCACTGAAGTAAACAAAGGAAACAAAGAGGACAAGAATCACGAGAAAACAGAAGAAAAGATTCTTGACGTTGTGCCAGATATTGAGAAGGCTCCTTGCCTCACCTCACAGAAGACTGAATTGAGTGATCAAGAGAGAAAGCTTGACAGTGATGAAGAAGAAGGAGAAGGAGAAGTTGTGGAAGAATATCATGAAGCATTTGATTTTGCAGAGTCTCCATTTGGACAACAGGAAACTACTGAAAGGAATGATAATCTTAATAATGAGCTTGAGACAAATAATCACCAAACGCAAGAGAAAGTTGAGATTACAGAACATGCAGCACAGAATATAATCAAAAAGGACACTGAAATGGAATATAGAGATGCTGAAGAAAATAAAAAAGGTAAAACCTACCAAGCCTTAGCTGATGAGGTCATAAATGAATCCACCGTGATTGAAAGTGAAAATACCCAGCAGCAGAAAGGGAAAGAATTGGAAGAATCTGCATTCTTTCAGACAGATCCTTCTGCTTCCGTGGCCTCAAAGGCACAGTGTGAAATTTTGGAAGACCCAAGCAAAAAGATGTCAGATGAAATCAATATAGATCACATTGCTGAATATAC
Organism: Podarcis liolepis; assembly: GCF_965112155.1. NCBI lineage: Eukaryota > Metazoa > Chordata > Lepidosauria > Squamata > Lacertidae > Podarcis > Podarcis liolepis. Next base: position 135,900,747 of record NC_139554.1, read on the forward strand.
TGTAGAGCAGTTGGAAAAACTAAAAAATGATGGGGATGAAAGTGAAGAGGAAGTCCAGGTGGGTAGAAAGGGTAAAGGTAAATCTCGGGAAGATTGTGTCATATCATAACCTCAGAAGTTAGGTCATTATTGCATGTTACAAACCTGCCATCTGGTGATTTCAAAAGACGAAAGGAAAAGTTTAAAAGTGAAACTAGATCCACGCTCTAAATACATTTTATACAACTTGTTATCTATATCAATAATGAATGACTATGAACATTTTCTTACCTCTCAGGTTTTAATTACTGTTTATCATAGTAAAACAAAGCTGTTAATCATACTAAATCTGAATTAAGTGCTTTTAATATTTTCACCTACAGTATAATATAGCACTTGATCTCCCCCCCCCCCGTATTTTAATGAAAGCTAAGATTTGAAGGTTCTTAGAAACTGTCCACCTTTTGAACATATGCTAACAATTATCATCACCTTTATTTTAGAAGCAAGTTGTTACAAAGCACATCAGCTTCAACATGCTTTCAAATGCTGGTATTTTGCCAGAAGGTTATAAAATGGCACTTTATACAGGCTGCATATCGACACATTCCAAACTAAGGTCACTTCTATTGCCAAAATATAGTTAGGTCAATAACATAGAATTAATGAACAGAAGTTGCAAGTGAAGAATCATTGGTTTGCTAATAGGAATATGTGTACACTTTAATCATTTCATATCAAATCAAGCCTTCACTAGACTGGATTCAGAGCAAGTTAGTCACACTTAGATTCCATTAAAATCATTGGTGTTTGAGTTACATTTATTTCAGTAGAACCAAATAAAGTTGACTGATTCTGAATTCAAACCACTTCGTTTAACATGATCTATATATATTATTTTAAAGAAAGTTTTGTTTCTTTTGTGCTTCATTTATATTGTGCTTAGCTTTTTTATCAAGTAACATTTTCTTCAAGTTATATCATATGTTCTATCCTACCTCCCACCCCAAATTAACATTTTCTTAAATCTAAATCTTAAAGTCTTTCCCCTTCTTCTTTGCTGAAATGTAGGCAAATTTGGATGACTTTGTGAATGCCTTAATAAATGTTATTTAAAACCACAGAACCAAAGGCAACTGTTGTTTTATGCATAAAACTCTATCACACTGCTTTAGAAAAAAATAAATATTTTTTAAAATAATGGCTAAAATGAAAATGGATAATTTCTAATTTTTCAGTATGTATCTTATTTCCAACTTGGACTATTTTTAATGCAGAAATAAACAAATATTTTTGTATTAGACTGTTACAAATAAGATAGGATCAAAGTCTGAATGTTTGTAGCACTGCAGCACTCAAAATAGATAATAAATGTATTCAGCTACTAAAGCACAAAAGGAAAAACAAAACATATATCACACACACAGTTGTTTATAGATTGAAATAAACTTTTTATACTCTAAGGTGTTTCTTGTCTCCTGTTTATAAAGTGCTTACAATTCAACTGATACTGCTCATAATTTTTGTTATATAAATTTATTTTTTAAATTATCTAGATGGTACCTAGCTGCTTTTATCTATTTTGTTGCTTTTATTTTAGATGTGGCAGTTCTTAGCAAAAGCAGTGAGTTGTATCCAACAGTGTTGTGCAGCTGATGGTAAAGTGGATCAGGGTAATAAGCAATTTTTGGCAGTTCCCCCATTCCCTATGCAGCCCTCACGCCTGTGCACACCCTGAATCTACTTTGGAAGGTTGGAGACCCTCAAGACCAGTTTTAGGAAGGGGAATACGGGACATTGTTTCTCTCCCCCTTCTTCTGGCAACACCATTGGCTACAACCATGTAACTTCAAACTTTCAATATTAGATATGTTCCTCTGAGATAAGGCTTCCAATGAAACACTACAGTAGTACCTCTGGTTATGAACTTAATTTGTTCCGGAGGTCCGTTCTTAACCCGAAACCGTTCTTAACCTGAGGTGCGCTTTTGCTAATGGGGTCACCCGCAGGTGATTTCCGTTCTCATCCTGGGGCAAAGTTCTCAACCCCCAAGGTACTACTTCCGGGTTAGCGGAGTTTCTAACCCGAAGTGTTTGTAACCCGAGGTACTACTGTATTAGAAAACATAGTGGACCACAGATTTGGGTGCCTAGGACGAGTTCAAAATCAATATGCACAATGGACACCATTGTGCATTGGTAGCCTCATTTCCAGATGATATCCTTTCCTGCTATGTTTAGCAATGAAGCTTCTCTGTTCTTCCCATTGCTCCCCAGGGCATGCGCTGAGAAGATGCCTGAATTCCGGGGTAAAGAGTGATGACTACTTGGGCACCAAGCAAAGCCAGAGCTATTAATCAAAGGTGCAGAACTGGTATTAGCCAGTGAGCAAGATCTAACATTGCCAGGTGTATGGGATCCAAACCACTGCCTCTCCAGAGAGACGAATGTCTGTTTGAAGGAAGGGAGTTGAGTCCACTTCCTCCACACAGAGAAAACCCACAGTTTTCAACAAGGAAGTCCCTAGTTAGCTGATCCTGGTGGGGCTCCCTGTCAGTGCCAGTCAGCTAACTGGTGCTGACAGCGAGCCCCACTCACAAACTAAAGCTCACTTGAGTTTCCCAGTGGCTCCTTTGTAGCTTCATCCATACCTGACATCACCTATGGGCCTGGTTTGCGAGGTGGATCCTCACTGGACAAATTGGAGACCTGGACTGGGTTTGAATAGGCCTTCAGGCTGAAGGTCCCCCACCGCTCCTGTTCAAGTTTCATATGGACAAATGGCTCTAAAATTGCAGTCATTTATTACGTAATTAGAGTTGAGGCATATTGACAATATGTTAATATGAGAATTTGCTTTGGAGTGCCAGTTGGTAAGCTCAGTTCTGTTTTATCCCTCAATATACCTCATAGAATTGTAGAGTTGGAAGGGAACCCAAGGGTCATCTGGTCCAACCCCCCGCAATGCAGGAATCTCAGCTAAAGCATCCATGGCTGGATCTAGACACATCAAAGAAGTGTTTCCGTTAAATGCAATGTAAATTTAAACATAGAAAACAGGTAGATAAAAGTGGGACTTTGCAGCGCCATCTGGTGGCACAATGTTATATCGCATATACAACACATGTAAACCTCTTTTTCTTTACCAATTTAGCTGAGTCCCATGACAGATGGCTTTCCAACCTCTGTTTACAAACCTCCAAGGAAAGAGAGTCCACCACTTCCAAAGGGAGTCCATTCCACTGTCGAACAGCTCTTACTATCATGTTTAATTGGAATCTCCTTTCTTGTAACTTGAAGCCACTGGCACAAGTCCTCCCCTCCAGAGCAGGAGAAAACAAGCCTGTTCCCTCTTCCATGTGACAGTCCTTGAGATATTTGACAGTGGCTATCATATCTCCTATCATTCTCCTCTTTTCCAGGCTAAACATACCCAGCTCCTTCATGTGCTTGGTTTCCAGACCCTTGATCATCTTGGTTGCCCTCCTCTGCACTCGCTCCAGCTTGTCAACATCCTCCTTAAATTGTGGTGTCCAGAATCGGACACCATATTCCAGGTGTGGTCTAACCAAGGCAGAATAGAGTGGGGCTATTGCTTCCCTTGATCTGGACACTAGACTTCTGTTGATGCAGCCTAGGATAACATTAGCTTTTCTTGCTGCTGCATCACACGGTTGACTTATGTTACTGCTAGTAAGGCAGGTGTCCCCCATCTTATATTTGTGCATCTGGTTCTTCCTGCCTAAGTGCAGAACCTTACATTTGTCCCGATTGAAATTCATTTTGTTAGCTTTCGCCCAGTTTTCCAATCTGTTAAGGTCACCTTGAATCCCGATTCTGTCTTCTGTGGCTTTTGCTTCCCCTCCCAGTTTGATGTCATCTGCAAATTTGATGCAAATTTCTACCAGTCATATATGAACTAAAATGTGCTTATTAACAATATTCAAGAAATTGTTTTGTGAAATATTGTTTATTGCTACTGTTGCTCTGAGATCGTTTTCTGTAAAATAGCCCCCTTATGTCTTGATTTATCTTCTCTAAACAATTGTAAATGGGGTCTATATGGGCAGGAGTAGAGGAAGGAACTAGTAAGGGTGAAAGGTGGTAGTAACCCTACTGTTTACTTAAGATGTGCCAAAAAGTAGCATTATGTAGGGTTGCCATATGTCCGGTTTTCCTCAGACATGTATTTAATTCAAAGGGTGAAGTCACCATCTGGGGGATTTTTAAAAAAATGAGCAAAATGTCTGAGGTTTTGCAAACAGAACCAGGAAGTGTGTGTGTGTGTATCACTCTTTCCTTTTCCCCATATCTATGGACACACCTGCTCTGTACAGAGAGTTGCTTTGCAAGCAGAGCCAGGAAGTGTGCATGCAAGGATTCCTCTTCACCCTTTCCTCTCTCTATGGTGTGCCCCCATGGTGCCTGCTGGGATGGGGCAAATCAGCTGATGAATGGCTCTCCTGCCAGGTTGGGGAAAGCCCCCCCCCCCTTTCGGGTTTCATTTCACTACTTTTGGCCATTGCATGATTTTAAGGTAGAGGAAAGGCAGGAGGTCTCCCTGGTGAGTTGCATCTGGGGCAGGAAAAGATTCTGCAGCTGTTTTGGAGGCGGCGCTTCAGGATGAGTGGTGGGAAATCCTTCCCCCGCCTGTTTAGAACAAGTCTCTCTCCCCCCCCCTTAATGAACCCCCCCACAGTGAAGTTCTGCAGAGTCTGCCTGCTCTTCACTTTTCACTCCTCTTCCCAAGGTGTGAAGGGCCCGGTGTGGCTTCTACACCCTGTTGCTTCTGCGGGGAGAGCTCATGCCTCCCTCAGCGGCTGGGTTTGACAGGTCCTACAGTTTGCAAAAACTCCTCCTGCTGTGATCAGCTCCCCTCCCCCAGCCTCTCCGAACCAAGAAGGTCATGAAAGGGGCGGAGGAGAGACTGGCTGCACACAGGCTCAGTCTCCAATTGCTTGGGGAAAGCCCTAGAGAGGAGGACACACAGACAGCTGTGGGGAGACCTTTAGTCTTGGCAACTGATTTCATGGAGTAAGACCCACAGGGAATGAGCTCCCGTGCTCATTAGGCCTGACACTCAGCCAAGTCTGTGAAAATCATGTTTTTGCTAATAAAGAGTTAGCTCCAACTTTGAACTGTGTGATTTACTGACCGGCATGCTCTGTGGCAACCAAGTGGGTGGGACTCGGAACATGCTAGGAACTTAAAAGAGCATCAGCCCATGACACAAATTTGAAGGCAATTTATCTGAGCAAACTACGACAATCGGTGCCTGGAAACTCACCAGCACTATACTCTGCAGCAAACCCAGCAACCTCATAAGCAAAGTTTTAAAAAATCTAAAACAAAATAAGAAAGATGGTGAGAAAGGGCAGGAAACCAGGGGCCTAGTACAAAAAGTCTCAGGGCTCAGACCTGTTGAGGCACCCAAAGCTGCGACAGATTTCATGGGAAAACGCCACACCACTGACCTTGTCCAGGGAGTTCAGACAAAGTGTCTAGCTGCAATGCATCACATCACAGAAAAGTGACTCCCACGTGGTTCTAGCTGTATTGTATTCAATAAATATCTAATTGAAATGATGCTATTGATTTGCCTAATCACTTTTCAGTTCATATAGATGTTCCACCATTATATGCCTGGGTCAGCAAAGCAGCCTGAAGCAGCTTTAGTACTGAAATGACCTTCTTTGCAATGTTTCCCATTTATAAAATTGACATTTACCTGAAGCTACAGTCATTCAAGCTGTAGTTTTCTGTGCTACAAATTTTATTCTATACTCCACACCTACTAATGAAATTTGTCCTGAATGAAAATGATAGGGGCTCAGGCCTTCAGTCTTCAAAGCTTGTATATGTAACATAATAAGAATGCTCTGTATTTGTTCAGATGTACAGAGTGAAACACCTAAATATGCAGACTGAGTTGCTCTGCTAAAGTGAAATTCCTTGTACTATGGAGCTTTTAACTACATCCCTTTGGTGCTGAGTGTAATCACTGATTTCCAAGAAAATGTGCTGGAAGATCTCTGCACCCAGAACCTCTTATTTTATGAAGAGCAACCTTCCCATGCAATGCCCAATAAATTGAAAGTTCTCAAAAGTAACTTGAAGTGTGGTGCAAAGTGGCATGGGAAAGGTAATCTTCCATTTTATCTTATTGTATATATTCAGGTTTCAAATACAGAAAGTATAAAGATTCTTGGAGCACTTCAATTATTTTTGAGAATGTTACAGTTTTATATGGAGAATAAAACACATGCTTGTGTCAGCATCTTCAACTGTTAATCATTTTTGCAAGAATACACTACATAGCCTTCCCCAACCTGGTGCTCTCTAGATGTTCCCCATGAGCTCCAGCCAGCAGGGCACCAAGATGGCGAAGGTGGCAGAAGCAAAATGTTTGGGGAGTGGCTCTTCTCCTGGATTTGAGAGATGCGCACGGAAATAGTTCTCAATCTGGAAACATCCAAAGCCACCCCATTCAACACACAAACACACACACCACCAATGACAAATTATAAAGACAAATTTATAAAGCTTTTAAAAAAGAAAAGATGTGTACCTCATTGTGATAGTGTATAGCTGTCTTCCTAATGCTGCTGCACTGTAAAGATTTGTGAGATTTTTGTATTCCAGGGTTTGACCCTAGAATCCTTGCATGCTAACCTACAGTAGAAGATTAGCTGCTTTGCATGCACCTGGCTGCTTCTACTGAAGTGACAAGCATGCTTTGTGAGACTGGCATAACCTCCCTTGGCTGAAACCCCTTCCCAGTCCTGTTTGTGACCTCATTTACCGTGGTACGTGCATACCTCTCTTTTATCATTAGTTCCACTAACCTTCATCACCATTCTTTCTTTTTCAAATTTAATACATACTTTGCATCTTTCACTTAACAATATCAACAGAGTGCTTCACTTCTCTTTTTTTCTTGTAGACATTAGATTGAAAAAACTTGTTGATGAGCGAGAATATTTACTTGAACAGGTAATCAAAAGTTTAATACTTCCTCTGTATTAGTCTCTTCGGATGTTGCCAGTTGTTTCCCTACAGGTCAGAGCTGATTGACAAGGTCAAAGTTTTCATGTGATAATTTGCATTGCCTGAGCCAAATTAGAACAAGACTTTGGGCCACTTCACAGAAAAGAATTTTGCACTGAGTGTGATCGAGTGCAAATGCATATACATTAAGTGTGCACGTGTGTGTGTGTGTGTGTGTGTGTGCGCGTGCGCGTGCGCGCGTGTGCGTGTGTGCGTTGAGAGAGAGGGGGTGCTTGTTGATTTTTAAAAGAAATGCAATCGGATATTGAGGAGGGGTTGGGCTCCCTATAAGGGGGAAAACCCTTCAAAACGTGTGTGTGCTTCACATCTCATATAGTGGTTGGGTATTCTGTGTACTCACACCTGAGCACAAAAATATCTAAATGAACTCGCCCTATCTTACCACTTGGTATTTTCACTTTTCATTGCGTTCTTTAGCTCCAGGGCAGAACAGTACAGTGGTACCTCGGTTTAAGAACAGTCCTGTTTAAGAATGATTCGGTTTAGGTACTCCGCAAAACTGGAAGTAGTGTCCTGGTTTGCAAACTTTACCTTGGTCTACGAACGGAATCCGAACGGTGGAAGGGCATCAGTGGTGGGAGGCCTCATTAGGGAAAGCACGCCTCGGTTTAAGAAAGGTTTTGGTTTAAGAATGGACTTCCGAAACGGATTAAGTTCGTAAACTGAGGTACCACTGTAATGTTAAATAAAAAAAGGTAAAGGCAAAGAACCCCTGACAGTTAAGTCCAGTCCCGGACAATTCTGGGGTTACGCGCTCATCTTGCTTTACTGGCCGAGGGAGCCAACATTTGTTCGCAGACAGTTTTTCCAGGTCATGTGGCCAGCATGACTAAGCCGCTTCTGGCGAAACCAGAGCAGCACACGGAAACACCATTTACCTTCCCGCCAGAGCGGTACCTATTTATCTACTTGCACTTTGACGTGCTTTCGAACTGCTAGGTTGGCAGGAGCAGGGACTGAGCAACGGGAGCTCACCCCGTCGCAGGGATGCGAATCGCCGACCTTCTGATCGGCAAGTCCTAGGCTCTGTGGTTTAGACCACAGCGCCACCCGCGTCCCTCGTAATGTTAAGTACATTAGTACAAAGCTGTGTCCTCACTGGCACGCTGTTTGGAAGAAGCGGGGCGGGGGGTGATTTGCAGCTATGCACCCTTCCCTATCTGGCCCCTTGTACAGAGTCGTCTGCCATATCGAGTTGTACATTTTTTAAAAAAGTGTTCTGTGTAATCATAATAATACAATCCAGGTAGCTAATGTGTTAATATTTTGGCTTCTCCAAAATTTTCACTTCAATTTTTAAAAAGAGCAAGATTTTTAGTTGTTATGGTTGTTTGAGAAAACGCTGGCAGTGTCTGCAGCTTCTGTTTCCTGCATGACTTCTAAGCCTCTTCTGTCCCTGACTTTGTCTGTAACGCCTCCTCTTTCTGTCACATCATTCCTTACAAAAGTAATTTCAGATGCTACGGAACACAAATATCAGTTCAAATAATGCAATCCGAGTCCACTTGTTGGGAAATGCAGGATATTTGTAATTCTAATTATTCTGTTCACATATTGTTCGTGTGCCAGTAAGTTGATTGAATTATTTGTTGTTTTCAGGTTAAAAAATTAAAAGTACAACTGGAAGAAAAGCAGAACAGTAATGTGGAGAATTTACATTTAGAAGATGGAGTCATAGAAAATGGCACAGAGATGCATACGATTGAGCTCCAAAGTAAGATTTATTCCCACATTGTAGATTCTGTATTCAGCTCTTCAGTGACAAAACTAATTATATCCATTTACATCATACAAAATATAATTGAATAGGTTTCATTATTAAGGTTGGTGGTCGCTTGCCCGCCTCCTTTCTGTTAAGTTGTGGGCGAACATATCAGACGACACAGCGATTCTTCCAAGCAGCTCTTTATTTGTAAGCTGGAACAGAACTGAACTGAGGAGCTCATTCAGCCTGCTTATATAAAGCTCCAGAACAATGTAACTGTTGCAACGTTCTAAAACTATCCAATCACTGAACGTCACTTTCAACCCTTCATTTGCATACAAACTATCCAATCACTGAACGTCACTTTTCGATCCTTCATTTGCATAACTATCTACAGTATCCCCCTGCTGGCCCAGGGTGAGAACTTCAGTACATAACACTTTCCCTGCATGTTTACCCACTTTGCTTCATGCAGAGGTGCAGCTGCTTCTCCCCTGAATGCTTATTTCCTGAGAAAACCAGTTGGAAGCTGTGCCAAGTGATGGGGCCCCGACTGTAGTGTGGAACTGAATGCATTCAACAGATGTGGGCAAGAGTAGGTTCTGTAGACTAATAGGTTCACACATTGTATGGTCAAAGGTGGTCAATATGTGCTTTCCAACTTGGAAGGATCATAGAAATTAGGGAGGAGTTTTTGTTTAGTTGCCAGCAATGAGTAGTCACTGTGCTGCACTGAACTGCAACCCCATCCCCCCCAAAAAAACTTTTGGGGTGGCTTACAGATATCATTATGAAGTGGCGAGGAACAAAACTTAGCCGCTGTTTCTTAGTTAAGGAGTCCTTCTAATGGCCAGCTGAGATTTAAAGGAATAAAAAATGTATTGCCTGCTAACAGAGCTGGCAGAGATGCCCTACCGTCCATTTCTCTCCCCTATTGCTTGATCAAATGGTTGCTGTAGATGACAGTTGAGAGGTTTTTGCTTCTAAGATAATGAGTGGACATTACCAGAGATCCTGTGGACATAAAGGTAGTTTGGTGCATTTTTCATGAGGTTATCATTGTAAAAGTGGCATCTGAACAGCCCTATACAACACTCTAAATAAATTGCAGTATATTTTAATGCCCCTAGATACTGTGGGAATATTTTTCAGAGTTGTTTTAATGGGTGACACATTTTTTTAAAATGTCTTTAGGAGATGCAAATAGACAAATCAGTGACCTCAAATTTAAGCTTGCAAAGTCTGAACAAGAGATTACAGCACTGGAACAAAATGTAAGTTTGTGATATGTTTGTATCTCTCTTGAGGTGTACTTTCTTATCTAAAAATGTTGGGAAGGGATACCCAGGCAGTGATGCCGAGTGCATGTGCTTCAATGCAAATTCCTGTGAAATAAGTGGAAGTTGTTTATATTTCAGTTCTAAACATATTGGAATGTAAATGAGTAATTGTTTGTGGTGGGTTGCCTTGTTGCTGGCGATGACTATGTGGAGCATAAAGAACTAAGACAGCAAGAAGGCATTTGAGTCAGAAGGCTTTTTGATAGCATAATGGTCTTGAGTTGCTTACAAAAATAGCACTGTAGAAATAATTGGTTCAGAGTATCAGTCATGCAGATACATAGCTGGTATTGAACAGTTTGTTTTAAGTAGCGCTGTCATGTAATTTTCTTTTCAGAAATTTCCATCCCCAGCCAGTTTATAAGCTAATGCATACATATCCAGTACTGTAAAGAATTCGCAGTCTGTGAGCCTTCTTAGTCAATTCCTCTAAACAGCTTGTACCTGGGGCACCTGCCTCTGTGCCCGTGTCTACTTCCAGATAATCATCTGACGCTCTTCCCTGGGTTCCCAGGTGGTGACTGGGGAATGGGCCTTTTCCGTGGCAGTGCTCCCCTTCCCCCCAAAGTACTTGGGGCACACTCTGATTTGTCTTTCTGGCCACAGGCAAATGCTATCTTATTTTAGTGATTATTTATATTCGTTTATCAAAATATTTATATACCACTGTATCAGAAAAATGCATCACAGTTGTTTTTAACAGTATAAGACATAAAGCCAAACAGTAAAATCATAAAAAGTTAAAAGCAAGTAGAAATTAAAAACAAACACCAATACAGTGGTACCTCAGGTTACATACACTTCATGTTACAGACTCTGCTAACCCAGAAATAGTGCTTCAGGTTAGGAACTTTGCTTCAGGATGAGAACAGAAATCATGCAGCGGCGGCGCAGCAGCAGCAGGAGGCCCCATTAGCTAAAGTGGTGCTTCAGGTTAAGAACAGTTTCAGGTTAAGAACAGATCTCCAGACCGAATTAAGTTCTTAACCCGAGGTACCACCGTAGACTGTTGTGGGGGTGTCCTGTTAATTACCTGCATCAGCCTGGTGGAATAAAAAAGTTTTCAGTAGAAATTTAAAAGTTAGCACTGAAGGCACCCACTGAATTGGTAGGGTGTGTCAAGGACACTAAAGGCTCGGTTTCCCGTTTTTGCCAAATGAGCCTCACCCAACTCCCTTTTAACTTTTAAACTTAAAAAGAAACCCAACATGGCTTGAATACAGGGGCGCTGACTTACCCCCCCATATTAGGGGGGGCACATCATGTGGCATGTCCTGCCCCGTCCAGGCATCGGGGGGGTGGCGAAGTGTGGCCCTGGGCTCTGCGCTCAGCCGCCTCCCCCCGCAGCCTGTGCTGGACGCATGGAGGGCCATCTTTGCTCTTGCTCGTCCCAGCCCCCTCCCGGCTCCCGGGTGGGGTCTGGGGTATGTGGAGGGCACCTGGCGATGCCGGCCCCCTCAATAATGGGAGGGCTGGGCCCCCTGATTCAATATATTCAGGGGACTGGAGCCCCTTGCGCCCCCCATTCCCACCACTGGTGCTGAAATGCATTTATGCTTTTCCTATACATTTGCTGCTTTCAGCTTATTTTTATTTACTTTATTGTGGTTCTTAATATTATAGTGCCAGAAAACCCTGCAATTTGGAAGAGTGGGATATAAATCTTAACAGTGAATAAAAATGAAGACATTATGAACAAGCTGTGGAGCCAATATTTAATCTAATTGCTATAAATAAAAAAATATTTCCAGGCAAGCTAGACGGAACAACCGTAGTTGTTATGGCTGAGGAGCAGGTGGAATCCGTTTTTACCCATTCAGTCCCTGCTTGTTTAGGGCTTTCATTTTCATCACGGCTGTAATCTTAGTTACCATCTTGCTGCACTGCACTTTGATTGACAGAAATATTTTGTTTGACATACGTATATCTTAATAGTGGGATTCTATCATATTAGGTAATACGGCTGGAAGGTCAAGTTGTTCGCTATAAAACAGCTGCAGAAAATGCTGAAAAAACAGAGGACGATTTGAAAGCGGAGAAACGTAAACTCCAGAGAGAGGTAATCCATGCTACTAAATCACTTCAAGTAAGATATTCGGCACCAAAAGTTTGTACTGGGAATTTTTATTGAAGTGTCCCTGACTAGAATGAAAGCAAGTTTATAATTTTTTAAGGTAGGGATAAAATCTCCAAACTTCATGTATTCTAAGCTAAAAAATAAAGGCAAATAATCTTCAGTAATCAAATGCTTAAGACTGATTTGAGTTGTGCAGCACTGTGCAATGGGACTGCTCAACTCAAATCATTCTTAACCATTTGATTACTGAAGATTATTTGCACCTGCAGGGGGGATTTTAAAGCAGTGATAAACTTATAAAAGACCTCTCCCTTACAGCAGGTGCTTCTAATCTAAGCTCATTACATACAGTGAAGATACCAGGTAGCCTGACATCTGGCTGGTTGATAGGGGATCAAATACTTATTTCACTCATTATAATGCACATCCATCTCTGACTTTTGTCTTCTGGGTTTCTGGGGGTTTTCCTGTTGTTATTCTGTCTCTCACAGCTACAATAAACCTACCATTAAAATTATGGACTGGTCATTTCTTCGTCAGAGGGCAAACAGGCAAATTTAGCAGGGGATCAAATACTTTTCCCCCTTACTGTACATGGGGGGAATCATAGGTCAGTGTAAGAGCACCTGTTTTGCATGAAGGTAGTCCCAAATGCAATCCCTGGCATCTCCAGTTTAAAAGCAGGGTCAAGTTGCAGGTGATGGGAAAGCTGCTGGCTGCCAGAGTAGGAAATGCTGAGCAGGTTGCATCCATGGTCTCCAAAGAAGGGAGCTTCATGTGTTCATGTATGTTCAGTTATTGTTTACTTCCTGTTTCTTTTTGTGACAAGATTAGCGTAGGTCACTAGACAACCCATTGAACTAGGATCTAGAATACATTGGCTTCACCATGAATTTACCAAAGAGGCTGAGTAAATCCACTGTGTCTTCAGCCTTAGTGGTTGTTTCTCGTCTCTGTGGTCACACATACATGATCTGTGCCTGTGCAAAGCAAGCTGTCAAAAAGTAAGAGCTTTAAAAGACATCTCCAGAAGTTTCCAAGATGTTCCTCTTGCAGGCATAGATCCCATGTGTGTGACGGCAGAGAAGACCCCACGAAGCACATCAGTTTACAGGTAAGGAATCTGTCTTTACTGATCTTTAAAATCTGAATAAATAATGGTTAGTGAATGATTGAGAGAATGATACTACTTCTTGTACCTGGCTTTCAGTCTGGTTTCTTTTTTATTTCAGCTTCGTTCAGCATTAGACAAAATGGAGGAACTTGAAGTAAGCAATGGTCATCTAGTTAAACGGTTAGAGAAGATGAAAGCCAATCGAAGTGCTTTACTTTCCCAGCAATAGATGCCAGCTTTTGTTGGAGACTCCTTGACTGACGACAGTGCTGCAAAGGCTTGTGTCTATAACTGTTTGGGATGCTTTGTTTCATGCCTTCTGAAAGCAACAAAAATCCAAACACATGAACCCATTTGCCATGTGCCACCATACTGAGGTTCCGCCTACGCAGATTCAAACCTGATGCATTATATGCATAAAATTAGCTGCTCCAAATGCCTGTCTTTGTAGGTGCCCTTCTACACTATATTCTTGAAGTGCATGCAGTACAGTACCTGTATGCCATCTAACAAGCACACTGGGCATCCTGCCAGCAGTTCAGCCTGAAAGGCATAGCAGCTGGCTGTTGGCATCTTGAAAATGATATGGAACGTAAGAAAGATTAAGTGGCAACTTGAATTTTCTTTATTTCTGAAAATCAATGGGGAAGATGACAGACTTTCGCACAGACGATCACACTTCCCTTTGTGGCAGTGTCTGCAACTACAGCAACAGCGATAGTGTTTTCATAGCAGTCTTCATTTACAAAACACTGTGGAACCACAAGCCATTACAAAGCAAAACTCCTTCAATGGAAATCATGAAAGAAGATGGTCTTGGAAGCAAAAGTGACCTTAAATGACTTTGCCAATAAAAATAGAGGTTATGGAGGGATTTTTGCACCTGTTCAATCATAAGACTATTTTATTTCAGGGTCAATAGGCAATAGCTTCACTTTAAAAAAGCTACAGCTTTTATTTGTATTTAATCTCAGTATTTGGAATCTAAGTGAATTACTTCTTTTAAAGGATGTAATCTTGCAAAAAAAATAAAACTGCAAACCCGTGTTTTAAAAAGCAGCATCTCCTTTTGTTATATGCACTAGTCACTCAATACTAAATATAAATCAAATGTGTGTTGTGCATTGTCAGCCTGTCTGCAAAGGCCTGAACTGTTGGCCATTTTCTGAACAGAATTTCATTCTCCTTGGAAGTAGAATAGCAAAAACTGTGTCTTTCAGGGTCTAATAATCAGTAGCTAATGAGGCAAGGAAATGGCTCCAGTAACAGGCTGAGACTCCAAAAAAAGTAACATCCATAAGTGGTACCAGAAACTTCCTCTCACACTGCTGTTTTTTTCTTAACTTGTTAACTTAACTAGAACCTGTCTAAATTCAGAGATAGGTTGTGGAATCTTTCTTTTCAATATTATTGACTGACTACTGCTGGTTAGGGGGCAGGAGGAAGTGTTAAAGGAGAGGTTAATGTCTTCAATTAGGTAATAAATACAGTGCAGGTTCTGTATACAAGAATTTGATTCCACATCAGTGAAGAAAGTGTAAGAAATCTCGGCCTTTTGAAGGAAATTACTCCCCTGGTATAAAAGAATTGCGTGAATTGCATTTTTGTCCCTCACCAAATAGGGAGCCTGTGGGTTTTTTCTTTTAATGATTTCGATTTGTTTTTAATTCAAATGTTAAATGACTTTTGTGCTAAAATATATAAGCCTGAATTGTATAGATGTGTTTCCTGAAATATTATTTTTATATACACACTTGAAATGGACTGAATTGGTAGAACTGGCTACAGAATTGTCCTTGCAGTACATTCAGCTGTATGGCGAGTGAGTTGATCTGCATGTATGTGGGCGTATTAATCACACTCCTCTTTATTTGGCCTTGACATTCCATTCTCTGGCTACAGTAGACAAGACAAGCTATAAATGGACCGACTATCTGGAATGAGGTAATTTCCTATGTTGGAGCAAGAATCTACGTTAGACAATGTAATTCCCCAGAACGGGTAATATGGGGGGAGGCAGGAGACCGATTTTCTATTTATAAACATTTCCCCCCAGTTTTATTGAAATAAACTTTAAAACAGATTTCAGCACTACTATGTAGTGTATTAAATTTTAGGGAGCAAATGACATGATAAGTGCAAATGAGTGTAAGGCAGCATGAACCCAGGGCAGCTGTCTACCAGCTCCATCTGGTACGTAGGCTGAGACCCTACCTGCCCACGGACTGTCTTGCCAGAGTGGTGCATGCTCTAGTTATCTCCCGCTTGGACTACTGCCATGCGCTCTATGTGGAGCTACCTTTGAAGGTGACCCAGAAACTACAACTAATCCAGAACACGGCAGCTAGATTGGTGACTGGGAGCGGCCGTCGAGACCATATAACACCAGTCTCGAAAGACCTACATTTCTAGTACGTTTCCGAGCATCATTCAAAGTGTTGGTGCTGACAATTAAAGCCCTAAACGGCCTCGATCCAGTATATCTGAAGGAGCGTCTCCACCCCCATCGTTTTGCCTGGACACTGAGGTCCAGCTCTGAGGGCCTTCTGGCGGTTCCCTCACTGCGAGAAGCCAAGTTACAGGGAACCAGGCAGAGGGCCTTCTCAGTAGTGGCGCCCGCCCTGTGGAACACCCTCCCACCAGATGTCAAAGAGAACAATAGCTACCAAACTTTTAGAAGACATCTGAAGGCAGCCCTGTTTAGGGAAGCTTTTAATGTTTGATGTATTACAGTATTTTAATATTTTTTGGAAGCCGCCTAGAGTGGCTGGGGAAGCCCAGCCAGATGGGCGGGGTATAAATAAATTATTATTATTATTATTATTATTATTATTATTATTATTATTATTATTATTATCCCGCTTCTGGTGAGACCAGTAGAGATGAAGGAGCACCATGGGATAGCAATTAACTTGTTCATTGCACACCCATTTCCCTGCTCCCAATTCCCCCAGTGCCTTCCCTTTCCTTATGGTATTTCAAATGCATTCCCAACCTGATGCCCTCTAGATTTTTTGGACAACAACTAACTCCCATCAGTCCTAACCAGCATAAAAGAAAACCAAGCTGGGGAAGGTATGAATCACAGAATTGTAGAATCTTAGAGTTGGAAGCTGCCCCAAGGATTATCTAGTGCAACCTTCTGCAATGCAGGGATCTCAACTAAAGCATCCCTGGCAGATGGCCATCCAACTTCTGCTTAAAAACCTCCAAGGAAGCAAAGTCCAGCACCTCTTGTGGGAGTCTGTTCCACTGTCAAACAGCTCTTCCCATCAGAAAGTTCTTCCTAATGTTTAGCTGGAATCTCCTTTCTTGCAACTTGAAGCCATTGCCACAAGTCCTACCCTCTGGAGCAGGAGAAAGCAAGCTTGCTCCCTCTTCCGTGTGACAGCCCTTTAGATATTTGAAGATGGCTATGAAATACACCTTCAATAAAAATGCAGGAAATGAGCAAAATTCTTGTAATAGTGGAATCAACAACAGAAAACTTGTAAGTATATTGGTTTGTTTTAAATATGAAATAAATCAATGGTATAAGTTTGTGGAATCTATAATCTCCAGGGGGGAAATAAAGTATCATGAACCTATGTAGGTTACTGCACCCGGTGCATAGATTCTCCCATAATTATGCTTATTTCTTAAATCTGAACTTAAATGCAGTATCCTGATTTCTCACCATATTATGCCCCAAACTAAAGTTGATACAAAAGAGACTCGTCAGTATTTTTATTGCAGAACCATCGTTCTAGAGCTGGAATAATATATAATAGCAATAGATTCAGTTTTTGCTACCGTTCATTCCGCATCTATTGGAGCCACCTTTGAGCTGGAGACTCTGAGGCCCAGGATTTATTGCATTTTAAGATCACAGCTGGGTATCTGCCTGGTGTCCACTAGATTAACATTTTTGTGTCTTCAGAGTTTAATTTTACTTTTGATTTTGTATATCGCCTTTCTATATTGCTATACACAAGGTTTACAAGCTGAAGAAACAACAAAATATGCAACAAAAATCCAGCACCTCTTACAACAATCTGTGCCAATAAATTACGTTAAAATAGGCTTCTCTAAATGGGACTATTTTTAGTAGGCAAACAAAAGGGTGCCTTAAACGTGTTCCAAAGGGAGGTTTCATTATTTTATTAAAATAGAATTAGTTTCCCCCCTCATTCTTTATTGTAAACTGTTTGTACAGATTAGACAGATAGGCAGACAAATGTTTGCGTGTTTCAATTCTACAGTTCCTTTTTAAACGATCCCTTCTATTTTCCTTTCTATCTCGCGCGTGTTTTTAGCCGTTTTTCCTTAAGTCCTGTCAGGAGGAAAAGGCAGGGTAAGGAGAAATGCCATAATACCGCTTCTATTATAGGGAGAAGCGGAGTCGGGGTGGGACAGAGCTCTGGGGAAAGCGCTTTGGGCACCTTCCGCAGACCGCGCGGCCTCTGGGCAGCCAGACTGGCAACTGAGGCGAAGAGGAGGAGGAGGAGGAGGAGGAGAAAGACCTGGGCGGAGGGGGCGGGGCCAGGGGGCGCGAGGCCCCGCCCCGCGCACGAGCCCCGCCTCGGCGCCAATCCGCTGGCCACGAGCGTCCCGCCATCAGCCAATGGCGGTTTGCGGTTTGCGGAGGGGCGGGCGCGCGGGAGGAACGGGCGCTTCAGTTGGCCGAGGCGGCGGCACCGGGCGGCGGCTTCTGCTGCTGCTGCTGCTTCAGCTTCTCCTTCCTCCCGGTTCG
Source organism: Podarcis liolepis (assembly GCF_965112155.1). Taxonomy (NCBI): domain Eukaryota; kingdom Metazoa; phylum Chordata; class Lepidosauria; order Squamata; family Lacertidae; genus Podarcis; species Podarcis liolepis. Next base: position 135,918,761 of record NC_139554.1, read on the forward strand.
TGAGTCCCGCGCCTTCTCCCCGCCGCCTCAGCACGTGCGCAGGCCGGACCGGACCGGGGCGCGGGGGGCGGCGGGTCTTCCCGGGGGTTGCGGGCCCAGCAGCGCCGGGCGGCTTCCACCAGAGAACGGCATGGAGGGCGGGGAAGCGAAAGGCAGCGAGGCGGGCGGGGGGAGGAAAGCTGAGCTGCCTTCCTCTTCGGGCGGGGAGCTCCGAAACGGGGGGCCGGCCCAGCGCCCCTCAGAACTCGTGGGGGGCCGGACTATATTGGGGGGGGGGAATAATGAGCGAGTTCCTGTGCCCCACAAGTAACCCAGAGGTGCATTTAAATAAAAGGACACATTCTCCTCATGTAAAAACACGCTGCTTCCCAGAGCAGAAGGCGATTGGGCCGGATCCGGCCCCCGGGCCTCCGTTTGCCTGCCCCTGCTCTTAAGGCTGCAGAACTGAACTGCTGCCTAAGGTCTTAGTCGAGCCTTTCATGAATTCCCCACCAGTTGCAGCAATTGTAATGCCCTGCCCTGCAAGTGGAAACGTCAGGAAGAACTTTCTCCCTCGGGAAATGGAGGACTCTCCTCCTCTGGAGGTTTTCAAGCAGAGGCTGGTCGGTCATCAGCCATGGATGCTTTGGCTGAGATTCCGGCATTGCAGGGGGTTGGACTAGATGACCCCCTGGGGTCCCTTCCACTCTATGCTGTATACTTTTTAATGGCACATTTATTGCTTCTTTTCTTGCCTAGTGCTTCACTGTATTACAACATGAGTCCCATAGAAGTCAAATTGAAATTCAATGAAAGGCAATATGATAAATAAAAAAGTAATAATAAACAAATTCCTTCCAGTAGCACCTTAAAGACCAACTAAGTTAGTTCTTGGTATGAGCTTTCGTGTGCATGCACACTTCTTCAGATACACTGAAACAGAAGTTGCCAGAGGTGCTACTGGAAGGAATTTTTTTATTTTTGACTATGGCAGACCAACACGGCTACCTATCTGTAACTGGAACTATGGAAGGCACCACATTGAGCCGCATGAAATGGAAGTCCATCAACCTCACCAAGAAACTTATCTGCCAATCGCCCATTCCCACCACCCTTCTGAGTAATACCCCTCCCCACCTTCTCACTATATAGAAGGATCTGGCAACTTCTGTTTCAGTGTATCTGAAGAAGTGTGCATGCACACGAAAGCTCATACCAAGAACTAGCTTAGTTGGTCTTTAAGGTGCTACTGGAAGGAATTTGTTTATTTTTGACTATGGCAGACCAACACGGCTACCTATCTGTAACTAATAATAAACAGTTAATCATCAATATGAATATTTAATGTGGGCAAACCAAGGGCCCACCTGATTGACACTTGTGGACCTGCTGGTGATCCAGGGACCATAGGCTGGGAACAGCTGCCCTAAGATGTAGTAGGAACTTTTAAGATACTAGTGTATGAAAGCAACCGTGTTCCAAGTTGTACTGCAAAGGCCTGGACTTACACACTGCCTGTAGCATGGCAGGCACCTCTTAAGACTGAACTCAAGGTTTAAAGCCATACTATTTAAAGCCAACAAAATTACTAGTCTGTCTAACTGGCCACTACAGTTGAGCAAGCCCTCCTCTTTCTCTCTACAGTGGTACCTCGGGTTACAGACGCTTTGGGTTACAAACTCCACTAACCAGGAAGTGGTTGCTCCAGGTTAAGAACTTTGCTCCAGGATAAGAACGGAAATCGCGGCAGCAGGAGCACCATTAGCGAAGGAGCACCTCAGGTTAAGAACCGTTTCAGGTTAAGAACGAACCTCTGGAACGAATTAAGTTCTTAACCCCAGGTACCACTGTACAGTGGTACCTCAGGTTATGCTTCAGGTTACAGACTCCGCTAACCCAGAAATAGTGCTTCAGGTTAAGAACTTTGCTTCAGGATGAGAACAGAAATCGTGCTCCAGCGGCGCAGCAGGAGGCCCCATTAGCTAAAGTGGTGCTTCAGGTTAAAAACTGAAAATGTTATGAAACCATTGCTGTGCTGTGGTCTTCAAACGGGTTTTGGAAGATGTATCAATACATCAAGGGACGCGGGTGGCGCTATGGGTTAAACCACAGAGCCTAGGACTGGCCGATCAGAAGGTCGGCAGTTCGAATCCCCATGACAGGGTGAGCTCGGTCCCAGCTCCTGCCAACCTAGCAGTTTGAAAGCACGTCAAAGTGCAAGTAGATAAATAGGTGTGGTGCAGTGGTTAAGAGCGATAGACTCGTAATCTGGGGGACCGGGTTCGCTTCCCTGCTCCTCCACCTGCAGCTGCTGGGTGACCTTGGGCCAGTCAAACTTCTCTGAAGTCTCTCAGCCCCACTCACCTCACAGATGTTTGTTGTGGGGGAGGAAGGGAAAGGAGAATGTTAGCCGCTTTGAGACTCCTTCGGGTAGTGATAAAGCGGGATATCAAATCCAAACTCTTCTTCTTCTTCTGGCGGGAAGGTAAATGGCATTTCCGTGCGCTGCTCTGGTTCGCCAGAAGCGGCTTAGTCCTGCTGGCCACATGACCCGGAAGCTGTACCCTGGCTCCCTCGGCCAATAAAGCAAGATGAGCGCCACAACCCCAGAGTCGGTCACGACTGGGCCTAATGGTCAGGGGGCCCTTTACCTTTATCAATACATCAGCCAGCCCTGCTAAAGAACTGCGAGCATTCTCTGCTACCAAGAATTAAAAGAAATTTGCCTTAGACATTAAAGTATTTTTATGTTGATTGACAGTAGTCAAGACCTAAATAGCTGCCCACCATCTACCTGCCCAAGAGAATTTTGGGTGGGATTTCTCAAAGAGCCACTTCACATGTCATTAGCAAGCCAGTTCTGGAACTGAGGTTTGCTGTTTAAAGAGGGGAAACTCCACATTCTGCTAGGGAGTTAGTCCCATTGAACTGAGTAGATATGCATATCTTTCACTGTTGTTGCTTTAGTTAAGAGGTTCAGTTGACTGACCACCAGGATTTAGTTAACCCATGAGTGTAGTTGGAATGTATAAGAGATGTATTGTACTACTTTGGATTATTTAACCATTCCTTTTTATATTCATGTCTATTTTGCTTGCTTTCCAGGAATTATATGCTCACCCTGTCATACACATGTCTAAAATATGTCATGGAACCATCCTTTTAATGAAAAAGCATACATTCAACCTCTGTTTGGTACAAGGCCACGCTTCCCAAGAGATTGTTCACTTTATGGTCAAGTCCCATATTCAGTGGTGCCTTTCTGGTTTCACCCAAGAGTGTATGTGCCTGTGCCTGTGGCTGTTGATGCATCATATCCACATCTGGTAGTGCCTTCGTCCGCATCTGTCACCTTTAAATATGGACAATTGGAAAACAGTTACTACAGATATGCTACTGCTGAAATGAATGGCTGGGGAATTCAGGTTTTAGAAAAGCCAAATACTATTCATAGCTTTTCTGGTGAGTTAATTTTACTTTTCAATAGTTAGTGACTTTTTTCTTAGGGTTTTGCGACTATACCATAATTTGTACTGTGAGCAATCTTAATAAGAAAATAGAGCTTACAGTGAGCGAAAAAAGTATTGGTATTTGATCCCCTGCTAAATTTGCCTGTTTGCCCTCTGATGAAGAAATGGCCAGTCCATAATTTTAATGGTAGGTTTATTGTAGCTGTGAGAGACAGAATAACAACGGGAAAACCCCCAGAAACCCAGAAGACAAAAGTCAGAGATGGATGTGCATTATAATGAGTGAAATAAGTATTTGATCCCCTATCAACCAGCCAGGTGTCAGGCTACCTGGTGTCTTCACTGTATGTAATGAGCTGAGATTAGAAGAACCTGCTTTAAGGGAGAGGTTTTACCTGTAATCGCAGCTCGTTACAGTACCTGTACAAAAGACACCTGTCGATGGAAGCGATCAATCCAGCAGATTCCGAAGTAGCCAATAGTAGACAAAGGATGAATGGCAAGAGCTGCTTGACAGTGGAATGGTCTCCCTCGGAAGGTGGTGGACTCTCCTTCCTTGGAGGTTTTAAAGCAGAGGTTGGGGTGGTCATCTGCCATGGATACTTTAGCTGAGATTCTAGCATTGCAGAGGATTGGACGGGATGACCCTCAGATCCCTTCCAACTCTACAATTATATGATTCTAATTTGTTTGCACACAAGTTTTAAAAACCCATCTTGTTACATTTGTGTCACTTAGTTGACTTACGAAGAGAAGTAGTTTTGGATTTAGGGAAGATCCACTGGAATCCATTTTTGCTGTGCTTAACATATTTACCATGCTTATTGGGTGTTGATAGGGTAGGACAACTTTGATTTGTCTGTGATATTGGTTAACCAAATGCAGTTTTTTAGCGAGTTTCATGATGATTTAATATTTCTGTGGTTCACCAACTGGGTATGGTACTACTTTTTTGAGACAGGCAGAGCCTTCTTCCTCTTTTCTTATATGACATAAACATGGGGTAAGTGCTCTTTAAAGGTGTTGAGTATCATCTGACTCCTCCCCCACTTCCCCATCATTCCAGTTTAATTTGGGTAGAAATGCTGCTTGCTCCCGTAGTATTTTTCTGTGTGTGCCTTTAGAAAGTGACTTACTCAGTTTCCATTCCTGGTATCAAGCTGTGTGGGATGATTCATGTATACAGTTGTGAATTGGTAGATGTCAGGCTTGGAGTTAAGCAGAAGGTGGAAAACATTAAGAAATGGTGTGGGTGGGACGAGCAAGAAAGATGCAGTATTTCAGCTTCAGTTATATATGATAAGAGCATATGATAAATTTGCTTACTACAGTGTAGGTAGCCTGTATTTGCTTTGTTAGTGCAAAATAAAATGCTTCACCACATCAGAGGCCCTGCAGCTTCAGGTCTGGCAAATCAGAGAGGGCCTGGGCCCTGCTCTGGGATCCAGGGTGCTCTGGATCCCATGGAGACAAACAGTGTTCAAAATTTCCTGGGTACCAGGTGCATTTTGCCACTGGCAAAATTATCTTTATCTGGTACACTGTCTAATAACAAATAGTCTGGTGGATTTTAACATTTTGCTAAAAAATTCTAAAAGTAGAAGCGATAACTATTAAAAGCTAACAATTTTTTCCTAATCAGTACCAATCAATGTACCCTTTGTCCTAGTCCACTGCCTTTCTTCTGTTTCCTATGTACCTGTTTTTTCTTTCCAAATTGAGCAGTCACTGCCAGTACTCATTTTTTTCACTATGTAGGATAAATTTCGGTTAGAGAAAGAATATTGAAATATGCATTTGGTATTTTGTCCAAACAGGTGAAAAAGCTGTTAAACCTCATCAGCTACCATCAGATGGTTCTGAGAAAAGTAAGCTCCGTGAAGCAATGCTTGTTGCTTCTGGAAACCATTCTGACGTGGGAGCCATGGAGCAGAGAGAGAGTGAATTTGAGAACAATTCTCATAAATCAACAGTCCTGAGTGCACTCCATGGATCAGAACATTTTGAAAAAAATACAGTTAATGATATCTCTGACTTTTGCTTGAATCTTGCTAATTGCTCCTCTCCATGCCAGTCATGTTACATAAGTGCCTCAGAATTAAGCGTATCAAAAGGAAGCTTGCCTTATTTTAGTGCATTGCCTGATGAGGAACTGGAATATACACATAAGGAAGGTGAGGGAATGTCCATTGCACTGCCTAATGTAAGTGAGACAGATATGAACTTGGATACTGCTGCAGACTCTTCCTACTTAAGTAGCAATCAAAATGAGGATTACAAATGCAGAGGCTTAGATGATTCCACACTAGACTGCATTGGACTACAAGATTGCATTGGTCATCGGCCAGAAGCTTTTCAGGACAAGGAACTGTCAAATGAAAATCAGCTTGCAGATGCCCAGTGTCCCATGAACAAACAAAAAGATGAGTCTCCTACTTCAGGTTGTAGTATTGATTGTGACTGCTACAAATATAGCAAAATACCAGAATTCCCCCAGACTTTGCAAGGTAGCAAATGTGACACACAAGGCAAAGGTTTGAATTTTGATGATCAACCAGGAGATGAGACTATTAGTTTGCTCAGTAGCATTGTCAATAAACATTCAGTTAGTGCTAAGGTTAATAATCCAAAATTTTTCTCAGGGAGCAACTCTAAAATTGATAAAAATATGAAAACAGATTATCTTTCAGGTAGTACCCTGAAAACTGGAAAGACACATGTATTGCAGCAGGAAAGAAAATGTTCCCATGCGCACACCTCTAGCGGTGATACAGAAATTTCAGATTTCTCTGATTATGAAGCTGTAGTTGATTCTAAGGAGGCAAATCGCACCTATAAAGCGTTTAATAATCAGAGTGCAATTAACCAAGCTGTTGATGCAAGTTCTGATTTTAGAGCTTGTTTTACAACAAGCAGAGCAACTAATGTCAAGGCTTCCGTAGTGTCCAGAGGACAAAATACAATTATAACAATGATGAACAAAGAAAGACCCAAGCAGTGGCTGAGGGATTCCGTCAGAAGTGTTGCCTGCAATACAGATTGGTCATGCATATCTGACAACATGGAGATGACTACCGCACAAGCAGCAATGGATGAAATGTTGGAAAACTGTATCACTAGTGACAAGGTAAAACATGGGGGAGCTTGTGGAATTAGTTATTATTTGAGGCATTTCACTATATGTTTTTCTAACTACTCTGTAAGGCAGACCATAATTGTATCTGCTTCCTCCTTCAAGGCCGTGTGCCCACCATTATCAAGTTAGGGGGCATAGGTATGCGGAAACATGTTGCCAGGCATGTGTTTGTCTTCCTCTCTGGGTAGGCAGTTGCATGTACAAGTGGACAGCCAAAGCTCTGAATTCTTAGGCTTTGAGTTTAACTCACGTTTTCTGAGAAACCTGTTGGCTAGAGCCCCAGAAATCTTTGCCAGCCAGGCACACTCTTAATCACGCTTCTAGACTCTTGAGAGACAAAATGTGAATAGCTGGTTCACAACATTGGTAGCATTGGATGTTCATAAGGTGCAGACATAAGGCACCTTTGGAATTTCTCCATAAGGATTAGTGTGCAGCCCACACCTCTTACCTATTTGTTTGCAGCATTTGTAATGCCCCCCTGTAGTGGTTGGGAGTTACTCGTGCGTAATCCTGCTCCGTTTGAGCATCGGATTGCCTGGTTAAACCCTACAGACTGCGCAGCCCATCTTAGCGTGGCTGCTCTTAGTCACTCGTAGAATCTGTCTGTGGGCGTTTCTTAAAGCGTTGCCAACATAAGAGTTGTTTGACGCCCAATCGTTTACGCCTTTCACTGCGCGGGAGTCTCCTGCACAGGGTAGGCGTGGGCAGTGGGGTGCTTGGGCTCTCCTCGCTAACTTCCAATGAAGAGTCCTGGAGCCCCTGCACCTCCCTGTCCCGTTGCTCTCCCTGATCCCTGGTGTTACACTCATTCTCTTCCCCTTCTCCCGGCTGAGTCTCCCTCTAGCGCTTGGACCTTCCCCTGCAGAATCGGAGACCCTCTCCTTCTCCCGTGCCTCTGATGGCAGTTCCCTGACACCCCCCTTTAGCCAAAAAAGCAGCTTACAAAAATCAGTTGTGAGATAGTCCCTGCCCTCAGGCTCACAGTGTAAAGAGATAATGAGGCAGGAGGGAAAGGGAGGCAAAGAAATTAGGCAAAAGCGAGCTGAAGCACAAGTTATTAATGGTTCCAGTTCTTAAAGCAGTTCTGGCTGCCTTGCCCTTGATAAAGATCAGTACCTCCCCTGCCACACTCTCCAGGGGCATCATCTGCAGGGCATACATGCTGGTGTACAGAGTACAAATGCTGAAGAGCTGCAGCCAAGTACAGCTCGTATATGTTTCTGATTCCTGTAGGACAGTCGTCCTTTTGTTTGTATTCGTAACTTAGGAAGCCAATATAATATGGCTAGACATGCAAAATTCTGGATTCTCTTATTGAAACAAGGAGCATTCTCAGTGTGTGTTACGTAAGGTTTAGGGACTTGCTAGTTAAATCTGATTTACAACTTTAGTTTGTCAATAAAACTTACTAAAATTGCTATTTCTAGGATCTTTTGGAATGGAAAAATAGCACTAGCAGAGACTTAAATGAAATTCCAAACAGGTATGATACACTTTTTAAGTGATTTTTACTACTTCTTAAAACTTAATTTCCTTTGAGGTTCTTAAAGCTCCACCAGCTGGAATCTGTGGTTACACGAGGGAGGAGGGAGGCAATGTTGCCAACTCCCCTGCAAAATATTTTTTATTAATTTTCAAAGAAAGGTGATTCAAGATTCTACAAATAACAGTGTTAACAAACAGGAACTGATGACAATATACATACAGTGGTGCCCCGCAAGACGAATGCCTCGCAAGACGGAAAACCCGCTAGACGAAAGGGTTTTCCGTTTTTGAGCTGCTTCGCAAGACGATTTCCCCTATGGGCTTGCTTTGCAAGACGAAAACGTCTTGCAAGTGTTCCAATTTTTTTTCGCTCCCCCCCCCTTTTTCTAAGCCGCTAAGCCGCTAATAGCCTTTTAGCCGCTAATCCGCTAATCCTTTAATAGCCGCTAAGCCTTTAATAGCCGCTAAGCCGCTAATAGGGTTGCTTCGCAAGACGAAAAAACCGCTAGACGAAGAGACTCGCCGAACGGATTAATTTCGTCTTGCGAGGCACCACTGTACCGTATTTTTCGCTCCATAAGACACACTTTTTTCCTCCTAAAAAGTAAGGGGAAATGTGAGTGCGTCTTATGGAGTGAATGGCGCTTCGCAGGAGAGGCGCTGTGCAGAGAGGGAGAGCTGCGCAGCACTCCTTCAGCGAAGCGAGAGGAGGAACGGAGCCCACAAGCAGTACATGAGCATCATAGCACCTCTAAAAACTAGGTGCGTCTTATAGAGCAAAAAACACGGTAGTCCATATACAATTACAGATCAGTGTCAAACAAATAAAAACATAACCAAAATAAATAAACCACAGGTGTGTGAATGCATGGAAGATAGTGATTAGAACTATTTATAGCATAGACATAATTGTTAAGCAAGAGGTGGTTATGAAACATGGACCCTGTTATACCAAGGGAAAGTATTTAAAGTATGCAAATATCCTGAGTCACTGGATCAGCCAGAATTGTTTGTGGGCTGAATGGAGGTCCTTGGCCATTTTTCTCCTCGCTTACAAATGAAGTAGGTCAAACCAAACAGGTCCAAAGTTGTCATTTTATCTTTGATCCCTAAGGACTCTCAGCTTAGTCAGTTCTTCCAGCAGGGCAGTTCCCCACCACCACCTATTCTGCTCCAGCAAATCCATGAAAATTGTCCTCCCCTCTTTCCATTGCAGTTTCTGGTTCGAATTGCCAGCCCTTCTAAGAAGGAGCACCCTGAATCCAGGCTGGTGAGAATTAGTATGACTAGAACTAGGCCATGAAAACAGAAGGCTAGCTGAGTAAGAATGTTACTCACGTTGCTGCCTTATAAATCCCTTATGGGGGTGCAGGTGGCGCTGTGGTCTAAACCACCAACCCTCTTGGGCTTGCCAATTGGAAGGTCGGCAGTTTAAATCTGCGTGATGGGGTGAGCTTCCATCGCTTTGTCCCAGCTTCTGCCAACCTAGCAGTCCAAAAACATACCAGTGCAAGTAGCTCTGCAATGGAAAGGTAAATGGTGTTTCCGTGCATTCTGGCTTCGGTCACAGTATCCTATTGTGCCAGAAGCGGTTCAGTCATTCTGGCCAGGTGACCCAGAAAGCTGTCAGCCTGAAAGTGGAGAGGAGCACTGTACCCCAGAGTCAAATTCGACTGGACTTAACCGTCCAGGGGTCCTTTAACTTTACCTTTATAAATTCCTTATTTTTCTGGTTGGGAATGACTTTTCAATTGTTCTTTTTTGTTTTCTAAATGTACACTTAAGTAGAATCCCCTAAATCACTTTTGTTTGTATTCAAACTTAATATTTCTTTTAAAAGGATAATGCAGCTTTCTCAAGAAATAAACAACCATTTACCAAGCTGCTGTAAGGAAATACTGGAGAGAGCTATAAAAGCGGAAGTGCAGCTTTTAAAAATTCGCTATCAGATGTATCAACAGCACTGCTGGCAGACTTGCATTAATTCCATGGACAAAAAGAAATCTGTAAATGGGTATGTATAAAATAGTTTCTGGTGTGGAAGGTGGACTGTTAACTGGTTTGGGCAGAACACCAAATATGATTACTAATAAAAACATTTTCAGTATAATCCATGCATATTTACTCGTTGTATTCATGGCATTGTATTGTAAGGCTAAGAGCTGCTGTGTCTGTGGGACCTAGCTGAAAGTCAGGTAGGAGGGAAGAGTTGAGTTAAAGGCATAAATATTCTGTCCAGTGACTCCAAAGAAAGCAAACTACTCAAGGAAGTTAGCCTTTTTACAATAGTTTCAGAAAAGTATTTGGAATAACTGTTTAGTGAGTCAGTAAGTTTAGCCTGGAGATTTAGGCATGAGGCTGAATGCATCTATATTCATGTTAGTATTTCCTTAGTTTTTCCTTTCAAATGCAACTCCTGCCATGTTAGAGTCTTCTCAAAAGCTCCCTACATTTTGGCAAAAAACTTCCTATTCCAGAGAAACAAAAGGATTCTGGGATGTCACTTCATAAGAGAAGTCACTAACTAAACAGCCCCTTCCCCTTATGTGGTTACCTGGAAAGAGAAAATTTGATGCGCAGTGCCTAGGCATCACCAAATAAAGGTTGCATCCCTTCTTTTGAACTGTAGGTGGGCACAAATGACAAGAGGAATTCCCTTGTCATCTAGGAGGTCTCTAGGCAACAAATAGGTGGCCTTGAACAAGTGGGGACATAGGACTAAGCTATTCAGACCGTTCATGGAGCTCCTCTTTTCCCTACCTCACCTAAGGCACATTTTGCCTGGGAGAAGTTACAGGAGTGTCCACAAACCTTTTGGATCTGAAACACGTCAAGCCTTTTATATGTTGCACATTCAATATGAAAATGTTGACTTCAGTAACAAAGGCAATGTGCATCAGTGACTTTCTCTCATTCCTTGGCCTCACCAGTGTACATCTGCACAGCCCTTTAGCACCTCTACATGGAAGGTTTTTGAGATTTGCCGCTCACTTGATATTTCAGAAATGGTCATAACTCATTATCGTACCTAAAGTATTTCCAAATTATATTAAAGGCAAGATTCTTTCTTCTGACACATGGAGAATTGAGGCTGTTTTGATAAAAATAGAAAGTGGCTCAAAGGTGCTTTCTATACCTCAGCAAATGCCAAATCAATGAATATACATTTGATTATTTTTTCAGTTCTACCCTTGGGACAGGAAAATCTGTGTCTCAGGTGTCACTGCCACAGAATACGGAAGTTTCTTCACTCCCTTTAGTAAGTCTTCTGCATACTTCATTACAACACTACCTTAAGAATTCTTTGTGAACTTTCAAAATGGTTTATTTTGAAGGCTGATTCTACATTACAACTTCTCTATTAAATATAAATATAAACCTGTGCTAGCAATGGGGTATAATATAGTCAATATAAAGCAGAACCATTATATCAGCCTCAAAAATAAATACCACAGGGCAGATTGCTCATTGAAGACTTAGTATCTTTTAAGTGAGTGTGTATGCTTTCACTGTTTTGGTTAAATTTCTGTTTCAAAAAGCGTAACTTTTGTGTTTGGAAATTACAAGTTCTTGTTGCATCTCAGAGAAACCCTAAGAGAAAGGGGTATTCCAAGATGGTGCTTCTCTGAATTGTGAAGCAGGAAATAACTTGTTCTAAAACTGGCCTGTGTTTGAAGAAGTTGGCACTGAAAAGCTGTCTGTTGAGCAAAAATTAAAATCTGTTCTTGTTTTTTAACTTTAGGTTACATGTCAAAAGAAGGATGGTGAAAACAGTAGCCCTGATTTGTCCCTTTCCAACAAAACCTCTGAAGAAGAGAAATATGAACTTATGGAAAATAGTAAGTTAAACATTTTTAAATGCTGGGTGAAATTATTACATTGTAACTGGGTTGTCCTCTGAACTGTACCAAGCATTAAATATAATATGCAAGTAGTTAAATACTCACAATTTTAAGTTCCAATCAGAATGTTCCTAATTGGGGAGTGGATTTGATTTCAGGCAAAGTCACACAAGGAAGGGGCACCACTAGTAGTGTGCCAAAGTAACATAAATGTATATCAGGGTGGATATGATTTAAGTCATTTTTTTCAGAAAGACTCATTCTTGCTGGTATAATCTTAATATTTACAACCAGATGAAGGTTTCATTTTTGGAATAATAATTTTTCAGAGTAGTTTTCACAGTTATATTAAAAATTACTGATTTGGTTATACTATTAGAAATACATAGATAATTATGAAATTATTGTGAGGTTTAACAAGTTAACTGTTTATATTTGGACAACTTTTCTGCTGTTCTTTATTGGAAGGAGAAAAATAATCATTTCCTTAATAACAATTTAAACAATTTATTTAACTAAAACAATAATATAGTATATGTATCCATGTTTGTTAACCAATGTGGTTAAACAATTAAAAATAATAATAACTTAAACTGAGTTTTAACTCACATGAAAAACTTAAAACAAATCCTTATTTCTTGATGAATAGCCTTTGGACTATGATGTAACTTGAATAGAAAACTATCTTTAGAAAGATTTCCCCTCCAAAAGCATTTTATTTTAAAAATCTAATTTACAGTATTTTTCTGTGTATAAGATGCACCCACGTATAGGGTGCCCCCTATTTTGGGGGGTAAATTGCCCTGACTTGTTGAGCTTTTGGTGGCGGGGGGGGGATTGCCCAGAGGCTAACAGCCGCACGTGTCTAACATGCCGCGTATCAGCTGTTCCCTCACCGGCAATTGCTGAGCTTTGGGGGGGGGGGCAGAGTGATTTACTTTTAGCTCTTTTTGCCTTTCCTGCAGGGCATTCTTAGTCTGCTTGCCTCCTCCCACTCTGCCTGCCCTACAGCTGGGAGGGAGGCTGAAGGCAGTCTGTTTCTGGGCCTGACTACTCGTGAGTGGCGCTGCAGTTGTAGGGCGGGCTGAGTGGGAGGAGGGGAGAGATATCTTTGATTGCCACGGACAACATCGCCAATTGCGCGGCAGAAATCAGCCCGCTCAGCCCGCCCTACAACTGCAGCGCCACTCATGAGTCTCCGGGCACAGATGCCTCGCGGCACAAACGGACCACCAGCAGCCTCACCCCTAGCTGTAGGGCGGGCAGAGGGGGAGGAGGACAGCAGACGAAGGAGGAGCTGTGGGAAAGCCGCGGAGGGGTGAGATATCTTCAATCGCTACGGCAACTGGAGCGGCAGCGTCACACGCACCTCATCCCAATTATCTAAGCAGGCAGTCACATACAAGCACCATACAGAACAAAGACTGGTAATTACTGAGTAGAACAGTGCTTTTCCTTGCTATTTGGTTCATAGTCATAGTTTGCCACAATAATACATGGCTTATTGAGCCATATTTGTAGTGCTTATCTTAAATGTCAGATGTTCTTCTTCATCTTAAAAAACAACAACCCAAGCTTTAACTCACCGTGTTTGGATCTCACAGATTTAGTCTGTAGATGTTGTAAATGTAGGCACTTGCATTAAGTTCAGATTTAATTTTAAGCTGTTTTTTTTTAGAGAGAGACACCTGACATAATTAAAATCTTAATTAAAAAATTTATTTTTATCGGCCCTTCAGTTGATGTAGATATTGGTATATGCTCTCCTGAACCCTGTTCAGCAAATTTTCTGTGTGTTTGGCAAATTTTAAAGACAAGGTTCTGGGGATGAGCCCAGGACTACTTACCTTTTTTCTACCTGTTCTGAGCTTACCTCTGTGTTGTGTGTTTAATATTTACATCTGTTTCAAGGTTCTTCAAATACTCAAGAAATCAGTGAAGGCTGGTTTGACGCTACAGAGAACCTGACAGTAACTGATTCTTCACTGCCACTTACAGATCAGTTCAGGCCAAGTGATACATCAGGTGCATGTTGACTGTATTAGTTTGGGAATAGCACTGATACGACTTCTGAGCTTTGGTTACCTTTGTTCCCACATGAATATCCACCCCTGCACAGATTCAATTTTAGAAATGTTCTAACTTCAAGGTAGGGGACGTCATCTCTAGTGTATGCAGATGCCCTAAGAAACTGGGTGATATCCCCCTTCTCTTGCGGAGAAGCTGGTAAAACGTGGGCTGGGCAGGGTAATTGTTTGGTGGACTTGTAGTTTCTCCCCAGCCTTCCTAGGGGCCAGTTTGGGCTCAGCATTTTGAATCTTCTTGGTCCTTTTTGTTTCCTCTGCGTGTTCCTCTCAGCCTCCAGTGTCTCTCATTCTTCTACCTGTCTAAGGGTTCTTCAGGAGCTCTGCCACAGGACGGAACTCAGGCTCTAGTAGGAATTACATCAGCTTCCTTTTAAAGTTTGTTGCTTCTTGCCTTTGGAGCAACAGGATTATTAGAACCTACTTGGATATCTCCTTGCACTCTACAAAAAAACCCCCACTTTTGCAGTAAATATTACTGTTTTGTTCTGGTGTATCACGTTGGTGTTTCATGCCTGTGGAAAATGACAGGGCAAACAAAGTGAAGTCATGTTTTTTTCAGGGACACACATAGCATGAAAAGGACATGCTTTCCCAGTCCTTTGAAATTTCTGAAACAGGTTTTTTAAATAATTTTCATTTTTATGTTGGAGATGAAAAAAAATCTTAATTGCTAATTTTTTTTGTAATCATAAGTATACCTTGTAACGAGGAGCCCCCAGTTACTGATTCCTGTAATAAATTTTGAGTTGGCTACTTCTTTTGCTAACTGGTTCTAGCACCCAAATCTACATCTTTGCAGAACATGCACCACTTTTTTTAAAAAAAGGAAAAAATGGCTTGTATGAGAGCTCTGTTTAACTATTCTTTTACATTCTGATCCTGAGCTGAACTTGTGAGTTTTTATTGCAAGAGCTCAGACACAAACTGTAAAAATAGAGCAAATGGAGATTTTTACAGTTCTAATCAAAGTCTTAGTAATAAGTCCTTTGCATTCTGGGAAACTGTGACCTAATGTATGACCATAAAAAGAATTCTAGAAGGTATTTTTTTCTTCTTAACTATTTCTGAATGCCTTTTCTGTCTTCAGTATTGGTGCTTTATTTATGCAGTTAAATTTCTTTTTCTTTTCAAAATATACATGCTGAGTTATGCATTATTGTTGTAATCTACCCTTCTAGAAACACAGACTATAAAAGACACAAAAAAGGAGCTAAAGAACATATATAGTGTTCATGTCGCAGATTTAGGTCCCTTAGTATCAGAGGTAAGTCAAGATCTATTTAAATACAATAGTTTATTTCATTGAAAGCTGTTTTTTAACCTGTGTCAGTGAAAGTCTTTTTGTCTATTTCAGGTTGATCTGTGGCTTCATTTCCAGAAGTATAATGTTTCTGAGATTTCCATTTGTGAATATTCTGCCAATTGCAGGTACTGTATAATATACTGTAATTTTTTGCTTGCATGATTTCATAACTGAAGTACATTCAGTGAAAGACAGTAGGCCAGCACTTACTTACTTATGCAATCACAATCTTACACGGGGGACCGTGGGGGGGGGGGGATAAATAGATAAATGGAGAGTTGGGGAAACCCTCTGCTCTCCATTTATTTGTTTTTTTGTGCACCCAGCGTGTTTTCCTTGGTTACTGGGCTTTGGGTCGGGAGTGAGCTGTGGCAGCATCCCCAAGCCCTTGCACTGCCTTCGCAAACCAGGTAAGCATGGCGGTGCCTTCTGGGAAGGAGGTGGGGGGGCTATGGGAGCAAGAAAGGTGCTGCTTCGCTTCCTGGGGTCTGGGAAGCTCTTGGGGGCCTCACACAACCTTCCCAGGCCCTGGTAAGCAGCCTTCTTCCTCTTAGAAGGGCAGTTTGTGTTATTTTTCCTTTGCTTGCAAATCCCTGGAACCAAACCCTCACATAAGTGGCAGGCCCACTGAACCTTCGTTATTAATGGATGATTTGCAGGATCCTAGGGATCTGTCGCCATATGGCTCTTTGAAGCCTTTCCCCCATTCCCTCTTTTCCCGCTTGCCTTTGGTCTCTTGTGGGCATGCAGCAGACACAGCCATTACCTGGTCTTGTGGGCTGCTGGATGCTTTGCATTTGTCACTCCAAAGCAAACAAAAGTAGAAGCAAAGCCTCAGAAGGGCGACTAAAAGCTATTTCTAATGTATAAAAGTAATCCTAATAAAACAATAACATTCCCAGTGAATTTTGGTTGGTTGCAGCCTTTCTCAGGGACACTCTGAGAATCGGATCCAAATAAATAAATAATGCTGGTAATTATAAATGTGGGCATTAATTGCAATAGGACAGTTCATGAAATAAACCATGCATAGAATGAACCTTAAAACCTCCTCAAGGAATATGCAGCCGTCCCAGACGGGGATCAAACCTGCAGCCTGGTGTTATCAGCGCCACGTCCTAACCAAGTGAGCTATCCAAGCCATACTAAAGCTCTGTAAATTTCTCATTGAAACAGAGACTGTGTAAATCCCTTCATGTGCGCACCTCATGAAAATGAACCTGGTTATAAAATTTATGGAGCCTTTTGGGTATGAAATCCAGCCGTCCTGTTCCACGGCAGGGCCATGAGCACAGGCTGCTCCTGCTCAGAGCATAAGTTGTGTGCGCGCACGTGGCGTGTGTGTGCCTGGCCTGGAGAAGGGAAGGTGTGGCATAGTTCTGTCACTGCAGGCAGTGTTGTCTGTCTATGTTGCCAAAGGCCTGTTGAGAGGGGCAAGAAAGTAAATGGGCTTAGTTGATTCTTTTGCATAGGAGAAAGGATTATACCTCTTAACGTTTTGGTCTACAGTTGAAGAGGCATATTGGATAGGTCTTAAATTTTCCATTTTTCTTAATTTTGGCACGTCTTTTTCATTCTAGATACGCTTTCCTTAGTTTTAAAACAGCCTGTGATGCAAAGCTGGCAGTGAAAGAAATGAACGAGAGAGAAATAAAGGGCCAAGCAGTAAAGGTTCATCTTGTAAAGACTGCAAAAGAAAATGGGCTCCCAGATTATCAGAGTTATGTGAAACCAGAGTGTGGAAACAAAGGACCACGTTATAGCTGTGAAAAGAATAACGAAAATAGAAATAACTGTAATCTTATGTTTAATGCACCCACTTCTGCCTCCGCTGCTTGCAAAATGCCTGCCATCTCTTCAAAAGCGCCCAGTATCTCCAAAAGTCCTTTAAAGTTGCCTTTGCCTTCAGCAAGTGCTCCCAGGCCTCTCTTGGACTCTTCAAAGGGGTCTCTTTGTGCTTCAGCCCCTTACAAAGTACCCAAGCCTGATCTCAAATCTTCTAAACTTTCATCAGAAAATACACATCTTGAAATTGATCAAGAGGTAACTTTTTCTCCCTATTGGAATGTATGTCAAAACATCTTTTAAATCACAGTGCATGCATTCTTCTTTTGTAAGGATAATACTGACTGCTTAACACATTGTTTAAGTGATTGGGTGCAGGCCATAGGATTGGGTGCTCCATTGTGGAGCAAACTGCCCCACCCCCACTGAATCTAAGCCACGGTTAACTTAGTCTAGCACCGCCATCGATCACACTTTGGGGTGAAAGCAGGATACTTGTTAAGGTTGGAGTTTGGGGGATGCAGGGACTGCTGCCGCTTTGTCACTTTCCTCCCAGCCTAACCAGATAAAGGTGTGGGCAGGTGAGAAAGGAGGAGACAGCAAGTATGTTGGAGGACTCTCCAGGCTCTGCATAAAAGGCAAGGTGCAGCAACAGCAGAGAGAGGTCCTAGGTGGAATGTGAAGGATTTACAGACCACAGGCAGGCTGCAGAGCAAGAAATGTGAAGCAGAAAACCTGAACCAGAGTTGGATTGCAAGGAATGGGAAAGCTCCAATTGCAGATTACATTTAAACAGTTACTGTGTTTAGACCTGGCGGGAGATCATTTGCTCATCACGTGGCATGGAATTGGGATGGGACAGCTGCCTCCCCTCCACCTAACCATGATGAAGTGGTTGACACAGTTGCTTTTGAACAGCACGCACTCAGGTTGAAAGGCAAATCCACACAAGGTGTTCTGTGGGGAGAGGCTCCCACTTCTTTTTGCAAATGTAGTGGGAAGCATTTTCTAACATTTTACTGAATATTTGTTTCAATTTTAGCTTTCCTTAGTTCTTCAGTACAAATGCAGTTTTCCCTTATTTTGTCCATTAAGTAGCTCATGTAATATTTGCCTAGGATCTTGCAGGGGGCCTCTTACCGTTGGGTTCAGTACAGTTTGTTCCAAATCCATCTGCTACCTTTATACCACCAAACGCATTAAACTTAAGAAGCTTCCGTAAAGTGGTGAAGAAGCTGGAAGATCTGTATCCAGAGCTTCATAGGCAAGTATACGTTTTAATGGTGGGATTCAGAATTATTATTTTACTGAAATTCTCTGGAGGCTCTCATCTCCTTTTCTCCTTCTCTTTTAGAGACAAAATTTTGGATGCTTTGGTAGAGATAAAAGAAAATAAGGGTTTGCTTAGTGGCTTATCGCTTAGCTCTATTGTGCAAATGACTTCATCACTTCTGGAAAAGAGATTTGGATGTAAATCTGATGGAAAGCAAAAGAAATAAGCAGGTGAGTACCCAAACTATCTTCAAATTCTAATATTGCATACATCTTAGCTTGGCGGATATCTACTGGCCATTTTCTTTTATCATAAATAGAATGTGGCCCTCCAGACCTCTGTCTTACCCCCAGAGCTCTCTCATGGCCACACCTCTCTTCAAGTGCCTCTGTTTGGTCAATGTGTATTCCTGAACTGTGACCAGGATCTCTTGCTTGACCGGATGAGGAGATTTGCATGTAGAAAACTGATTTTTGCATGGCTGGAATGTAGCCTATTGTAAAAAAAACAACAGTTGCTTATGTTGCTCAATTGTCTCTTCCACTGGCTGGAGCTCCCAGAAAGTTGCTCATGGTGGAACTCAGCCATTGGGCTTATCAGGAACTTGAAAACTTGAACAACCTCTTTATATTCTGCCTTGAATTTTTCTGTTCCATTTCTACTGCTGAGCCATTCCCTTTATTAATTGCTTAGCTATGTCAACCTAAACAGTTTGGTGTAGCACTTCTCACTTTGTAGAAGATTAACGTCCTAGAATTGTAGAGTTGGAAGGAACCTTGAGGGTCATCTAGTCCCACCTCCTGCAGTGCAGGAATCTCAACTAGATCACACATGGCAGATGACCATGTTTAACTTGTGGTCTGCTAAGACCCCTAGATGGCACACCAGGTGTCTCCCGTCTTATATTTGTGCATCTAGTTCTTCCTGCTTAAGTGCATAACTGCACATTTGCCCCTATTGAAATTCATTTTGTTTGTTTTGGCCCAGTACCTTCACTTCAGATGGGAAAATATTTAATCTGGCTTTAGAAAACAAAACGGCAATAGTTTGATATGGTCAGACTCTTAAGGTAGGGAGATAACAAGAAACCCTGCAGATATTGGATTCCTAACACAGACAGGGCACATATATGTGAGATTGTAAGTCACCTAAGGCACCATCCCATAACCTCTGTTTCACAGTTTTGAGGGCAGCATCATACCCCAGGTGGATAAGAAAAGATGGTGAAAGACCTATGGAAGAGGGCTTACACACCATGGTTTTTGACCAGGAACTGATATACTCATTTATCAAAAGAGTAGACCATTTCCAAGACCATATACAGAGTAGACCATTTCCAGGACTATATACACAGACTCTTAGCCAATATTTCAGTTCACTCCACCAGGCCTTAATTGAAAGTGGGCATTCACCAGTTTCCAAAAGAAGTTATTGAATTTGGTACCTGAAGTAGGGACCTCAGAAACTTTGATTGAAATCTATCAAGTTTAGGGAAAGAACCATTATACCAAATATTTGAGGCATAAAGGAATTGTATTACAGATTTTGCACTGAGCACTTTTAAAGCTTAGGGAATATACTGACCTTCCTGTGTAAGACTGTAAGGTGGACAGTAAGCCCTAAATACTGAAAGCTTTTAGTCTGTTCAAGTGCATGACCATTGAGGATCCATCTTTATGGGGAAAAATCTATTTCCAAAAACCATGATTTTTATTTATTTATCACAATTGATTATAAGGTCGCTTTCAAGACATTAATCCGAAAACTTCCTTAGTTGATGTTTTAAGCCAGATTAGGCGCATGAGAGGATAAGCAGTGTCGTCTGTATACAGTGGAAGCGGGGTGCTTCTTTCCCCCAGCTTGGGACACTGTCCATCTGGGCCCACTAGGACTTTCTCTAAGTCATTAAAAAGAGATTAAGCAATAGGGAGACCCCTCTTGACATCATAATTTAGTTAGCCCCAACAGACCATCTCTTACCTGCATATTACTATCAATATATAAAGCTTTATAAGATAGACGAGACTTTTGTCCTCCATGAAATGCAACTTTGACCATAATTTGGATCTAGGGATGGGGTCAATGGCAGATTTTAGGTCCACAAAGGCCACATATAGATGGCCTCGGAGTGGTCTAATATATTTGTCTGCTAGGTGTAACAGCGCAAGAATAGTGATCGGATGTTGAGTACAGCCATACCTCGGGTTGAATATGCTTCATGTTGAGCGCGTTCGAGTTGCGCTCCGCGGCAACCTGGAAGTAACGGAGCGCGTTACTTCCGGGTTTCGCTGCTTGCGCAGACGCTCAAAATGATGTCACGTGTATGTGCAGAAGTGGCGAAAAGCGACGTGTGCGCAGACGTGCCATCACTAGTTACGTTTGCTTCTGGATGCGAACGGGGCTCTGGAACGGATCCTGTTCGCATCCCGAGGTACCACTGTAGTTTGCCTGGAAAGCAGCCTGGGCTTCATAGATTACTGTCCTCCAGAAAAGATGAAAATTTAATGTAAAGAAAATGGGCCTATAATTTCCCATTATGGGACTGTTATTGTTGAACCAGTTATGCCCTGTGAAATTTGCAGTTTGGCCACCTGCATTTACGTTGTTTTATGTCATTTTTACTAACATGGCCAATTAGTAATGTGCTGCTTAAAGCAAAATTGGCCATATGTTTTTCAGCAAAACATATATTTTACTTTTGCCCCAGCTGGTGGCAGTGTTAAGCAGTGTCTCTTCTACTACGAGTTGGGCTAACTGAATGGAACAGTCTCATTCTGTAGCCCTAATCCTGCTCCTGACATTCTTCCTTAGCTAGGACTGTGTAAACAAGGGGCAAGACTAGAATCTGCTGGTCTGCTCCCCAGCAAATGTTGACAGGAGGCTGTATTGTGCAAGGCTGCTAAGTGACCTGCCAGACCCCCTGCTTTACTCAGCCCCCTCAGATCAGAATAGAGGTCCTAGCAACGAAGGTTTGTTCATATTTCCATATAATCTCTTGGGTATTGAACAATTGCTTCTTCACAGTAGAATGCAGATTTCCTTTAAAAAAAATAGCATGTTTAAATTCATCTTCAATTTTTCAAGTGACAAAAACTTGCTAGTTTTACAATCTTTTTTCAATATATAGTGACTCTGCAGCTGTCTGTGAACCTGAACGTATTTTTTCTGGGTGTGTCTGTCACTGGCATGGATGAAAAGAAAAGCCATCATTGCAGGCCTGAAAAGAGAATGCACACTCAGTTGAGGAGCTCCAAGTGAATTTAAAGAGGAACGAAATGTTAGTTTATGGAAAACTGAGTTGTTTGGGAAATGTTCCAGCTTTCAAAGATATGCATGTTTGCAAGGAACTGGTGGTCTTCTGCTCTTTTACTCTGCAATGAACAAAAATCTTTTCCTTAGGTAAAAAAAGTTTCATCTTTTGTTTTGATAACCATATTTTGTGTTTGTCAGCTACTGTAATGTGAAACAACTTTAGAAAATAATATGTAATTAAGAATCTGATGTGGCTGAAGTTTGTAGCTGCAGTTTCAATAAACTTGTTTGGTTGTAGTAAGGTGTAAGATGTTTGTATTTTAATTGACAAGGCTCATACTGTATTTATTTGACGGGGTGGGGGTGGGGAAATAAGTGCTTCCCCTTTAAAAAAACAATGTTCATACAAAATCAAATATATTTCACAGATATATCACTTTTTGTAGTTCTACACACTGGGAACAATCCAGCAAAAATAGAATATTTTAAACTACCATGATTTCCAGTGGGAGAGATAACCGTGCATTCTAACGTCCATTGAAATCAATGAGATTTTAAAGTGACTTTTCTCAGGGCTTCCTTCATGTATGGCTCACATGCTGTTCAACTGGGAGATCTTGCCAACCAGCAGGTCAAAGGTGGCATTCAGCTAAGTTGTACTCAGAGTGGACCCACTGGAATTAGTGGGCCTGACTGAATTAGGCTCATTCCAGTGGGTCTGCGCTGAGTTCAGTTTAGCTGACTACATCCAAACGTTCCAGGCTTGGTCATCTTCAGTAAGGAGGCAATCACACTCTAGGAATGCACAATCCAGCCATAAGCACAAAGCAGCCATGTCACTTTACCCTTTCGGCTCTAGCACTGGAACTACCTTCATGGAATATTCAGCAGCAGCTTACCAGGAATAGGCAGGCTGCTGTGGGAACAGGAGCTTGAAAGGTGCATTCATGCAGCAGGAGCAACTCCCAGCATCCCTGACATGGCCTGTGCTAGCTGAGGTTGGTGGAGTTGGCTGGAGAGCACTGCATGGGCTACCCCAGTGCCTTTCTCCAGTCAAATGTTAGGTGGTTTCCCACACAAAGCAACATCTTTTAATTCCTTTTAAAGAAAAAGGTGAAGGAAACTTGGCCGGCCCCTTGCCTTCTAAATTCTTCTGCTGCTAGGTTTGAGTTAGTCAGTAGTGGGATATGAAAACTGGTCAGAAAACCATCAGTACACTTCAGATTGCACTCTAAGCAACCATCAATTAAACTTTTATTTTTGAGCTTTAAGCTTCAGATATGATAATGCAGTTTTCTGCCAGGTACTCTTGACCTGTGGGACTGGCTTATGACAGAAAAAGAAATTTATTGGGTAATAATAGCAACTGACACAAATGTAAACATACCAGGTTTGGGACAGAAACCTTATTACCAATAAATTTAACGTTTCTAAGGATTTGATCAAGGGACATTCATTTGGTACATGGGAGCAACACACACCTTTTTCAATTTTTTAAAGCTGATGTTTTATATATAGTATATTGAGGAAACTTGTATTTCAAAACTTTTTTTAAAAAAAATAGGTGTAAAAAAATAAATAGAAGGTGTTTGAACACAAATAAATGCACACTTAAATGCATGCCTATCATATACCCCAGGTTTCTGGAACTTGCAGTGAGTGACGAAGTACTGCTTTAGATGACAACACTGCAAAAACATCCCATAGAGCACCATCCACTAGGATGGACAGGAGAAAGTTTTTGGAAGCATAAAGTCAAAAGTGTTAATATACGGATGAAGACAAACACACAGAAACAGCAACCCCTATATGCACAAACTCCCCAGTATGGATCCCCTTCTTCTAGGTCTCAGGAAGTGCTTAGTAGAATAATGTATTTGTAATTATGAGCTGTTATTGTATGGCTAAATACACACTTCTGTTTACAGTGCATCCAGTGTGCTGCCACTGGGAATGGGTTGCTAACCGTTGGCAAAAATGATGTTTGGCTATATTAGAAAGTCACTCAGGTTAACCATTTGTTCCTTTGAACTGGGGAATGAGCGTTTCTGTCTCGATGGCAGGTGCTCAGTTGCTGAAATGCTCTGCACATCGTCATTCCTCTTAGTGCCATGTATTTGAACTTCAGAGGAATAAAATAGGTACTCTGGAAGGAAAGCTCAGTATCGGCACAAACATTAGAAATGGCTGTCAACCACAAAGGCATACATTCATGCACAGAAGTGTCTTTTCAATATTCAGAACTTTTTGGGTTCGACGTTTGCGAGGGGGCGGGGAAGGTCATCTTCTCGATTCAGGGCGACATTTGTTGCAACCTTCAGGCTTCACTCCCCTTTAAACATCCAGCCTGCCGAGGAGTTCTGCAGAACTCGAACACCTTGCTCACTGCTTCCTGACAATTAAACCACCTTCCTGCAGTTTTGGATTTCTTGGCTCGTCCCTTTGCCGAGGTTTCTTTCCCAAGCAACAACTTCAGCTCCTCCTCCTCCTCCTCTGCGCTCCCTTTTGCGCGCGGGGCTTGCGCCGGGCTCTGCGCCCGCCTTAGCAACCAGGACCTTGCCGGCGGGGGTGGGGGCGCGGAAGGCTGAGCGATCCACGGGGCGATCCAATCAGAGCTCCCGCTCCCACGTGGCCCCTTCAGCAGCCGATCGCCTTCCGAAGAGAGAGCTCTGCCTCGGGAGAAGTGGAAGGGGCTCTGGCCAGACGCGCGAGAGACCACCTCGCCGGGCTCCTCGGCATGGATCGCGTCGCCCCGTTGCAGTGAAGTCCGCGGGCGTCGGCGAGGCGCCCTCGCTCTCGGCCAGCCATGGCTTTGGGGATGGTCGTCCGGCTGAAGCGCTTCGTGTGGCTCCTCCTGGGTGAGTGCTGCTTGGCGCTGATGCGTTTGGAGACAAGGACTTGGCGTAATGGAGGCGCGGGACACCGTAGTAATATGGGGAGACCTGGGAAGCCTTCCTGCCAGAATGTCAGTCGGTCTCCCCCTAACAATTAACAGGACCTGCAATGCCCTGAGGGCAAATGACAGTGCCTGTAATGCGCTCCAGGAGATTTCCCACCAGGCGAGCCGGGAGTGGGCGAGGGAGGGCGGGGTGGCTTTGAGACATTTCACTTCCTCAAACCCTTTGGCTGTGATGTGAACGCGTTGCTTCTTTTGTCCCCTTTAAGTAGTTTGATTGCACAACATTTACTCTCTCCTATTTGCACCCAGCTTCTGCTTTATTTTCCCACACACGAGTGGGCAAATGTGAGACTTCTGTTAACCCCTGAAGTCAGTAAATCTCCTCAAGCCAGCAGAGTTGAGGCAGGCTGCATCCCAAGGCAGGCTGGCTAGAAGAGTAACCTTGAGTATTCAGAAAGAGGATGTTGGAAAGAAGCTTGAGGCAGCCACAGGGAGGGATTTGAACAGATCACCAACACTGCAGACCCTTTCACACATTACACACAACCAGTGGCGTAGCGTGGGTTGTCAGCACCCGGGGCAAGGCAAGTAATTTGCGCCCCCTAACCCGTGGATTTCCGCCCCCTAACCCTAACCCCCAGATATTGCGCCCGGTGCGGCCGGCCCCCCCTGCACCCCCCACGCTACGCCACTGCACACAACAAATCCAGGTTGGCCACCAGCTGCAGACCTGACAGCCCATCTTTGACGTGTGCCCATATATGTGTGTTTCCCCCAGCACTTTAAATTTCTCAGATGAATGCAACCCTTCAATGCCAGTACAAGAATCTGAACATGTATAGAATGCATTTCTGTTCCTAAAGGGCACCTGGGAAGAAGGGACAAGGCTTTTGCCTACACTGAGTGTGGCGGCTGCTTTGCATCCTTGAGCCACTTGCTTCCTGGAATTGGCTGCATGTAACAGACCATGTTCTATAAATTATAAAACTTGTTTGTGCCACCCATGTAAATTCCCTCTTCCTCTGCTCAAACCATTTGCCTGCAGACCTTTGTTGTTGTTTTATGTCCATCTTTTTCCTTTCCGGGATTTGATTGTATTACAAATCCTCTCTTGCAGCATATAGAAATCCACAGTGAAGGGAAGGTGCCATGTGCGTTCAAGAAGCTAAGCATTCAGAAACGTTGCTAGTATGTTTACACACATCGTTAGTCTGGGGTGGGGGATCTGCATCTGGCTGGCAGCTAGATCCTTATCTCCCCTCACCCTGTGTGCCCACCTGTCAATCACCTGACATCAAAATGACATCAGATAATTTCTCCTGTACATTTTTATTCCTCAGCTTAAACTTTGTGCAGATGTGTCACTGCTCAAGTTTTCACCTTTCCAGGGAGTTGCTTAAAATGGACAAATATTTAGCCATGACAAATTGTATCAAAAGCAAGCAAAGGTCTAACAGAAATGGCCACTTAAATTATAAGGGATGTACAGAAAAGGAAGGTGGGTGTTGCCTAGTGGGGCTAGTAGGTTCATAGCCATCTTCTTACATGCTCATGGCTTGCTTTGTACTTGCTTTGTCCCACAATGTCACTGAGCATGTTTACTGCACAGGTTTTCTTCAGTGTGTTGCTCAGGTGTCCTGAGAAGGCTATGCTGTGAGGCAAGGATTTGCACCACTGTGTTTGCCTGTTGCCTGTGGCACTGCAGTCAAGCGTGGTCACCTTTGGTATCACAATTTGCTATTGCAATAATGTTATACCAGTGGAATAGATGACCCTGCCTTGCAGTGGAGGGTAAAAGTAAGTGGCCTTTCTGCTCCCTTGCAGCGCTATAAGTTTATGTGTTGCCTTATTGGTGACAGTAATGCAAATTATGTTTGGTGAATATGAAGTTGAAACTCTTTCCTTGGAATGGAAATGAAGCAAAGTAAAACAGCCTATACACTGTAGTCTTCAGCCTATGGGTCAAAACCCACAAATGGATAGCAAGCAAGGCTATCTCAGGTGGATTGTAGCAAAGCTGTTGCTGCTCTGCTGGACTCTAGCTAAGGTTGACCAGACCAAAGGATCACAAAATGCAGTGTCTGGGCTAGAACACATTGTTTTGATGAGACACTCATTTCAACAATTTCCATGAATGCTGGCTGCAAAGAGGCAGGAGAAAGGCAATTTTCAGTATTTTTCAGTAAGAAAGACTTTTCTGGCCAACTGTATGCCCCACTTTCCTATAGCTCTCTATGGAGTAAGGACGCTCTGTTCACTTTCTGGTCTGTTTCTCTGGCTTTCTAGACTTCTTCTACAACTGGAAGTATGCTGGGACTATAATGCAGATGTATTCTTTGTAGTGGGTAGAAGGAGGAACGGTCTTCTGTTCTTCGGAGAAGCAGCAATAATTCCCTCCTCCACATGCTAAAATCTACCCCACCACTTAGGAACCAGCACAACATTCTTCCCTTGTAGATCACCAGAACACAGGCTAAAAAACAAATTTGTGGGAGGGTATCTAGTGAAGACAAGCATCCACGGTGGACACAGAGCCGCCAGGAATTAAGACAAGGAGTTGCAGAAAAGAATCCTTGATCTCTGTGGTGGCACAACCTTAAAAGTGCAATTTCAGCAACTAATATTACCAAGGTTTTGGATACCAGTTAGTGAAGTGTACTTAGGATTGGCAAGTGAAGCAATCATTCACCCATTGCCGTTTGGTAGCACCTGTCTTTGTGAGCAGGCTTCTCAACAATGGTGATCCTCAAAACAAAAACAAAACCCCGATTTGGTTGTACAAGGTGAGCGGTGAGTTAGCTTTTCACGTATCACCCCCCACTGGAATTAAATCTGAAATAATGTTTGCTCAGATGTCTCATTGAAATGGTGAGTCAATCCATCAATCACTGGTTTTCAATAGCTTCTCAACCTTTTGGCTAAGAAAAAGTGTAAAAATTGCTGGTTTTCATTTCACACTAATGCCAAAGTAGCACTATGTATGTGGCTTTGGAAATTATCGTTTCAATAGAAGTGAAGTGTCTTATTAGTGCTATTAAGTTATAAATCAAATGTGAATCTGTGAAAGCGGATAGTGTGGAGGTCAGAGGTGGGTCTTGGGCCGGGGCACTTAAACCTATAGAACTGCAGCGTTGGGCTCATCTAGTCCCCTGGAATGTAGGAGAGACTCATCAAATCATAGAGTGAAGATCACTGTGTGGGCGTATTGTGACAGCCTCCTTAAAACAGACACTTCAGAAAATAAAATGGCTTCTAAACATAATAACAAGATGCAATGTGAATTGAATGATAACAACAAATGACCAAGGAGCTTGTTATAAATAAACAACACTCATTTCCCCATCACATTTTGACTGTAGAACAATCTGGCACTGACACATATTAAAAAGTAAATTCACTGTTTCAGAGCAGATCTAGAGCACACAGATTCTCAGGCTTGATATACCAGGCAGTGGTACAACTGCATGAACTGCAGCCTTTGGGCTCAGTGGTCTTACCACAGAGGACCACTTTAGGGGAGGACGTCTTTAGATGGCTGCAGGTGTCACTTTAGAAGCACATCTTCACTTGATTCTCTTTGGTTAAGCTAAGATGCTTTATGTTGCTTTTATGCTTTTATTCAGCTGCTTTATGCTGGACATAATACAGAATTTAGTTTGTGGGAGAAACTGTGGAAAACTGATTTAAAATTTACAGCTTGTTGTGTGCTGAAAGAGAATTATGAAAATGTTATATAGGTGGTACCTGACACCAAGTAAGCTAGCAAAGATGTACAAATCAGAATCAGGTAACTGCTGTTAATGTCAAGAAACAGAAGGTATGTTTTACCATATGCAGAACTAGCAAGCCTAAGCATCAGAATAAGAGATCAAGAAGACTGGAAAATGTTTGTAGAATACCATACTTACTCAAATGTAATGCACACCTCTTTTGGCCAAATTACGTCGTGATAATTAGGGTGTGCATTAGATTGATGGCGCATTTACATTCAAGTAAATATGGTATGTGAAGAATCATTGTAAGCAAATTAAAACATTAGCAGAATTAGAGTAAAATCAGCAGTATAAATTATGTTGAGATAAAAAGAGAAAGAGAGGTTATGGGGTGATTAAATTATGCAGCAGAAATGGATAGAAAGTACCATAGAAATGTGGGGGGCGGGGGAGGGAAGTCGATGTTTTTGGTGAATGTGGAAAACTAACAATGAAAATCATCAATATGTGTTGTTGTTTTTAAAAATACATTGGCTCCAATTTGGTTCGTTTTTTACATTAAAAACTTCCAAGGCTCTTGTTACTCCAGGGGTTTCCCTGTCAGCCCATTCCTTTTCCCTTTAAAATTTGAGGCAAGTATTGAAAACAATATCAAATATTTTTGTACACTTGCAGACTTCTTGAGGCAGTGCTTCATTTACAATGATGAAAAATGAAATTGTCATACAGATTGTGGGATTATTTTTGAGGTCAGGTCCGCTGCTTTGCGTCTTGCTTCTTGCTGTTCACTTTCCTTTGCGGAAAGACTAGTGAATAATGTATTGGGCTGTGCTATATATAATGGACTTATCTGTACAACATAATTAACTATTTACTACTGTTTAGCTTGTAACTCTTCACTAGGAAACAGAAGACGCTACAAGTCAGACCCTCTTTGGTTTTAAAGTTATTTTTATTGTCTAAGAAATAGCAAATTGATCATATTATGGTTTAGGGGAAAATGTTTCTTTTGTATGAGATTTTTTTATTACAATTTTATCATAATACAGTAAAATTACAACTACAAAAAAAGAAAAGAAACAGAGAATTGAAAGAAAAGGACAATAGAAATAAAGGAAAAATAGGAAGAAAGAAAATTTGATTATTTAAAACCTTCAGTCCATGTGAACATCCATCTTCTCCACTTTCTGTAAAACAATATTTCGTGTAAGTCAAGGTGTCTCAGAATCATTCATTTTTTTCCTATAAAAAGTTAAAGATAGGTTCCCTAATTGTTATTATTATTAATAAATGTTAACCATACTCTTTCTTTTAATTTTACCTCTATTATTATTGTTGTTATTGTTGTTATTTATTGAATTTATATACCGCCCTATACCTGGGGGTCTCAGTGCGGTTCACAGAATAAAATTAATTCCCACCACCTTTACTCCATATTGAATAATAATAAATTATTTCATCCATGTCCGTATTAAAGTCTACACACACACACACACACACACACACACACACACACATTGGGTCAATATTCCATTTTTGTTTCTCATTATAGCTAGTTCATATCCAGTTCCATATGTTTAGTTCCATTTCCTGTTGTGTTTACGATAGCATCCCAATCTCCTCCTCTAGCACATTCCATTTTCATACCATAACTTTAACAGCACCATTCCCTGAATTCATTCCAGGTTGTATGCAGAGTACTTCCTCTCTGCTAGAACTATAGAAAAATCAGGACTGAAGTCTCAAAGCTTTCCCCCCTCTCCACTCCATCAGTGCTATATCCAGATAATTCTCCAAATCAGCATTTTTTATTTTATTTTCTACTTTACCTCCAAATACTTGTATGGAAGTCATTCCATTTCTACATGACCACCCGCGTCTTTCAATTTAATTATTTCTTGATCCAGTCCTGCCAGCTTTTCCTCAATTTCGTCTGAAGCCGCTGCATATACCCATTTCCATTTTCCATCTCATATTCCTCTGGCTCATTTTTCCTCATCCTTTGACTGGTTTTCTTCTTCATCATCAAACATTGATCAATCATTTTTAATTGTTCAGCCATCAACTGTTTAACAATACCACGGTCATTGATCAATCCGAAAGTACCTTTGTCATACTGGAGACCCTAGATACTATTAGCCATTCAGTCCACCTTAATGTTTCCCCCTTAAATCAGTCTTGGACTTCCACAGCTGTGACTGTATTATCTCCAAGTAGATTCCATTCTGACAGCTAATTATAGTTACAGTCGTACCTTGGTTCTTGAGCGCCTTGGTACTTGTACTTTTTGGCTCCCCAACACCGGTTTTCGAATGTTCTTGGGAAGCTGAACGTCCAACGCGGCTGCAGGGGTTTCCTGCAGCCAATCGGAAGCTGTGCCTTGGTTTTCAAACAGTTCCGGGAGTCAGACGGACTTCCGGAACGGGTTAAGTTTGACAACCAAGGTACCATTGTACTTCACTTTCAATTTCCCCACTTCTTTAGTGGCAGGAAACAAACAAACAATAATAATAATTAAGGATTTTTAATACGCTCCATAGGGAACTTTGCCCTCTGTTATCAGGAGTGGAAGGGTGTTTGTTGGTGTCACAGAGCCAAGGCAGCGCAAATAACAGTAGTTCTGAAGTAAATTAGAGCCGTCTTCCAGGAGACTGTGTACACACTATCCCTGTAAACCACATCCAAAGCACACACACACCCCCTCAAAGAATTCAGCTTGTTAAAGGTTGCTGAGAATTGTAACGCTGTGTTGTGTAAAGCTCAGTGTTCAGAATACTCTGAAGGAAAGAAGGTGCTTTAAAGATATGATGTGTGCATAGCCGGAGAAGCTGTAATGGTGATTTCAGAGAAACTTAGAGCAACTGTGAATAAATTTGGAGGCTTTGTGAGGAGAGGAGGCCTTTGCTTCCTCAGTGATTAGAAAAAGTCAATCTGTCTTTCTTATGGTCAACGACTTAGACCAGACAACAGAAATAATAATAATAATAACATGCATAACTACATCAGCACCAAGGGGCAGAAGTAGTAGATAAAATCCCAGCTGATATCAAACTATTTGCTGCAAAACCACCAGCACATTTACTCAGTGGCGTAGCGTGGGTTGTCAGCACCCGGGGCAAGGCAAGTAATTTGCGCCCCCTAACCCGTGGATTTGCGCCCCCTAACCCTAACCCCCAGATGTTGCGCCTGGTGCGGCCGGCCCCCCCTGCACCCCCCACGCTACGCCACTGCATTTACTATACAGGCTAGACAAAGTCAAAGCTGACCCAGAAGCCCATGTTCAGGGGTAGCTGAAGAGGCCCGTGAGGTAGATGAGCAGCAGATAGCTGAGAATGTAAGAAAAGCCCATCTTGGATTACTGTCTGATCAAGCATCCAATTTCCCATAGTTGCTAACCAGATGTCTTCAAAAAGCCCAAGGGCGGGGCTTGAAGGCAACTGTGCAGGGCTGGGTATGGCTGGCACCAACCTCCACAGGTAAAGATTGATGGATCCAATGTGTTGCTGCATGGCTTCTGGCCACCCAGTGCTGTCTCACCCTTCCTGCAGGTGGAGGCAGAGAAGCAGTAGGTTTCTGTGCCCTTTGCATACTCATTCTCAGGACCCAACAACTGGCGTACCCTAGAGACAGGCCAAAAAATGGGAGAAATCCAAATGTCTGTGAGTGGGACCTACCTGCCATGTAGAAGAGCCTGGGGTCATGGACAGAAAATGGACATTCTGGACACTGGCTTGAGCGAAGCTGATCTAGCCAAAGGCTAGCAAGTGGACCTTAGACCCGCAGCTTGGACTAAGGCATGAGTCAGTTGGCCAGGGAACCAGTTTAGGAAGAAACTAGCAAGACAGAGAAAGAGGGGCTCTCCTTCTCCTCTACTTCACCATTTGTCAGTGATAGACTTTCTTCCGACACTTTTCTTTCATCTCCATGGAAATGGGCCTTGAGATTCCTTGCCAAGAAACCGGAATCCCTACAGACATGGAATTCTGCTCAGCCCCAGAACAAAGGAAAACCACATCTCACCATGGGGAATGTGTGCACGGCAGGAGGAGGGAGTCTTGCTGCAACTGAATGTTTTGAACATTCTGCTGCAACAGGGTGTCTCTTCGGCAAAGGAAACAAGTTGTTCAGCAAAGGGTTTAGCTGCTTAGGTTTTGTGTTTAAGTGCAGAGGGTGCAGTAGGGGAAAATGCAGGCATGTTTTAGTTGCCTTCACGGAAATAAGCATGTACTTTGTGGGACCATGCCTTCAGGTGAAGAGCTAAACATTACTTGGTGGTGTTGTCTTTTTTGTTTTACAGGTTTTTTATTCCTGCATGCTGTCCTGTGGGCCACATAGAGACCCTGGTATTCACTTCTGATACCCACAGGCATACGCAATACCCTTCCAAATACTGGAATGTTTATGCAAGCCAGTTCAAAATGGAAAGGGTTAAAAAAGTATTTTCATAGTTCTCTAATATCATAAAGCCATGAGTGCAATCCAAGCAAATCCACTGGAGCATATTGAATGCTACTTGAGATGGTGATGAACAGTTTGTTCAAAATGTTTTACATTTTGGTAGGCAGAAAAGACCAAGGAGAAAAGCTCATCAGTGGGTCCTTGAGAGGCCTAGTCATTGCCTGCCTCTCCACAGAAATGGACAGCAGCTGCAGCCCCAGCCACCTGCCCAGCTCTTAGCTTTGGGCTCACTCCCAGCTGAGAGCTGGGAAGCTCTTGACATTGATAGACGATTGGTCAAACTCCATCAAGGCTTTGGAGAATCATTAATCACCTCTAGGACATGCAATAAAGTAGAAAAACTGGGGAGCAGCTCTCGGTTTTAGATTTCATCACAAGTCTTTCATGCAATCCTATGATTGCTGAGGGAGAAGCCCCTGAGGGCTAATATGTCATCAGCCTGAAGCTGCGAATGCTTTTAATTCAGGGAGTGCATTGCCTTTGTGCTGGGGGGAGGGGGGGTTGGCAACGCTGGGAAGTTATGAGGAGCTGAAGGGTATAAAATGATATGTTATCCTGATTTGGTTTGTTACTGTGTTGGATCCATGTTTATACAGAGTGGCTGGGGAAATCTAGCCAGATGGGCGGGGAATAATAATAATAATAATAATAATAATAATAATAATAATAATAATAATAATAATAATTACAGTTTCTAAAAACAAACATTTTTTGCTGAACATTTCCTTAGCACCTTGCTTTGCTCGTGGAGTCCCAGACACCTTGGAAGCAGGGCCAGACTCCAACGTGGGGGTAGGATCCAAAAACATGGGTGGTGGTGGTGTATTTAATCCTTACATGAGCTGAACGTGTAATGAAATATTTTACTTAACCAAATATTTGGCTTTTAACTCTTTTCTGCGAATGAAATGGACTTCACAGTCGCAGAATGGGAGTGCCCCACATTCTTCTTTCTCTGTGAACCCCTCCCCGCCCCCCACAAAAGGTCTGCCATTGGTGGCTAGAAGACTCTTGGGAATGGTGTGGAACAGGGAGCTGAGGGTGAGAGAGTAATTTGAAGGAAGTGATGCCTTCCTTATGTGAACGGAAGAGCATCATCTGATCATCTCTGTCACCTGAGCTGCACTTGGGGTGTCCCCGTCACAAGGTTCATTGTCACAAGAATGACAATGGTGACTCTCTGAGAATCTGGCTGAAGTACTGCAGTATTTAGTGGAGATGTTTACATTGCAGGAGGTTGGATTAGATGACCCTCGGGGTCCATTACCAACTATTTAGTTGTATGATTCTGGTAAGTAAGGATGGATCTGTGATACTTATGTGTCTACCCTTCCACCCACTGCTACTAGTCAGGTTGAAGTCTTAGAAGATTAGCTGCTGGCTTCTTTTTTAGGACTGCCCAAAGAAGAACAAAGGGACGCAGGTGGCGCTGTGGTCTAAACCACAGAGCCTAGGGCTTGCCGATCAGAAGGTTGGCGGTTCGAATCCCCGCGATGGGGTAAGCTCCTGTTGCTCGGTCCCTGCTCCTGCCAACCTAGCAGTTCGAAAGCATGCCCAAAGTGCAAGTAGATAAATAGGTACCGCTCCGGCGGGAAGGAAAACGGCGTTTCTGTGCGCTGCTCTGGTTCACCAGAAGCAGCTTAGACATGCTGGCCACATGACCTGGAAGCTGTACGCCGGCTCCCTCGGCCAGTAAAGCGAGATGAGCGCTGCAACCCCAGAGTCATCTGCAACTGGACCTAATGGTACCTTTACCTTTTTAAAGAAGAACAGGATGCCACAGTGATTAGTTTACTCATACATTTGCTTTATTTTGACAGTATTTTATAAAAATCCACATTAAATTGATGTTTCTGAGCACATTTTTTCTCAAAATAGGAATGCATTTTGGTACATTTTTAATCAAAAACTGTAGCACATTATGTATGTAAGTATGTATGTATGTATTTATGAACATTTATAAGGCATATAATTTTTGAAACAAATGTAAAAGCCAGGATAAGTGGTGGATAGCTTCATTTTGATCTACACATTAGTCCAGTTAGTGTAGATCAGCTCAGTGTGTATCAGAACTGGCAAATATCAAATTTCTCATGTGCCCCTACTAATAAGCAACTTAAAATATTTCTTAATGAACTCAAGTACCAGACATGTAAATTACATTAAGCGTGATAGTGGAAAATCTCTGAGCTATTGAAAAAATTAGTCTTATGGAGAGTGCAGCACTTCTTATTTTGATCCCTGGGGGAAAATATTAGCTGGGCCTGGCCTCAGCAGGATTTATCCATTCTTAAGGAAATCAGCCTTGAGTGCTCACTGGAAGGACAGATCGTGAAGCTGAGGCTCCAATACTTGGGCCACCTCATGAGAAGAGAAGACTCCCTGGAAAAGACCCTGATGTTGGGAAAGATGGAGGGCACAAGGAGAAGGGGACAACAGAGGACGAGATGGCTGGACAGTGTTTTCGAAGCTACGAACATGAGTCTGACCAAACTGTGGGAGGCAGTGGAAGACAGAAGTGCCTGTCGTGCTCTGGTCCAGGGGGTCACGAAGAGTCAGACACGACTAAATGACTAAACAACAACAAAGCATATTTAAATTCAAATTCAAACTGTTGGATGCCCCGAGTTCTGTTGCTTTACCTTAGTTATAATCAATACAGTAGTTTGGGAATTCTGACTGGATTTGGAAAGAAATATGTACTATTGCTGTAAATTTGCAGACCTTGATGGAGGAGTGGATTATATATGGGTTGCATTTGTAAAAGCTGTTAGTTAGTGTATTTTAGCATCATAGAGAGAGTGTTGGTCTATTTTGGTCAAAGGACTATCGTGTGTCTTCATGGACTTCACAGGCTCTTTTTATATCCAGGAGGAAGCGCAGGGCTGCCAACATTCTGGGCTGCTAATGAATGCCTAGCAAATAGCATTGCCTGTACATGCGGAACTTTGTCATGAATGTCAGGCTCAAATCCCCCAATGGAAATGATTGAGATAGCCAAGAACTATATTGAGTCTCTTTGCTTTCTGTGGACCAAATGAGATGTGATGTTATTCATGTCTTAGCCTTTGCACAACTGATTATTATTTTTAAGGCAAGCAGTGAACAATAGGAAAGGGCTGTCTTTAATGGCATCAATCATTATCCTGAGTCTAGTAAGGCAATTTCTGTTCCACACAGAAGTTTGATACAGGCTTTCTAGCTCCCATTTTATTCCTGTAATTGTTGACAAAATAGCCAAACAGAGGGGAAAACAATTCTAAATCTGAATTATACTGTCGAATATCTCTGGATAAGCAAGCAGAGGTTTATCTTTTATTGATTTATTTATTGATTTATTATCTAATCAATAAAATAGTTTGTCAACTATTTACACCTGTTTTCTAGAATATATTTTTTGGGAAAAACATCGATGTTCTCCTTTCCATGGAATTGGAGGGTGATTGTAAAATTATGGAAGCACAGTCCCACGATGGTGTCTTGACACTTCAGGTTGATCTCAGTAATGGCATTTCTTTATTTGTATTAATGTTTATATCCCATCTACAGATGGGGAAGCCTGAAAAAACCCGGAGAAATTGGGGGGAAATCCAGGTTTTTTCTGTTTTTTCTCCAAATGGGGGAAAATGGCTTTGGGGGGAAATGGGGGGGGGGGACTAGTTTGTTTTTTCTCTGGGTTTTTTCCAGGCCTTCCCATCTCTAATCTCATCAGAGACTTCTTTACATCTTCTCAAGATGTGTGGGCATTCCCAGAGACTGTTTGGGGGGCAACTGATTTTCTATCAGGGAATTCTCATATTGTCATGGGAGGTGATCAGGACAAACTGGTCAGGACAAACAAATTTGTAAATATGTAGGCACCTTTTCAACAGATATTTCCTAAGCAAAAAGTTTAATAAGAGTCAGCAGAATCTTACAACACTAGCTTATAGGGGTTTTTTCTTCCTAAATTTGAATGACAGGCCTTTGGATGAACCAGCAGGCCACAGTACATACCTTTCATTGGGGGAGGGGGCAGTATAGTAGTTTTTTCTTAATTCCCCCTTCTTTACTTCCTGAGGTAAAAACCTCCTCAGCAGAGGATCAGCTGGAAGGTGGCCATTATCCCATCCAATTGCTTATTCAACTGACAGTCCAACTTATTAGATCTACCTGAAATTGGGATGCAGAAGAAGCAGTGCCCATTAGTGCTCTTTTCCTGCTAATGGTTGTTTATCCCAGGAGTAGGAGAGACACATGGAGATGTTTCTGAGGGAAGGAACTCTAGCCACTCTCTTGCACTGGTAACTTTGAAATGTGTTAGAATGAATCAATCAACTCAGTCCTGGCCTTTACCTTTCTTCCCCCTTTTTGTCTCTCCCCCCCCCCCTTCCACCTTTCCATTTCAGCCCATCACTTTTTGGTGGTCAGGGCATGCCATGAAGTCACCTATGGGCAGTACATCCAGGAATATTGTCTCAGCAAGTTTCAATCTGACATGGAAACTCTCAGGAAGACTCTGTGGTGTGACTGGGATATGACTTTGGGGTGAGTTGAAATTGTTTTGTCCAGTGGGAAGAAAAGAGCTATGCAAACATCTAAGAAATGGCATGCTGGGATTCTGGAGTGTATCTCATAGCCTCCTGCATTGGTGTAAAGAACTGTTTTCTGCTCGCTAGACGAAAGGCTGTGCAATCCCCCCTTGTTCCAACTGGTCATATGCAATCTTCATAGTTGACCAACTAGGCTACTTTCAAGGTAATGACAGATAATTTGAGCAACCTTCTAGCAAATGATGATTTGGTACATCCCCTGCCCCTGTTTTTCTTCTCATTCTGCTTCATAATCTAGCACAGCGTCCAACATTTGACAGAGTAAAATACAGAGACTTATTTTTAGAACATATTATTACAATGATTTCATCTGATCTAGTGGATGCAAGCCAAAAATTGAAAATCCTTACATGAGCTGAACATGAAACGAAATGAAATATTTTACTTAAACAAATATTTGGATTTTAACTCTTTAGCCAAAACCCTGAAAATTGAAAAAAGATAAAAATGGCAGCATGCGCTTGCAGAGAATAAAAGACCAAAACCAACAAAATGGGATGCAATACAAACCATTACATATCCTCCCAGTATAGTTATGTTGTAAGATTAGGAGTTTGAACAAGAGAGGGCTAATGAGGACAGGTTGACAGGAAGGGT
The DNA here is from genome assembly GCF_965112155.1 of Podarcis liolepis. NCBI lineage: Eukaryota > Metazoa > Chordata > Lepidosauria > Squamata > Lacertidae > Podarcis > Podarcis liolepis. The sequence goes on from NC_139554.1 coordinate 135,956,635, forward strand.
TTCTTAGTCCTCCACAGACCAGGTTATTGTGAAAACAACAGGTAAAGCCAGAAACTGAGAGACATATTGGCAAATGGACCCACCTAATACAGTCCTGGCTGGGAATGTTGCCACCAAGGTGCCAGCTCCAAACAATGGAGGGCTCTTTGCCTCAGCGACTGGCTAGAACAAGACAGGGAGACGCATCTGAGGCCTGAAAAATAACAGTAAAAAAAAAAGAAGCCTGAGAGATTGCAACCTAAAAGCCCCCACTTTGGAATTCCAGGTGGTGAGAACAAACACATGGGGCAATTTATTTCTTTATTTAGTTTGAGGAATTTATACCCTGCCTACTGGCTGAGGTTCTAAAGAGCCCTGAGACTGACCAAATGGAGCAGCCAGAGGTTTCTCCCTCACAAGCCAAGAATTCATCACTGACATCCCCTGGCTCTGGTGACAGATGCAGGAAGCACTGCGAGGTGAGGAAGAGAAGGCCCACTTAAAGGAGCCACTGTGCTGCCTTTCCTTGAGACATCGGCAAGCCCTGCAAGATCCTGAGCACAGCCTTTCCCCATTCATGGCGGCAACTGCTCCTCCTCACAAACTGGCTCTGGCTTCAAGCCCCCACCAGCTTGGCAAGTCACCAACAGGGGCTGCCCATCCTGTTTCACCACCGGAAAGGTGTGTGGCAGTGGCTTCTGGCAAGGTCTCTCTCACAAGCTCTGCAAGGTCTTGCCAGAAGCCCCCTGCCCTGTGCCACCCTGGCATCTGGGGGAGGGGCTGGGGGATTCCCCTGTGCAAGGCGGCTGCTTCATTCTGCCTCGTGGGAGGCGCTGGCCCTGGCCACCAAAAAGATACAGGGAAAAACTGTGTGCCAAAGCACTCTGTGCATCACCCCAAAACAGAATACACACTACCTTTCACCTGCTTGCCCTGAAACAAATAATTTAGTTCATTTGCATCCTACTAAGTTCACCCAAATCAGTTCCTCTTCAGTTAATTTACACTCCCAGTTAATTTCCCAGCGAGAATCAATCTTTTTCTTTTAGTCACTCCAGTCATCAGTCTTTACACACCCAAATTAATTTAAACTAAACTAAACTAAACTAAACACTAAACTAGGTTCAAAAGTAATTCTGGTATCCAGGCAAGATTGCCCCCTGCACCTGTTACTAAACAGGGGGATAGAACTCAGGAAAGACTGGCAGGCAGAGTATTTTAGGTGAGGAGGGGACTGTACAGAACTTGCTTCTCTGCAGTTACTGCTTCTCTGCTCTTTGCTTGAAATTAGCCTACCAATCTAGGCAACCAGCAAGTCCAAATCTTGAATGCACTGAGGAGCTCTAATTGTTTCATGTCAGACAAAAGCACCTGCTCCCTGATAATACACTTTATTTCTTCCTTTTAAGATTCCTTGCCATTGCTCCTTTCAGGTTATAGCAACAAACCTCTGCCATAGGGAATCCTAAATTAGTAGCAAAGATATAGAAAGATGAAAAGAAAATGATAGTCAGAAAAGGCCTTGGGGGATTTCAGAAGATTTTTCTTTCTTTTCTTTGCTGATTCTGACTTTGCTTTCCAAATAACCAGCAAAGACAGCTTCACAGATTCCCCACCGCTGCATCTCCACGAACTATACCTTCCAGGGTTTACCCTTTTCATTCACAAGGTCATGAAGAAAACTGCTGGTGACTCCTGAATTCCTCCTTTGCGTGCTCTTCCACTGTGTGCCTCCCAGTTTTGAAAAAGGAGAGAAGTGAACAAGGAATACTAAAACCAAGCCAAGCTCAGTGTTTTACGTCTCCTCAATCGCCCTCTTTCCACACGTCCTCTCTCCTTTCGGGGATGAGTGATCCACACAAAATGACCTGGGCTTATTTCCTCAAATATGATTTACATGACAACAAACAAATGCACACGGAAAAAGAACCACCCTAAAGGCAAACAATCTATGGTCCGATGCCGCAGCAAATGACAGGCACTCACGTCCATAGTCTTATCAACAGCTCCCTTGTTCCTAGAGTAGCGATGGCGCTGTTACTACAAGAGAGCCAGCTGTCTCTCCTTGGCCCTTGGTTTTTTTCCAAGTGACTAGGGCTGGCTGCTGCCTTCTTTTCCAGTTGTTATTATTTCCACCTGCGTCTAGTTGTTTCTTTTCAGGGCAGGGCAGAGTTTTTCCTATGGGACAATGTGATTGGTGTGTTTTTCTTTCTTCTCCTTCAGCTTATTGGTTGAGCTGTGCCAAGCTATGTTGTGCACAATGGGGGGGGGGGGGAAAGCCCCCTAGGAAAATTTGTTGTCTCAGCCATCAGGCACAGACCTGATTGTACGGCCAACACCCATGGCCTGCCTCTCCCCCTGCCCGCCCCAGGCCTGCATTCTTGGCTGTGGTTTCAGCAGGAAGCTATGGGACACACGCCAATCAGAAATGAAGCAGCATGTCCAACCCAAAACTGGTGCAGGAGGTGCAAGTAGGTTTGAATGCAGAGTTGTATACAGTCTAACCACTTTGGTCCCATCATGAGCACAAATAATCCTGAATGCACATTTTAAAAAAAAGTTGTCTGGAAGAGCCCTTAAATTCCTTATAACAAAATTTGCTGAGAGAGAGAGAGTGCACCCCATTTACACCAGGCAGAGGGAAATATTTAAAGCTGAGCTCTGCGTGCCACAGATTGTACTTTTTCATGAAGTGGGGCATCCCCTTTAGTAATGATAAATCTTTTGGAGGTGTAGATTAATACATTCAACACCTGTTATTTCTGGCTCTTTTTAGACAGTCATCAGTGTGCCTGGCAAACAGTCACTGTGCATATTAATATGGATATAATGAAAGACCCAACACCATGTGACTATTCTGCCAAGGAACAGTGAAATGACAGGTCTTCCTACGCCTGCTTTCAGGCAACCTACGCTGGCAGTCAGCTGCCTTCGCACCCTGTAATCAACATTCTTTTAGAACTTGGCATGGCTTTCTGGGTACACTGCTGTTTGTTGCAGTAAATACACAGTGTGTGAAAAGGAGCCAAATGGGAAGCGGACACTGTTGGCCAAGGCTGCCCACCCATGAAGCAGGGCGAAGCAGCTGCCTTGGGCAGTGGAAGGCCCAGAGACTGTGCCATGGGGGTGCCCCTCCCATGCCACTGCCTCCACCACAAACAGAGAAGTGGCCCCAGCAGCAGTGGGTTCTCACTGAAATCTCCTGAAAGCTCATGGAGCGCGAGAGATCTCGTGAGATTTCAGAGACATCTTGCCATAAATCAGCACCACTGCCAGCACAGCTTCTCCACCAGCGGCGGCGGCAGCAGCACAGAGGTGATGCCGGCGGGAGGGGTGGCAGCATGGTAGTGGGGGCAGAGCGGGCAGGACAGCACTTTCCCTTTCCCCTCAAGTGGCGTAATGGGAGGCGCCACCCCTGGTGTGGTGCCAATGCCATGAGTTCGAGATCTGTTTCAGCTCTCCTAAGCAGCTCACTGGTAAGCGTCTGATTCAGTAGCTCATAAGTCCCTGATTCCGCCTCTGGCATCTCCATGGCGAGAACCAGGAGAGCCTGATGGCGTAAATGAGTTAGCGCAAGGCAGCTTTCGATATTCACATATCCTGGTTCCCAGCACCGCGATGCCCCTTTGTGATAAGCAGCAGTAATTTACATTCACATGCCATAAAAGTACATAGTAGGCAGCATGTTCTGCAGCTCTGTTTTCCCGGTGCCGTGCATGTCTCAGTTTAGTATGCTTTATAATAACGAGACAATCCAACATGCAGTCAGATAGACTGTTTTATATATGCATTGGGTCGAATTATTTAAAGTCTTTCTACAAATGCCAACTCAGAAGTGGGGCTTATTTTCACATAAGAGGGTACTGGATTTCAGCCAATGACATATTTCATCAGCCAGGCTTTTAATGCATGTTAATATTGCGGGATATGGACTTTTTTAAACTTGCTTTGACTGCTGCTTAATGTTTTTTAGCTTTTATATTTTTAAAGTTTTGCTGCTGTAAACTGTCTTGTTGGCCCCCTTTTTAAAAAGATGTTGTAGAAATTATTTTGTAAATAAAGAACGGGATGATACTCTGCAGTTTTAGCTGTGAATTCCGTAGTGGCAGCTGGAAGCAAAGTGAGAAAATAGGTGCTTTGATAAAGAGATGGAGTTGCAGGGCATGGGATAAGCATAGGAATGATCCAGGATGAAAAAGTGTCAGGATCTGAACAAAAGTTTCAGGGTTTTAGCCTCTTTCTAAGAATCTCCGGAGGAAGGAGTAAATCTATGAACCCCCCACCCCACCCCCGCATTTCATGATAGCCCTTTTCCTCTTTTCTAGGACAAAAAGCTACTGTACCTCAGTAGCTTTTTCTGAGGAAAAAGCAAAACTGAGAGGCAGACATTTAAGTTAGGCATCAGAAATACATTTTGAAAACATGTGGGCAAAGTTCCACCATGCCTTCAACTCCAATAGACTTGACCCCGGGCAAATCTAAAGGGAAATTGTGAATCATTTCATTGCAAGATTGTCCTCAGATGCAACCTAGTCAGCTTCCAGGCCCTTCTCTAGTTGGGCCTTCCTGATGCATCATCAAGTAAGAGGATGGCAGTTATAGGAACCTACGAAGAGATTGCGGCTTGAGTTCTGAAGAAAGTTTGCAAAAATCTGAACTTTCTGAACTAATTGTGAAATGCTTATGTTCTTCCACAGCATACACTGAATTACCTGGCATGATCAGGGTGTTTTTTAATGCTTACTGAAACACTGGCGGAGGAAGGTGTGTGGGGGGGGGGGTGCGGTGCGCACTGGGTGTCAGGTGTGAGGGTGGGTGACATCGCCGTGCCACACACACCCACTCACTGCGCAGGCAGCACCCTGGATACTCGCTGCGCGGGCGGTGGGCCACTAGGGACGATGCTGTCGCAGGCGGCTAGCAGCACACCCCAACGCTTGTTGCACGGGCGACTAGCAGTGCCCCTCCCAATGCTCGCCGTGCGGGCGGCAGGTGGCTAGGGAAGCTCGCTGCAAGGGCAGCAAGCGATGCCCCCCTTACGCTTGCTGCATGGGCGGTGGGTGGCTAAGGACGCTCGCCATGCAGGCCGCTAGCCCCGCCCCTGCAGGCCTGCTAGCCCCGCCTCCACACTGCTCCAGGTGCCGGGCCAGGTAGCTCCGCCCCTGCTTCTGAACCCAGTTTCTGGATCTTTTAGTTAAGGCTCCCTTCTGAAGTTCAGGTCAGCAAGTCATTGTCCATGCCATTTCAGTCACTAAGCTAGAATCTATTCAGGCCCCAGCAGTGATTTATTTCTCATATATTCCTTGGCACCACAAAGGATCTCTTGTGGTCCAGGGAACCCACTTAAGGACTCTATACAGGCTCTTGGATACCCCGTAAGGGAAAAGGAGCAGTTTTTTCTTATAACAGCCCGTAATGGTTGTCTTTTTGCCCTGTCCAAAGTGTGCTCATCAGCCCTAGATCAGCAGGGGTGGGGGACCTGGGGCCCTCCAAATGTTTTTGGACTTGAATTCCCACCAGCCCCCGCCACGTGGCACTCGTCAAGGAATGGGATAGTGGTAGCCCAGCCACAGGTTTCCCATCCTTTGCCTACAGCTAAGACTTGCCTTAATCTAAAGTAATCGTCGTTGATTTTTGGTCTCTTGTGACAGATGCACTTCTGAGCTCTTTGGGTAACAACTGGTTTACTGCAGATCCAACAGTGAATATGCAAAAACTGTAGCACTTTCAAATTGCTACTCTGATCAGGAAATAGAGCACCAAGACAAAAGTTTATGCGATAGCATCCTTTGGCAGAGGGAAATATTTAGGCTGATATTTGTTGGGATTGTGCTAATTTTGGCAGATGACAGGCACCATTCAAACATTTTCGATGACAATTTTCCTTCTTTTTCCACTGTGACTAATCCTTTGTGGTTTGAGTAGTAGATAGGTAGCCGTGTTGGTCTGCCATAATCAAAATAAAAAATTCCTTCCAGTAGCACCTTAAAGACCAACTAAGTTAGTTCTTGGTATGAGCTTTCGTGTGCATGCACACTTCTTCCTTTGTGGTTTGGTTCTCCAGGAGAAGCTGAAATCTGCCTCACTCTCTTTAGAGATGAAGCAGATGACAATTGAGCTATTTTAATTGGATTCCAGATTACATGGAGTGGCGCATTGGTCCAAGTGGCCTGCGCTGGAATAGCCTTGGGTGACAGCATCACGCTTCTCAACCCATAATACTCTAACATGGTGTGCAGCTGTTTCAGTTGGGCAAGAGTAAAAATATCCACTGTGTGCCTAAGAAGACTGTGCATAAGCACATATATATCCATTATTGTAATTAAGCAGAGGCTCTTGTTGATGTTTGTTTCTTCTCAGTACTGATGGGCAGAAAAGCAAGTAGATCTTGCCTGGCACACAGTGCAAGCAATGAAGAACAACATATATTTCTGGCAGGAACATGTGAAGTGGAGAACTCTCCCCTTACAGCTGAAAATAACAACATCTGGTTAAAAAGAAAACAACTGCCTCACAGTATCAGATAGGATCACCAAATCCAGGAAAATTAAAAGTACTAGCAGAAGAGAAATGTTTCTATTGCATTTTCCTCCTCACTTCGTTTTTTTTTAAGTTGCCCCTTAGAAGTTTTTTGTGTAGCCGGGTTTTCTCATACAGATACAGTGGTACCTCGGTTTAAAAACAGCCCTGTTTACGAACTATTTGGTTTACGAACTCCGCAAAACCAGAAGTGGTGTCCTAGTTTGCAAACTTTACCTCGGTCTAAGAACGGAATCCGAACCGTGGAAGGGCACTGCTGGTGGGAGGCCTCATTAGGGAAAGCGCGCCTTGGTTTAAGAACAGACTTCCAGAACGGATTAGTTCATAAACCGAGGTACTGCTGTGCAACAAGGAGGCTTCCAGAGAGATATGGCCACACAAAATGACTATGGCGCTTAAGGTGGGAAGTGCACATCCCTAAGGCGGTTCAAGGCCTCTTGCTCTCTCCCCCCACCCCCAGGATGCTTCAAACATTTCTTGGTCCCCTCAGTTCTCCTTCTCCTCCCCCAAACATTAGACAGTCTCATCCCCAAGGGAAAGAAAGCCCTCTAAGCATTCGTTCCACAATAACAGACTGATTCCACCTATTTGAACCCAGCATCCTTTTTCTCTCATGGATTCAAGCAGATGTCGTTTGTTTGTGGAACAGCAAGATCAGCAGTGACAAAGAAACAGCTGCAAAGTATTTGCAAATGGTAATTAGGATGCAACCAGAAAATAAACTGGATTTTTTTTTTATGTTGAAGAAAGATTTATATCATAAAATATCCAATGTACTGATCAATAATCCCATATCCATTTTGTATCATGGCCTGCAAGAATTATCTTTCAGCCAAATAACCAATAAATATCTGGTCCTTTGCCTTGGGCAGAAAAAAGCCTTTGTGCCAGCCGCACGTGGGCACAATCTTCACAGCCACCCAGAGGAAAAGCAGAAAGCAGCAGGAAGATGTGCCATCTCCTCATTCTCGCTGTGTGCCCAGAGGGGCAAGTGAACAGGCAGCAACAGCTTTATGGAGCAGGACCAGTGGCCGCAGCAGTCAGCCCTAGATCCCCCTTCAGGAGTGTGGGCCTCAGGCAGCCCTTGATTGCAGCTTCTGGAAGCTCCCGACCGAGAGCTCACAAACAGGCCGTGCAAACAGGGACAGGGTTTAGGGGGGGGTTAAGGGGGGAGGCCCAGAGTACTGTCTCATGGTATGCATAGGACCAAGAGACATGGAGGGCGAAGAAGCTACTGCAGTGACCTGTAACACCTGTGGTATATTAGTCTTCCTGCTGGGGGAAATGCAACAGTACAGTTGTAGCAAGTGCCAGCTGGATGTCTTGCTGGAAGAGAAGGTACAGCAACTGTGAAAAGGATCTAGGAGTCTTGGTTGACCACAAACTTGACATGAGCCAACAGTGTGACGCGGCAGCTAAAAAAGCCAATGCAATTCTGGGCTGCATCAATAGGAGTATAGCATCTAGATCAAGGGAAGTAATAGTGCCACTGTATTCTGCTCTGGTCAGACCTCACCTGGAGTACTGTGTCCAGTTCTGGGCACCACAATTCAAGAAGGACACTGACAAACTGGAACGTGTCCAGAGGAGGGCAACCAAAATGGTCAAAAGCCTGGAAACGATGCCTTATGAGGAACGGCTAAGGGAGCTGGGCATGTTTAGCCTGGAGAAGAGGAGGTTAAGGGTTGATATGATAGCCATGTTAAAATATATAAAAGGATGTCACATAGAGGAGGGAGAAAGGTTGTTTTCTGCTGCTCCAGAGAAGCGGACACGGAGCAATGGATCCAAACTACAAGAAAGAAGATTCCACCTAAACATTAGGAAGAACTTCCTGACAGTAAGAGCTGTTCGACAGTGGAATTTGCTGCCAAGGAGTGTGGTGGAGTCTCCTACTTTGGAGGTCTTTAAGCAGAGGCTTGACAACCATATGTCAGGAGTGCTCTGATGGTGTTTCCTGCTTGGCAGGGGGTTGGACTCGATGGCCCTTGTGGTCTCTTCCAACTCTATGATTCTATGACTTAAGACCTGTCTAGTCACACTTTGAGATACAGGACAACGTTCAGAGCTTCTTGACAGAGCTGAGTTGATTGTGACTGAACAGCAAGACGGATGGGGTGCCCATTGCAAGAGACTAACCTCTGGAGGATTGTGATGCACAGGACAGCCACAAGCCATGCAGTGTCCTTGGAGCTGCAAAATCATTTCCACTCTCTCACCTCGGACACTGATTCTGGGCCAGAGGAGCAGTTACAGGCCTCAGAAAACACCAAGGGGGCAGTGAAAGGTACAGCAGAGCACAGAATGATTCCTGCCACTCCTCAGAGACAGGAGGACTTGGACTTGCAGGAGTCCTTTTCCATTATTGACCCAACCCCTTCAGATCTCAGGATGAGCATGCTGATAACCCACTTTCTACCTTCCAAGGAGATGGTATTGTAGAAAGGGAATTGCAGTCTGGAGAAGGCAAGCTGAGAGGAAGGAGCAGGAAGTACTCAAACCAAAAGGTTCCTGTCTCTGTAACCCATCCCAGCAAAATGCAGATAAGCTCCAATAGACAAGGGGGGAAGACTCAAGAAGAGCAGCTGCAGACCTTCGAACACCCCAAGCGGCTTTGGAAGGCACAGTGTTTAGAATGAGGAGGAAGAGATGAGTGGTGGTGATAAGCGACTCCCTGCTGAGGGGGACAGAGGCAGGAGGGTGTGTGGGAAACAGGGTGTCATGGGAGGTGTGCAAGAGATGGGCTGCACCTTACAGTGGGTGGCAAGAATATGTTTGCTAAGTGTCTCGCAAACCTGATGAGGAGAGCTTTATTTTATTTATAAATATTTTTATTAATTTCCAATTATTAAAATCCAATATAAACCACATTTTATCAATGTCAAAGTACAATTTAAATTCAAATATACAGTGGTACCTCGGTTTACAAACTTAATCCATTCTGGAAGTCTGTTCTTAAACCAAAGTGTTCTTAAACCAAGGCGCGCTTTCCCATAGAAAGTAATGGAAAATGGATTAATCCATTCCAGACTTTTAAAAACAACCCCTAAAACAGCAATTCAACATGAATTTTACTATCTAATGAGACCATTGATCCATAAAATGAAAGCAATAATAAATGTACTGTACTACAAAATAAATAAAACAGTATTGTAAATGATAAAAATTAGAATTAAATTATTTTCTTACCTGCACTGATGATAGTCATTGTTTTGGGGGGGGGGCTTTTATCCATTTCCACAGTCACACAATAATCAATCAATCAATCAGACCCCTCCCCCGTGCTGCTGTGGGAAATGCTCCCTAGGGGGAGAAGTTGCGCGCCTGACAACCTGGGGCTACTCAAGGGTTTGCAATACCAGCACCTTTCCCCCTCAAAGGCTAAAAGTGTGGCACTTCATGGTGAGTACTGTGAGGGGAGAAAGACTTTCTGTTGGTCATCGGGCAATGGCTTTTCCACCTTCCAGCCCTGGGAGGCTTCCCAGACCAGGACTTTGAGAGCAGCCGAAGCCGTTGGGAAGAGAGGAGTTCAGGGATATTTGGAAAAAAATAATTTTATACTTTGTGTGTCCTTGTTTCTCAGTTTGATCCTTTTATATGGTTTTGTATGTTTTGTGGTATTTTATGCATTGTGATTTGCTATTATTTTTATTGATTGTAGATTAGTAATTCTTTATTGTAATTGATACGTGTAATCTGTAAACTGTTTAATTATTATTTGATGTTTAATTTTACTGTTTACAGTCAGATTATAATGAATCATTAAATATTGCTTTATTTGTTATAAGTTGTTTATTTTAAAGTTATTCTGACTTTTTATATTGGATCAGCTTGTTGCTATTAATGTTTGATGTTTTATTATGTTTTTATATGTGTTGGAAGCAGTCCAGAGTGGCTGGGGCAACCCAGCCAGATGGACAGGGTATAAATTAGAAAATATTATTTTTATAATATAGTACCAGAACCATTTTTCTTTTAAAAAAGCACTGGCACAATCCATGTTGAATTATTCACTGTCTTGAGTTTGCAAGCCAAGGGGGCTTTCGGTTATTCACGAGACAGCATTTGCAAATGTACTTCTTCATATGTACATGTTCACTTGCAGCATAAGCCTTTTAAATGAGCTGATTCATTATGCGATTCGTTGTGCTGGCCTGGCTGCTGTTTCTAAAGGGAGCTTATCTGAGTAGTTATTATAGCACAGCTGTTTAGATGGCTTGAAATGGATCAATATGATTGATATGGAAGAGTAAGTGCGGTGGTTCTGGGGAGGCTGAGAAATCTGGCACTTAAATGGATGCAGTTAGTAGAAAGTGGCTGCGTCAATGGAGATGTGAGCCATTCTCTTCCATTACTGAAAGTCCCCCCCCCCCCTCTGCAGGCCTGGTTTGGTCACTGATGACAATTAGGCTGCCCTTTCTCCTGAAGCAAATCCTATTGAGTTCAATGAGACTTCCCTCCAGATAAGCAAGTAGAGAATTGCTGCCCAAGGCAAGTTTTTGACTCAGAGGCAGTGCTATAGAGTCATAATTTCCTGCTGTTAATGCATTTGTTGCTTGTATCACACTTGAATATTTACTCAAACTGGATCTTCCAACCAAAGATCACTACAAGTTTCTGTGCGGCTGCTCAGTTTCTCGCAGTGGCCTTGACTTTAATCTATTGACTTAAATAGTAAAAATCACTGTGCTAGTTCTTTTTTCTTTCTTCACTTTCTGCAGGTTTATTTGTTTTGTTTTGTGTTTTTTGATTTACAAAAGTGTGTGCAATGTCTCTCTCTCGTATATTTTCCCCCCCCCCCATGTAACATTTTTACAAATAAGTTTCATTTGTTGAGACATTCGGAAGAAAAGGGGGAAAGAGGTGGGGGGGATGTGGGTCGGGTGGCAATGTTTCTATTTTACTTACTATATGTAGGGTTTGGTGTCAGCATTGCTTGTGTTGTTCACTTGTGTTCCTTTGGTGGTGAGAGAGGTTGGGGTTGGCCTACGGTGTGGTTGTTCATTTGTGGTTGGCTGTGGTGGTCTTTGTTTTCATGTGAGTGGGGTGGGTGGGTGTTTTGGATCAGGTTAGCCATATTGATTTGTATGCTGTTGGTGGATTTTTGTCATTGTCTTGCTGGGCTGTGTATGTGATAAAAGGGAGCCATACCAGGGTGAAGGTGTCTTCTTCTATTTCTCCCCGTGTCAGTTTCAGTTTATTGGTTAATTTTTCTAGTAGGGCTGTTTCCCATACTATTTGGTACCATTGGTCCATGCTTACTCCTGACAGGTCTCTCCAGTGTCTGGCTATGATGCTTCTGGCTGCTGAAAGTAGGTGGGTTATGAGTTCTTTGTGGTGTAAGTGGGCATTGTTGTCTTGGAAGATGTTTAGTAATGCTAATTCTGTGTGGTTTCTAAAACTTGTTTGGTTATTTTACTTATTTCTTGTATGGTTGTTGTCCAGAATAGTTGGATTTTGGGGCACTCCCACCACATGTGGAGCTATGTGCCTGTGGAGGTGCACGGTCTCCAGCGTGACTGTCCTAGTGCTGTACTGCGTCCTCTACTCACTTATTGCCCAACTCAGGAAAAGTCTGGCATGCTGGTTTCCGGTCAGGCCAGTGAGCATCTGCGGCCATGGTGAGCAATTTCTATTTGCGTTGTTATGTTGGGCACAAGGGCAAGTTCGGCCACGAGTTTCTCAAGTTCAAGTTCCGCCCTGATGGGGAACCGAGATATGCAAACAACAGCAATTATAAAAATGTCATGATCAGAAAAGAAGCCTACGTACACAAAAGTGTGAGGGAAGAGCTAGAGGACAATCGAGGACAGTGAAAACACAAAGAAGATGATGCGTTATCAGTTCCTCCTGACAGAGTTGGTCGGCAGGAATTTGAAATTGTAACTGGTGATGAACACATCTCTTTCACCACATCAAAAATTGGTTCTCTTATTGATGTAAATCAGTCCAAGGATCCAGAAGGTCTAAAAGTATTTTACTCAGTGCTTTTTTATATATAAAAAATGTTTACAGGTACTCTGCTTTTCCTACTCATATTGAAATACTGCCCCTCATGAACCTGATGCTTAAGTTAAAACAATTCTTTAAAAAGGTAGTTAAAAAGACTCTTCTTAAAAACCTATAAACTCCCTTAAAAGAATCGAGTCTTTTTAAAGAATTGTTTTAATTTATTTTGACTACGGCAGACCAACACGGGCTACCTGCTGGAATCTGGTGCTTGAGTTTAGGGATAATGCATCTGCATCTAGAGTCAACCTCACCTCCTAGGGCAGATGAACCACTCACAAGTACAGTGGTACCCCGCAAGACGAATGCCTCGCTAAACGAAAAACCCGCAAGACGAAAGGGTTTTCCGACTTTTAGAGGCTTCGCGAGACGAATTTCCCTATGGGCTTGCTTTGCAAGACGAAAGCCCATAGGGAAATCTCCTGGGACAGCGGGGAAGCGCAGCGCACCTTCTCCTCTGTTCCCAGACCTGTCCTGAAGGCTTGTGGTGGGAGGTCCGGGAACAGAGGAGAAGGCGGCAGCGCTTCTCCTCTGTTCCCGGGGCTTGCGGTGGGAGGAGGGTTTTTCCTCCCCACTGCCAACATTCAGAACAGCATTCTGAATGTTGGCGGTGGGGAGGAAAGCCCTCCTCCCACCGCAAGTCTTCAGGACAGGTCCGGGAACAGAGGGGAAGGCACGCAGCGCTTCTCCTCTGTTCCCGGACCTGTTTTGAAGACTTGCGGTGGGAGGAAGGTTTTCCTCCCCACCGCCAACATTCAGAAGGCTGTTCTGAAGGCTGGCGGTGGGAAGAAAAGCCCTTCTCCCCCGCCAGCCTTCAGAAGAGTTCCCGGAGGGCTGCCTAGGCTGCGGATAGCAGCATGCTGCCCCGCGCAAGGGGCGCTCTTAAGCAGAGCGCCCCTTGCGCGGGGCAGACATTCGCAGCTTGGGGAGCCCTGCAGGACTTCCCCGCAGGGCTCTGCAAGCTGCGGATAGCAGCCTGCTGCCCCTCGCGCGGGGCAGACATTCGCAGCTTGGGGAGCCCTGCAGGACTTCCCCGCAGGGCTCTGCAAGCTGCGGATAGCAGCCTGCTGCCCCTCGCGCGGGGCAGACATTCGCAGCTTGGGGAGCCCTGCAGGAGTTCCCCGCAGGGCTCTCCAAGCTGCGGATAGCAGCCTGCTGCCCCGCACGAGGGGCGCTCTTTAGCAGAGCGCCCCTCGCGCGGGGCAGACATTCACAGCTTGGGGAGCCCTGCAGGACTTCCCCGCAGGGCTCTGCAAGCTGCGGATAGCAGCCTGCTGCCCCTCGCGCGGGGCAGACATTCACAGCTTGGGGAGCCCTGCAGGACTTCCCCGCAGGGCTCTCCAAGCTGCGGATAGCAGCCTGCTGCCCCGCACGAGGGGCGATCTTAAGCAGAGCGCCCCTCGCGCGGGGCAGACATTCACAGCTTGGGGAGCCCTGCAGGACTTCCCCGCAGGGCTCTCCAAGCTGCGGATAGCAGCCTGCTGCCCCGCACGAGGGGCGCTCTTTAGCAGAGCGCCCCTCGCGCGGGGCAGACATTCACAGCTTGGGGAGCCCTGCAGGACTTCCCCGCAGGGCTCTGCAAGCTGCGGATAGCAGCCTGCTGCCCCTCGCGCGGGGCAGACATTCACAGCTTGGGGAGCCCTGCAGGAGTTCCCCGCAGGGCTCTCCAAGCTGCGGATAGCAGCCTGCTGCCCCGCACGAGGGGCGATCTTAAGCAGAGCGCCCCTCGCGCGGGGCAGACATTCGCAGCTTGGGGAGCCCTGCAGGACTTCCCCGCAGGGCTCTGCAAGCTGCGGATAGCAGCCTGCTGCCCCTCGCTTAACCCTCTGCTTAACAGCGCCCCTTGTGCGGGGCAGCAGGCTGCTATCCGCAGCTTGGAGAGCCCTGCGGGGAAGTCCTGCAGGGCTCCCCAAGCTGCGAATGTCTGCCCCGCGCGAGGGGCGCTCTGCTTAAGATCGCCCCTCGTGCGGGGCAGCAGGCTGCTATCCGCAGCTTGGAGAGCCCTGCGGGGAAGTCCTGCAGGGCTCCCCAAGCTGCGAATGTCTGCCCCGCGCGAGGGGCGCTCTGCTAAAGAGCGCCCCTCGTGCGGGGCAGCAGGCTGCTATCCGCAGCTTGGAGAGCCCTGCGGGGAAGTCCTGCAGGGCTCCCCAAGCTGCGAATGTCTGCCCCACGCGAGGGGTGCTCTGCTAAAGAGCGCCCCTCGTGCGGGGCAGCAGGCTGCTATCCGCAGCTTGGAGAGCCCTGCGGGGAAGTCCTGCAGGGCTCCCCAAGCTGCGAATGTCTGCCCCACGCGAGGGGTGCTCTGCTAAAGAGCGCCCCTCGTGCGGGGCAGCAGGCTGCTATCCGCAGCTTGCAGAGCCCTGCGGGGAAGTCCTGCAGGGCACCCCAAGCTGCAGATGTCTGCCTCGCACCGGGCAGCAGGCTGCTATCCGCACCCTAGGCAGCCCTCCGGGAACTCTTCTGAAGGCTGGCGGCGGGAGAAGGGCTTTTCTTCCCACCGCCAGCCTTCAGAAGGCTGTTCTGAAGGCTGGCGGTGGGGAGAAAAGTCCTTCTTCCCCCGCCAGCCTTCAGAAGAGGTCGGGGGACAGACTGTCCCTGGACCTGGTCTGAAGGCGGTCTCCATAGGAACGCATTAATTGATTTTCAATGCATTCCTATGGGAAACCGTGCTTCGCAAGACGAAAAACTCGCAAGAAGAAAAAACTTGCGGAACGAATTAATTTCGTCTTGCGAGGCACCACTGTAGTACTTTCATCTTATCAGAATTATCCCTCCTACACGTTCTTACTGCTCCAGATTGTTATTCCCCTCCCCCAATATAGGAGCTCAGCACATTCTATGCCGATGCCATCATGCTAAATATGGAAACCACAGTGCTGTTTCTAAAGCAAAGCCACATTTTGATTTGTCACTGCCAAACATTTGTTTTTCTGAGTTGGATACATAGGGAAAATAAGCAATATCACCGCTTAGCTATGTTTATAAATAGAAATTTATCTTAATAACATTTTACTTTTGGCACAGACCTTTCTGAAAGTCCAAAAGCTGCTTGCAAAGTATTTGCACAAATGCATTTTCTCCCTTTGGGACTTCAGTGATACAATTTCCAGAGCAGCAGCAACAATTGATCTGTTAAAAACCGTTAGTTAAAATGGTGCCCATGGGGTGGGCCCTGCTGGCCATAGAGCAAGCAACAGAAATTGAGAGCTCCCAGAGAAAATACTTTAAAAGATGGATTTCTCACTCTGAAGTACAAGTATTATGAAGCAAATAAACTTTTCAAGCAGGAAATGTAGAAAATAAAGATATGGAAAAAGTGCAAAGAGAACTAATATTCTTGAAAAGAGAATTTTTTGAGCATAGTAATAAAAATTTCAAATTGCTGGCCAAAGCTGTACAGTCAAAAAAGTAAAGATTAGCCTAATAATAGATAAAATGGGTAGTATTCACAACTTGATGAAAGATAAGTTGGGAGTATTTCAGGAGTTTTACCAAGAGTTAGCAGGTAACAATTCTTTGGGGAAGATGAAAGAATATATTGAGACACTGGAAGATGAAGCTAGAAAGGAGGGAACAGAAATAGGACCACGGGAAATTTCTCTTTGGGAAAGGGTGAAAGTAAGAAACCCTTTAAGCTCACACCAGAACGTGTGAAAGTCTGACTGAGGTCCCTGGAGTTGCCTCTCAGTCAGCTGTTTAGGCTGGCAGTGCAATCTTAACCATGTGGAAGACTTCCTTCCTAATAAGTCTGTTTAGAATTAAAGCCTCACCCGCTGGTCTGAGAGCTGGCAGACAAAACGTGCTTTTCTTGGAAATGCCAAATGTGATTCTTTTTGGTGCTGTTGTTTTGTAACTTCTGTCCAAAAGTAAATTGATCAGAATGCTTGGACTATTTCCCCCTGAATTGGCTTACGTTAAAAGAATGATAACAAATGAAACAAAAAAGCCAAAACATTTTTGAGGAAAGAGTAGAATTTATACTGTGGGAAAAGTTTTTCATGTGCCCATCTAAGGTGTCTGTATGGGACGGCTCCATGTGAAACTGGTAAAGCAAAGGGAGCCCCATGTTAGTATAAATCACTCGGCTGTCATTGCACTCGGAATTTTTCTTGGGGCTGATATTTAATAATCTAATGGGAACCGAAATCAGCTGTCACTCGTTTAAGGGAAAGGGTTGTTTAAAAAATTTAAAAAACAAACAAACCCTAAAAGCCCAGTTCCATAGTGTGACCTTTAAAAACAGAACAACTTTAAAGCAGGAGTAGCATGCCAGGTGGGGCACGGGTGGCACTGTGGGTTAAACCACAGAGCCTAGGACTTGCCAATCAGAAGTTCGGTGGTTCAAATCCCCGCGACAGGGTGAGCTCCAATTGCTCAGTCCCTGCTCCTGCCAACCTAGCAGTTCAAAAGCACGTCAAAGTGCAAGTAGATAAATAGGTACCGCTCTGGCGGGAAGGTACACGGCGTTTCCGTGCGCTGCTCTGCTTCGCCAGAAGCGGCTTAGTCATGCTGGCCATGTCTCAGGGACCCACCCCCCCCATCATTCAGTTTGTACAAACTCGACACACACACGACATATGCTATGCTTCTGTTATAAATTCATAGAAAATCAACCATACATCGGATCTGCACTGTTCCACTTTTATTTTACTCCATGAAGGAAGGACTACAAAATGGGGAAAGTTTGATACAGGCCAGCCATAATCCCTTGAGCATACCAGCACATACACAGGAGCCCTGCTCAGTTGCTATGCCAACCCTGATGGTCCTAGACAGAAGACCATCAAGGTCACAAAGGACTTGCATATGGGAGTGGATTCAGCATGGCTTAGTCATGCTGTGTTAGTGGATTCAACTTGCATATGGGAGTGGATTCAAAGGACTTGCATATGGGAGTGGATTCAACACGGACTGGAACAAAGGACAATGATCAGATCTTCCCTCTGGGGGCAGGAAACTGCCAACTCCCTTTTGTCCTCTGGAAATGACTCATGGGGAGGGGGAGAGGAGGAACCAGCCAGGTGACAAGATACTCAGGTTACCTCCACAACTCCTCCCTCAACCCCTCCTTTTTGTGATGTGTCAATGATGTAGTCATGATGTAGTTGTGATGTAGTTCTAGGGGTGTAGTTTGGGGGATTAGTAACTAATAAAAGTTGGGGTCTTCTTTTGTTCTGTGCTTCCATTTTGTTTCACCTGGTGGCAGGTGGGAGTCCTGTCGCAACAGTCTTCAATAAAGACCAAGCCTACTGGCTGCTGTTTTGCTCTGGTATTCCTGGCTGGTGTCCTTGTTTTTTTGTCCAAGGGAGCCCTCGGATTTCTCCGTTAACAGCCACATGACCTGGAAGCTGTACACCAGCTCCCTTGGCCAATAAAGCGAGATGGGCGCCGCAACCCCAGAGTCAGCCACGACTGGACCTAATGGTCAGGGGTCCCTTGACCTTTACCTTTAGCATGCCAGGTGTTGTTGGACTCCAACTCCCATAACTCCCAGCCAGAATAGCCCAATGGTCAAAGATGATGGGAGTTGCAGTCCAAGGACATCTGGGGAGAGCTGCCCATTAGCCACCCAATTTTTTAATTTTAAATCAAGCGAGATTTCCAAATGTAGCCGCGATGATGACATTCTAATCTCCTGAAGGAGGAAGGTGGCGTGTTTGAGTAAGACTCAGTTCAGATGTCATGGAGCTGAACATTGTGGGTTTGTAAACTCTGCCCCCCTCCCGCCTTGGACTTGTGCACCCTTTTTCTTCTTTGGGTGTGAGATAACCCTAGTATTCTCTTAATAATTGAATCAGATAAATTGGTTACAGTTGAACTGCTTCCAAATTAGGAATTGAAACCCGCTTAAAATTGTGATTTCAGTTCCAGGTCTAGGGGCAGGCTATGGCCAGTGCAAACTACAGTTTTTTCTGATTCAGATGTCTTGGTAAACTATGGTTATTTCCAACATGGAAAGGGGAGGGGAAGGGGCACATGGAGGGAGGTAGAGGAGGAGGAGGAGGAGTATGTGAGCCAGCATACTCAGGATTTATATTCCTGTGCCACATTTCCACATTAACTTTGATATTAAAAGACCTGTGATGCCTCAGTCAGTCTGATATAAAGCCTGAAATTAGTAGTCTTGCTTGATTATATCTTTAGGCACTAGGCCATTCCTCTTCTCCCAGGCCTTTGGCTAATCTATGGCCTTTTACATTGTGTGTGTGTCAGTTATTGTTTTTGTTTGTTACTATGGTGTGTATTTTTGTATGTTTATATTGTAAACTAACCAGAGATCTTTGAATGAAGGGTAGTAGAGAAATTTAATTAATTAATTAAGGCTTGCAAACTGGTTTTTTCTGCCAAGAATCCAGTGCCTGCTGTCTTCAAGTGCCTGTCTGTTTCCCTTAAACAGAAAAAATCCTTGTGCATGTGATTTCTGAAGGTATTTGGGGTGAAAGCAGGTGTGTGCGCGCGTGCAGAAAATGACATTCAATCTGAAATGTGCCTGCTCATAAATCTTCTTTTCAACAAAGTATCATGTCTCAGTCAGAGCAAATGTGAAGAGCTCTTTGCTATCAGGAGACAAACAGAAAAAGATCAACTCTGGGTAAAAAGAGCATTTTGGAAATCATTGTTTATACTTTGGCACCACATAATCCTGCCAGAACCCACATGGCTTCTGAGAAGCAACTTTTTGAAATTTGTGTGCAGCAGAAGATAAAAGCTCCAAAAATGGATCTGCCTGGAGAATCTAGCGCTCAGGTGGTGAAGCACCTACCCTCAAAACATCTTTCTCCCCAGTGACCATGTCTTCTCTCTCTATCTCTCTGTCCTTGCAGTAAGTGGTGAGGAAAATAAAAACAGCCTTGTAGTTTGGGTTTTAGCTTAGTATCTTATTTTCGTTGTGTAGGCAATTGATATGTAATTCCTTTGCAGAGCCAGACTCTTAGGAAGTGATTCTGAGGGATAAGCAGCTCTGGCTCAGATGAAGGCCAAATGGCTGCAGTGCTTCCTTGGTGCAGACCCAACTTCTTCATCCTTCTTTTATAGGAAGTACTCTAAAGATAATGCTATTTTGAGCACCTACTGATTATAAAAGACTTTACTAGATAAGGAAAAAAAGAAACAGTGATAAACAAATGCAAAGAGAATGGTTTCATGGCGCCTCCAAAGAGATAAAGCTGTCTAGATGGCAGTGCTAACTGGGCCAACTGTTACAGGAGACATACACAGCAATGTCTATTTAATTGCTCCTCACCCAAACTAATTTATTAGTTGAACTCATACACAGATGTTCCACACCCATTTTTTAAAGTTTAGACTGGAATGTTTTGTCACTTTGGTTTTTAGCAACAGCAGTTGACACTTGTTTCCATTATAAGATCCAGCACCAATTATTTTGCCTGCAAGAAGTGAATGCTTCTGGAGTGATACCTCAGGGAGTGATTTCAAGATTATTATTTCTAGAAGTGAGTCAAAAGTGCAGTAAAATACAGTTCCAAAGACTGTAAAAAATTAGTAAAGCAACATAAATATGAATTCTTCATTTAGTATTTATCTTCAGAACATGCCTTTTCACAGTCCATTTATCAGCCATTTATCATTTATTATCCACTTTGTCAGCCTTGTCAATAACTTCCTCTGGAAACATAAGGATAACACAAAGTTATCCCAAAGTGCTGCAGCGACTCTGCGTTACTCAATACACTGGAAGAACAAAATTACAATTTTATTGTTATACTTGTTTAGTCAAAAGCCACTCTAAAAGTGTTGACTAAAGAGAGATCATTTTAAATTGCAAATATTATTTGTGAGGAGCCACCCCAGCTGAGTAAGCAAGCCCCAAAGGCACTCAGTACAAGGAGGGTAGGCAGAAAAACCCCAAACACCTTCTTTTTTCATTTTCCAATTTTCATTTTCTCGGCAAACCACTGGTCTTGGTTTTCCTCATTACCGCATCTAGGTCTTCAGAGTCCATCAGGAACTCTGCAAGTTCGCTTGTGTGAAATGCTGAAGGCAGGAAGCCAAAGGTTGTCGTCCTTGAAGGCCACTCATAACAGTTGGGCAGGTGCTTCTTAGCCTACGGAAGTTGGATCAAATGCTCTTGGTTATTTGTAGCATTTGTGAGAAGGGGCACATTAAAAAGATCTGAGTATAATATTACAGCTTTTATGGATCCTCTAATGTGAAACATCTTTAGGATTCCTTCAGACAGATGCTGAAGCAATTTCCTTGTGTCATAATAAGCTCCCTCCACGGAGTGTTTTATTTGCGGCTTGCATTGAATATTTCATTTTCTGAGACTGTGGGGAAGGCTGGAGTTGCCTCTGTTTCCACTTTAATATCTCTGTGGCACAATGCAGTTATCTGCATGAAAATCTTGTTCTGTATGAAATATTATTTTCTGCCAAGTGTTATTCTGAAGTGATTTCCCCGAGGAGAAATCCTCACTTCCTACTTTTAAGAGTGTCAGAAAGCTTCTGTCTGCCATTTGATTTCTTTCTAACTTGTGTTCATAGAAATAGCAAAGTTGTTGGGAAATGTACGGTATCTTTTAGGGCAAATCATGTAACAGAATGAAAATATAAAAATGCATTGCTTAACATGTAAAGAACACTTGTCATAACAAAATAGAACGTTGCGAACTCCAGAACAATAGTGAGTGGGAATGACTGAAGTGTCACATTTGTTTTTCTGCAATTCTACATAATATGATGAGCTATGTTTAGGTCGACCACTTACGGTGTAGAGCTTTCTTTGGGAATGTATCTCTTTTTTCTGGGGTTGGTTTTTTTTGGGGGGGGGCATTGTGTCTTGTGCTGAACAGCAGGTAGACGATAAAGGTGGGAGTCTCTAGGGATGGAAGGATCTGTCAGTTTTGGCTGTCTTGGTTTTGCACTTTTCCAAAGTTAAATTCAGTTCTCCACATTTTGCAGCAATTTACTGTTTGTTTAAATTCATCATTTTCATGCATATTTCTCCTAATAAACACATTTTTATATGCAGTTCCCCTTAATATTTCTCTGTTATTGTGATTGATTGGTAAACAGCACAGCAGAATTTGGATAAGTGCAAATTTGAAGGATAGCTGTGTTTCATTTGCATGTTGTTTCAGAAAGTGCAGATTTGATAGATTTACTCTGAACGAGACCTGAATTTCCTTCTGTCCCTGGGGTTGCTTGACTTACCATGGTGCACTTTGTGAAAGTAATAGCTCCCTCCTCTCCCCTAGATTGTACATGAGCTGTGATAGATGCTTCCCACTGTGCGATATTTCACTGAGTGCTCCCATTGCCAGTGCTTCTTGCTCACGATTATTTTGGATTTGCTTTAATTGCTATGTAAATTGAGTCCCTGGACTTTTTTCAGCTCCATCCCACTGCACTCTCTGCTGGCACATTCGTTTTCCCCCTTGCTTCTTTTGATACTGTGAGCTTGTTTTTTTAATGATGAAGAACATCGTGGTTCATGGGAGGACTCAAATGCTCTTGTTTATTTATGCAAGAATACTAGGATGTGCTAACTAGGGTTGCCAAATCTTGAAGATTTGCTGGCCGTGGCCACAGCACGCAGAGCATCTCTCCGCCACAGCTACAGCCAGCCCAGAGCCAGGGAAAGAGGCATGCAGGCTGGCAGCGGCACTGATGATGGCGGGCTGGGGGCAGAGGCAGGACCCACCTCCCACCTCATCTTCCAATGGCTCTCCTCTGCACACTCTCCTCTGGCCATAGTGATCGCTACACACAGCGCTTCCGGGGCACAGCAGTTCAACGTCATCACCCTCCCAAGCATGCATGTGCCAAAAAGAAAGAATGAAACTGGACATTTCCTGTAAAATGTGAAAATCCACCCCAAAAATGTTGGTCCCGAAATATTAGCCCCCAAAGAGGAAATGATTGGGAAAACACAGATATATGGCAACCCTATTTAACCATATCTTCTTGCTTTTGGATTACTCTGAAGTCATGGGGCATTGTAAATTAACAACCACTTCTGGGTATAAAAATATTAGTTGTGCCACTGGCATTCATTTTCAGATAAAATGACCTACTTGTTCCATACACGTCCCAGCCAAAGCACTGCACACAGCAGGTAGTTGATTATTGCCAAAAGCAATCACTTACAGTAGCTTCTCTGCAGGACTCTATGAGTACACTTGCATTCAGGTTCTAGCATTGAGGCAACTGTTCCCAGTCTGCTTTTCAGCAACAGGGCACCACACACAGCAGCTGCTGCTGCTGCTGCTCTTCCCTCTTCAGTCTTCTCCTGGTTCTAGGAGACAGTGGGGCAGATGTTGGGGGGTCCACTCATCCCTCCACTTACGTGATCAGCCTCTCCATTTCACTCCCCCAAGCCCGTTGTTCTGCCCTCCATCCATGAGAGCTCTGACTATTCTTCTGGCCCTGGTTCCTGCCTCCTGGGGGGTCACTGCACCCCTAAATTGATGGGTCCCTCTTCCCAAGTCAGTTTCCAGTCCCCCAGCATCCAATACACTTGCGTCCAAGTTCTGCCAGTCCACAACAATGCTTGACCTTTGAACCATCCGTTTTTGTCTTGCTTTAGAAATGTATGGAGAGTGAATATGTGATTTGGTATGTGCTTTGGAATCCACAGGTGGGTCATAATATCTGCATAGGAAACTATGTGCATACAGACCATGCGGTAGGAATTTATGCACATATTAATTTCATATGCCTATGAACGTATGAAGAAATGGACATGTGAAGAAATGGAGCTCCTGCCCCCAAACATTCATTGAAAACCTGAACAGGGCTTTTGTCTTTCCGATCAAAAATTAAAAATAAAAATGCTCAGTTTTATGTAGTCATTACAATCAATTAGAAATACTAAAGACAAACTGCTCTGGTTGTCATTTAGCTTGGAGCTCTGAATGTTGACACCTGAAAGAATATTGAATTCTGCAGGTTTTGTTGCTGATTTTCTCTTGTTGATTTTCTAACTTGCCATAATTTTAGGAGCATACCCAATGCATTTTAAATGTAGTGTGGCACAGAGCAATTATGCATCATGCAGGAAGACTAATAAAGAAGCTGTAGCTGCAACTTTGGGCAGACAAACACCATACATTGAAAGCACATGCTCTTACCAAAGAATCCTGGGAACTGTAGTTTTTTAAGGGTGCTCAAAATTGTAGATCTTTGAGGGTGAAACAGTTCTCGTGATTCCTGGGTGGGGGGAGCCACAAGCTTTAACTGTGTGTTGAATGTGCCTTATATATACTGTGTGGCTCTGCCCACAGCTGAGTGTACACTTTGGTGGCAATTCCTGCTTTGCTGCTCTGTAATGTGCGAAATGGGCCCTAATTGCGGCTGCCTACTAACAAGTGTCCTTTTCTCTTTTTCAGCTGGTATGGGGAGCTGACCAATTGTACCTACCAGATTGCTGGGAGAATGCATTGCTTCTGGCCAAACCAGCTGGTGGATGAATTCTTCATAGCGATTCACAAGCACTACTTCAAAGACTGCCCTGTCTCGGGAAGGGCTTTGAGAGACCCCCCTAACACCATATTGTGCCCGTTCATATTGGTACCCATTTTTGTCACGCTGCTCATGACAGCATTGGTTGTGTGGCGGAGCAAACGCAGTGAAGGCATTGTCTGAAGTTCTTCACAATCACAAAGTCTCCGACCCTGAGAAGCGACTGAAGCAGAACCCCAAGCCAGCTGTGCTGAGGAACAGCTTTGTTACTCCTCTTGTGAACACCCAAAAAAGAGTATTTCTAGGCAATGCTACCCAGAGAAAAATGTTGTAACTCCACAGTCTCTAGCTAACAAGAATTTTGCTGAAGCCAAGAAAAAGCATCAAGGACTGAACTACTTTTTTCAACAGCCAAATTATTTTCCTGTATTCATGATTTGATCATGCTAAGGGCATGCCTGCACCAATGTCTCCTTCAGATTCCCTTTGCCTTTGGGTTATTTCTGGTTTTCAATTGATGCCCTTCTGCCACACATACTTACATCGACCCTCGGGTTACGTTACCTTTGGGTAATATAACTTTCAGGTTGCAAACGCGGCAAACCCAGAAGTTTCGCCACGAGGGCATGTGCAGAAGCGCTCTATCGCGCCGTGTGCAGAACTGATGCCTCATGTTGCAGACTTTTCGGGGTACAGAAGGACCCCCTGAATGAATTAAGTTCGTATCCGGAGGGTCCACTGTATTTAGGACTGTGGGCTGTTCTTTGGGTTAGGTAACTTGCAGCTGGGAACCATCTTGGATAGGCACCCTCCATCTTTGTGGAACTGAGAAGTGACCGGGGCTGTGCAATATCGGAATAGAACAAAAGAAAGCAAAGTTCCAGGTCTAGGAGAACAGCAGAGCAGTGGCCAGAATGAGAGCAGGAGATTTGCACAAACAAGTATAAGGTGTATAATATGAAGAGCAAGACCAAATTAAAGAAGCCTAAACTTTCAAATTTTGTGGTGTGTACCAATTAGGACACTGTCAGGATGCCTTGTAAAGAGCAGAAGTTAATTGTAGTGCATTCAGGAGTAAATGACACTAAGCCAGCTGGTGCAGGCATGCCCTCAATTCATTTTGACTGCTGACAGTGGAGGAGATGAAGCTCTAGCAAATTATTATTTATATGTTTTGCCAATAATCAGCCACATAATGTATTCTGTGAGGAACCATTCTGTAGCAATTAAAATGTATCCTAGGTCTTTGAAAAGTTGGATTTGAATTTTTATGAACTTCTGTCATTAATTAGTAAATAAATTATTGCTAACATTGTTTGCAAACAGCAGCCGCAAAACCCTTACAGTTTATTAACATTGGAGGAATTCCCTACCAAGTAATTACCATTTGCAGGACTTTCATGTCATTGATGTGACATGAATGTGCGAGAGAGAGAATGGAATCCGATGTCAAGTATCCATTGTAATTTTAAATAACAGGATTCTGTTTTGGTATCTGAGGAAGACTTGCTGCTGTAGCAACACAGATCACATATTCTTTTAAAGTAAGTGAATAAAATGCAACCAAAATATAGAGGTTTGCTGAAAAAAGCCAAGTTGCTTCAATTACTGCTTTTACTTTACATTTCATATAATAGCACACCCCACGCACCCCTTCACTCAAAGAAGTCTCAAGCTTTCCAGACGGTGGACTCTCCTGGGGAAATGTAATATGTGAACCAGATTAACAGATACTGTCAACAGAAATTCATGTGCTCTCAGCAAACCAGAGGGATTTGTGACTTAAGGGCTGACTGGAGCAGTGCTGAACTCCCACTCAAAAGCTCTGCCCAACCCCCGTCCCTCCCTGAAGAGTCTATGGTGCCCTGGTGGGTAGCCGGGACAGAGGGTAGGTGAGAGTTCAGTAACATCTAGAGGGCCACAGGTTTCCCATTCCTGCTGAGGACATAAGGTGGGAACAGAGCCTGGGAACTAAGAAGGAAGTACTAGCACAAGGACACGGGGGGGGGGGGGTAACTTGCAACATGGGAACAGGCGTTTGTGGTGGTGATTGCGTTGGCAGTTGAAGCATCAAGGGAGGTGCCCGTACTATGTCTCCATGTTGTGATTTGGCATTAAAAGAGATTTGATTAATGTGGGAACTTCCACTAGTACTTCCAAAGGGTGGGAGGAGTGGGAAGTGGGGAAAGATCCTGTGCCTTTAACAGCAGGATTGGATATGATCCATGCTATTAAAAGCCCAAAAGCAAGCCAGGAGGCTCGCCACCGCCTCACCGCCATTGCCTGCAATTGGCAGCCCTTCAAAACAATTACTTAGTCCCATTGACAGTGTTTTTCTTAAAGCAATATGATTGTTATAGATTCTGACCAATAAAACTTGCTAATGAGAAGTAAGCTGAATCGCTACACAACACTGACTATAGATGTACTCAACAAACATAATTCAACTTTATTCTCAAAGCAATTAAGAATCTGTGCGATTCACAGACACTAAATACCTACCTATGAAAATTCATTTGCTTCCAGGGTAAACTGGAATGAACCAATCTATGCCTTCATACTTACTGATTTGTTAATCAGTGACAAATGAATCCAACTGCAACATTGTTTGCCACCATTACGAAAGCAAAGCTGTTGCACTAGAATGACCACGAGAACCATTATGCCCATTAACTTACTTTTTCTACGTTTCAGACTATTTCTTCCAGAAAGATGCCTGAATTTCCCTTTCCCTGTCTTTTCTCTAGGGAATTTCTCCAACATGCTTTTTAATTTTCAGTAGTGCAGGGCAAGAACAAAAATTAGGGCAATGCAGAAAGTATTGGTGCTATGCAGGGCTTTTTTCCAGCCCAAACTTGCCAGAACGCAGCTCCGGCACCTCTCAGGTGGGCACCATTGCCAATATAAGAGAACAAGGGAGGAGGCATTCATGGTGAGCCCCAGCACCTCTTTTTCTAGAAAAATAGCACTGTGCTATGTGATTCTGAGTAGTTGAAACAGTAAACACTTGCACTAGTGGCAACATCCAAACTGTCTTCAAGTGTGGCCCCATGCAGAGCACATTACAGTAATCTAACCAGGAAGAACAATGGGAAAGGAATAAACTACGCCAGATCTGGTGTAGTGTGCTCCCTGGTTTGGAGAAATGCCAGGGAATAGAGATGGAATTGTTTGGCCCTGTGGACATTGCAGCTCTGACTAAAGTGCAATGGTCACAGACATATCCATGGCAGCGGGAAGGGGAAGTCAGATTTCCCTCTCCAGTTTCAGCACTTCATATAAAACTGTAGAGAGTGAGGTTGGCTATCGCTTATTATCCTGGGTTGCCCTCAGGACCCAAAAAAATGAGCCCCTGCAAAAATTGCAAGTGATCTATTGTGTTATGGAGAAACCACAGAAACTCAACACTGAAACTGGGTGTCGCTTATTAATTTTATGTGACACCAACTGCTATGGTATCAAAGATGTAAAGCCTGCCTTCAATTAGCCTGATTTATGCTATCATCATCTGTAGAAGAAATAAAGTAACATAGCAAAAAACAAAACAGGATAAGACCAAAACAGTATCTGCCTCTTCTAAACGACACTGGTTTTCTTGCCTCCAAAGAATGACATGGGGCAGAGCAACTGCCTTGCCTTCATCTTCCACTCCATTGGGCTGTGTGTCAAGGAGCACCTTCTTGGGAATCACAGTTCGCTCCCCTCCAGAGGAAAGGTGTGGTTGGCTTCCTGGACTGGTGGCTCCCTGCACCACTGCTGCCATCCCTGCAGGGAGGGCGGAAGTCTCAGCTCTCACCCTCAGGGGGTTGGTATTCTGCACGCTGCTAGCAGTGGGAGGGGATGGTGTGCTGGACAGTGGCTCCTGGGGATGTGGAAGAGCAAACTCTGGACCTGAAAAGATGAAAAGCGCTCATAAGACCATAAGAGCCCAATCTGGTCCAGCAGCATGTTTCGCACAACAGTGGACAACCAGATGTCCCCAGGACACAAGAGACATAAGCTCTCTCCCTCAGATCATTCACATTCAGAGGCATACTACTTCATGAGTGTTGGCCATTTGATAGCCTGACCCATTGTGAATTTGTTTAATCCCTTTAAAGACCAGTGAAGCCCACATCTTGGAGCAGCCAATTCATGGCTTGACTGGGCACCATCTAGGCTCTCCCACCAATCAGCTTCATGACGGCCTCCATATGATCAGCATAAGACTGGCTGATCCTGTCACTTGCACCACACAGTCATCTGGGTCAGGATCTCAGAGCTGCTTCTGCACTGGTCAGCTCAACACGCAGAAGCCCTCTTCACCTTGAGCGGCTGGATTTAAGAGAATCCACAGACCCCAAAGCAGGAGGAAGCAAAAGATCTGGTTACTCACAGCTCCATGTCTCCAGGCTCTCCTGCTCTTGTGTCCTGGAGGAAAGTGCCTGACACACAAAATTAAAAAGAGGAAGGCATTGAGGGGCAGGGGGAGATACAGAATCTCTTTCTAGTGACCAGGTGTCAGGGCCCTCCGGGCTCTTGTGTGGGCAGGAGATAAACTGATATACCAGCTAAGTGAAGGCAGATTACCTTCCTTGTTAAGGGTGTCTCAGAGCTCTAATCAGAATTTTGGAATATATGCCATCAAAATTCACAGAAGGGAACTGTCATAACAGGAACTTTTTGTGGAAGCAAAATAATTTGGTAAAGACCAAATGACTTCCCTGACTTCTGCATCTCTTGATATGAAGAAAACTCAGTTTTCTAATGTCCACAGATACCTTCCCCAAAATGTATTTCCATACAAAGATGCTAAAAGTAATAATTCTCCCTGGTGTCCTACCTGGTAAATGGCTTGGCCAGTGTATTGAATTAGCAGAGTTGAATGTAGCATACCCTACCTAAATGACTAGTATTAACTGTTAACAACCACTGATCTCCATAAGCTACCAGTTTTTCTGACCTCACCAAATGGGCAAATCCAACCAGTAGCAAAGAGGTGTGTGTAAGGCTGTATCTCATAGACAGCACTGTTAAGTGTGCATCATTCTGACCTCATTGGCTTTCTCCTTAATGAAGTCAGAAGGATGCATGCTTAACAATGCTGCCTATGAGATAAAGACCACATCCACAACATGCATTTAAAGAACATCTAACACACATCTAAAGCACATGGCTTCATCTGAGTGATCCTGGGAACAGTATTTTACCCCTAACAGAGCTAGTATTCCCAGCATCCTAATCAAACTACATTACCCAGAGTTCTTATGAGGAAGCCACATGCTTTTAATGTATTTGTACCTTGGAGGTTGAACAGCTTAGTTCCCGAACGTCGCAAACCTGGAAGTGACTGTTCCGGTTTTTGAACTATTTTTGGAAGCCTAAAGTCCGATGGGGCTTCCGTGGCTTCCGATTGGCTGCAGGAGCTTCCTGCAGCCAATCAGAAGCTGTGCTTTGGTTTTTGAATGTTTTGGGAGTCAAACGGACTTCCGGAACAGATTCCGTTCGACTTCCAAGGTACGACTGTACTTGTGTATGTGCCCAAAGCCACCCTTACCTCTTTGGTGAGGTTGGGAGATTGGTGGCTTCACAGAGTTCTGCACAGGCATTGCTTGAGCTGATGCTGCTGTCAAGAAGCGGCTCAAAGGTAGTCTTATATGACCACATCTAAACACCTGCCTCCCAGGAAGAGAGGGACCAGGAGCTAGTTCTTTTTTATATGCTTGAAGATGTTTCCACTGTCCAGCCCCACCAATTCTGAAAGCAGTTATTTCAATACACAGGGACACAAAACAAATACACATAGAGGACACAACTGAAAGGGACACACAATAGAAACTGAGTAATAAAATAAACCATATCCTGATGATTAACAGCTGAAAAGTGTCATCAATTGTCATGTTCTGTCTTCCAATACAGTATGAAAAACGTTTATTCAAAATAATTGTGAAGCACATATTATGAAACACATACTGCACCAAAGTCAATTTACTTAATGTTGCTTTATATCTCATACTTTAATATTCTGTGATAATTAAATGTGGCTGCTCAGTTGCTTAGAGCATGGTGCTTATAACTCCAAGGACGCAGGTTTGGTCTCCCTAAGGCAGTGTTTTTCAACCACTGTTCCGCGGCACACTAGTGTGCTGCGAGATGTTGCCTGGTGTGCCATGGGAAAAATTGAAAAATTCGAAAGATTTTAAAAAAAATATGTCAAATTTCCGCCCACTAGGCGGGCGCCGGACTGTGTCCACCCTATTTTCTATCCATCCTGGGTGGGGATCAGATCGGATGGGATCGGATGAGAGCGGACAGGCGGTCCGCTCTCATCCGATTCCCCATAGAGAGCAGCGGGGCTCTAACATCTCCCTCTCCGCACACAGTGGTGGTGTGCCTCGTGATTTTTTTCATGAAACAAGTGTGCCTTTCCCAAAAAAAGGTTGAAAAACACTGCCTTAAGGGACGGCTGCATATTCCTGCATAGCAGGGGCTTGGATCAGCCTCAGGTTCCATGAATCTACATCCAGCTGGTCCTCGCTCTTCTCCTTAAGTCTGATACTCAGGAGGTTTGACATCATAAGGCTTGGGCGTTCTTGTTCTTCCTCCAGTTTTAAGGAGGGAAATTAACTACAGCCATAGTTTATGCAAATGATTTCAAGCATATTAGGTTAATGTTATTATTATATACTTATCGTTACAAGTGTTATAAAAGGTTTTACAAAACAGATTTGTAATTTTAAATAATACCACAAAAGCCCAGCGCCTGCCCCGCTCTCTGCCAAGCAGTGGCCAGAGCGCATGGGGTCACAGGCACACATACAGGGTCTGTGTCCCTTTGGAGAACAGAAGACACATGGAGACCCTCATGCTTGAAGAAATAGGGTTTGGAGGGGGTCCGCATCTCACAGCATGGCCCGAAACATTGCAGGCAAGCCTTCCTTCTCCCTCACCAAGATGGAGGCAGATGTTGGTCCTCACCATGGTAAGTTCCTTCTCTGTAGGGAGAACTAGGATCCATGATGTTGGTTTGTCTTTGCCCAAGAAGAGGAGTCTCCCGAGGGGGAAGGAGAGGGGCAGCTCTCCTCCTCCTCCCTGCCATCCTGCTGGTCCCCAGCCCTGCTTGAACCAGGGGGGCTTTCCTGAAGGCCCCCCTTCACTGCTGCCCTTGGCTGAAGGGGCCCTGGTGGGTCCTAGCCAGGCATTTCCCGTCCAGGGGTCACTGTGGGCATCCCAGGGGAGGGCGAGGCAGGGGCCACCCCCTTTCCCGGCTTCCCAGCACTTTCTGAAGGGCTGGAGCTGCAGGATCAGACCCCTCCACAGGTCGCCCCAAACCTCCTCAGCCTGGACTGCTGCTAAATTCAGGGGGATTCCAGGTTCCCCCCCAGGACTCAGGAGAAAGGTCCATCTCCCAGAAAGGAGAACCCCTTTCCTAGGCTTCCCTCTCAAGTCCAGAGGCGCCCAAAGGGCTGCAGGCCAGAAAAGAGGCCTGGGGGGAAATCAGAGCCGAGAGGAGGGAGAGAGAGAGAGAGAGAGCGCAAAAGCCTCTTATGGAAACGGAAGGGAGCTGAAAAGGGGGATCCAAGAAACAAAGAGAAAGGAATAACAAAAGAAAGAAAACTCCCTTCCAAGATGGCGTCCCTGCCTTTTCCTTTTGCTGTGCCCAGAGCAGGCAAGTGGCAAAGGCAGGAACTGGAAGAGAAGCAAAGAGCTCACCCCCCCTTCCTGCCAGGGGTGAGATGGGCAGAGGCAAACCCATAGCATGGACCCCCATTTTCCCCTCCAGAAGAACTCCCCTCCTCCCTCCTCCTTCTTCTTCCCAGAAGCCCCTTGCCCCCCTGCAGCTACCCTGGCAACATTCCCAGTCTCTGGTCACACCTGGGGGGGGTGTCTTATTGAGGACCCTCCATGGCTTTATGTGGTAATAATATAAAACAGCCCTGCTCCTCAGCCAGCCAGACTCGTTTGCATAAGGCAGCCCAGGAATCCCATCTGGAACAGCCCCAAAGTTTATGTTTTTTAATGCATATCCAAATCAAAATCCTAGTCTTTATTTGTTCCTAGTGTTTAGGGGTATCCCCCCTATTTCTATAGCACCTACAAAACAGATTAGTGGAGGATTTGCTCAAAAAGCAAAGTATAAATCCCTCAATTGAAATTAAGATATTGTGCTCAATTCATTCCTAGCTGACCATTCAAATACACTTTGTAGCAAAGTAGCTACACATAATCCAGGTGATCAACTCATCATCCAAACACCGCACTATCTTATCATCTGAAAGACAATGTCGTTATTAGATGCACCTCCTGGCAAATAGAAGGGGAAGAAATGGAGGCAGTGAGAGATTTTACTTTCTTGGGCTCCATGATCACTGCAGATGGTGACAGCAGCCGTGAAATTAAAAGACGCCTGCTCCTTGGGAGAAAGGCGATGGCAAACCTAGACAGCATCTTAAAGAGCAGAGACATCACCTTGCCAACAAAGGTCTGTATAGTTAAAGCCATGGTTTTCCCGGTAGTGATGTATGGAAGTGAGAGCTGGACCATAAAGAAGGCTGATCACCGAAGAATTGATGCTTTGGGGTCACGAAGAGTCGGACATGACTAAACGACTAAACAACAACAACAATTCTCCTTCCCCTTTTTAAAAACAACAGGGAAGCTACTTCAACCACCTCCAAAGAGGGGAGCAACAAACCTAAGTGAAGTGACTGGAGAACAAAATTAAGACATTCCCAGGTTGGGCTCAGTTACAGAAGGCTCAAGAGTTTTCATTGAAGGCAACCAATGAATGTCCCATCTGCTCTTGAGGAGAAGATAACACCCTTAAATATGGCCACACCACTAGTGCCACATCTATTTTCCATTTCCTTACTGCTGAAATGCTAAAGTTCATTCATGGTCACCAAGTTATTTTCTAAATGGTTTCCATACATGTGGGAAAGTCAACATTAGTCACCAATTAAATTTTTATTCTGGTTTTTATTGCCAGCTGGGTGAACACTTGGAAATTGCAGCAACTTGTTCATTGCCTGGATACCCTGTTAAGATGTGAAGTTTTAATTATTCCTGATCAAGGTGATTGCTTTGCTAACTTATTGCCCTGAAGTAGCTCAATAAAGCCAATACACAGACAAAATATTTGCCAAAGTCAACACTGTTTGGCAGTGCTGCAGCAAGAGCACATTAGCAGATTGAAATTGTTGATAAGAGACGGGTGTTAGCAACTGTGTGCTTGCCTAACGTACAAGACAGAGGTCAAAAGCCCCTAATTCCCACGGATAATTGCTCACACAAGCAATCTGCATGACCATGGCCCTTTAAAGGGATAGAGTGGCATAAGGGGGTCTCTGGGGGTACTTGGCATGGTGAGAGAATCTATTATTTTGCCTCTCTTCTAAATTGCATACTTGTAATTTCCTGACGATTTCATAGCCTGTGCTCTGGAAGTGCAAATGGGTGCAAGGAAACAAGCTGCCCTCTTCCTGACGCAGACTGCCCTGGGAATGAGGCTTCCAGGAAAACAGCTGAAGCAGCCGAGTCACCACTCCAAGCAGTCAGATGCCATCAAGCAAGCAAGATCAAGGCGGGGTGGGGAACCTCAGGCTCGGGGGGCTTTTGCCCCCTGGGGCAGTCACTGAGTTTGCTGCCCCCTCACTGTTCCTCATCCGGAGCCCCCACTTCCCAAGGGGTGGGAAGGAACTCAGTTTGTGTCACCTCAGATTCCACCTCTTCTTCGCTCTATTTAATGCCTCATCATGTAGTTTGTTCCCCTTGCTTCAACCACAGACAGAGCTCAAGCCATAATGCTGCTCAAGTACGGTGGATTTGGGTCAGGCAGAGGCAAACTCTGGACCTCCAGATGTTTTGGGACTACAACTCCCATCATCCCTGACCACTGGTCCTGTTAGCTAGGGAAAATGGGAATTGTAGTCCCAAACATCTGGAGGGCCGGAGTTTGCCTCTGCCTGAATTAGGTAGAGTCATAGGAGCTGGGCCCCACCCCCCAGGAGTGGAGGAAGGGGGGTGCGGTGGGGTCGGGCTGCTCCAGGTGTCTTTGCTGAGGGGGGTGACATTTGGAGTGTTGCCTGCCTGCGACTCCCAAGTCTACCCCGAGCCATCAGGGCAAGGGGGGAGCTGCGTTGCTTTGCCGGCAGCATTCCCCCCTCCCCCCTTCGTCATCAGCGGCTTGCTCCGCCCCCGTGGGCAGTTCACTCCTCCCCCGGCTACACCCGAGCAGCTATCCCGCACCTGGGAGGGCACCCTCTGTGCCCCTCCCCCTCCCTTGGGAGCGCGCCCAGCCTGGGCAGCGTGGGCATATGCTCCGCCACTGCCACCCCCACCTGCAACAAGCCCCATTGGGTCTTTTTACAGCCCACCGCAGGTGCAGACAAGCCCAAGCACAGGAAGGTCTGGCAAAGCCCATTGCAGCGAGGCCTGGCCCCTCAAGGGGGGGGGGTGGGGGGCTCAGCCTCATCCCATTTGGAGGGTTGAGGTTCCCTCAATGGGAGTTGGCGCCAATGGGTGGTGTGGTCAGATGAGGGCTGCCATTTTAAACTTCCCCAAGTTTAAGTGCTTCACACAAAAAACCCCTGAATTGTAGCAAGTGATGCAGGAGCCCATCAGAAGGGATTTGTCTTTCTGTTCTTCTAAGTCCCACTAGTCCCTTTTCAGCCTGAAACAACCAGCTGCACCAATATAAAATGGGGGACACTTGGCTTACCAGCAGGACATGTTAAAAGGATCTAGAAGTCTTTGTAGACCACAATATGAGTCACCAATGCGATGCTGCAGCAAAAAGAAAAAAAGGGGGGGAGCTAATGCTATTCTTGGCTGCATCGACAGTTTAGTCTCCAGATCCAGTACTGCTCTATTTTGCCTCAGTCAGGCCACACCTGGAATACTGGGTCCAATTCTGGGCACCACAATTTAAGAAGGATGTTGACAAGCTGGAACGTGTGCATAAAAACTCTCCTGGCAAAAGCTTAATCACTGGACAGAATTTGCATGAAATTATATATGATGGCAGCACTCAGGACTCAGATTTGATCTGGATTGATTGATAGTTCATGGATAGTTCATAGCTACATAGGACTGGAAAGGATGTAAAGGCCACATAATTTTGCAAACTGGGTGAACCAAATGCCCTGAATCATAGAATCATAGAATCATAGAGTTGGAAGAGACCACAAGGGCCATCGAGTCCAACCCCCTGCCAAGCAGGAAACATTTCCCTGCGCTCGACATTTCTGTTTAGGTCTGGCACTTCTTGAAAGCTGTCTCTCAGGTTCTGGCTGTTTGCACATGACCATAAAACATTAATGTTAAATCCTTGGGACAAAGCTTATGGGGGTGGGTGTCAAAAAAATTACCAGAGAAGGTGGTGGTGGCCCCAGTTCAGAGAAAAGGGCTCTGAATTCCCAGTGGTATTTCTTAAAGTTAGCCAGATCTAAAGAAATCTAAAGCAGATATTTCATTACTTTCCTTTCTCAAAATAAAACTTGGAGACCCTCCCCCCTCTTTGTAACTCAAAGACATTCCCTTCCCATGCAATGAGCTATGGGTTCCCAACGCTCTCTGGACAACTGGGCAGTCACAGTTCACTCATTTCATGTCAGCTCTTGATTAGTAACATTCGGCTGCCAAATTGTGGGTTATAAATTAGATCCTGATGCTTTCTCAAAATAACATTTTTTCCAGCTAAAACATTTTTAAATTCCTGATCAATAAACTACATTAAGATTAATTAAGGAGTTTTGCTGTGAGGTTATTTTTACAAGCAGCACTGAGGATACCTTTTAAGATTTTCTATTTTTAGAAGTGTAATCATTTGCAGTTGTTATTCATTGCTTCCAAGGATCCGGGCAGCTTCCTGTGTGAATAATATGAATCTGCCAGAAGGACAGCACATTTCCACATAACTCAAATTGCAGTACTTTAAGCCTAGGAAAATGAAATGTTATCCCCTCATTTAGCCTGTCATTTGCAGCAGTCCTTTGCAACTGACTGGCATGATATGCTTAGTCAAAAACCTATTCGGCACCTATTTGTTAGTTCCCGTGATGCCATTAGTGACACAATTGACCCCCAATGCCTCCTCCATTTTGAGACTTGTCCTCCTTCTTCTTCACAGTTCTTAGGCAATAAGCCTAATATGGGAACAGTAATCTTGCCATATTTTAACTATCTTCACTCAGGAACACTATCTGGTTTACAATTTTGCTGCTTTCACCTTCTTCTCCCACATTATTTCAATTTATTTCTCTTTTAGAAATAGGTTATAAGTTTGTGGGTGCCACTAAATTTCTGGGTGCCAGATACTCCCCTAAAATTTATGGTGAACCACTGGTTTGACTCAGTATATTAAATATATTACTAATGCCTGTGCGGAGTAAGTAAAACCCTATTAACAGCCTCTGACTTTTGCATTCTTTTTAAAGTAACCGTTTCATTTTACGAAAGCCCAGATGCAGGGGCGTAGGAAGGGGGATGCCGGGTGTGTGGGCTGCCCCGGGTGTCATCCTTGAGGGGGGTGACAAAAGGGCACACCGTGAGGGGCAGCACTTACCACAGGGCCTGGCCTGCAGCACGCCCGAGCCACACATCTCTCCTGGGAGTGACGCAGTGGCTCAGGGCAGCGTGGGGCTTGCGTCCACCAGGCGGATTCCATGGGTGGCTCGCTGCCCCACCCCTGCTGCTCCGGGTGCCAGAGCAGCTAGCTACACCCCTGCCTAGATGACAATTTTCAGTTGGAGGCTGAGGCGTTAACTCCAGTTGCCTCAAATCTCCAGGGCCTGATGAGCTGCCTCCAAGGGTTCTAAAGGAGCCTGAGGATGTAATTTCAGAGCCTTTGTCTATAATCTTTGAGAATTCTTGGAAACAGGTGAGGTCCCTAGATACTGGAGGCAGGCAAATGTTGTTCCCATCTTCAAAAATGGGAAAAATGAAGACTCAGTTAACTACCAGCCAGTGAGCTTGACATCAATACCAGGACAGGTCCTAGAACAGATAATTCAACGGTTGGTTTGTGAGCATTTAGAAAAGGATGCTGTGATGACTAAGACCCAGCATGGGTTTCTCAGAAATATGTCATACCAGACCAATCTGATTTCCTTTCTGTCCTGGGCCCATTTTTGTTCAATGACTTCATAAATTACTTGGATGAAGGAATTGAGGGGATGCTCATCAAATCTGCAGATGACACCAAACTGGGAGGGGGAGTTAATGCCACAGAAGACAGAATAAAGATTCAATATGACCTTAACAGATTGGAGAACTGGGCCCAAGCTAACAAAATGAATTTCAATAGGGACAAATGCAAGGTTCTGCACTTAGGCAGGAAGAACCAGATGCACAAATATAGGAAGGGGGACACCTGTCTTACTAGCAGTACATGTGAAAAGGATCTAGAGGTCTTGGTGAACCACAAATTTAACATGAGTCAACAGTGTGATGCAGCAGCAAAAAAAGCTAACGCTATTCTAGGTTGCATCAACAAAAGTAGTGTACGGATCAAGGGAAGTAATAGTCCCCACCTGGAATACTGTGTCCAATTTTGGGTACCATAATCAAAGAAGGATGTTGACAAGCTGGAACGTGTGTAGAGGAAGGCAACCAAGATGATCAAGGGTCAAAAAAACCAAGCCTTATGAGGAGCGCTTGAAGGAGCTGGGTATGTTTAGCCTGGAAAAGAAGAGACGGAGAGGCAATATGATAGCCATCTTCAAATTTCTCAAGGGCTGCCACAAAGAAGAGGGAACATTCTTGTTTTCTTATGCGCTTGAGGGTAGGACTCAAGGCAATGGCTTCAAGTCACAAGAAATGAGATTTCAACTACGCATTCGAAAAAACTTTCTGGCAGTAAGAGCTGTTCAGCAGTGGAACTGTCTCCCACGAGAGGTGGTGGACTCTCCTTCCTTGGAGGTTTTGAAGCAGTGGTTGGATGGGCATCTAACATGGATGCTTTACCTGAGATTTCTGCATTGCAGATGACCCTTAGGGTCCCTTCCAACTCTAAGATTCTATGAGTTGGGAGAGATTGGAAGGTCTTGAGACAGTGAGAAAACTTCTGTTCAGTGATTGCATAATGAGTACAGTGGTACCTTGGTTCTCAAACTTAATCCGTTGCAGAAGTCTGTTCCAAAACCAAAGCATTCCAAAACCAAGGCACGCTTTCCCATAGAAAGTAATGCAAAACGGATTAATCCGTTCCAGACTTTTAAAAACAACCCCTAAAACAGCAATTTAACATGAATTTTACTATCTAACGAGACCACTGATGCATAAAATGAAACAATAATCAATGTAATAAATAAAACAGTATTGTAGATGATAAAAGTTAAAATTTTCTTACCTGCACTGATTATAGTCATTGTTTGGATGGGGGGCTTTTATCCATTTCTGCAGTTACACAATCAATCAATCAATCAATCAATCAATCAGTAGCTGAACTGGGATCCACAGTCACAAAAACAAATTAACTGAAAAAGCCTCAAAACAAAAAACGCAAAAGAAATAGCAAAAACAAAAGCACCAAATCTAAGCTCCAAATATCATCTCAGAACACTGCAATCAGAAACAGAAGGTTTGAATTACAACAGGGAGATGTAAATGAACAGCACAACAGGAATCACAGGAGGACCCAAAACGGAGCATGTTCAGCTTCCAAATAAAAGTTCAAAAACTGGAACACCTACTTCCAGTTTTGCAGCGTTCATGTTCTAAGTTGTTTGTGAACTAAGCTGTTTGAAAACCAAGGTACCACTGTACTGTATATAGAGAAATGTTGCTATCCTGTCTTTTTTAGCAGAGCAGGGTATAAGTTCAGTTGACTGATAGCACACAGATGTATGTACTGTATATATGCACAAACAAATGTAGTACTGCCACCTTAATGTATCAAAGGAATAGCTTTGTTTTTATGGAAAGACCAGTGCACTGCAGATTTTATGTGCTGAGTCGATTCCTCTGCACAGTTCATGTACTAGCTAAGCAGAGATACCATTTTCTCAATGGAATGGGGGGGGTGTGGATAACTAAGCATCAACTTCTTCCTAGGAATGTTTGTTATAAAGCACCGAGAACACACAAAAATCTGGGGAAAGGAAAGCGAGTTAAAACCTTCATAATTTAATTCTGAAATTTGATGCAAGGTGGAAGACGCTTCAGATTGACTGATAACCTTGATACACAAGGAGGTGGCTGGTTTAAAAGACTCTCTGAACCACATAACTTCTTCCCTGGAACCAGAGGAGCCAGCCTTGGAACCTTACTTCCATTGTCACCTGAAGTTGGGTTCCAAGGTCTCTCCAGGCCTTGAAGATGCTGTCCAAGGCCTTGTGAAACCTCGAAGGTTGTGTTGTGAGCCCTGCAGTGTGGGTGCTGAGCACCCACAACCATTTTTTTATGGGTGCTCAGGCACCCAGAGCCCCCTATAGTTGGCGCCCCTGCCTGGAACTAGTATAGGTTTCCACTTAATGCTGGAAGTAAATGATGAGCCCATTTCTAATGGCTAGAAATCCATGCTTTTAAAAGCCTGGCTGGAGGAAAAATGAACATGTTTCACTGCCTGCTGTTGCTTCCTAGGATGCACATCCAACACCATGCTGCTGCTCTACTTAACTGCAGCTATTTTTTCCTAGACTTAACTGCTTGCATCTGTCAATTGGTGCTCATCTTCTGTTCTTAGAATACTTCAGCCCCTGGCTGGACAGCCATCGGTACACAAATAGACTTGGCTCCTGCTTTTCAGAGCTATAAAGGAGGTTATGATTTCAGCCCTCACACCAGTGGAAGACATCTGTTCTTAGCTTCAGCAAAGCACAACAATTTTTGGGCGGTGGTTTTATTCCAGGTCGTATTTAGGATCATCATCCCTCCCTTCCCTGATGACTGGCAATGGCAATTTCCAGACAGATGTCAGGTTCAAAACCTGCAAGAATAAATATGTTATAGTTCTAGCCATTCCTCGGCAGGACCAGCCTGACCACTTAGTCCATGCGCTGGTAACCTTGAGGCTGGATTGCTCAATGCGCTCTGTCTGGGGCTGGTGTTTGGTCTGGTTCGGAAACTCCACCTGGCACAGAAGGCTGCAGCCTGATTGCTGATGGGAGATTATGGTTGGGAACATGTGACACCACTGTTGAAACAGCTGCACTGGCTGCCCATCTCCTACTGAGCCGGGTTCAAGGGGCTTTGATTGATTTACAAAGCTCTGAACAACTTGGTTTCCTGGATATCTCAGGGATCACCTGAACCCGTCTACCCCAGCTCTGTCACAGAGATCAGGGAATTAGGCAAAAGAAAAATCGCTAAGTTTTTGCCATCCACTCCTTTTTTACCCTGCATCTACATGACAACAGCACCATGTTGCTTTTGTCCTGTGTCCCCTTGTGGTTCTGCTATTGCTTCGGAGGCACAACCTCCACAGAAATAAAGGCATGGCGATAGGTTCACACACCTAAAATGTCATTCACTGCACATCTCATTTTGAAGAAGCATAGAGTGCTTCTTCAAGCATACAGTGACATCTTAGATCAGGCACAGGCAAACTCGGCCCTCCAGATGTTTTGGGACTACAACTCCCATCATCCCTAGCTAACAGGAACAGTTGTCAGAGATGATGGGAGTTGTAGTCTCAAAACATCTGGAGGGCCGAGTTTGCCTTTGCCTGTCTTAGGTAGTTGAACGTATCATCATACTTCTGTAGCAGGGTGTGGTACCCTCCAAATGTTGCTAGCCTAGAGCTTTCCTCATCCCTGACCATGGGAACTGGAGTCCTGCAACTTATAAAATGTGTCATGTTGACTATACTCAGGTGCCCCTCCTTTGTTTAGCAGTGTGTGTGTGTGAACACACACGTGAGCATGCACACAAACGTGTGTTCAAATCAGTCTTTTTATTTAAGCTAAATGCTGTATTGCCTACATTTCTTTTTAAAAAACCAATATAACCACAGTGCTTAAATAAAAGAAGTGTCTGAGTGCAATCATTAGAATGGCACATAAGGTTAAATTGAGGGAAGATGGAAGTTCTGTGAGATCACCTGCTTCAGAAGCAGGTTTGTGGTGATCTATGGTGGCACCTCCCACTCTCCCACCTCCAAGCTCACAGTGTGGGGCAGGTATTGGCTCTACTAACCTGGGAGGTCTTGGCAGGGCAGGCAGAAGCACGTTTCACCAGCTTAGGCAGGTATATCAGCTGTAACCCTATTCACAAATCATTTGAGCACTATACAGAGATTGCTTGATCACTTATCTGTAGCTTTCCATTTTTCCTAATGGGAGCTGCTCTTGCTGATATGTGCTGGTTATGTAATCCGTTGCAGCGCCTTTGGAGAAGTGGCTTGCCTCAGGGCCGGCCACAATGCTGTGTCTTGTCAAGTTCATTTTCAGCCTCCATCTGTTTAAAGAATGTTCATCCACATGGAATATCCTGTGCACCCAGGAATGCTGTCTCATTACAAACTAATTGAGGTCAGGTCTCTGGGTCCATTAAGCACTGATGGCTTTCAAACAGCACAGATGATTAATTCTTGCCTGCAAGGGACACAATGAACAGTATCAGACTGAGTCATGCTTGCAGTTCATTTGAGGGAAGGACGCACAGTGAGGTGCGGCTTGTAGTCAGAGAAGTTTAAGGGATTCTGCTCCTCTGCCAACTTTTCAATCCTTTTCTTTTTTCCAGATAGGCTCTTTATATACTGGAAGGAACTCAGCTGCCAAGAAGGATCAATGGTGGAAGCATAAACTGCCTGTGTGGCAGAGACTCAAGCACCATT
Organism: Podarcis liolepis; assembly: GCF_965112155.1. Taxonomy (NCBI): domain Eukaryota; kingdom Metazoa; phylum Chordata; class Lepidosauria; order Squamata; family Lacertidae; genus Podarcis; species Podarcis liolepis. The sequence continues at coordinate 135,998,341 of NC_139554.1, forward strand.
AGTGGCCCCAGATGGCCTTGCTATAGCCTCTAGATACGTGACTTAGGCCTGATCTACTCCTGTCAGGTGGTAGAATGAACGGCATCACCTCAGACTGCAGGTAGAAAATAGGATTCCTTTTTGTTGTTGTTGTTTATTCGTTTAGTCGTGTCCGACTCTTCGTGACCCCCTGGACCAGAGCACGCCAGGCACTCGTGTCTTTCACTGCTTCCCGCAGTTTGGTCAAATTCATGCTGGTAGCTTTGAGAACACTGTCCAACCATCTCGTCCTCTGTCGTCCCCTTCTCCTTGTGCCCTCCATCTTTCCCAACATCAGGGTCTTTTCCAGGGAGTCTTCTCTTCTCATGAGGTGGCCAAAGTATTGGAGTCTCAGCTTCAGGATCTGTCCTTCCAGTGAGCACTCAGGGTTGATTTCCTTCAGATTGGATAGGTTTGATCTTCTTGCAGTCCATGGGACTCTCAAGAGTCTCCTTCAGCACCAGAATTCAAAAGCATCAATTCTTTGGCGATCGGCCTTCTTTATGGTCCAGCTCTCACTTCCATACATCACTACTGGGAAAACCATAGCTTTTACTATACGGACCTTTGTTGGCAAGGTGATGTCTCTGTTTTTTACGATACTGTCTAGGTTTGCCATTGCTTTTCTCCCAAGAAGCAGGCGTCTTTTAATTTCGTGGCTGCTGTCACCATCTGCAGTGATCATGGAGCCCAAGAAAGTAAAATCTCTCACTGCCTCCATTTCTTCCCCTTCTATTTGCCAGGAGGTGATGGGAACAGTGGCAATGATCTTCGGGTTTTTGATGTTGAGCTTCAAACCATATTTAGCACTCTCTTTCACCCTCATTAAAAGGTTCTTTAATTCCTCTTCACTTTCTGCCATCAAGGTTGTGTCATCTGCATATCTGAGGTTGTTGATATTTCTTCCGGCCATCTTGATTCCGGCTTGGGATTCATCCAGCCCAGCCTTTCGCATGATGAATTCTGCATATAAGTTAAATAAGCAGGGGGACAATATACAGCCTTGCTGTACACCTTTCCCAATTTTGAACCAATCAGTTGTTCCATATCCAGTTCTAGCTGTAGCTTCTTGTCCCACATAGAGATTTCTCAGGAGACAGATGAGGTGATCAGGCACTCCCATTTCTTTAAGAACTTGCCATAGTTTGCTGTGGTCGACACAGTCAAAGGCTTTTGCATAGTCAATGAAGCAGAAGTAGATGTCTTTCTGGAACTCTCTAGCTTTCGCCATAATCCAGCGCATGTTTGCAATTTGGTCTCTGGTTCCTCTGCTCCTTCGAAATCCAGCTTGCACTTCTGGGAGTTCTTGGTCCACATACTGCTTAAGCCTGCCTTGTAGAATTTTAAGCATAACCTTGCTAGCATGTGAAATGAGTGCAATTGTGCGGTAGTTGGAGCATTCTTTGGCACTGCCCTTCTTTGGGATTGGGATGTAGACTGATCTTCTCCAATCCTCTGGCCACTGCTGAGTTTTCCAAACTTGCTGGCATGTTGAGTGTAGCACCTTAACAGCATCATCTTTTAAAATTTTAAATAGTTCAGCTGGAATACCATCACTTCCACTGGCCTTGTTATTAGCAGTGCTTTCTAAGGCCCATTTGACTTCACTCTCCAGGATGTCTGGCTCAAGGTCAGCAACCACACTACCTGGGGTATACGAGACATCCATATCTTTCTGGTATAATTCCTCTGTGTATTCTTGCCACCTCTTCTTGATGTCTTCTGCTTCTGTTAGGTCCTTACCACTTTTGTCCTTTGTTATGCTAATCTTTGTACGAAATGTTCCTTTCATATCTCCAATTTTCTTGAACAGATCTCTGGTTTTTCCCATTCTATTGTTTTCCTCTATTTCTTTGCATTGCTCATTTAAGAAGGCCTGCTTGTCTCTCCTTGCTATTTTTTGGAAATCTGCATTCAATTTCCTGTAGCTTGCCTTCTCTCCCCCGCTATTTGTAAGGCTCGTTGGACAGCCACTTTGCTTTCTTGCATTTCCTTTTCATTGGGGTGGTTTTCGTTGCTGCCTCCTGTATAATGTTACGAGCCTCCATCCATAGTTCTTCAGGCACTCTGTCCACCAAATCTAAATCCTTAAACCTGTTCCTCACTTCCACTGTGTATTCATAAGGGATTTGATTTAGACTCCCCAATTCTCCCTGCAGGTAGAAGGATAGCATATCAGGGGGAAATATTCTAGCCAACCCCACCCCCTGCACTGCTAGTATTCCTTCTGCCACTTCATTATTCTGTCACCACATCCTCATATCATTGTGTTGCATGTATAGAATTGTCTGAATGTTTGTGCAGATACTTTTTTATATAAAGGAAAGCTACAGAAGCTGTAGAAGTCATAGCTCAGTTGGCAGAACACGAGGCGCTTCATCTCAGGGTCATGGGTTTGAGCCACACATTGTGCACCAGATTCCTGTATTGCAGGGGGTTGGACTAAATGATCCTTGTGGGCCTTCCAACTCTACAATTCTAGGATTTTATGTCAGCCCCCACCTGCAGCCTGAAGTACCGTAGTTCCCTCCAAACACATGTTTACCTCCTCAGTGAGCACTTGAGACCAGCACCATCAGATTAAAAGACTAGATCATTATCAGCCTCCTGTAGTGCAAAACACATTTGGTATTGTGTATTGTGTGGTGGTTGCCAAACATGCCCTGATGTCATGGCATGCATTCCCTGCTCCCATTAGCAATGTGGGGAAGGAAGTTAAGTAAGACCATGACATCAGGCCCCATGTCACTTGTCCTTTAAAAGGGAGAACTGCAGTTCAGGCCATTGTCATCCTTGTGAAGCAATGGCTGGGTATGTTATTTACAACAAAGTCTGCAACTAGCTGTCTTGTGAAGCTCATACAGTGCTGGGATAGCTCAGAGCAATATTATATTCCTAATTTGATATGAAGGCAAGCAGTGCAGGTATCCAGAGCCTCTGAAGGATTTCTTTGGGTAAGTCAACACCATAAAGAGCAGGATGCCTGCAAATACTGTAAATAAAGCTCCTACCTGAGCTAGTAAGATTTAGCACAATATTTTGCAACGCATAGTGTTTTGCTGGTGATGGCTTGCTGCTGACAGATGCAGTTTGATTTTAGAAGTCCTACTGACGACTGTGGCTGTAGGCCATAGCAAGGTCCCTGTTTGACCAGCTGCTGAACACCAGAAGCCCACAAGGGCTCCTTTATCAAGTTCATGAGCTCTCTCAGTCTAGACTCCAAAGCCATCTTGGGAACAGCGTTTTATAGATAATATATTATTATTATTATTATTATTTCAGGAAGTTTTTAATGTTTTTTACATTTTACATGTTACGTTTCTATATGTGCTGAAAGGCGCCCAGAGTGGCTGGGGAAACCCAGCCAGATGGGTGAAGTGTTAATAATAAAATGTTAATTATTATTCTCAAGAGCAGAGCTTGTTCAGAAACCAGATAGAGGGTATCTGTTTCTTAACATTAAAAAGTCAAAATGGGCCAAACTAGAAATGGTGAGGGCAGCCATGTTTGTTGCTTATGGGTCTGCCCCATTCACACATTATGTGTGAGTTCAAAAGTCTAACATTTACCACAAAAAGTGCAGGCTGGTAAGGGGAGCTGAACTCTTCCCACTGCCCTACTATAATTTTCCGTGTTCCATTAGGACAGGCACTGTGCCAATCAGTGCCATCCCAGTGCCAGTCAGAGGCTGGGCTGCTTGTTCCACATAGTCATTGGCTGAGCTGCTGTTACAAATACATCAGTTGCTCTCAGCAAAAAAATCATGAAAATTAAAGAAGTCTGGCAGGCTGTGGAACGGACATGTAAATAGAATTTGTCAGCAGTGCCCCATCCTGACTGTTTACATCAAATGGCAGACTTAGGTGTTTTCTTACAGTTATATCGATGCCCAAGTAACCACTACATTTCAAACAGCCTGAAGAGGGCATAGCAAAGAGGCATCCCTAAGAAAAAAAGGCTGCTATCCTAACCCACTTACTTGGGAGTAAGCGCCATTGACCTCTGTAGGACTTACTTCTGAGTAGACATGGTGAGGATTGTGCTGTTCATAATTCAGAGACACTGAATCCTCCTAAGCAAAAGTTATTTGCACACAATGAAGAGTGACGTGTTTCTGACATTTACTGCAAACTTTCCTCTTGCTCCGGCATTTCCTGATCATTAATGCTGAATTCTAAAGTCCTCAATTTCTTGATCATCTGATATTTTCACTTTTTAAAATCAATTTAATTTTTCATCATTATGAACTGCTTCAAGACTTTCTAAATGGTAAGTGGCATACAAATAATTTTAAACAATCATAAAAGATGGAAACACCCCTCCCCCCCTCCTCTGCTTCCTAATTGTTTAAACCAATCCATAAACCAATAATTTTTACATTGACCACGCATAATGAAACATATGGTGTAGATATGTGTCAGGGGTTCAGGAGCAGAGGCAAGGGCAAGGGAGGAAACAGAGAGCGAAGGGGAGGAGGCAGAAGAAAAGATGAGTGATGACGACGACCCGAGATCTCCGAGTCTTTCCAGTGAATCAGAAGATTCACAGAAAGGAGCACCAGTGGCCAGGGCAAGGGGGGAGTCTAGGGGGGCACCCCAGGAAGATAGAGCCAGAGGGGACTCAGAGGAGAGCAGTTGGAAATCGGGACCAGCGTCACCGCCAGAGAGCAGGGAAGAGGAAGGGAGCCAGGGGGCAAGCGCTGGCAGCTCACAACAGGAGGGAGGGCATGAGTCAGGAGTGGCCACACCTCCATCGGGGAGCGAGGAAACGGTCAAACGGAAAGTGGAAAGTTGGGCGCGCGCGCCAAGTTCAAATGCACAGGAAAGTGACGCAGTGGGCAGCCCTGGAAGAGAGCCAGGTCCTAAAGCCCGGCGCAAGGAGACAGGAGGGTCCGGGGGGTCGGCGTCAGAAGAATCCAGGAAGGAAGAGACCCCGGGGGGTAGAGGGACCCAGAGGAGGACAGTCAGGCGGAAAAGGTGGAGCCGGGCTAGGATATTAAGTTGGTGCACAAGGGGCGGAGACTCAGACGGAGCTTCGCCGATCTAGCCACTAGATGTAGAGTTGCACGCAGCAGCTTGAGAATGGAAACTGTAACTCAATAAAGACTTTTACTTAATGATCGCTGGCTAGCGTGATCCTCTGTGAGCTAGGATCTTTAAGCAGCTCTGACAATATGTTTCAACATTTATTATGCTATTTTGTGATTTACAAGTGACATTAAAAACTTGGTATACTTATTTGTAAAAAGGACGCGGGTGGCGCTGTGGGTTAAACCACAGAGCCTAGGACTTGCCGATCAGAAGGTCGGCAGTTCGAATCCCCATGACAGAGTGAGCTCCCATTGCTCAGTCCCTGCTCCTGCCAACCTAGCAGTTCGAAAGCACGTCAAAGTGCAAGTAGATAAATAGGTACCACTCCGGCGGGAAGGTAAACGGCATTTCTGTGCACTGCTCTGGTTCGCCAGTAGCGGCTTGGTCACGACAGGACCTAATGGTCAGGGGTCCCTTTACCTTTTTATACTTATTTGTAACATTATTCTTGTTTATAAAACCCAGTAAAATAAAATAAAATAAAAATAAATAAAAGATGGAAACAAAACTTTAACCATGAAAACATCCAGGCCAAATGTGGACTGAATTTCTGTTTTGGGTATGCCCTCCTAAGTTGCACCCCAAGACACAACAGCAGCTGCTCATGTATGCTAAAAGACTGAGGGGCCAAAGGAACAGCTGCCTTGACTCCAAATATGCAGACAGTTGAAGCTTCACCTCCAGATGCTGTAAACAAGTAAGGGAAGAGGGTGTTCAACTTATTTGCTTACCTTTTGTTTAGAATGTTTAAATCTATTCTTGGGCAGGAGGCTGGAAAGTAGGAGGAAAAGCAGGCGCACAAAGTTCACAAAATGAGGAACCAAAGAGACAGTGGGGATGGACTAAATCTCATGTAAGATCTACTAACAGAAGGATTTTGAGATACATAGCAGAAAGTTCTGGGACTTCCGGGGAGGCATCATGGCTGGTTAGTCATCTCGGTTGACAGAAATAATTAAGTGGTGATTAACGATAGATACCGTTTATCATATTATCCCTGAGGAACAGAGATAATGGGGAATAACTTCCAAATGCTCTGGAAGGATTGCTCCCTGCCGTGGGAGAGAGCCTCTGCCAGTCAGTGTTGATGATAGAGGGTTAGATCAGGGGTCAGCAAGGCTTAACGGGCATGGGCCAGATCACTTCCGCGGAGATACTCCGAGGTGCAGCATGACGCCAAAAGTCGCGTCTGCACATGTTTGTGGTGAAAATTGTGCCTGCACAGAAGCGATTTTTGGCATCTGGGCATGCGCAGAAGCGATTTCTGGCACCACGAACATGCGCAGAAGCGATTTCCGGAGCCACAGAAAAGAGTCTCCGTGCCGCGCTGCACCGGTTTCGCGCAGTGTGTGGGGACTCACCGAGTGGGCAGCTTGGTTCGGGGGTGGCTCATGGGCTGGTTAAGCTTCCGGCCCATGGGTCTTAGGCTGCCTACCTCTGGGATAGATTAACAAAAAGACTGTCTTAGTAGAAGGCAGCTTCCTGAGTTTCCTAATGTAGGATCACTCCACCTCCCTTTGTTGATTTGGAGCATGTTTTCCAGGTGAAATTCTATGTATATTTATTTAGGTGAAAGTCCCACTCCCCTCAGTGAGGCTTACCTTCAGGTAAGAGTGTACAGGATTGCCGGCTTCAAGCAATCAGGAGAGGGAAGTAATAAAGAAACAGTAGCAGTTTGGGCACAGGCAAACTGTGAAGCTAAATGCATGCTTCAGATATATTATTGCGGTAAAAGAGCTGCCAAAGAGCTGCCACATGCTGAAGGCAGCCTAGTTAGCTGAAGAGCTGGCAACAACGATTAAATTCTGATTTTTAATAAGTACAGGCAACAGAAAATTTACTGCAGAACCTTCTATTTATGGAACCTTTCAAATTCTAGCAACAAAGGATGGAACCGTTGTGAATTCAGGGAAGCTGGAATGTTAATGAGAAATTAGCATGACAGAGGACAGATACAGGTCAGAAAGCTCCGGAAAGGAACGGCTTGTCCTTTTTAATTATCCTATTTACAATTTGTTTAACTGATTTAAGAAAGACTTGAATGGAAACATAGCCTAAGATAGGTTTTATTTCTTGCCTCAGGTACACTGAGGCATAATGTTAAGGCTGCAATCCTCTATGCGCGTACCTGGGATTAAGCTCTTGTACATCCCTCACCTCAGGACAACTTACCTTTGTTGAAGTGGATTTGCTGTTTTGCTGTTAAGTGTCTTTGCATCTAAGCTGCCACATTCTTTAAAAAATACAAATTGCAACAGCTGGGTGTATGTTTGATAATTAATGGCATCAGATCAGGTATGGGAAATGAATTTAACCCCTTCCTCTCCTGCTACAGTCTTTGGATGAAATCTCTGTGCTCAAGTGCTCTCAATGACCTTGACGTCTCTCACACCTCGGGATGTGGTAGAGCAGGGACAAAGTTCTGACACTTATTTCACAGCAGAGTCAGTGTTGCTATTTGCCAATCCTATATGTCATTGCTATATGCAATGCCAAATAAATAAGCTTTTCTAGCAGAGAGAATAATAAGCTAAGCAGAGTGACTCTTTTAACTTGAAAAATTCAAACCAACCAAAACCAATCAAGATGTCACAAAACAGTAAGCAAGGGTTTGAGTCTACTTGACCTCTCCAGCAAAGTGTGATGTGGGAGTGAGAAAAAGGCTGCAAAACTAAGGGCACTTATTAGGAAGTAAATCTGACTGGCTTCAATGGGGCTGGCCTGCAAGAAAATATGCATAAATTTAGTTTGCTTAAATGGAGTTATTTTGGACATGATTGCCAATGTGTCTTTAACAGCTGTGTGGTAAGAAGAACTTCAGTTGATGATGCTCATCCTGCTACTTTATAGAATCATAGAATTCTAGAGTTGGAAGGGACCCCAAGGGTCATCTAGTCCAACCTCTGCAATGCAGATGGCCACCCAGCCTCTGCTAAAAGAATCTCCAAGAAAAGAGAGTCCATCACCTCCCGAGGGAGTCTGATCCACTGTCAAACAGCTCTCACTGTCAGAATGTTTTTTCTTGATGTTTAATCAGAATCTCCTCTCTCGGAACTTGACGCCATTGGGTCGGATCCTGGCCTCCAGAGCAGGAAAAGCAAGATTGCTCCATTTTCCATGTTACAGCCCTTGAGATATTGGAAGACGGCTATCATATTGCTCACCAGTCTCCTTTTAGCCTGGCTAGACATACCCAACTCCCTCATAGGGCTTGGTTTCCAAACCCTTGATCATCTGGCACACGTTTCAGCTTGTCAACCTCCTTCTTAAATTGTGGTGCCCAGAACTGGACTCGGGACTCTAGGTGTGGTCTCTGACCAAGCCAGAAGAGAGTGGGACTATTACTTCCCTTGATCAGGATGCTAGCCTTGAGGCAGCCTAGAATAGCATTAGCTTTTTTTGCTGCTGCATCACATTGTTGACTCCTCCTCAGCTTGTGGTCTACGAAGACCCCGAGATCCTTTTCACATGTACTGCTGTTTGAGAACAGCAGCTGGGAAGAGAAGAGAAGAGTTCAGGGATATTTTTTCAAAACAGTTTTATAAGTTGTGTGTCTTTGTTTCTCAATTTGATCTTTTTACATTGTTTTGGATGTTTTGTGGTATTTTATGCATTGTGGTTTGCTGTTATTTTTATTGATTATAAATTGGCAATTATTGTGGTTGATAAGTGTGAACTGTTGATATTTAATTTTACTGTTTACTATTAGGCTGGATCTAGACACAACAAAGAATCATTTCAGTTAAACGCATTGTAAACTCATACAACGAAATCCAGTCTGAATCAGAAGATGGGGGAATGCATTCGCAGGAAGATCAGCTTCTAACAGAAGAGGAGGGGGAATATTCAATACCCCCACCCCACCCCATTTTCAGGGTCTCATGAAGCAGAGAGACAGGCAGATTCCGAGAATGCACAGCTGAGACAGGAACTGCCCAGCTTTGAGATAGTAGCTAAGCAACAGGAAGGAGGGAGGCAGCTGAGCGATACATCAATTGATGGGGGGGGGCAGGTGGCATGAGTGTGTCAGAGAACTAAAGAGATGCAGGGCGGCGGGGGGGGGGGGCATCCTGTTGGAAGACTAAGAAAGATTCCAGCATAGTCATTTTTTCCATTTTTTTGGAAACAAAAAAGCTTCAGGTGAAAATGTTATCTCCCCGCAAGGAGTCCCCTGCCAGAGGCTATCTTCAGGTTCTGCCTATGAACCCCACAGGGTGGGGGCAAAATCCCTGCATCAGTCCCCTTCTCCTATGGGTAGGCATAGCAGTCCTGGGCACAGGAGACAGGCACCCCGGAGGGGAAGCCCAATCTTACATATAGGTGAAAACAGCCTGGGGCCTGGGTGGAAATGGGCCTGTGAAGCAGCAGATGTGAAATAAAACTGTCCCTCCAGCATCCCAGATGTGACTCTCTGCCTTCCTGGACTGTGCTGTCAGGTGTGGGCCCATGGAAGACAGAGAACCTTTGAGGTTCCCTTCCCCTGACATAAAGCACAGGGGTACGTTAAAAGATCAAGATTGGAACTGTGATTGTGTGGAGTTGGCAGTGAACTCTTGGCATTCTAATAACTCTTTAAGACGTGGTAAAGGTTGAAAGGATAAACTTCAGCAATGAACAGATTACACTAGAAGGTAACCCTTCCCTAAACTTCATTTCAGTATGGAGGTCTCCTTCCCCCACTCCTCATGCTATTGAGAGATGGCCTGGGTATGTCGCCAATGGCCAGCCTGTTGAGTGTTATCCAGGGTTGCCATATGTCCAGTTTTCCCCAGACCTGTATGAGATTCAAAGGGTGAAATCACCATCTGGGGGAATTTTTTAAAAATGAGCAAAATGTCTGAGGTTTTGCAAACAGAACCAGGAAGTGTGTGTGTGTGTGTGTGTGTGTGTGTGTGTGTGTGTGTGTGTGTCTGTCACTCTTTCCTTTCCCCATATCTATGGACACACCTGCTCTGTACAGAGACTTGCTTTGCAAGCAGAGCCAGGAAGTGTGCATGCAAGGATCCCTCTTCACCCTTTCCTCTCTCTATGGTGTGCCCCCATGGTGCCTGTTAAGTTGTGGGCGAACATAGCAGATGACACAGTGATTTCTCCAGAGAAGCTCTTTATTGTAAGCTGGACAGAACTGAACCACAAACAGCTCAGCCGGCCTGCTTTTATAGGCAGCTGGCTGTCAACATTGTAGCAACAACAACCCAGGGTTTCCCGCCTAAAATAACTGACGTGGACCTGAGTGAAAACTATCTACACTATTCCCCCTGCTGGCCCAGGGTGAAACTTTAGTACATAACAGTGCCTGCTGGGATGGGGCAAATCAGCTGATGAATGGCTCTCCTGCCAGGTTGGGGAAAGCCCCCCCTCCTGGTTTCATTTCACTACTTTTGGCCATTGCATGATTTTAAGGCAGAGGAAGGCAGGAGGTCTCCCTGGTGAGTTGCATCTGGGGCAGGAAAAGATTCTGCAGCTGTTTTGGAGGCGGCGCTTCAGGATGAGTGGTGGGAAATCCTTCCCCCGCCTGTTTAGAACAAGTCTCTCTCTCCCCCCTTAATGAACCCCCCCACAGTGAAGTTCTGCAGAGTCTGCCTGCTCTTCACCTTTCACTCCTCTTCCCAAGGTGTGAAGGGCCCAGCGTGGCTTCTACACCCTGTTGCTTCTGCGGAGAGGGTTCATGCCTCCCTCAGCGGCTGGATTTGACAGGTCCTACAGTTTGCAAGCGAGGATCAGGCGGCTAGTACACTTAGCAGTCTGGCCGAGAGAGGACCTCTGAGCATGTACAGATGTTCTACCACACCAAAAGAGCTACAGTGCCCATAAACATGTGCAGAGAGAGTTTAAGAACACAGGTAATGTATGTGGGCCTTTAAACAATTGTAAACGCTTATGTGGGTGGCGTTGGGATATAAACCACAGAGCCTAGGGCTTGCCGATCAGAAGGTCAGCGGTTCAAATCCCCGCAACGGGGTGAGCTCCCGTTGCTCGGTCCCTGTTCCTGCCAACCTAGCAGTTCGTAAGCGCATCAGAGTGCAAGTAGATAAATAGGTACCGCTCCGGCGGGAAGGTAAACGGTGTTTCTGTGCGCCAGAAGCGGCTTAGTCCTGCTGGCCACATGACCCAGAAGCTGTACTCTGGCTCCCTCGGCCAATAAAGCGAGATGAGCGCCGCAACCCCAGAGTCGGTCACGACTGGACCTAATGGTCAGGGGTACCTTTACCTTTACTTTACAGTTTGCAAAAAGAAGAAAAGTGGCTTTGCTTTGTTTTTTGAAAAAAGGCAACCCTGGGCAGAAGGGTGTTGTTCTTTTTCAAAGTTTTTTAAAAAAGCATTTTTACCCCCCTCCTTTCTCCCCTTCATCATCTCTCTTTCAATTATTGTGCTGCTGTTATTGGTACCTGCATGTTGCTGATCTTTCGGGTTCTGGCGGATCAGGGCTTGATACCCCAACTGGCAGGAAGAAGCATTTTTAAGAGGGAGACATCAAGGAGTGCAAGTAGGATAGTGATGAATAGTTTGGCTACATATAAAGACCTCCAGCCACGTGGCTAAGGTTTATGCACCGTGAAACAACAGCCAGTGCTGTTTCACGGGTGGGGTGTCTGCGCATGAGCTGTTCTATGGCTGCTTCCCGCATGCACACCCAACGAGCAACTTGCCTTCGCTTCAGGTGGAGGGATGCACCGCCCAGTACTGTTGCAGAGCAGCCATGGGATGGGTAAAAGAGAGGAGAAAATAGGAGTGGGGGCTCAGACTCGGATAACAGAAGAGGAGGGGAAAGAGCCCGTGTGAGCATAGAAACAACCTGCTCTTATTATTTTACTGTGGTGCCTGTACTGCCCCGGGGTTGGACTAGATGGCCCTTGGAGATCACTTCCAAATCTTCAATTCTCTGTTTCTATGAAGTGCATCAAAAAAGGGGTGTTAACATGCAGCTATTTGAATTCCACTACTACTCTCTAGGCACAAGATAACGCTTACTAAACTTAACATGACATTTTTGGTTAACCTTTTCTCTTTAAATTGATTTCTAGCTGTTAATAGTTTACACCTAGTGCAACTTCACCTGGCTCCGCTGCTGCTAATTTCACCCTGCTCTTGTATTCTGCCTTCTGCTATCCTGTATTTGCTGTCAATTTCATGCTGCTGCGGACCTGGCGCTGTTGCTCTGTGATGCTGCTGGTGTTGACAGGGTGCTCTCCTCCAGACTGTCATTTTATGTGTGGGATTCCCAGACATACTGGGAGTGCGCCATTTAAGTGGATGAAAGCACTCTGTCGCCCTAGTGCAACAAATCTACTTTTAAAAAATCCCAAGATTTTTTTGCAGTTCAGAAAGTGAGGGGGAATGCGCTGAAAAGTGCAGGATGGCTAATGGGAAAATCAGTAAGCCCTGCCCAAGCAAATCAAGAGGAATGCTCATTGTTAGCAGAAGAAATGCTCCGTAAAGACTGGGCATAGCCTAGTCCAGTTGTTCTCAAAGGGTTTGTGGTGGGGAGATTCAAGGGCAATGAATATATTTTGGGAATGATCCATGTTCTTCTGTCACTGCCTTGTTTTATACTTTCTGGATGTCCAGTGATCATATTATAAAGCAGTTGTGTTCTTCTATAAATCAAGCACTGCTAGTTGTTGTCACTTTTTGTTTTCCAATGTATTTCTTACCAGTAAAAAAATTGATGTGGCACAAGGAAATTTTTATTCTGAAGATGTGGCTTAGAGAAAAAAGTTTGAGAACCACCTCATGAGCTTTTGTGTGAGTAAATCAGGATGAATAATAATAATAATAATAATAATAATAATAATAATAATAATAATAATAATAATTTATTATTTATACCCCGCCCATCTGGCTGGGTTTCCCCAGCCACTCTGGGCGGCTTCCAAAAGAATATTAAAATACTGTGATACATCAAACATTAAAAGCTTCCCTAAACAGGGCTGCCTTCAGATGTCTTCTAAAAGTCTGGTAGTTGTTGTTCTCTTTGACATCTGGTGGGAGGGCATTCCACAGGGAGGGCGCCACTACCGAAAGGCCCTCTGCCTGGTTCCCTGTAACTTGGCTAACAGATTAACAGATTGTCAGGAGCTTTCATGTCACTTTGATCCCACTGAACTGAGCTTGTGAAGTATGTTGAGCTTGAATGAATTATTTTACTCCTCAAATGTCTTTTCTGTCTTTCAACTGATCTTGCTCTGTCAAGTGGATCTTTTAAAAAACAAAACAATTAAGAGTGTTACTCTTTTGTTTTCTTTTCCTAATGGGTACTGTTAGCCATACTCTTGGACTTAAGTCCACTGATTACAATTCTAATTATGACATAGTAAATATCACCCATTGATTCTGAGAGTATAGAATCAAGCCCATTGACGAGCAAAATTATTTTGATATGTTTTTATTTTGATACATGTCAAAAAGGGAGAAAAAGATATGGAAGAAATGGAAGAGGATGGATGTTTGTCAGCAGAAGGGGTAAGAGCTATATTTTCAAATGTTAAAACTATGAAAACTATATTAAAAAGCTAAAACACAAGTGAGGAAATATTGGAGAAAAATAAGTTTAAAAATTCAGTTCATTAATGGAACTTTGTTAATAATATTTTATAGAAGGTGGTTGTTTTACTGATGATTTATTGTTATTCTGAGTTGGACTAGATGACTCTTGGGGTCCCTTTCAACTCTGCAAATCTGTATTCTAATTCTTTTAAGTGATTTATGTTTTAATAGCAATGTTCTAGTATGTTAGTTATGTATTGTTCATAAGCAGCTTTATGACCGAATGAAAAGCAGCATTGAAATATAATGATTATTTCAAACTTCTTGCTCCCTATATTTTGCAATCCCCCCCCCCAAAAAAATTCTCACCAGTTCAGAATTCCCCCCAAGTCTATAGAAGAAATGCAAGATCTGAAAATTTTCATTGCGTTGCACAACTGGTGACTAAGAAGTGTGGTGGTTTTGTACACAACTGTCAGTTTTCATTTTTTTAAAGTTCCAATCGTAACCATAATCACAAGAAGTTAATTTTATTGGTTTCAAATTATACAGACTGACATGATTATAATCACTGATATTTTATGCTACCTGCCCATTACACCTTACAAGGATTCACAAGCACTGCAATAGTTTTTAAAAACAAAGTAAGGCTTTAATTCTGTGCCCATGTTCTTGACAGAAAGTCCACTGAATGCAGTGGATATTATTTCTGAGCAAATATGCATAGAATCAGGCTGCACATTCAGCTTACTAGTCAAATAAATCAAAGTGATAGAAAACTAAAAAAAATGTACTTGATTGTGTATCTATTCTACAGGATATGAAATTCTGTTCTGGGACACTATTGCTGTTTTTCTGTGTTGGTTGATTGAATCTCCCTTTGGCTCAGGCTTTTAAGTGCATCTTACCTTTTATAAAGCACTTCAGGACCATCTTCCTTGTAATTTCCTCTTCTTTGAAATCAGATCCCACTCATCTTCATTCCTTAATAACTACTAAGGTGATGGTCATCTGTTTCCCTTGCACTTACGCTTTCAGTCTTTGTAGTCCACAACTATGTCATTTCATTTACATACATACATGCATGCTATGTTCTTCTCTGCTCAGGGCAAGACAAAATGTTACAGAGAGCGTATCTGCAAAGCCATTCCAAATTTTGTAAAGATAGAAATACTGGTTAGTAGGGGGGGTACACTGGCCACAACAGTAGGCTTTTATCCGTACCTTTAGAAAGCAGCCGAATTTCTTCAGTGCTGTTCTGTGTCTTTCCAGTTTGGCTTGTTATTTGGGACCAGATTAGATCCATTAAAAACAAAGCTTATTCCCATTTTCTATACTCATACCCTGGATCTCAAATGCCTTGGCTCCCAAACGATCAAAACCTGGAAGTGAGTGTTCTGTTTTTTGAACGATTTTCAGAAGCAGAAAGTCAAGCACTTCCTGCAGCCAATCAGAAGCTTTGGAAGTCGAATGGCCCTCTGGAACAGATTCCGTTTGACTTCCGAGGTATGACTGTAATGGGGGATCTAAAAATGGCTGCAGCTCCATCCACATTTTCACAGAATTGAATGAAATTGGCAGGCATGCAGTCGCCTCTTCTAAGGGACAGAAGCATGACAAATTTTGGAATGAGAACTAGTGTGAATCTGCCACAAGGGCCAGCGTTACCATTCAACAGGTTTGGGGGGATAAAGCCTCTTTTCTCATTGACTTGAATGGGGAAAGGGGTGGAGGAGAAATAGAATAGGCCGTGCCCCCCCTTATTATTTGTTTGTTTGAGCCTGCCTTTTTTCCTGACAGGGATTCCAGGCAGCTTACAGAAAAACTAAGAACAGTTAAAAACATGGAAAAATAATAATTAAAAAACAATCACACACACACTCACTCACTATATATGTATGTATGTATAAATCTATTTAAAACATACAGATAATTGCAATAGAAACAGCATGGGACCAGCCCTTTCATCACAAGCAGTTGGTTCCCAAAAGCCTGTTGCATCAAGAAAGTCTTCATTGCTGACTGAAAGGCAACAAGGAGGGAGCCAGTCTAACTTCTTTAGAAAAGGTGTTTCAGAGTTTGGGAGCAGCCCCCACCAAGAAGGACCTTTCTTGTTATCCCAACGGTCATTTTGTCAGTGTGGGACCAGCCTTTGTCCCCCCCCCCATGGATTTTTGGAGATACAATGGAGATCTCTCAATTTCTTGCATTCAGGAGGGAATAGATTTGCATGGGAAAGTGGTTAATTTTTTCCTGCAAATTGCTGTGAGAAAATAATTGACTATGATAAAAAAACCTAGACCTGTCTGCCATAATAAAAGATCCCCATCTCTCCCCTCTTGAATTCTGGGCTTCACCACCACTCAGCTTTTTTCTCAGAAAACATAATAATTGTGTGGCGTTTCCGAACCATCTTGAAAGGCAGCCCCACGTTTAACATGTTGCAGCAATCTAACCTAGAGGTTACCAGAGCACAGACTACAGAAGTCAGGCTCTCCTGTTCAGATTGTGGCACAGACAGGCCACTGAGGTCCCCTGAGCCTCAGGCAATAGCAGGAGATCCAGACGTGCCCCCAAGCGACATACCTGATCTCATCCAGCCCATTACCAAGGCAAGGCAACGATCCAGCACTTCCACTGCCACATCTGTCGATGTAAAGGAGTAGAGCTGTTCCATCAGCATATTGCTGACTAGGGCGGGGCGATGTCTGGTTTTCCACATCACGATATATCACCAGCTAAGTATCGCAATACCTCAATATATCACGACCTATCTGCGGTGGAGGGCCTTTACTAGTAAAGTTGCATTTGCTTCCCCACTCAGAGGTCTAAGTGGAATCTGTGCATGCATATAAGCCCCATGGAGTTCAACTAAGCTTACTTCTACTTTCCTGGGAGTAAGTCTCATTGAATTCAGTAGGGCTTGCTTGTAAGTAGACGCGCAAAAAGCCCTCATCACACCATCCCTTGATATGGAGGAAAGCTAGGGGGAACCAACCATGTAAACACCACCAGAAAATAAAAACAAAAACTCTTCCTCATCTTTTTTCCACTGGTGGGGGTGAGTGTGAGAGAAGAAGGAAGTGCTTTCCAGTTCTTTGTCTAGTTATTTATTTACTTTGCCTTGTTTACTTTGCTGCTGGATCTTTTCTTATTGGCTAGGAGGAAGAGAGCAAACATAGCAGGAGACAGGGGGCCTGCAAATTATGTGCAAAGTATCTGTAAAGTATCAGTTCAGCTGAGCTACCCCCTGGGAAGCTGTCAACTTTCCACCTTTTGTTCAATGGTCTATTGCCTTGTTGAAACACTTATCACAATGTTATTTCAATATCCAATATGGGGCAAAGCCCTATTGCTGACAACATATTCCAAGACCCCACTCAGAGGTTTCATGTAAATGTTAAGCCTGAGGAATCACACACTGAAGGCTCCACGGAGCCGAAGAGTACTCCCCAAGTAACACCCTCTGGTCTGGAGACAACCATCCAAGTATGACTGGAACCACCACAGAACAGTGCCACCCACCCAGAACTTGGATAGCAGCTCCAGAAGAATACCATGGTTGATGGCAGAGGTCATTTTACAGGGCAACCAAAGCAGTTTCTGTGCCAAAACTGAGCACAAAACTCAATTAAAATGTATCTAGAAAATCGGTTTCCTCCAAAAGCACCTGGATCTGGTCCACAACCACCCACTCAAGAAGCTTGCCCAAGGGGAGATTAGCAACCGGCTGGTAATTACTTATTTCCCCAAAAGGCAGGGACCATCCCCTCTGCTAGTGAGACAATAACCACCTTCCTGGCCCAGCCAGCTGCCCCCAGCCAAGAGGGGCAGGGGTCCGGAGCACGGGGTCACGCTGGCTTACCCAAGGACCCACATCCTCAATCCTTACTAACTTAAACTCATCTAACATAAGACGACTAGACAGTGTGCTGAACGCCTCTCAAGATTCATCAGCTGTAACACTGGAGTCAAGGTCCTGGGCAGATGCAAGTGATTTTATCCTCAAAATGCTTTGCAAAGAAGTCACAGCGAACTACTGTCAGTTCTGTCACTTCCTTTATGCCAGACTGTAACAGGCCCCACACTACCCAGAAAAGCTCTGCTGGGTGGCACAACGAGGATGCAATGGAGGCAGCAAAGTAAGCCTTCTTTGCTACCACTAGGTAGGCTTGATGAGGAGCCCTCACCAGTTTTCAGTTGCATTGGAGTCTTCTTAGACTTGCGTTCCAGCCGTCTCCCCCATCTTGTTTCCTTGGCCTAAGCTCTGGGATATATCAGGGAGCCAAAAGAACTCCATGAAGTGGAAGAGGGCGCTCTGGAGTGATCGTGTCAACAGCCCACATCATTTGGATATTCCAGAGGTCAGCTAGGGCTTCGACAGGAGTGCATCATATCAGATGGAAAACACTCCAGAGCCACCTAGAAACCCATTGGATTCACCAGCCTCTTAGGGTGGCCCATCTTCCTGGGTTCCCCACCTCTGTGGAGGGGGAAAGGGGCTGAAAACCTGAATCTCAACAGGACGTGATCTGACCATGACAAGGGACTGATGTCAATATCCCCCTACTTTCAGATCACCCTCTTGCTGCCCAGTTGAGAAAACAAGGTCCAGAGTGTGGCCAGAGTTTTTTGTTTTACAAAACGAGTATCTGACACCAATACAATATCAAAGAGCATGAATTACTGAGCACCCATTTTAGGATATTTTCTTAAGGTGAAATGTTCCTCCCAGATACATGATTCGATGGTCACTTATTGGACAAATCAGCAGATGGTAAAACTATGGATAACTTTAATCATACCTAAAGAAATGTATTTCCACATTATACATGTTTAACAGGGGAAACAGTCCTTTAGGCTATATTCATGTTACTGATTACAAAGACGAATGTGCAGTGGCTCTTATCTTTCCTGCTGTTTCAGTATTTTCTTTTTAAGAAAGGGGAAAATGCTTCTCATGAAAACTGCCCTGATTAGGAATAATCTCTTTCATGCTTTTCAATAAAATTACACATTGCTTTATAGATTCAGAGGAATATTTTTGAATAATTTCTCAGAGGCCCAACTCTGCACACCAACATCAGTGACTAGAAAAGGTCATTTACCCAAGTTCTGAGTAGCAGCATTGCAAGTTTAAGGAACTATATGTTTTGCAACAGATCTTTAAGACACACTAGGTACAATCCCGCCAAAGGTGAAGTACTTTTAAAGTATCATTGATGGCAAAACTTATGTTTAAATATTTCCCATTCAAATCGATGGGACCTAAAAGCATATAACTTTGGCTAGATCGTAACAATTGCACAGCCAAATGTCTTACACTGATAAAATCTATGAAAATCATGGTGCAATTTCAGGGCTTTCATTATCAAAGTTTACAGCTTTTACAATAATGGCAAATCACAAGCACCTGATGAATTTAAATGGATTCTTTCATATGGCACAGGTAACTGTTGAGGCAGGAAATGTTTTGCACAACATATGCATGAAACTACACAAACATTTATTCATTTCTGGCTTTAGCGGTAATTTATCACAGTAACCCAAAATACATTTCACTTTTATGTATGAAACCTAAATAAAATTTGATGACTATGGCTCTCTCAATTGATTCCCAGGCCAGTTACAGTATCAGCTGTGATCAACATGTCAGGAAGAAGTAGGCTAAAATAATAAACACACATTGTGTGTGGCATTTGCTTTGAACTAGTTCCTGAGGTACATGCACCCTCCCACCCAACAGGCATGCTGCAATCTGATATATACATTCTTTGATATAGAGCTAGCTAGCTAAGAAGGCTTTAAAAGCACTCTTCATAAACTATGCCTTTATCCCAGAAGAGTTGGTTTGCAAGAGTGTGATAATGAAATTGCAGCATGAAGTAAGTTGCTCTCATGGATTAGGTGCTAGAGCTTTGGGTAGTTCTCCCAAGTTATTACTTGAAACTTCATGTCACTTTATTATATAATAGTCTGAAATATCAACTTTCCACAGCAAAATCTAAAATTTAAAAAGATAGTTAAAAAAAACACTTCCCTTTCATTGCACCTCCATGTAAAATATTGGGTTTTAAAAATAATACACTGCATTTATATGTAGGCCATAGAATCAGCCTTGGGTTCAGTAAGTGCTTTGCACAATAAATGCAAACTAAAAACACTGTAGGCAAAAAAAGGAAGAGAAAGCAGCAATTTTAAAAAGTTAAATTAAATATAAGAACTTCAACAGTAGGTATAAACTGGCTTTATGCAATTACCTTTGCTCAAGTGCAGGACTTTTTTTTCAGTTCCAGCAAAGGCAAATATTTATGCGTCTTAAAAGTTCTATAAAGACCAATTTTATTGCCAATTTTTAAGTGTTCCAGTAAACATACCATTAATTTTTACTAGACATGAATAATTTTTTGAGTGAAAATAATCTTAATAGTGATTTCTTCTAAGTTTCAAGCATATCTCAATTCCAGATATACAGTACAATTTCAGAAAAGAAAACATTGTCAAGAGTTAAGAAAACAACCTTTTCTCCAACCAACATACACAATTTTCTTCTTGTATTGACGGTGAACTCACCATTTGACATGAACTATTTTGAAGCTTGTTATCTTCTTCAGAACAACATGGATACAGAACAAGCACATTCCAGGTTTTTTGATGTTTTATCAAGTTACCAATCAACATTGCATACACAATCCATGGTCCTGCCTTCTCCCTTCATCATCTTGCATAGCGCTTAATGTAATCTTCCACTTTAGATCGGAAATCCTCCTACACCAGTGAGGGGGGGGGGGAGGAATAGAGAAAGATTTGTCTGCAGAAATATCGGTAACATTTTTGCTGAAAGAAAGCATCTGCACTTGGAAATATACGCATTTCAGCCTGCCAATACATGTAAAGAAATAGAATGGTATGACTCACTACATTAGATTGTGCAGAGAGATATGAAACTTCAAACATCTGAAGCTTGTGTTTCCGTATTTCATGGAAAGTAGATTTAGGAGGGATTGGGGGGGGGGCGAAGACTGAATGCCCAGGCCCCCTTCTAATTCTTTTAATTGCCAGGTGAGCTTCCTGGTGAGGTGCTGGCCTGGGTGATGGGCCATTAAGGAACGGGACAAAGGAAGGTGGTCTGTGCGGGATGGCAAATGGGTAGTTAGGACAAAAGGCCAGAGTTGAGAGTTGAGTGATGTGAGCTAGAAGCTAGCAGAAAAGCTGCAGATTAGGAAGCCAGAGAGTGTGATGCTTGATTTTTGTTCGAATCAAAGGTTGCGGCTATGGGGGAAGAAAGGTCATATTGGGATGTTGATGCTGTAGGTTCAGGTTGTATATATGTGTAAGTAAACCATATATCATTAAGACACCGCAGGCTCCACTGTGTCTCATTCTGAATGAAACATGAACCCTGGGTGTCACAGACTGGCTTGACGCATACAAATGGTAGGAAGAACCAGCTGGGGAACCCCAAAGGGAAGAAGGCTCAGAGCCCAGGTATTGGTGGTGGGAGAAGACGACGACTGGGAGGAGTTGGAAGCTGAAGAGTTAACAGGGTTTAGTGAGCAGGGAGAGTTTGTGGCAGAGAGAAGTCCAGAATCGGAACCAGAAGCTGAAGCAGGAGAGGAAGGAGGCCAAGAGGCAGAGAGGAGTCCAGCTGGTGAAGAGGTGTGGTTGTCTGCCCCTCCTGCTACAACAAGTTCCCCTCTCCCTGGTCTCCCAGAAGCAGAAGGAGCAAAAATTGCAGGCACAGTCAGAGATTGCTTGGGAAAAGCCCTGGAGAGGAGGGGACTCCAATCGCTGTGGGAAGGTGGGGACCTTCAGTTTCTGCTACTGAAGATGAGTTGCTATGCTCATTAGGCCTGGCATTCCTGTTTTCTCCTAATCAAGAGTTAATTCCACTTGCTTCGTGTAACTAACAGCTGGCTTGCTTCTGTTGGTAAGTGCATGGAACCCCTGGAATCTCATACCACTCAGAATGAGGTGGCGTGCAAATAGTACGTTCCAGTGGTCCTCAACGGGTCCAGACCCAAGATCTACCTGACTCCCAACATGTATTGTGGGACCCAGCTTCACGTATTCATTTTTGATTTAAAACTTAATAGCACTAATAAGACAGTTCACTTCTATTGAAATGGTAATTCACAAAGCAACATACATAGTGCTACTTTGGCATTAGTATGAAATGAAAACCAGTGATTTTTACACTTTTTCTTAGCCAAAAGGCTGAGAAGCTATTGAAAACCAGTGACTGATTGACTCACCATTTCAATGAGACATCTGAGCAAACATTATTTCAGATTTAATTCCAGTGGGGGGTGATACGTGAAAAGCTAACTCACAGCTCACCTTGTACAACCAAATCGGGGTTTTGTTTTTGTTTGGAGGATCACCATTGTTGAGAAGCCTGCTCACAAAGACAGGTGCTACCAAATGGCAATGGGTGAATGACTGCTTCACTTGCCAATTCTAAGTACACTTCACTAACTGGTATCCAAAACTTTGGTAATATTAGTTGCCGAAATTGCACTTTTAAGGTTGTGCCACAACAGAGATCAAGGATTCTTTTCTGCAACTCCTTGTCTTAATTCCTGGCGGCTCTGTGTCCACAGTGGATGCTTGTCTTCACTTAGATACCCTCCCACAAATTTGTTTTTTAGCTTGTGTTCTGGTGAGCTACAAGGGTGGGGTAGATTTTAGCGTGTGGAGGAGGGAATTATTGTTGCTTTTCCTCCGAAGAACAGAAGACCGTTCCTCCTTCTACCCACTACAAAGAATACATCTGCATTATAGTCCCAGCATACTTCCAGTTGTAGAAGAAGTCTAGAAAGCCAGAGAAACAGACCAGAAAGTGAACAGAGCGTCCTTACTCCATAGGGAGCTATAGGAAGGTGGGGCATACAGTTGGCCAGAAAAGTCTTTCTTGTAAAAGAAAGTTCCATTCCTTTTTCTTCTGCCTGCATCTCTCTCTGTTTGCCTCTCTCCTCCCTTCCGCAGGTGATGAAGGCTGGGTTTCTTCTTCCTCTGCCTGGCTCTGTTGCTTCCCCACTTGTTTTGTAGCTGATGGAACTAGGGTTTCTTCTTCTCCAGCTGTCTCTGCTTCCCTGCTCGTCTTGCAGCTGAGAGAGACGGGCGTCTTTGTACTTTCCTGCCTTAATATCTCCCCCTCCTGTGCTGCAACGTGCCAGGAAAGCTGTTGCCACCAGTGGAGTCGAGCAAGTGTAATTGAATTCACTCAAGTAAAATGTGTGTGTGATGTGATTACACTGTACTGTGAAGTTACTGAAAAGCCTTAGAGATGTGGAAAGTGAATTACAGAAAAGTCTTTTTTGCTTTTCATCAACAACTGGCAATTCTTAAGTTCTGCATCTGAATTTCTAGTAGAAAAGCAGTGATTTAAATACAGCAGAAACCCTCATGAAGATGCTGCTGCTGCTGCTTGTGCATAACTTCCTGAAAAGGTGGCAAGTTCTAAGTGAGTGAATAAAAAACAGGGACTGATTC
The DNA here is from genome assembly GCF_965112155.1 of Podarcis liolepis. Classification (NCBI taxonomy): domain Eukaryota; kingdom Metazoa; phylum Chordata; class Lepidosauria; order Squamata; family Lacertidae; genus Podarcis; species Podarcis liolepis. The sequence goes on from NC_139554.1 coordinate 136,021,431, forward strand.
ATGCAGCTACTGGACAGATGGTCCCTTTGTGCTCGACTGTCAGGTGTGCAATGCAACCTAATTTGTCCATTAGCACTAACTGTGATTTGTAATGAACTGAACCTTCTGCCTTCTTCCCCACCCCAAAAATATTAATTGCCAAGCAGTAGTACACTTTGCATCACACACAAAATACTGAAGCTGAAATCCAACAAGATATACCCTGGGTGTTCCTAGAGACATAGGCACAAGCCGCGTTTTTCAGGTTGTCCTGAAAATAGGAGACCCCACATTCCCTTTAGTGCCAAAAGCAACATGCCGTACAGCGTGGCAAACAGGTCCTAGTAGACATTAACCCTTTTTTTGGTATCTCAGTCTGATTCAAGGTATTCAGGTTACTGTTCAGGTTTGCATGGTGGTGGCTAGACAGCAAACCTTTATAGTAGCAGAACTGAATTTGTGGGCCCTCCTTCCTGAACAGTTGAGAAAAGGGGTTTGTTTGTTGTTTTGGAAAAGATGTAAGACATGTCTTGATTGCACCTGTGTTCTCAATATTGTTTTCTATTATTCTGGTTATATTGTTGGTATGGAATAATTCTTTCTGCTAACGGAAATGGCTTTGATTGTCCCAGGAAAGTAATACACAGTGGGACCTTGGTTCTCGAACAGCTTAGTTGTCAAACAAATCGGCTCCTGAACGCTGCAAACCTGGAAGTAAGTGTTCCATTTTTCGGAAGTCAAACGTCCAATGCGGCTTCCGCTTGAGTGCAGGAAACTCCTGCAGCCAATTGGAAGCTACACCTTGATTTTCGAACAGTTTTGGGAGTCAAACGGACTCCCGGAACGGATTACGTTTGAGAACCAAGGTACCACTGCAATAAAAACAATTCATAAAATAAATAAAAAAGCAACTAAGTTATAAAGGACACACTAGAAACTCAACAGATGCCTGATCTGTCACCTACTTCTAAGTCCCTGCAACAGCAGAGATCTTTAGATAGTTTCAAAACATTCATTCTCCATTATTTCCACCCATGACTTCCGTTGGCTATTTTAGAAAGGTGGGTGGGGTGCAAGATGGCATGAAGGACTCTACACTGCAACCTTTTGTTGTATCTTGTCCACACCCACACCCATACCCCTTACTTTCAAAATGCATTTATGTCCCATCATTCCTCCAAGCTGTAGGAGATTCTCTCCCTCCCCATTTCATCTTCAGAATAACCTTTTGGGTAGGTTAGGCTGAGACACACAGAATAGTCCAAGGTAACTCAGTGAGGGATTTCAACTTTGGTCTCCTAGGTCCTAGTCCTAATGATAAAACTTGACAATCCAATAAATTAGTCTTAAGGCAAAAGTGCATGCCAGCTGCTGAATCACTATTACCACCGCAAAATAACTCAGCAGCGTGGTAAGGATATACCCAAACCCTGAACACTTGTGCACATTTATGCATTGGGCTGGATTTCACAATGAAAAGGCAGTTTTATGTCTAGTGCTAGAAACTGAAACTCAATCTCAAAAATGTTCTGGAAAGCACAAGAATTGCTAGAGAATAGCATTGCAGAGTCATTCCATATCAAGTGATCCATTTTTTTTTTTTACCTCATGTAACCCAATTTTCTTAATATTTTGTACATTTGTTGAATGATCAAAACTAAGTTTAAATCTAAAAATGTACATTTTTATCTCATCCCGTTTTTAAGTTATGAGGGTTTGAAATTTCAAAAAATTGACCACTTTGGCCTACACAAAAACCTTAAAAGCTCAGCCCAGAATTGAGATATTTCAAAACTAAAAATATCAATCTTCTCAGAACTTCATGGTCTTTAATATGATGTGCCACATCATGGGCTTACATTAACGTCTACATTTAAGTTACAATTTTTTTAAAGAAAGTGATTAAAAAATTAATATGAATAAAAATTTCCCAAAAAAATATATTTTACCATTTTCCAAGAATCGATTTCCGCAGCATGGGCCAACAGTATTGTTCTACAATTGTTTGTGCAATCAGATTCTACCTATGGCTCTTTGGCTATAACTCATTACTGTTCTTATTGTATGACACAATAAACTTTATAGAATTCACAGTATAATCATGGTGGTTTGGATAGAAATATGCAAGTGCACAAGTTGAATATACTTCTGCTCGTAGGGTGTTCCTTCCCCTCCCCCAATTCTTCCCACTCATTGCACCTTGCTCTTGCTCCCAGTCACTGTGGGGGGTCACCGAACACTCTGGCACTAGTGGGGGTGGGGGTGGGCACAGGGGCTTGCAGGCAGAAAGAGTAGACCCAGCATCCTGCACAAACGTTAATGCCATATCATTGTGCAGTGGAGAAGGTAGATCCAAGATCAATTGAATACTTTTTAAATGATGCTTGTTAAATATTGATGCACAGAAATCATTCCCTGTCAAAGGCTACACAAGAGATTAGAAAATTGAGCCGTATTCTCATAAGATAATATATTTAGTACATTGCTACTCACCTTGTCGCGTAAATGATGCTCTGCAGCTTCAATATTCAAAGGATCATCAAAATTCAAGAGATCCTGAAGAGAAAAAACCGGACACTTAAGAAAATGGTTGGCTATAACTATCACACAAATGAACTTTGAAACTAACCCTTTCTACCACACGACAAACTGTTTATGATGTGGTATAATGGTCTGATGTCAGATGCCTCATACAGAATGTACAAGCTCTTGGACTGACTCAATGAGATCTCTGGAACCCCATCCATGGAATTTAACTAAAATTCTTATATATACGGAAATTCATAATACAAATTGAAAATCTAAGCACTCAGAGGCTATATACCAATGTTTTACTATTAAGGTGTTTGCAAAGACCTGGTTCAGATGCCACAACCATTCATGATGCGCCCATTCATGATGACTGAACAAAGATGATCTGTGACACTTAACTGAGCCAAACAGATTGAATTTAACACAGAGCAACAGCTGGATAAGAATTAGATAAATAAATCTGGAACCTAAAGGCAAACCAAAACCCTTACGGAAGCCTACTGCAATTTTTTTACTTTAAGACTTTAAGAATCAGGTTGCTATGCCTTATCACAAACAGCTTATGAACATCCACTCCTCCATTTCTACAAAGGTTCACCATTCGGCAGGTTGCGTGTGCATGTGCACACATGCTGTTATCCAAGAACTGGGTGAACAATACTTCAGTTCCAACAAGTAACCATGTCAACATTACGTCTCCACAAAATAAATATGTCCATAATTCCATTAACTTTTCACTCAATAAAAACAATGATGAAGTTACCCTATAGGAGAAAGCAACACTCCCAATCTAGCTAAAATTAGTTAAAACAAGGCTGCAGTTCTATAAATTTGTACCTGAATGAATTCCTTCAGAATAGATATGTATACAAGTGAACTATAAATCCTATGAAAGCAATAGGACTTAAGTGGTTTCAATGGGATTTCCACTATTTCCGTGAGGCTCAATTCAAAGTGTGTGTAGGATTGCAGTCTCAGATATGACTAATTTTAGCTAGTTTTACTAGACAATAAGGTCCAAAGTTCCAAAATTCTCTCTGCAACAAACACTACTACTCTTTTGCAAGAAGGCTAAAATTTAATCTTGTTCAAATCAAAGCAGCCTGAGAGTTGACAATCTCATTTTATTGAGATGTGCTGGAATCCAGAAAAAGAAGTATCCCATAAGAAACTGGAGAAATATTAGTTTGGGACATTCTAAAATGAAGCGTCATATTGAACTGATTGAGTATCAGAACTGGCAATGTTGGAGGCCTGCAGAGGAAATTTGAAGGAATACCATTAGCAGATGGCAGAACGCTGCATACCACCTGCAGCTAGGAGTTACGATGGAGTGTATCTGCCAAATGTTGGAAACAACTGTATTATACATAATTGGCAGAAAGAAGGTGGAAGTACCTCTCCCCCCTTATTATTTAAGTTTTTTATAGTTTGTTTTGATTAATATTAAATTAAGTATGAGATGAGATAATAATATGATATGAAGATACACACAGAAAAAAAATGATAGAAGAGATCTGTGTGAGAGACAGAATCGAGTGGTTTTTCTCAGGGTGTGAGGCTGATAAAGATGGGAACTGTCCCAGGTGGGAGCTGGGAAGATGTGGATTTATGTTGGTGAACTGAAAATTAAGATAGAAGGTTGAAAAAATATGAAATTTTGTTTTTGTGTGAGAGTGTGTCCCCCATCCATTTCTTTTCCTTTTTATTACTTTGCTCTTTTTGAATATTAGCTTTGTTTGGTTTTTATTATATGTTGAAAACCTTTAATAAAATTGAATAAAAATGATACTGTTTCTTCCTCTGAGTAGATTGTCAATACCTTATAAAATCATTAGATTTCCCAGCGTCAAAGACATAAAAATAAACCATATATCTCCACTTCAGATTGCAAGTTGGATAGCAGAGCAGAAATATGTTCCATCTGATGCTGTAACTACATAACTTTAAAGCATAGCTGTCAATATTTCCCTTCTTAAAAGGGAAATTCCCTTATTCCGAATAGAATTTCCCTTAGAAAAAGGGAAAAGTTGACAGCTATGCTTTAAAGGGGAAAAAGTAATTAAGACCTTATTTATCCTTCCTTTTACTTTCCAGAAAAATAACATGAATGTTTGATCACAGAAATGTTAATTTAAAGAAGCAAGAGTACATAGATTCAGATTTGTTTATATCTTATCATCCCAGAAGTTTACATAAGGTAACTGTTCCCTGACAGTAACATCCATAGAAGTTAACTGAGAGCCTAATAAAACCACAACATAAACTTAAAACGCCAAATTTACAGAAGAGTCGGGGTCAACCCAGGATCCACCGGGACAGCAGATCCCGATGTGGATCATTATTCCTCTTTTTCTTTAACAGGGAGGAAGGCGCCATTTTGGAGTTCACCTTAGGTGCCAGAATGCCTGAGAAGAGTACATACTTTCTTGTCAATGTGATTTGCTAGGGGAAGTAGGCTCCTGATGTTTATAAGGACTACAAAGAGTCTTGTAACACTCTGAAGAGAAATAATTTCATTAGGGCATAAGCTTTAGTACAGTCTACCTAATCAAGTGCATGCAATGAGACTCTAGTTCACTGAAGCTTAAATAAGATGATGATATTTCAGGCCCTACAACACCTTTGATGCAACAAATTCACATGGTAACTCTTCTAGAAGCTGTAAGCACTGTTTTCTTTTGCAAAGGGAAAGTGTGATGAGGCCAACTGAAAAAGATCTCAGCCAGTGCACTTGTTACTTACAGTAAATAATGAATTTAATCCCCAAACAACATCCTGAAAAGAAAAAGAAGTGGATTCAGTCAAAGAAGTTGAACAACGCATTCTTACTTATATTGAATTCTAGCACAAAATGTTCAGTAAATGTTGAGCTTTCCATAAAGAATGTAAAAAACAACAACACCCGACCCTTATGTAAAGCATTTAATTTCAAAGTATCTATGAGGCAAAGCGAACCATTTCCAGCATGACCATACGGTGGAATAGGCTTTATCCCACTTCTCCCAATACTCCCTTCTGCCTTAACGAGACAACCTCTCACATTCACTTCATAGGTGAACAGGGGCATATGCCTCAGGGAAATCAAAACTTTCATAGAACACAAAAAAATACAGCTTGGGTTAAAAAAATAAACAATGAAACCACATTTAGGTCCCATTTATTTATTGGAAGAAGCAAGAAACTAATCTTATTAGAGAGCATGTATTCACCATTCAAATCAAGGTAACAATTTTTTTTAAAAAAATTGCCCTGAAGATTTATACAAATGTTTCTGATTTATGAATGTTTTCACCTGATAAAGATTATCACATTTGTATGTTTAATACTACCTTTAATGTTCTAGTTGGAGCCCAGCCAGTGCCATCAATTGAATGTTCTCTCAATAAACTGAAATAAAGATGCAAATACATATTATTCACTGAATTCATATGTGCTTTGCTTACTCTAGGATTTAAGGGACAAATTAAATGCACAGACAACTGCTTGCTAAGGAATGACAGAAATTTTGATATTAATAGCCGAAAAGTCATTTGGGTATATGTGTACCCTTACATATAGGTGACTGCGCACAAACTTGGCAAATAGTGTAAGCAGCTGGTCTTGTCCCACCTCATATCATTTGCTCCCACAATTTTGTATCAACTGTTGTGATTGCAATTTGTTTTAATCTGTTTTTAATGTTGCATTTGACATTGCAGTAACCAGCCCTGGGCCTTTGTGGTAAAGGGTGGGTAATGAATCTAACTAATATAAAATTGTAAGATGTTGTCACACTGCAGTTCACTTGGCCACAGACAGGTGACGCTGCAAACCACAGTGTGGCAAAGAGGTGGTGGATGGGCAGCCCAAGCAAAGCCACCAGACTGGGTCACAGCAGCAGCCACCCTGCTCTGCTGTCAGTCCTCCTTTCAGCCCTGGGACCTCTGCCTCCAGGATCCACATCTCCCAACTGGCTGGCTCTGCTATCGGTCACTTTGGAGAAGAGAAGGAAATATTATCCCCACCCACCAATTCATTGCAGGGGGGGGGGCTTGCAATCCCCCAAAGGGCTTTTGTCATAACTTTGTGTGTGGTAGTTGGAGAAAGTATTGGGGATGAGTTCCCTGGTCATTTTCTGCCAGCCTTTGTCCTGTTTCAGGCTGTTGTGGATTTGCAAAACCCCAAAAAGTTTTTTATCTTAGTGTTGGAGAAGCAATTGGGATGGTTTACCTAATTGCTTCTCTGTCTATCTGGTAGCCTGGACACGCATTTTCAAGGGAGAGAAAGGTGACCAAGAAATGCAGTTGGGTAGATCGAGAGAGGAAGGGAGGTTTGTGTCTGTCTGCCTGTCTGTGGTGAGTGCATGTGTGACCAACAGAAGGTGAGTTCTGGGTGCAAGTCATTTGATTCCCCTCTCTGATTCTTCTTCACTGTTTGTTTAGACTGGCTTGCACCTTTTCTTTTCTTTTCTTCCTCAGTGAGATTCCCTGCCCACTTGGTAGCAGCAAATGCAATGCAACTGCAAGCCTAAGCCCAGTCCCACTTATTCCTCTGCTGGGCCTTTTCAGTTGATGGAGACCCACCAACCTTTGCTGGCCGCAATATGGTGTGTATCAGTGTCTCACATGTGCATAGGTTAAGGGAGGAAAGTGAAATGGCACCTTTCCTGTGGGAAATGCCTGTGTACATTCAGCTTGGTAAGATGTTGTAGCCTCTCTTCTTTTATTGCAGCAGGTTGAACTTGCTCTTTCATAGTTAGCAAGATCCAAACAACACAGCATTTAAAGCAAACAAAGCTCTTGGCAGAGAGTTGGCTGCGTTAGCCAGGTTGGTTCAGCTACAGACCGTCATAAGACAGGCTTCTGTATGGGTGGTTTGTTTGTTTGTTGTTTTACAAACATTACTGCCTGGTGTGGAGTTTGAGCAAACCAGGAGACACTTTTCATGCATACTTATGCTATAGTAATTCCCACTTGGGGAGGAGCCATTTGACAGTGATATATACTCTTTCTCTTCCACCTACATACAGTGGTGCCCCGCAAGATGGAAAACCCGCTAGACGAAAGGGTTTTCCGTTTTTGAGCTGCTTCGCAAGACGATTTTCCCTATGGGCTTGCTTTGCAAGACGAAAACATCTTGCAAGTGTTCCGATTTTTTCCCGCTCCCCCCCCTTTTTCTAATCCGCTAAGCCGCTAATAGCCTTTTAGCCGCTAATCCGCTAATCCTTTAATAGCCGCTAAGCCTTAAATAGTCGCTAAACCGCTAATAGCACTAATCCGCTAAGCCGCTAATAGGGTTGCTTCGCAAGACGAAAAAACCACTAGATGAAGAGACTCGCGGAACAGATTAATTTCGTCTTGCGAGGCACCACTGTACTCACAAGAAATAGTCATTTCATCTACTGGCATTTAACTCTGACAATAGAATAAGAGAAGTGAGCTATAAAAATTATTTATTACCTTAAACAGATTTCCCCTGTCTCCGTGATGTTGGGATGCCAGATTCTAGTCAAACATTTCACTTTGGGAGGCTGCCAGAAAATAAAACATAAGATTACAAAGCTGCCCAAGCTGAAGGACAAATCAGGAGATCACATTGTACTGGACATCCGCTCTTCAGAAATCTGCACTGTGTGCCCCCCCCCCAGTTACTTATCTAGAGAACAGACAGCACCCATCCTCAGTTTTGTAGCCGATGTCTTTTCCTATCAAGTACTCATATTTTCTAGCAAGGTTTGTGTTGCAGGAATAAGTTCTAAATGAGACGACAACATAATTAATTGCACCAGGTGTGCTTGAGCTGGAACATATGAAATACCTGAGCTGGCTAGGAATTTGCTGACTGTCTCATTTGGTTGCATGTTAGAAATCTGGCTAAGAGAATGGTCCACGAAGCTAAGTGAAAAGATCCCCCTTTACATACAAGAAGCAGGGTACAAAAAGATAGCGAGGGCACTGAATGTTCCTAGAGACACCACTGGAAGCATAGTTCACAAGTTCAAAGTTAAAGGAACAGTGGCCATCACAGTCACCTGACTTGAACCCCATAGAAAATCTCTGGTGGGATTTGCAGCACGCAAACCCCAGAATATTACTGAACTAGAGGCCATTGCTCATGAGGAATGGGCTCAGGCTCCTCAGGAACGCTGCCGGAAGCTGCTGTCTGGCTACGCATCTCACTTGCAGCAGGTTATAGCAGCGAAAGGCTGCTCTACTAAATACTAAAGATGCTTGCCATGAAGGGGTTGAATAATAGTGAGACTGGAGAAGCCAGTAAAAGTTGCAATTTCAGCTGAATTTGGGGGACCCACTTGAAGCAACCACTGTGTTGAGCTATTTCAATTGCTTTTGTCTGATCTGTTCATTGCAAACAGCTGAAAGTCTGTAATTTTTTTATAATAAACCAAATTGGCAATGGGGGTTAAAAATTTTCAATTGCAACTGTAAATCCCCATTGCATAGAGAATATTCACTGCCGTTGGGCTTTATTTGCTGGTTAGCATTCAAGGAGGCAATTTGCAAGTAGCAGAAGCAAAAGTTTAAGTTGCTCTATTGCCAGAGGAAAAGTCAGTACAGTGGTACCTTGGAAGTCAAACGGAATCCGTTCCAGAAGTCCATTCAACTTCCAACTTTCCAAAATGTTCGGAAACCAAGGCATTTCAGGTTCCAAAGAACGTTCACAAACTGGAAAACTCACTTCCGGGTTTGGGGTGTTCGGGAGCCAAAATGTTCAACTTGCAAGGCGTTCAGGATCCAAGGTACGACTGTATAGCTAAACAATTTAGCCACAGGCTCTAGAAAGATGCAGTGCTTTCAATTTTGAGAACGAGGTGAAGATGGCATGCTTGTATAATGCACACAAAAGGACAAATGTATCTTGCCAAACTTCACAATGTAATTATAAACAGGAAGTTTATGTGGATCTTTTATTTACTAAACAAGATAAAAAAAATCGGGGGGGGGGGGGGGATGGACCCCAACAGCGTCTTACATTCTACAAAGTCTCCAAAAATGCAGGGTTGTTTTTTTTAAAAAATTGATCTCCTTATGTTATTATGAAGTGACTCAACTCAAACTGTTTCCCCACCTTTTGTGAAATTATTTTTTTTATTTGCACATCTATTTTCCTTGGCAACTTCTCAGTAGGCATCCATGTACATAGAAAAGAACCTACAAATCATAATACCACATCCCACAGATTGTGTTTTGTTATACAGTCGTAACTTGAATCTCGAACGCCTTGGCTCCCGAACAAATTGCATCCCGAAAGATCGAAACCCAGGAGTGTTCTGGTTTTCAAATGATTTTCGGAATCTGGACATCCAACTGGGCTTCCGATTGACCGCAGGCGCTTCCTGCAGCCAATTGGAAGCCGCACTTTGGTTTCCGAACGATTTGAAAGTCGAACAGACTTCTGGAACGGATTCCATTTGACTTCCAAGGGACAACTGTACAGTGCTACCTTGGGTTACATACGATTCAGGCTACAGACTCTGCTAACCAAGAAATAGTACCTCGGGTTAAGAACTTTGCTTCAGGATAAGAACAGAAATTGTGCTCCAGCGGCGCAGCAGCAGCGAGATGCCCCATTAGCTAAAGTGGTGCTCAGGTTAAGAACAGTTTCAGGTTAAGAACAGACCTCCGGAACAAATTAATTACTTAACCCGAGGTACCACTGTACTTGGTTTACATTTGTGGGGCGAAATCTATTTTTTTATCATCAGCAGCATCATCAAAAAGTGACGCATATTTAAATTTGCCATTTTAGTAACCCTCACTTCATGTTCCTTCTAATCCTTACCACATCAACATTGGCAAACACTAAGTAACATTTATGGCAGATTATGAAGCAGCTACAATCTACAACTACAATCCTTGAGTACACTTAATTCAGCTCTCTAGAATCTCGTTAAAAATAAATGCTCTTCAGTTCATATTATTTTTTTCCGTTGTGTGCATGAAGGTCTGAGTAGGTGCAAGGGTGTGGTTGTAAATGTAAGATTATTATTATCATTAATTTATTGATCACCTTTTATACAATTATCTCAGGGTAATATACAATAAAAACAGCAATTTAAAAGCATGAACAAGGAACAATATGGGAGGAAGAGACACTTAAAATAGCAATATTCGCTCTCCGCTTTATTCTGTGGCCAGATTCAGTCCCAGTTAACCTGCAGCCAGAAACTGCAATACGGATGGATGGAGGAGAGCTTTTTGTTTTGCTGCTTTTTTACTGAAGTGAGTAGCTCTTATAGTAACATTCTGTATTATTATTTTTTAGAAATCAGCTCTGCAAAACTCAGACAAATGTGACTACCAGACATATTTTAAAATAAGATGATCAATTCAAGTAATTTATTTTAACTATTAACCATCTAACTTAATTAGACTCGTTAGATTCTAAAGTCAATCCAATATTTCTATTTTCTCTCTCTTTCATCCCCACAAATCTTTGTATCACATACTTGAACTGATTTAAACAAACGGATTCTTTATAAACACTGGAAAATACAATTATAATATGCAGCTCCAAAATAATCCTTACTGGTAAAAACAACAGCTAACTCTTTCAGAAATTAATTTTATAGCTCTGCCAATCATATTCACACATTCAAACTTCAGCTGCTGTTGTGTATTTGACTGCAATTACCAGGCTTATTTTTTCATCCAGAAAAGGTGTGAAAAACATTAACAAGAATACTTATTTTTCTATAAAAGTTGATTATGCGAGGCAAAAAATACAACAAGAGCCTGGTGAGACTGTTGTAGCAGCTGCTATTTATATAATCCTATTCTCAGAAACCTTAAACCACAAACACATATGTGTACCTTTCACTTGAGAGCAAATCCAAGGGAGGCTAATTTTTTATTTCAGATTTTATCAACAATTTTATTTCTGCTTTCAAAATAATAATTAAAACAAAAACTGTCTAATGATTTACAATGGGCAGAGCAGGAAGCAGCTGAAGAAACTATCTAGTACAGGCACCCCCAAACTCGGCCCTCAAAGTGTTTTGGGACTACAATTCCCATCATCCCTGACCACTGGTTCTGTTAGCTAAGGATCATGGGAGTTGTAGTCCCAAAACATCTGGAGGGCCAAGTCTTGGGGTGTCTGCTCTAGTATCTCATGATTCTGACCTTCACATTTTCCCAGCATAAGCAGCAATGCTTTCCTCTCATTCTCCTTTCAGCACCTCCTGCTTGCTACAATTACCAGATCTTACATAAGGGATCCGCTTTATTAAATAGATCTTAACATTCAATTCAGAATGGTATCTTGCATGCTCTTCAGAAATAAAAAAAGAATATATTAGTATACTTTACGCAAAATAGTTTTCTCTTGATAACTGCAGAATTATACCCATATCTGATGAGATTTAATTCAAGAGAATTGCTCTTCAGTGTTGGAAATTTCCCAAGTATCATACAAAACTCATTCACACTTTTACAAATTCTTAATGGATAAAGAATATGAATAACCTGGGAGTTCTGGGTCTGCTGCAGGCTATGGTGGAAACCGAGGGTCGCTCATCCTGAGCGACCTAATTGCTGCAAGGAGGCAGAAAGGGAGCGCGGGCAAAGCACCTTCTCTAAAAAGCCCAGAAGGAACATTTGGGTTCTGAAGGGTCCAGCGGTGTCAGAGAACGCTCTCTAGGAGGGAGCAGCGAGAGCACCAAGATTGAACACAGACCTCACAGCAAAATGCCTCAAGTGCCCCCATTAAAGCAGCGACTTCTTTAAAAAGTAAAAGGAAATCGGACCAATTTGCACAAGATAATTTTAAAAAAATATATATTTAAGAAGAATTTATCAATTGGATCCACACCAGGGAGGTGAAGAGGATGTCCCCCCTGGGAAGTGGGTATGAATCGGCATGGAATAAAATCTGCAGGGGCTAAGAAAAGAATAAATAAATTACCCGCTAATGATTTTTCTCTTTAAGCCTTCCATTGGATGAATTGAATTAACACTGTGATTTGAGCTAATATTGGATGCATAAGTTTAAGACTTTATAGTGCTTTTCCAGCAAGCTTGCCAAACTGGAAATGAATTTTAGACATTGGGGTGGTAAGAGAAGAAAGCAGGATGTGAACTTTGTGAATTATTCATCTTAATACTTTAAGAAACATATTTATTTCCTTTGCTACTTTTTATGAACTAAAAGAGACAGAAACTGTATTTATGGATTTAAATTTTAAATCAGGACTGGTTTGGAAATATTTTTAGAGCACATCATAATCGGACGGTTAAATATTTTTATTTTTATTATTTGGGTCCAATAGAGATCAGAAACAATTTGGAGATGGGGCATTTTTTTTTTTTAATGAACCTTGTCTGTGTAATTGGTGGGCTTTTTGAAGAAGCTGAAGAAAAGGGAAAAGGAGAAGACTTGGTATGAAAAGATCTTAAACTTCCCCGCTCTCTCTCATAGACACACACACACACACACACACACACACGCATACACACACACACACACGTGGATATTATGAGGGCTTTTTGAAGATGCTGAAGAAAGATACACTGTGGAACAATACCGTTTTAGTGAATGGAAAAGGAGATTTTAAAAACTTTCACATGAGCTAAAAAAAAGTTTGGATTAAAGGTTATTTTATTTTTTATTTTCTTAGATCCTGGGAAATCTTGTGAATATGCTGCGATAAAGGAGGGAAAACAGGAAATAAGAAACCAAAACAATAGATAAGAGGGAAAGCAGAGTGAGAGAACAAGGACAGAAACACAAGCGACACAGTGTGGCTGGAAAAATAATTACAGGGTTTTTTTTATTTGGCTTTTTCTTTTTTTTTAGTACTTTCTCATAAGAAAGGAGAGCTTGCCACCTATTGGTATTTTGATATAAGTATTGATTTTCTTTTTATATAGAAATTGAGAACTGAAGTTTAAAATATTGTTTAAACTTACGGTATTTAAAACTATTTAGTTATTATGTAAAATAACAACTAAAAAATATTTTGCATTTTGAACCTTTTTTAAAAAAGGGAAAAAAACTTTTTTGATAAAATCATGGCTAATACAGCAAAAAACCCACCATGAGGCCCAACTACAACACCTGGTCAAAGAAAAGGTTCAATTACAGAAGGGGACACAAAGTCTGATTTAACGATAATTTTATTAGAAATGAGGAAAGAAATGAAGGAAGGAATACAGAGACTGGAACAGAAAACAGATAATAACACTGCTGAGGTTGCAAATTTGACAACAGAAATTAAAGAACTGTCACATAAAACATTAGAATTGGAAAAACAGTGCAAGAATTAAAGCTTAAAACCTCCAATTTGGATGAATCTTCCAAGAAAGTACAAGTGAAGGCAAGAGACAAAAAGGGAGCAAGAGAAGTTGAAGAAAAAGATAGCATTAAAATAGCATTTGTAAAAAAGAAGAAGCTTTTCTTCTGGGAATTATAGGGGTAGTCCTACCTAAACAGTACAGAAATTTATTCATGTATGAAACTACAGTGGCAAGAATGTTATTTGCCCAAAAATGGAAAGAAGAAGTACTGATGAAAGAAGAATGGATACAAAAACTTATGGACTATTCAGAAATGGCAAAAATTACTGGAAAAATAAGAAATCAAGGTAACAAACTTTTTACAAAAGAATGGAAATGGTTTGTTGAATATGTACAAATAAACTGTGAACAGGTAAGAACATTGGCAGGATTACAGTGGTGCCCCGCAAGACGAATGCCTCGCAAGACGGAAAACTCGCTAGACGAAAGAGTTTTCCGTTTTGGAGGTGCTTCGCAAAACGAATCTCCTATGGGCTTGCTTCACAAGACGAAAATGTCTTGTGAGTTCCTGCGGGTTCCCCCCCCTTTTCTAAGCCGCTAAGCCACTTATCAGCTGATCCACTAAGCCGCTAAAAGCCGCTAATAGCGCTAATCTGCTAAGAAGCTAATAGGGTTGCTTCGCAAGACGAAAAAACCGCTAGACGAAGAGAATCGTCTTGCGAGGCACCACTGTATTGTAATAACCTGCAGTTTCATAAGAATACACAAATAAAAGAATAAGATAAGTTAATTTAGAATATGCAGGAAATGATAAAAATAAATTTAAGGAACTGCAGAAAGATGAGGAAGGAAGTCTAGTTTTGAAATGTTAAAATGACTGTAAAACTATTGAAATATATATAACTGAAAATCATATTTTTTTAAAAAAAGAATATGAATAACCTGGACAATATGGCCATAGTCAAGTACAGTGCCACACAGTTAAAAACCAACTGCTTTTCGAAGCCTATTGTAAAAGGAAACACAGTAAGTATTAAACTGTTCTAATTACTTACCACCATATTATAGGCATCAGGAACTTCAATTTCAAACTGAAATGTTCCATTTTGATAATAACCTTCATCTGTTAAAGGAAAAACAGAAGCTTAAAGGAAATATGCAACAGCACAGAAAAGACAGTGATCTAGGGACGTTACAGGTGAAATCCAATGGTGTCCATCTGCCAACGGAAGGAACGGTGTGTTGGGGGACACTCTGGAGCAGATGTGGAGGGTCGGGGTTGAGGGAGAGAGAGGAAGGGAAAGCCCTGTTGGATGTCACCCTCTGCTCATAATTTTTTTCTAACCAAAGGTGGTGAAAGTCCAAGACAACTGGCTTTAGCACCCTATGTTCTTAAGCATATTTCAGCTAGATGAGGCTTATGGTCAAAGTAGATGTGATGGCAGCAGAACATAAGGAAAGTCTTGCTAGATCAGTACAACATCCTGATCTCATAGCAGCCAACCAGATGGCTACGGGAAGCCCAAAAGGCAGGGCTGGGGAGGGAGGGAGGGAGTTCAAAGAAGGACGAAGGCAGACTAGAGTCAACTGGGATCATGGAACCTTGGAAGAATTAGAATGGACAACTGGGGAAACAGGGTAGTTCTGGGCAAGTGACCTGGGAAGTAAATGAATATGCATCTAGAATCACCACCCATATTTGTTTGTTCTGCCATATTGTGTGTTCTGCCTCCAAACTTTCATGACTTGAGAGGGGGAAAAGACAAAAGAATTGAGAGTTCTACTGCCAACACATCACCAGCACAACAGAGTTCTTCTACCAGTGCCATCTAGTGTCCACATCTATGAAGTTCAATAATTCCCAACTTGTCAAAACTAGTGAAAAATATTTTGGTCTATTACTCACTACACACTATAGTAGTGTAGTGTAGATGGCTTTCTAGCCATCTAAAAAGGAACCAAAAATTATACAGATAAAGCAACTACACTGACATGGTACCAAACCACATAATTATTTTTCATGCAAGCTGAACACTTACTACTTATCCTGCAAAAGACTCAAGAAATATGATCTCCAACCAGCATGATCAATGTGGCAGTACTAGTTAAACTACGCATTCTCTACATACTATAGAATATAGTATATGTAGAATACATATATTCGATACGTAGAATATAGTATAGAATATAGTATATGTAACAGAAAAACACAATAACCCCCGAAATAGTTATCTGGAAGAGTCAACTGAATTATCAGCAATTTATCTTTTGTTAAGCTTTACAGCTAAAGATTTTTATTTACACTGTGTAGCAAATGAAGTAGTATGGGGCTGATTTCCCTATTTAGATGGTCTTGTATAGATCTGTAACTCGTGTAAAGACACCTTAAGACGCTTTATGAAAACTTTGTGAAGACACTAATTGTATAATAGTACACAGAATGAGGTGCTGATTTTGAGCAATCAACGGACAAGATTTCTGAGTCAAATGTGTAACGGGGGACATCTGGATTTGGAGGACTACATCTACTCAAACTTGTTCAAACTCATCCAAAAAGGTTTTATATAATTTTGTGCAGATGCTAGTAGGCCAAGCTAAATTTACACCAGAATCAGCAAAAGGTGCTGGAGATGTGCTTGTCCATGTTCTGATACATACCATGTACTGTATATTGTCCATGACCAAAGATACCAGGTTTTTGGAAAACAGCTTGCCATAAGATCAAGAACATTAACTTTTCTTGTGATGTCATAGAGCCAGTGTGGTGTAATGGTTAGAGTGTTGGACTATGACCTGGGAGACCAGGGTTTGAATCCCACCCAGCCATGAAGCTCACTGGGTCACCATCACTTAGCCTGACCTACAGCTCACAGGGTTGTTGGAAGGATGAACTGGGGAGGAGAACCATGTTCATCACCTTGAGCTCCTTGGAAGAAAAGGTGGCACATAAACCACAGAATCATAGAATTGTAGAGTTTGATAGAATTAAAAAAAGAACATTTGCTCTAATTTATAAATTTGTTGTTTATCTTATTATATACCTAGTCTACTACATTTGATTTTAAAACGTAAGCATTTTTTTTTTTAAAAAAATGGTACCTTTTTGTTTTGCCACTTGCTTTTATTGTATTCTTGATTTAGTGTAGTTCTTGGTTTTTTTTGGCATTGCATAGCTTTGATGCATCAAGTATGGCTGCAAGTTAACCATCAAAATATAAATATATCTATCCTCTTACTCTACATTTCTTTTCAAATAACAAATGTTCACCTTCAGTTTCCAAAGAGAAGGCTGAAAATTGTGTGTGCACATTCACAAACGGATTTGAGTGTTTATAGAACACTCTGCACTTAACATTAACAGTTTCAAAATACATTCTTAAAAGATTACCTGGGTTTACAGTTAGGAGAAAATAATGGAGTTTATTTGGGTCAGGAAAGTTTACTTCACATGTACCTGAAAAACAAAATTTAAAAATCTGAAAATAACCACCAATTGTGACATTTCTGACAAGCTGTGGAGGGGAAGGCAACAAACATAGGAACGAAAGAGAAAAAGGCCTCACAAGTGAATTTATTGTGCAGTTAATATTTACAAAAGATAACTACAATCTGAGCTGAGTTCATGCATAAATCTATTAATTTATTAAATAAATGTATATCCCACCCTTCCTCCCAAAGGAGTCCCAGGTTGCAATATCTGCATCTATCTGAAAATGATATATATTGGAAAAGAAGAGTTTGTACACTCCTCAGAAAACCTTCTGAACACTATACTTACAAGGTAAATTTACTTCAAGTTCTGCAACTTCTGTTAAAAATGAAATAAAAATGTGAGTCAATGCCAACTTTATTTATATAGCATCTTTCTATATATAATACTCAAGATAATTTTGGCTTACATCTAAACTGACAAAGCAATAATAAAAAGTCACAGCAAAAACAGTATCTTAATATAGAGGATATTACGATATTCATGTTAAAATATAAGGTGCAATAAACAATACTAAGGATATAATTAAACAACTGAATTATAATCATGCAAAATGATTCAATGAAGTCAGTCACATAACTGCTAAAGGATAATATTGAAATAACACTACCCTAAGCTTATTGACAATGCAATCCTACATATGTATACTCAGAAGTAAGCCCCAGATTTCAGTGGGGCTCACTCCCAGGGAAGTAAGTGTAGGACTGGAGTCTAAAGCACTTAAATCACCTTAACACAAAAATACGAAGTTAATCACAACAAATTTTCAAAAAGCAAGATATTACCTGTATTAATATTCACCTTTATATTTTACAAGAGTCAGTACAGAGCAATGACTTCCATATGGAAACCGTCTAAACAGTAGTTTGTATAAAAGCCAATTACCCAACAGAGCCAAAGGCCAGCTGCAACTTAAACGGTATAACACCCTCCGCAATTCAGTCAGTCATTATTACCTAGGTCCCATAAAAATTAATGAAACAAGATGGTCACAATCCCACTGTTTTCAGAGGGGTTTAATGGTGAAGATTTTTCCTGGATTGGACCCTAGGTATAATTTTGCCCATTTTAATAAGGCATTTAGCACATATACAGTACTTCTCAGTTGGGGTTGAAAACTCTGTTAGGGCTGCAGGCCAATGTCAGGTGTGTAAGTGGGTAGAGCACCCCTTTCCTCCCTCTCTGCCACCCCTTTCCTTCCTCATCAGCATGAAATTAAGCCCAGGGTGACATGCTACAGGTTCTTCCCAACCCTGCTCTAAACGTGTCCCTACAATTCTGCTCCTTAAATCGTGTCAAGTGATCCACAGACTTTTTACCTTACCATTTTATATTGCTTTCAGTTTCAGTTTCCTAAAAGTAGTACAGTGGTACCTTGGTTTACGAACTTACTGTAATCTGTTCCACAAGTCTCTTCTTAAACCAAGGCTTTCCCATAGCAGTGGGGGACTCAATTTACAAATGGAACACACTCAACAGGAAGCGAAACATGTTCTGCTTCGAAGGCAAAGTTCACAAACCAAAACACCTACTTCCGGGTTTGCAGCATTCTTAATCCAAGTTGTTCATAAACTAAGCTGTTCTTAAACCAAGGTACCACTGTATAACAGAAGGTCCCAGATCTCTGTTTTTAATTTTTTTTATCTCATTTTCTTTTTGAGTTAGGAGGATTTGCAATTTCAAAAAATTGAGTTTTGGTCTTGCTCAGCCCAGAATTAAGATATTTCAAAACTAAAAATACCAATCTCTTCAGAACTTCATGGGCTTTGATGTGATATGGCACATGATGGAATAAATTTTAAAGTTCAGTTACATTATATAAACATTAAAAATATTTTTTTAAAAATTAAATGTCAAAAAAGTACCCCCCCCAAAAAAGCACTTTTAGGGTTTTTGTGTAGTCCAGCAAAGCCAAAATTGTCAATATTCTGAAATTTCAAACTCAAAAACAGGATGAGATAAAATAAATAAAATTTAAATTTAAATTTAGTTCTGCTCATTAAACAAGTGTACAAAATATTAAGAAAATTGGACATGAGGTAAAAAAAGTCATCAAAAATTGGACCACTTGATCTGGAATGAACCTCCAGATGTATGTTGTAAAACATATTTTCAAGCCTCAAATAAAGGTTAGCGGTTTGCTTTTAAAAAAACCTAGTCAACTCAATGCAAAACTGACAGCACACTTTAAAGCAAGCACCCCCAACCTTCGGCCCTCCAGATGTTTTGGACTACAATTCCCATCATCCCTGACCACTGGTCCTGTTAGCTAGGGATCATGGGAGTTGTAGGCCAAAACATCTGGAGGGCTGCAGGTTGGGGGTGCCTGCTTTAAAGCTTAAGAGACAAAAGAACACCAAGGCAACCTGATGATCCTCTTTCCACTAATGTACAACCTACTTTTTCCTCTCCTGCTTCCAGTAGCTTATATTTTCCCCAACCAAGGGAAAGCCAACTATTCTCTGTATCTTTTCCATCATTTGTATTCTCTTCAGCTTATCATTATTCTTGCTGCAGAGCTGATTGTGCTTAAATGAATGAATCTTAAATTTTACATTCCCACATTTTTATTTCATTTTATTAAAGAAGCCCGGTCTCTCTTGCTCCCTGAGCAATACTAGCAACAACCCCCTTCCCATTATTGATGCAGAAAATGGATTTAGAATTCCTAGTATTTGGCATATGAACCGTATTCTTATTCAGCCTAGTGGAATGGGCCAACTGACCACTTTTCCTGTCCAAGAACACACAATTAGTTGTAAATGCTGACAAATTCACAAAGCACTCTTTCAAAGTGAACGAATAGGATTCAGATAAGAATTTAGGTACAGCACTGACAAAAATGCAGTGAGGCAGACGTGCAAACAGCAGCATGCTCTACAGCCACATCTTGTGCTATGATATACTATGATGTGGGTCAAACAGTAGCCATGGAGAAAAAAATTAGACTTATTACAGCAGTCATAGCCTGGTGTAATTCTTCAGAAAAGCCCATTTTCTTTTCAATGCCCTAGAATACCTGGCAGCTGGTTTCAAGCTTCCTCTATGCTTAAAAATATAGATTGGCTGGTTTGACCTGGATGCAATTTCTCATGAGACTCATTCAGTTCATATCTGAGGATGAATTCCATTTCCTTGGAACTTTTACTGTTAAATATCTGTTCAGCACAGATTTGATATGCACATGGTACAGTCCTTTCCAGAGATATGAAGACTTATCAAAGTTCAGAAATAAAGTATTTTTCCCCCTGAGGATTTTTTGTTCTTCCTCTGCAGACAGTATTTCATATACAGTGGTACCCCGCAAGACGAACGCCTCGCGAGACGAAAAACTCGCAAAACGAAAGGTTTTTTCGTTTTCGAGTTGCCTCGCAAGACGAATTTCCCTATGGGCTTGCTTCGCAAAACGAAGCTTGCCCCGGGGACAGCGGGTCTTCTCTTTTGAAGCAAGGGGCGGCGGGGAGATAGCGATCTCCCCGCAGCCCCTTGCAGCAAAAGATGTCGGGGGAAGCGGGAAGCGAAGCGCTTCGCTTCCCGCTTCCCCCGCACCTCTTCTAAAGCAAGGGGCTGGGGGGAGATAGCGATCTCCCCCCAGCCCCTTGCAGCAAAAGATGTCGGGGGAAGCGGGAAGTGAAGCGCTTCGCTTCCCGCTTCCCCCGCACCTCTTCTAAAGCAAGGGGCTGGGGGGAGATAGCGATCTCCCCCCAGCCCCTTGCAGCAAAAGATGTCGGGGGAAGCGGGAAGCGAAGCGCTTCGCTTCCCGCTTCCCCCGCACCTCTTCTAAAGCAAGGGGCTGGGGGGAGATAGCGATCTCCCCCCAGCCCCTTGCAGCAAAGGGGGAAGCGGGAAGCGAAGCGCTTCGCTTCCCGCTTCACCCGCACCTCTTCTAAAGCAAGGGGCTGGGGGGAGATAGCGATCTCCCCCCAGCCCCTTGCAGCAAAAGATGTCGGGGGAAGCGGGAAGCGAAGCGATCTCCCCCCAGCCCCTTGCTTTAGAAGAGGTGCGGGTGAAGCGGGAAGCGAAGCGCTTCGCTTCCCGCTTCCCCCTTTGCTGCAAGGGGCTGGGGGGAGATCGCTATCTCCCCCCAGCCCCTTGCTTTAGAAGAGGTGCGGGGGAAGCGGGAAGCGAAGCGCTTCGCTTCCCGCTTCCCCCTTTGCTGCAAGGGGCTGGGGGGAGATCGCTATCTCCCCCCAGCCCCTTGCTTTAGAAGAGGTGCGGGGGAAGCGGGAAGCGAAGCGCTTCGCTTCCCGCTTCCCCCTTTGCTGCAAGGGGCTGGGGGGAGATCGCTATCTCCCCCCAGCCCCTTGCTTTAGAAGAGGTGCGGGGGAAGCGGGAAGCGAAGCGCTTCGCTTCCCGCTTCCCCCGACATCTTTTGCTGCAAGGGGCTGGGGGGAGATCGCTATCTCCCCCCAGCCCCTTGCTTTAGAAGAGGTGCGGGGGAAGCGGGAAGCGAAGCGCTTCGCTTCCCGCTTCCCCCGACATCTTTTGCTGCAAGGGGCTGGGGGGAGATCGCTATCTCCCCCCAGCCCCTTGCTTTAGAAGAGGTGCGGGGGAAGCGGGAAGCGAAGCGCTTCGCTTCCCGCTTCCCCCGACATCTTTTGCTGCAAGGGGCTGGGGGGAGATCGCTATCTCCCCCCAGCCCCTTCCTTTAGAAGAGGTGCGGGGGAAGCGGGAAGCGAAGCGCTTCGCTTCCCGCTTCCCCCGACATCTTTTGCTGCAAGGGGCTGGGGGGAGATCGCTATCTCCCCCCAGCCCCTTGCTTTAGAAGAGGTGCGGGGGAAGCGGGAAGCGAAGCGCTTCGCTTCCCGCTTCCCCCGACATCTTTTGCTGCAAGGGGCTGGGGGGAGATCGCTATCTCCCCCCAGCCCCTTGCTTTAGAAGAGGTGCGGGGGAAGCGGGAAGCGAAGCGCTTCGCTTCCCCGCTTCCCCCGACATCTTTTGCTGCAAGCGGCTGAAGGGAGATCGCTTCTCCCGGTGCTCCGAAGCCGGGCGGGGGGCAGGGGACACCTCCCGCCGCAGCGGGGACACCTTTTGAAGGCAGGCGGGGGGGAGCAAAGACTTTGGCCCCCCGCCCGCCTTCAGAAGAGGTCCAGGACCTCTTCTGAAGGCTGGCGGGGGGCAAAAGTCTTTGTCCCCCCTGCCTGCCTTCCCAGGGGCTTTTAAATCGCCCCGGACAGCGGAGAAGTCCTCCGCTGTCCGGGGCGATTTTATAATGCCGCCCGCCAGCATTTTAAGATCGCCCCGCACAGCGGAGAAGTCCTCCGCTGTTCCGGGGTTTTTTAAAATGCTGGGGGTGGGAAGAAAAGCCCTTGTCCCCCCCCCAGCCTTCAGACGAGGTCCGGGGACAGACTGTCCCCGGACCTGGTCTGAAGTCGGTTTCCCTAGGAACGCATTAATTGATTTTCAATGCATTCCTATGGGAAACCGTGCATCGCAAGACGAAAAAACCGCAAGACGAAGAGAATTGCGGAACGAATTAATTTCGTCTTGCGAGGCACCACTGTACAGTGGTACCTTAGGTTAAGTACTTCGGTTCTCAACCTGAAACTGTTCTTAACCTGAAGCACCACTTTAGCTAATGGGGCCTCCCGTTGCTTCCACGCCGCCGGAGCACAATTTCTGTTCTCATCCTGAAGCAAAGTTCCTAACCCGAGGTAATATTTCTGGGTTAGCCGAGTCTGTAACCTGAAGCATATGTAACCCGAGGTACCACTGTACAGTGGTGCCCCACAAGACGAATGCCTCGCAAGACGAAAAACTCGCTAGACGAAAGGGTTTTTCGGTTTTGCGTTGCTTCGCTAGATGAATTTCCCTATGGGCTTACTTCGCAAGACGAAAACGTCTTGCGCTTTTTTCTTAAAGCCACTTGAAGAGGTGCAGTTGCGACGGACCGTGCTTCGCAAGACGAAAAACAATGCAAGACGAAAAGACTCGCGGAACGAATTATTTTCGTCTTGCGAGGCACCACTGTATAAGGGACACATTTTAAATTCTAACAGTATAATAAAATGTCTATTTTAAACCACAGAGGGCAATTTTGTGGATGTTCAATAAAAAATAAAACAAACCAAGTAACTATTCAAGTTTTATTAGAACATCAGATAATTTAATTCACTCAATTTAAATAGTGCCAGTCGGTTCCAAATCCCAATCCCATGCACGTTTAGTCATAAAAACAGGACTTACCTTCTCTGTTCTTTCATCAACATGTTTTGTCACATAGTAATACAGGCATGTACCACAGTCTCTCCATTCTTCTACACTTTGTAGTCTTTCATTCATCATCTGCCCACCCCAATATGCAACCTATCCTTAGTAATATATGCCCTTCTTTCTGAACCAATGCAAAGCATACAGAGAAAACAAGAATGTCAGTGTTCAACTAGCCAGCCAATACCACAATGCTGTTAGTTCAGTTGTCCCCCAGCCTGAAGAAGAGGACTGGGGCCAAAAGACTGAAGGTGCATGGAGGCTAAATTGTACGTGAGAAGAATGATGTAAGATTGTGCCATCCTATGCAGAGTTATCTGGAAGTAAACTCTATGGAATACAGTGGTACTTACCCCTAGGTAAACATGTACATGATTGCTTTGCACTAATTGTTTATATGACATAGAAGTTAATGTGGATCCTTAACTTACAGTTTTAATGCTTTTTGGCGTGTTCATGAATTTGTAAGCATCTTAACTTTTCTCTTTAAAAGGGTTTTTTATACTCTGTTAACCTCTGCACATTTAGTTCAATTATCAGACAGTGCATTAAATTTTAGGAGAACAGTGATATTTCATATAGAAAGCAGCATTACCTTTAACAAGTAACTTATCTCTAACAGACACTCTTCGAGTTGAATCAGAACCTGGGTTGGATGAACGGGGCCCCTTGACACCATCATCCCGTTTTAGCTTGCTTGCCAATGTTAGCATTACTGCTATCTTCCGTCTAAAGCATACATGAAATAAAAGTAAATTAGTCTTTTTTGAAAATCTTGTTTGTATTTTCTTCCAAATGTAAGGTTCAGTTACATGAAAGCATAGTTATCCTTGTATAACCTATGCACAGCAATAGGCTCAATACCTGTGAAATGCATAATTCCTTACATAAAATTATCTGTTTTCATTAAGTCGGTCTTATAAACATAGAAATGTGCATTCTGGTAAGTGAGGCTATTGCTCCATCAGCCCAGTACTATCTACTTTAGCTGGGACCAGGTGTCCAGGGTTTCAGGCAGGAGGCTTTTCCAATCCATACACCCAAGACTCTAGTGGAGATTGAACCTGGGGCCTTCTGCAGGCAAAAGCATGTGCTCAACCACTGAACTATGGTCCCTTACCATAATCATTATGGACACTGCTGTCAAAGCAGCCTTCTTATTAGCTCGTAAGAAGTACAAAGGTGTAGCATCTCAAAAAAGAAGAGTTAGAACATTCCAACAACTACCTAATAAGATTACAGAAGAATAAAAGTCAGGATATCTCGGTTCAGGCAGAATGCTGAGTTAACCCATGGTTAAGCATGAACGCACAGGTATGCACAAGAAAAATAGTGTTTGCATTGCTAGTCCCTGGTCACCCTGCTGCCATGCTACCAAAAGGTAAGCCAAGATTTGTCTGAACATGAGCTCATGGTTTGTTTTGCTCCAGACAAACCACTGGCTGTAGCCAAGGTTTGCTCTTGGCTTACCACTTGTCTGGTGGGAGACAACCCATGAGTCCAGGAAAGCCGTTTCAAGACAGAACACCACCGCTGCCCCCAATAACTACACAATGCACTTACAGAATTCACTGGGATGTGATGCGGTGGCAACTTAAATGGCTTTTTGAAAAACAAAATAAGAAGGTTTGGCAAATCTAAAGCTAGACCTTAGACTCTCCACCACAGTGCCCATTGCTTTCATGCTCTGCTCCTGGAGCTTCCCAACCAGTTGCGGGCTCCTTGGGGTGGGCAGGCACAGAAGAGAGTCCCCGGAGGATCAGACCACCTAAGCCAGCAGAAACTTCCCCGTGGTGGCCAGCCAGCTGTCCCTCACAATGCCACCAGCCAGGGCAGGAGGGGAGCCATGCCACCAGCACCATCGGTTTCACCCCAACACCTGGTCTACGGAGACGCCTCCACGGAGCTGCCCTGCGCATATCACTGGGAGTGGGAAGGGGAGAGGCAGCCCACCAATCCCCGCGACCCGTTTCCTGAGGCGTCCAAATCCAGCGGCCGCCCTCAGATCCTGCGGCAGTGAGTCCCTCAGGTTAACCAGGCGCGCCTGCGCTCCGCTTGCACGGCCTCCCTCGGGGGGGGGGGTGAGGGGAAGCTTCGTGCCTCCGGCGTGAGGGAGCCAAGGGCGGCCGGGCCGGGCGCTGAAGGGGGCTCTCCGGAGGGAAGGAGGGAGGCCGGCGCGTCGGCGCTGAGGAGACGTCGGGTCGCGGGCGGCGCTGCTCACCTGGAAAGGCCGTCGAGCCGCCCGGAGAAGCCAGCGCTGCCAGAAGCACCATCCCCGGCGAGGCTCCCGCTCCTCCGGCAGCTGCAGCGGCGGCGGCGGCGGCGGCAACACCGCCCCCTTCACCCCTCCCCCCTCGTGAACCGGAAGTGGAAGGAACGGGGGCGGAGCTCCCGGGACGAACGCTTGACAGCTGCGCAACAAGAACTTTATTGAGCCGCAGGGAGCGGACCAGGGACACGCACAAGACCCGCGGGGACGAAAATCCGAGTTTGCGCGTGCGCACTGGCCCTCAGGCGGCGGGAGGGGGGGGGCGCTGAGAGGTTGCCCCAGACCCGCCACCATTTATCCCGTGGAAAGAGGGACGTGCCCTTGCGCAATGAGCTTCCAACATATATAAAAACAGAATAAAACCTTAAACCTTTTTTTTAAACTTCCCTATACTGTACAGGATTGTCTTTAGATGCCTCTGGGGTCAGAGATCTCCATACTATCCACCATTTCTCCAATGAAAATAGGGACATCCTGAAGGAAAGTGGGACCTGGGGATCAAATCAGGGGTGTCCCTGGAGAACGGGCGCTTGAAGAGTCTCTTGCAGTGTTTTTCAAAGTTAGGTCCCCAGCTGCTGAACTACAACTTCCACCCTCCCTTGGTATCAGGGATGATGGGAGTTGTAGTCCAACAACAGCTGGGAAACAGTGGAGGGGAACCACCTCTCCCTCCTCCATTGGAGTGAGCCCTGCATTTGACAGACCCCAAAATATTGTATGATATTGAGGCAGTGGCTAGTTTATCTTTGCTTGTAGCTTGCCTTCATGGCTGGCCCACCCATGAAGTAATGTGAGGCGACTGCCTCAGGTGGCAGGATCCGCAGGGCAGCAGATCCTGATGTAGATCTTTATTCCCGCATAGCCTTGTTCCTGATGCAGATGTTCACTCACCCCTTATTCCCTGTTGAGGAGGGAGGTGCATTTGGTGGTTCTAGACGGTCTAGGGGTCAGTAAACTTTTTCAGCCCACTGTCCCTCAGACCTTGTGGGCTGGACTATATTTTGGAGGGGGGGGGGATGAATGAATTCCTATGCCCCACAAATAACCCAGAGATGCATTTTAAATAAAAGCACACATTCTACTCATGTAAAAACATGCTGATTCCCGGACCATCCGCAGGCCAGATTTAGAATATGATTGGGCCGGATCTGGCCCCCGGGCCTTAGCTTGCCTACCTATGGGTTAAAGGGAACGAGGCAGAGGGCCTTTTCAGTAGTCGCACCCTCCCTGTGGAATGCCTTCCCAACAGATGTCAAACAGATAAACGGCTATGTGATTTTTAAAAGACAGCTGTCTTCCCTGTTCAGGGAAGTTTTTAGTTTGGTGCTATATTGTGTCATAGTGGCTCTATACCACTAAACGTGATCCACCTGGAGCAGGAACCAGCAAGCCACTCCTGTATCCCTGCCAAGAAAACTCCTTGGACAAAAACAACAGGCATATAAAACTCCATGGACAAAATAGCCCATTACCTAAACCCACCAGGAAGCTAGCCTACCTAACTATTCCAAGAATTAGAAGGGGCCCCAGGCATTAGCAGGGTCATGGTATACAGACTACCCACCCCCCACAAAATCCTCATAATAATATGATTACATTTATCTTCATGGTGCAAGAGTTTCACACGCTAATTTATTCTGTTATCAGTGGCTGTTTCTGGAATGAACCCCCCCAACCTGATGCCATCCAGATGTTTATTTCATTTCATGCTTCCGTTGAAGCACTTCCAAGTGATTTCACAATGAATAAAAACTATATTAAAAAAGGTTAAATAGAAAAACAATTTTTTGAATTACAACTACTATAATTCCTCTCACTGATTGTCATTCTGTCAGTGAAAGCCTGTGTGGTGTAGTGATTATAGAGGGCTGGACCTGGGAAACCAGGGTTCAAATCTCCACTCAGCCATAAAACTCATTGGATGACCTTGGACCAATCACTGCCTCTTAGTCTAACCTACCTTGTAGGCAAAATAAAAAAATTCCTTCCAGTAGCACCTTAAAGACCAACTAAGTTAGTTCTTGGTATGAGCTTTCGTGTGCATGCACACTTCTTCAGATACACTGAAACAGAAGTTGCCAGATCCTTCTATATAGTGAGAAGGTGGGGAGGGGTATTACTCAGAAGGGTGGTGGGAATGGGAGATTGGCAGGTAGCTGAGATGAGCCTGTTGACGACTCTTAACGACTGCCATAGGTCTTACAGGAAAAGGCAAGGGGTGAGAAGGTGAAAAATGGCTTAGTCATGTATAATGAGATAAGAATCCAATGTCTTTGTTCAGACCAGGTCTCTCCATGGTTTTAAGTTTGGTAATGAGGCTCATCTCAGCTATCTGCCAATCTCCCATTCCCACCACCCTTCTGAGTAATACCCCTCCCCACCTTCTCACTATATAGAAGGATCTGGCAACTTCTGTTTCAGTGTATCTGAAGAAGTGTGCATGCACACGAAAGCTCATACCAAGAACTAACTTAGTTGGTCTTTAAGGTGCTACTGGAAGGAATTTTTTTTTATTTTGACTATGGCAGACCAACACGGCTACCTATCTGTAACCACTACCTTGTAGGGTTGTTGTGGGGTCTAAATGAGTAGGAAGGTGGGAAACCATGGATGCCATCTTGAGCTCCTTGGAGAAAGAGATGGGATTTAAATGCAATAAATAAATTCTGATCAAATATACTTATAATGTAAATGACACCCTATTATGCGCAGGCTGCATCTTTCCTACTATGTTTCAGTTGTTATATTTTTGTATACTTTTTTTCTTATGATAAAAATGAATGAAAATGTGATTTTTTAAAAGTAAAAACATTGTGGCAGGACTATTAACTTTTAGAAAAGCAGCTGTAAGCTACCCTGAGCCCATGGGATGGACGGGAATGTATCTTTAAAAAAAAATCTGTGTGTTTGCATCTGTCAACGATGAATAACACCTCATACTTTTGACACAATAGGATGTAACCAATGAAAGGTTATGTAAGAATCTAATAAGAGCCCTTCTCGGTAAGAGCAAAAGACCATTTAATACAGCATTCTGGTTCAGATTGTGGCCAGCTGTTCGCTGTTTTTGTGAAGCTGGACAGGGCCTCCGAGTAACTGGCCTTCAGAAGTACATTGCCTCTGAACAAGGAGGTTCCATTCCATGGTTAATAACCATTGCTAAATTGCTTCTGTTAGACCCGAGACGCCAGACAGCAGCCATTGTGGCAGAAATGGAAAGGTCCGATTCTGTGCCAGGTGTGCGCTGCTGTTGCGTTCACCCCCCCCCCGCCCCCATCGCCAAGCCGTGTGAGATTCCGGGGGTCCAGGCGCTGACTCTGGGCTCATGTTTCCTTCCAGTTCGACCTTGCGCGGCGCAAATTAAAGCCCGGATCGTGAGCAGCGCCCGAGAGAGAGAGGTGCGTGGGCGCGGAGACGGTGGCGTTCGTCAGCCTCTCCGGTTTCCCCCGGGAGGTGGCAGCCGCGAGAGCGCGCGCGGCCGCGGCCAGAAGGAGCCGGGTGCTCACGCACCTCGCCGAGCGCGAAGGGGATTTCGGCGAGCCTGAAGCGGGCAGCGCTGCGCGCTCGGGCGCCGAGGAGCTGAGCGAGGCTGTGGCGGGCGCTGGGTGGGGGGTGTCTCGGCCGCTCTTCCATGGGGCTGAGCGACTGGCTGGAGGCTTGGTGCTGCTGCTGCTGCGGCTGCCTGCGAGGACGATGCCCGGGCGACGCGGCGCTTCCCGAGAAGGAGCCCCTGGTCAGGTAAGCGGGCAGAGAGGAGGAAGGGGGCAACGGGCCGAGCCGCCATCCTCCAAGCATTTGCTTCGCGCCAGCCCGAGGCTGCCGGGGGCGCCTTGGCCGAGTGGCCCCTGCCTGTCCGGCGACGAGGCTCTTGGCTTCCCGGCGGGACCCGGCGCGGTGGCCGACGCGCGCCTCTGGGTCTCCTCAATTGCTGCGCCTGGTCAGCATCCTCTTTCAGGTACCGCCGAGAAGCCTGCAAACACGGCTGGAAGGCAGCCGTCCTCGGAACGGGGAGCTTCTGGGGAGCTGCCATGTATGTTTCCAGATGGAGGTCTATTAGGGAGTCGTCGTACAAGTTTTTGTACCATCCACACGACGTTTTCAAAACGCCAGCCTGTCCTTTTTTACTTCCGGATTTCCTTTTAGTGTGCCATATCCATTAAGTAAAAAACTGGTGTGCATTTTAGTGCATTTTTAAAGGGCACACTTTGGCTTCTGTCATCCCATGGCTACTTTTGTTTGCCCCTCATCCGAGCATACCCCTGTCATGTTGTTTCCAGCTCCCCAAGCAATATTAGCACCGATTGGCACATGCTGAAGTCGTGTTCAAATTTCAACAACCAGAAGAATTCAATAACATTTGAATTGTTGAGCTGGATGGGCATTGCTTGCTTGAGTCTTCTGTTTGCATCTTTGCCATCTTCCTGGGGTGTTCTGCTAACTGCTTATGATGCACACGGGCATAGCTAGGATTTTTGTTGGGGGGGCAGAACCTCAGTTAGCTGTGTATTTTTATTAATTGGCGGAGCAGCTGCCCCTCCCTGCCCCCCCCTGGCTACACCCATGATGCATGTTGATGATCGGTTGGGTGTCTGCTGGAGAGACTCCTTGCTTGTAACGCCTGTTCATCTAGCCTTAGAAACACCTTTGCACGAGAAGTGAAGCTGAAATGATTTTTAAAATGATGCATGAAAGTGGAATTAAGGGCTGGAAAATGGAGCTCCCTTTGGAATCTGCCCTGGTTTGCTCTGGTTTGTGGAATGACTGGCACACTACTGCCACCAAGCCGCTATACTCCTGGGCCTAGTTTCACTGAGGTGGTAAACCTGTGTTTGGGCAGCAGGGGATACACAGGGGTAAATGCTTCCAAACAATAATAATACTGTCTAGTTTGGAGTGGGATGAGGGCTAGCATGTTTTTATACAGTGAGCCAAATTGTATTTTGTTCTTGCTATTCCATTTATCAGATTAGTTGTGAGTACATGGTGCAATTTGCCTGGCTAACTTGGCTGGACGCTACAGACAACTTGATCCCCACAGCTATTACAAACACCTGTTTGTAGCCATCCTCAATGGATGGAGGTTATTGGTACACACTCTGGGGTTTTAATTTGCGCATGGGTAACTGTGTATGGAATAGTTCAGCAGCCAAGCTCCTGTAAATAAGAATTTTGTACTTTTATGATAAAAGTACAGAATTTGGTATACACAAAAGGCACCCTATGAAGCTCAAATTAAGATAGGGAGGCCTTTCTAAATGCATAGACCGGGGATTTTGGGTCTTGATTCATTGGGGCTTCAGACATACACAGGAGTACACAGTGTTGGTGCTGAGGACTCAGAAACTCTATGTGTGATTACTACAGAACATAACTTGAGGCACTGCTTGTGTGAACAAAGTTGATGTCAAGAAAGCATACCACAATGAAAAATGATCAAAACTAGAATCATCTTGTGCATATCTGTTCAGGGTATGATTATTATTATTTTCAAAAGAGCTTAGAATGGCAGTGTACAACATTTCTAACCCTAGATAATGTTTATTGTGCTATTAGACTGATTCTTGATTTTATTTAGACTTCCAAGTAAGTAAGGCTAGAATTGTAGATTTTGTGGGAATTATTTGTAGCAAACATTTTTGAATAGTGAGGTTCTTGTCTCCTTCAGTTCGTAACTGGAATCCTGTATTTTGTTTTATGTTTTAACTTGATTGCTTTTGCTTTGTTTTTGAAGTGTGCGCATTTCTGTCTTGTGGCCTGTGGGTGAAGGGTACACTATAAATACTTACAATAAAATGATAATTGCTCATTATAAAACAGTGTTGAGACCTAAAGTACTGTAGTAATTGCCCGTGGCTCCATTTGGCCAACATGTCAAACCATGAACAGTGCTGACTCTATTTCAGAACCCAAGGCAGGACTCGAGCAAACACAGTAACTTTAGAGCATTTGATCTGCTTTCTCTTTCTATCAGAACTCAAAACTTTCCTGGCCCCCCTCCCTTGTTCATGGCCTAGCAGCCTGAGGAGACAGTGTGACGGTCAGCTTATGGACGGGGCATCAAACCGTAGTTAAGGTTCCTTAATTGTAGCATGCATGACATGTTATGTGAATAGAGTGTATGAGATGTTTGTTGCTAGGATTGTCATTCATAGTAATTTTAATCCAAGCTTTGGTATGGTATTTATAATACTTACAGCTTACCTTTCCCCCACAAGTGGAACTCACTTGGCTTTCTAAACATTCTCCCCTCCGTCCTCTAACGAGACACAGTTTTGTTACTTCCAGCAAAGTAACTACATCATGTGTTTCCCAACCCAGGACTTGTAGCAGCTTGTGAGCAGGAGTGTTTGAAACTAGCTAGGCATGTTTTGTGACTGGCACAGGTCCAATTGCGGCCATATGGAGATTTCTGGGTGCTAGCTTGGCGACTGACATCTCTGGCTGGCCTCTCCAGCTTTCTTAAACCGGTAAGCAGAAGAGCTTGTATACTACATTTATACCCCACCTTTTTGTTCAGGGAGCACATGGTTCACCCCCTTCCACAGTTAATCCCTACAACAACCTGGCAAGGTAGACTAAGAGGCTACGACTGGCCCAAGGTCATTCAGTGAGATTCCTGAGTGGAGATTTGAACCCTGATCTCCCAGGGCCTAGTCTGACACTCTAACCACTACACCACACGGCTCCCTAGAGTTCACTTAGAGAAGGATCTGAACTGTTTTCCTTGAAACTTGAATTTCTTTTATTCTGGATTATTTTATTTGATGTTTTAATGTGTTGTAAAGTGAAAGTAATAATAATAAAATCTCATGTAAAAAAGTCGCCTAGATATTCTGTTGTGCCCATAACCTGGGTTTAAGGTGCCGTTTGGCAATTATCACTGGACTGAACAATGTATGTGCCGCAATTCTTCTCTAACCAAGGAAGTTTACAGCAAAGAGGCAGAACTTGACTACCCACTCTCCTGCTTGCTGTACAGGATGAAACATGAGCTTATGCTGGGCATGCTCCTATTTGTGCCCATAGACAGCAGCTCTGTCTTTTCACAGTATGGGGTTGTAAATGAAGGCCCTTTGTGAGGCTCAAAGGATATTTGTGCTTCTGGCCAATAATATTCCTGGTTGGTTTGCCAGGGTGGGTGGGTATGTTGCTGCTTTTTTCAGGCAGGAGTTATTGGTACTTTAATAGTGTTTTTGGAAGAAGGCGCTGACAAAATGGAAAGTAACTTGACACTGTGTTGTGGGTTATTTTTTCATATTATGAAATTGTGCGGCTTTCACAAGTATGAGTAATACATTTTTCTACGGTGTCATGCCCCACACCCAAGTGCTATTTGTTCATTCATGTACAGTGGTACCTCAGGTTAAGTACTTAATTCGTTCCGGAGGTCCGTTCTTAACTGTTCTTAACCAGAAGCACCACTTTAGCTAATGGGGCCTCCTGCTGCTGCCGCGCCACCAGAGCACAATTTCTGTTCTCATCCTGAAGCAAAGTGCTTAACCTGAAGCACTATTTCTGGGTTAGCAGAGTCTGTAACCTGAAGCATATGTAACCTGAAGCATATGTAACCTGAAGCATATGTAACCCAAGGTACTACTGTAATTCTGTCACTGATTTCCAATGTTCATAGCTTGCCACTTCTTAAACAATAGGCCTCAAATGCCAACTCATTTGGATAAATCCTTCATAGCTTGTGGATTAAACACATATGATTAATGGTGTCCTTTTAGTAAGTGAGCATATGTATGTGCAGTGCAAGCAGTGGCCACTTTGTGTGTTTCTATTCTTGGCCCCTATGCACATTGGCGGAGTTCGTATAAGCGCCCACTCCCCGTTCCGAGTCCTAAAGGACTTGCCGATCGCAGGTCAATTGGACACACCTAAAATGGTCACTGCTTGTTTTGAAGTGCTGCCATATGTGTACAGCACAGTAACATTTATATTCCACTCTCTTTTTGTTTGCATAAGATTGACCAGCCATCATTGACATATATGTAGCAGGCAGCAAACTGTTGGCTACGGGCGGAGTAAGAAAAACCATACAAACCATCTGTGGTGCCTGTTAGATATGTGCAGTTATTACACCTGGGATTTATTTTTATTTTTTAAAATAATTTTTATTAATTTTCAAT
Organism: Podarcis liolepis; assembly: GCF_965112155.1. Taxonomy (NCBI): domain Eukaryota; kingdom Metazoa; phylum Chordata; class Lepidosauria; order Squamata; family Lacertidae; genus Podarcis; species Podarcis liolepis. The sequence goes on from NC_139554.1 coordinate 136,055,280, forward strand.
TAATAACATTCCAATCTAAAGGATTTACCTGCCTGCAATGCCCTGTGCTGCTGATGCTCATGGTTTGACACAACACCTGTTTTGAGTGTGATGTGTTGTGAGTTAGCTCTGAGCTCTTCCCTTCTCCAGCCCATTCGCACTGTGGCAGACAAAAGAAGCTGCAGTATTCATACAGGAACGTCTGCTCTATAAATTTTAGAGTATGCTGTGCAAAATCTCTTAATTTGCACATGTTGCAGTTTGTTTTAGGGAAGTCTTCCTAGTTGATCTAGTACTGTAGATTTGTAATAGAATATCTTTCCTTAGTAGGGCTTTAAAACTATCAGTGTGAGCTAACTAATAATGACCTTACAAAGGAAATTATGTAGAGGAATTGTAATTTACTACTATGACTAGTGCCGTTTGCAAACTGGGCAAACATTACTGAATGCTGATACAAAACAGTCTCCAAGCAGCACATTTGTTTGCAGGGTCATCACACAAACATTTTAAAATGGTACTTGAAGATAATGTTTATAGGGTAAGTAAATGGAATAAAGTGGTGATGGTAACGTCTTTCCCACCTCTTCCTAAGAGTTAGGCTGCAGCATTTAATTGATATGAACTTTTAATATTACTACTCATAACAATAATATTCTTTCCTGTGTGAGTGTATAGTAGTACGTGCTGCAATAGAAATCTGATTTTTTTTTTGTCAAGCCTTTGCTTTATTCATATGAACCGTTATGCAGATTCGGTTAAATCCTAGAAATATGTACTAAAGCTCATGATTAATTAAACTAGGATTTCCTTGATCACGTAACTGTCCTATTTAGAACCTGTGTGGGGCAAAATATTTCTGCACCTTATTCAGCCTTGTGCTTTCCTAGTGGGTAGACAGGCTTCTTTCATTCCACTTTAGGCCTCTTAAGTGAGTCCTGGTGAAATGGGATTAGTATAATTGGCTTTTTAAAGAAATGTGAACTAGAGAAAACGTTCCTGCCTAATTGAAGTGGCCCATTAAAGAATAACTGTTTCATGGCCTTTATCCAACTATATTCTGGTGTTTTTGGTGGTGAATTTGTCGTGGCAGTGCACCTAAATGAATTGTTTAGTGTTTAACTGAGGTTCTGTAAGTGGTATGTACTAATCCAAACCCATTATTTCTAAAGGCATGTCAATACCTTACTCTGAAAATACAGTTCTCTGTTATTTTATATTCTCCAAGTGGATACTAATGGAAATTACTCATGCTTCTAATTGCAGAATTTATTTTAAAAAGCAACAGAGTGAAACATAAATTCACAACAGCTGTTAGTGAAAGGTTAGCTGTTCAGGGTGTGCCAAATGATTTCCATTTTCTACTATTCTCTATAACAGGCATAGGCAACCTCGGCCCTCCATATGTTTTGGGACTACAACTCCCATGATCCCTAGCTAACAGCACCAGTGGTCCATATTTTGTAAGCAAGTCCATATTTTGTAGGGAGTCCTAAATGGACTGGCAGAGCAAAGCAACTCATCAGAGAAGTGTTGTCTAAAGGCAAAAACTTTTCATTTCTTTTTGTAAACATAACTTACTACAACATTATGAAATTCTGATACCTATTATTTTGATGAAACATACCTAAAGCATACAGGGAGAAAATGTGTAGCAGTCAGTGTCCGATTTGGTCCTGTAAAACCCCAGGTTACATTAACACAATCATCAGCTGTGGCTGAGAGAGACACTTGGGGCCGAACTAGAAGGGACACAGAAGATCATTGAACAGGGTCTCCCTCTTTATAAATTATAAAAAAGGAACATTTTAAAGACATTTAAAGAGCTGGGAGTCAGGAGTTGGATTGGAACCATGGTCCAGGGGCAGATTTATCATGTTTTTAATCATGTTTTTAATTATGCTTTTAATATTCTGTTGGGAGCCGCCCAATAATTTATTATTATTATTATTATTATTATTATTATTATTATTATTATTATTATTACTCTTCTCCCCCCACCATTGTCCTGATTAAAATGGCTGAAGTTACTGTTTGCACTGTAGGGGAAAATGTATTCGCACTTTAAAGTTTTTCCCCTGGATGGTGAATGGTGATACGGAAAATCCTGACTTATAGCTCGTTGGGGTGCGTCCTCCTGAAACCAGCCAGCTCAAGGGGGCTTGAAAACTGCTCCTAGATTGTGGTTTGTTTCACTCCAAACAAACTCTGTTAACCCAAGGTTTGCTATTAGCCTACCAATCATGACCAAAACAGACCATAATCCCCAGTTTGGATGTGACAGTAAGCCAGAGATCGCAGTTTCTTCCTCCTGCTTGTTGATCTCCTCCAGAGATCGCAGTTTGTTCTCCCCCAGAGGAGAGGAGCAAAGCAGAAGCGGATTCCACCATGAAGTGTGAATGAGGCCATTCTCTATGTCTTGCCTTTCCTTTCTCCTTGCCTTTGTTTCTAACTGCTAACTCCCCCGCCCCACCCCATGTGTATTCCCTACTTGCCAGCTTGGGATAACATTCAGTGCATGTGATGAAGCTTCTGCCCAGAAAATATTGTCTTTATGGTGCCACAAGAGTCTTTAATTTATTTGCTGCAGCTACCCTTCTATATTTATTTAAGAAAATGAAATACTGCCATGAAACAGTGGGTCTCAAACTGTTGAACCCAATCCTTCCCTCTTTGATTTATGCTCCTTTCCAGTCTCCTCAGCCACCACTTGCAGCCATTCTTCCCATGTGAATGCACCAAACCAGGCAGAGGCAAACTCAGGCCTCCAGATGTTTTGGGACTACAACTCCCATCATCCCTGACCACTGGTCCTGTTAGCTAAGGATGATGAGAGTTGTAGTCCCAAAACATCTGGAGGGCCGAGTTTGCCTATGCCTGCACCAAACCATTACAGGGGTGCATATGAGCAGTGCCTCTGCATTGTGTGTGTGTGTGTGTAGTTGGCTTGGGACGCTCCTCAAGATGCCAAGAAGAAGAGTAAAACAAGGCATCCTCCTGAAAGCAGCCAGCTCAAGGGGGCTTGGAAACATTACATTGCCAGAAATACACAAAACCAAATGTAAAGGTTGCACGTTTGCAGCAAAATCCCTTTGGATGGAGAGAGTAAGTGTGTGCTTTGTGTAAGATACAAAAGTCAGTTTTAAAGATCTGACATTCACTCAGACTTAGCACTTTCTGTTTCCTCATTTTATAAGCTGCTTTAGTTTGCTAGTCTTAATTAGGCCTGTGCAATATATCAATATATTGTCCAGGGCCGGTGTGAGGTATGACTGTATGACTATGAAGCTGATCAGCTGGGGAGCAGGAGGCTTCCCATGCCCCAGCTGAAGAAGTCTTAACAGAGCCACCACCTCGCCTCCGGCTTGTGCAAGCCAGACACAGGGCGGGGGCTCCTTTAGACTTCTCAATGGAGGGGTGGGGGTACGTTAGACTTCCTCATTCTATTTCACGGCCTGGCAAGGTGATGGTGATTGAGGCAGGCCTGTGTTCTTGCCTTGTCCTCCACCGCCTTGACATGAAGTCAGACGGGCTACCTCCTTCTCCCTGGAAAAAGAGGTAGCCTTTGGCTACCGCCACGAGGGTGCCTTCACCTGGGAGGGTGGACTACATCCCCCTGTCCCTCCAGCTCATACGCAAGATGGAGGGACGTGGGGCTTGCTTAGCTGGGGGCGGGGAGAGCCTTCTGGCACTCCGGCTGAGAAGCGCACAGAAGCCCCACATTCCTCTGGCTCATGTGGCTTGTTCAGGGGGCAGGAGCCCCCCAGCTGAGCAGTGCAAGTTCCCTCCAGGCCAAGCACTGGGCACAAGCTGTGTCGTCCCCATGAAAGCACCTCGGCTCCCTCGAGAGCAGTGGCAGTTTCACCCTGGCGCCTCATGGGGCGGGGGGCGATGCATCGTGGTATATCACCAGACCCCACAATGTTTGGCTGGTGATACATTGTGATGTTGAAAACCTGAGATCACCCTAGTCTTAATTTTGTACGCTTTGGATTTGAGGACCGTGATTCTTCTGTTTGGTATAGCAGTTTGCACACGGTTAGTGCAAACAAACAAACAAAAAAAACAAGCAAGCAAAAAATTGGTGAGTGAACGCTTCTCATTTCAGTATTGAAGATGTTGCTCTCGTGTATTTTCTCTTTGCCTTGGCTCTCCTTGTTTTTCACAAAGTGAGCTCCTGATTTGGACTGGGTTGCAGTGCTAGGGGAGAAAGTTCAACAGCCTCTCCGCCCTGCTCAAGTACCCTTTTCCTGCCATCAGCGTGGTGCACTTAGCCTTTCTGTAACCTCCTTTAGGCAATCTGAAAAGAAGCCAGAGTGCTGGATTTAAAGAACCTTGTGGGAGATGTGATCACAGCTGTCCTGTTGACTCATTTAGTTTGGCCTTCACTGAGGGAAGAAATCTGTTTCTGGGCTGAACCACTTCACATGGGAAATGGTTGGGGGAGAGGTGGTTTGGTCTAGCCTTTGCTTTACTACTTGCAGAGAATCACTCTTAACCCTAATCCCACCTCATATCCCCTGGGCTACTCTTAACTAAAAATCAAAGTGTTGGCAGAGAAGAGTTAGAATTAAGTTTTCTTTGCTTTGTGAGCTTCCCAGAGATCTCCTGCCATGGAGTGGCCGTATAAAGGGAGAATAAAATAAAAGATAAATCTTGGATCTGCTGTGTAATGTGTGGTTTCTAACATAGGATGGGCCCTGCTTAATCATCCGTAACCTCTAAGCAGCATACATAGAAATATTGATAAAGCCAAACATTAAAGGCAAGTTAATCTAAAAATACATTAAAATATAAGTTAAATCAGTTGTTTAAAATATACATAAAATAATAAAACCACATACTAAAATTGCATGCCTTCTTGTAAGCTAGAAGTGATATAAAATATGTGTAAAATATAAGTGATGCTGGCAATTCATATGATTTACATCATTATTTCAAAGCTGCATTGCTAACAGAGCTTCCATTTCTTTCTTTCTTGTATTTCAGTAATAACAATCCTTATGCTTCATTTGGAACAACTCAGGCATGGGATGAAGAGAAAAATTTGTGGAGTGCCCCTCATGACATCTCCCACACAGAAGCGGATGATGACCGGATATTGTACAACTTAATTGTGGTTAGAGACAAACTGGACAAAGATTCTGAGGTAAGTCCTGTATGTGGACACTGAATAAATGCTGAATAAATACATGTGAATGATTATGGTTACGATTTTAAAAAACAAAAAACATGCCCTTATTCTTAACCTGATGGTTGCTGTTAGTTTATTAACTTCATCTAGAAATCTTGAACATAGTTTTTTTTAATGTTAATTTGCACATATCTCTTCAGCAAGAGAAAACACAGCTGGAAAAAAATAAAGCAGCTAATTAGATTAAGCAAAACACTGGAGAGCCAGTGTGGTGTAGTGGTTAAGAGCGGTAGTCTCGTAATCTGGGGAACCGGGTTCGCGTCTCCGCTCCTCCACCTGCAGCTGCTGGGTGACCTTGGGCCAGTCACACTTCTCTGAAGTCTCTCAGCCCCACTCACCTCACAGAGTGTTTGTTGTGGGGGAGGAAGGGAAAGGAGAATGTTAGCCGCTTTGAGACTCCTGAAGGGGAGTGAAAGGCGGGATATCAAATCCAAACTCTTCTTCTTCTTCTTCAAAAGAGTTGCTTAGGAATTTCTAATTTAGGGTTGCTATATTTTGAAGAGCAGATCAGACTGCAGATCAGACCTTTAACCCAACATATGGCAACCCTAGTATGTGTCTGTGTTTGTGTGTATCTATGCACTCATATAAGGGAAGGGGAGAAGGGGAGTGGAACGTCAGTGTAGAGGGAAGAATAGAATGAGAGGATAAAGATCAAAATGAAAAGGAAAAGGAAGGGGGAAGGGAAGAATTGAATGAGGGCAAAGAGTGCAAGAGTAGGAGTAGGGGTTTGGAGGTAAAAGTCAGAGTTCAAGACAGAATCAAGTTAAAAATGGGAGGTGATGTTAAAAAATCAAAATGTAAAGATTCCCCCCCTCTTTCTTTGGAGTTAAAAATGCAAAATCAAGATGCAAATTAAGGTTTGAAGGCAGAGTTTAACCAGCTGCTGTGCGGTTCTCCCTAGCTCTGGGTCCTGGTATACTCAGCTGAAAGTTAACACAGCTCTCTCCTGCCTCCTCAAATTGGAAGAGAGAGGGGACGAGAATTTAGATGAGATAAAACAATAACAAAATAAAAATAAGAGGGATGGAGATGGAAATATCCCATTTAAAAGAGAGGAAATGGGAGGCAAGATGGTGATCGCCACGGCCTCACAGAGCTGCTAGGGACCACCAACACCAATTACATGATTTGGCTGTTCCCCACGCTACCGACACCGACACCACCACCACCACCACCGCTGCAAATGGGGGAGAGCCAGGGGAGCCCAATGTGAGAGCCGAAGAGGCCACTTGGAGCCCCCTGTTCCCCAACAACCTCTGCCCCGGATCGCCCTGGCAGCAGCCAGACAGAGCCCAGAGGTCTGGGGAGCTGAGCAAAGAAACTCACTCCGCTCTGGAGCTGAGGAAAGAATGCAGCGGTGCCTCCCATCTGAGCATCCCTCAACGGCCACCACTGCCATGGCCGCCACCACAGGAGAAAGGCAGGAAGGGACTGGGAGACCCAAGGAGGCCATTCACAGCCTCATGGGTGGCTGGAAACAGGAGCAGGCCAGGGGATCATCCTGGGAGGCAGTGCATACTGCGTGAGCCTTTTCCCTTCCAGCAGAGGGGTGCCGGCAGCAGCCAGTGATGGGTACATCAAGCAGCGGTGGTGATGATCTCAGGGAGTGGGGTTGGGTTACCCAATTCAGCTCTTGCCTTGTTATCATTAGACTTAAATTTAAACAATAACTTTAAATGCAGAGACTTAGTATTTTTTCTATTATCAGCAGCCCAATTAACGATAGTCGGATACTGGAAACAACCTATAGAAATCCCTGTTGCAATCTGGGTAAATAATATTTGGAATGTGGCTCTATCATGACGCCTTACTTGCCACAGAGGGGTAATTAAAGGCACTTCAAGAATAGACACTTTTGGAGACTTGGCTTCCATTCCCTTCATTTATAAATGAGACAAAAGGTACATTTATTCCACCCACAATACAAGAGTCTCTATGGAGAGGATGCTTGAATTGATAATGCATAAATAAACATATTGCTTGCATATTGTGTGCTACGTATGAAACTTAATAAGAATGTACCACTGGACAAGTTACTGTAGTTATATGTTGTTCTTGTATTTACATGAAAACCAATAAAAATTATTTGGACCAAAAAAAAAGTGGCCTTTGTTTTGATTCCCACCAAACAACACTAAAATCAAGGGGAAAGCCTGGAAAAGAGGAAAGAGCCTTGAGAGGAAATATGATAGCCATCTTCAGATATCTCAAGAGCTGTCACATGGAAAATGGAGAAAGCTTGCTTTCTCCTGCTCCAGAGGTTAGGACCCGAACCAATGGCATTAGTTACAAGAAGGACAGTCTGACTAAACATCAGGAAGAGATGTTCGACAGTGAAACAGACTCCCAGGAGAGGTCCTGGACATTCCTTCCTTAGAGGTTTTTAAATAGAGGGTGGATTGTTAGGGTCCCTTACAACTCTGATTCCACAATAACTAGTAAGTCCCATCAGTGAAATTGGGCAAGAGCCTGTGCAACGGGTCTTCCCTTATCCCCCCCCCCATATGCCCCCAAAATTGGCTTGGAAAGAGGTTCAGGAGAACCCTTGTAGCAGCATGCAGCTGGGGGATTGTTTGCCCCAGTAGAATGGTTGCCTTGGAGTGGTGTTCAATGCATCCTCTAGAGGACACATGAATGACACGGGCTGATGTTAAGTGGGGCCAAAATGGATCAGGCGTCTTAGTCTAGACAGGGAAGTTGTAAATTGTGTTCCAGAAAAATGACTTCTGATTCTGTTAGCTTGTTGTAAGCTCCTTTATCTTACAAGAGGCTTGTAACTTATTGTATTCATATTTTAAAATACAACAGCGTTTGAGTGTATTATTGTCTTGATTGAAGTCCCCAACCATGCCCAAGAGAAGAGTGACGGAAAACATGGATCAAATATCGAGTCTCCTAAGCTATTCAGAAGAAATGTATTGACGGGAGTGTTGGAAAATGTTAATTTGCATGTACAAGCATGTCATACTGCTAGACACTGGCAAGATCTCCAGAAATAGATTTCTGGACTTAGATGATGGCTTATAAAAATGCCTAGTACTACTTTTCTATAAAAAGAGGTGCCGGAAGTCACCATGAACATCTCCCTTGTTCTCTTATAATGGCAATGGCACCCGCATGAGAGGGGCCGGAACTGGCGAGTTCTGGTGAGTTCCGAATGAAAAAAGCCCTGCATATGCCAAACACATTTCTGCTTTTCTTGACTCATTCCCCCAGGGAAAACCCACACTTTACCACTGAATTGGAGCAAACATCAGTTGGGTTTTCCATGGACTGACGTTTGCTCAGATTTAGCAGTAAAGAGCGAGTTTTCCTGGGGAAAGCAGCAGGGAAAACAGCTCAGACCCCTGCTTTCTAGGCACGGGACCAGCAGAGGTGTGGATGAGCCTGAAAGGCAGTGCTGTTGAGCTTGCTCAGATAAAAGAATGAAAGCAAGGAACTGAATCAGCAAAGATGTTTACAAAGGATTTCCTGGAATAGAAGTCACGAAACCTCCTTTCCTGTTTCCAGAAATGGCTCCATAATCCCCCCTGTCATTATAGTGTCAACATGGTCAAATAAATCCCTCTTTACGTAGAAGAAATAAGACTAAGATACTTCCAGATTAGCGAGTGATCTTGGAAAGTAAAAGTCCAGTAAAGTAAGTGTGTGTGTGTGTGTGTGTGTGTGTGTGTGTGTGTCGCTTGAAGGCGCTCAGAGGAGGTGGAAGGAGTAGACTAGGAGAGCAGCAAGCTCTTCTATGCAATGACTTTCATCTTCAGTAAAGAGCAAAATCACTTTTCCCACTTCGTTAAAGAGGACTTGGTCCTCTGTGACAAGCAGTGGTTTTAGATGGGAACTATAACGGCATGTGACTGGACATAATCCTCTTAGTGTGGTTACATTCCAGCTCTCCACATGGGTTTAGTATAAGCTGGTAGCCTTTCAGATTCAGAGGATAGGTTTGAGATGTTAGGAAGTGATGGTGTCAGTTTTCCTGGTGAAGGGTAATGCTTGACTGTTAATCCTGCAGCTCAGTGGATCCTGGATCTTCCATTTATGTGGGATTGAGGCTTAGAACTGCAGTGATATGAATGTTTATTTCCTGCAAGTATACCCTAATAATAGAGTAACAGAAAATGTGTGTGGTGGGTATTATTCAAGTCTATCTTTCTCACATATAATCTACCATATTATTCTGTGTATAAGACTAGGTTTCCCCCCTAAAAATAATGTCAAAAACTAGGGGGCGTCTTATACACAGAGCCATTTCCCCCCATTTTCTTAAATCCGTGTCGCAAAAAACAGGGGGCGTCTTATACATGGGGACAATCTTATAGATGGAAAAATACAGCAGTTCTCTGTGTAGGAAACTTTATGTACCTTTATGAGAACTAAGCCCTGAGTTAACTATTTTGGGGGTTCCTTTTGTCTATATGTGAAAGAAAGGGGTTCAGCAGCTAGAATAAGCAGCCATGAAGTTTTGGGAACCTTGCCTTATATACAAAAGTGCTTCCATCTCTCTCTCTCTCTCTCTCTAGAGCAGGGGCAGTCAACCTTTTTATACCTACCGCCCACTAAGGCATCTTTCTTGATGGTGGTTTCCTTACTGCCCACCAGTGCTCAATGGAAGGAGGATTCAGCTCGTGCCATAGAACCCCCGACCGCCCACCTAGAATCCTGAAACGCCCACCAGTGGGCGGGAGGGACCAGGGGGACAATCCCTGGTCTAAAGAATAGAAGACAGAAGTTTGTGCAAAATTGTAGACATACTGACTGAAGGTAACCTTCAATATACTTTCATGTTCCAAGCCACAAGACTGAAAAAGTGAAAGAAAAATCTGTCCCCAGATTGCTTTCACTTCTTTCACTTGCTTTCACTTCTAGGTTTGCTTTCCTGTAATGACTTGGGGAAAGTACCACTGTGCTACCATGTAATCGATTTCCACTAAAACAAAAAACTCTGCCTCATTTAACATTTATTCTTTTCATAACAAAATGAATGCATATAATTTTCTTTTTCTGATTTCTGACTTTTGGAATCTTGCAACGAACAGCTGCAACTTGATTTAAGTACATCTAATAAACATTTTATTTTGAAAATCCAGTTTCATGGCAGTTTTCAGTGTGCAAAGTGCTTGTTGATCCCCACAACAATTCCCACAAACGAAAAAACCTGCTGGATTGCTCAGTTGGTTAGAACGTGGTCCTGATAACACCAAAATCTCAGATTCTATCCCCATACAGTGGTGCCTCGCAAAACGAAAATAATCCGTTCCGCGAGTCTCTTCGTCTAGCGGTTTTTTCGTCTTGCAAAGCAACCCTATTAGCAGCTTAGCGCTATTAGCGGTTTAGCGGCTATTAGCGGCTTAGCGGCTGTTAAAGGCTTAGCGGATTAGCGACTAAAAGGCTATTAGCGGCTTAGCGGCTTAGAAAAAGGGGGGGGGGAGCGGGAAAAAATCGGAACACTCGCAAGACGTTTTCGTCTTGCAAAGCAAGCCCATAGGGAAAAATGTTTGCGAAGCAGCTCCAAAACGGAAAACCCTTTTGTCTAGCGGGTTTTCCGTCTTGCGAGGCATTCGTCTTGCGGGGCACCACTGTATATGTTGCATTGCAAAGGGTTGGACTAGATGATTCTCAGGGTCCCTTTCAATCCTGTGATTTATGGTTTTGAACTGCAGTGGTTAATAAACTGTATGTCTGTGACTCAGATAATTATGTTTGTTGAACTTCACAAGGCCAGCGAAGTGAGAGGCAGCCAAAAGTAGGATTGCAGGCAGAAATTTCAACAATATTAATTTTAAAATGCTCTCAATAAAACATGTATTGCACATGTTTTATTAGATAAAACTTAGATAACTAGTAAGGTGGGTTACTTCATGTTTCAAAATGGCTCCTGACTGATTTCTTTTATTCTACAACATCACAGCCTTTCCCTTTCCCTATTGAGAAGATGGAAGTGTATCTGTCAACTGCTTTCAGGGAGATAATGACATTGGAAAATAAAGTAACCCAAGGACTTGTTAGAGAACTGTGAAAGGCTTTGACACTTGGGTAAATCAGCCACATCTTAAGCGAACATGAACTTTTTCTTTGAGCCACAGCACAGTACACAAACACAAGGGAAAGAGAACCTAGACCCCAATTATTTGGCCTACGTTCTTTGAAAGAAATCCAAATTTGGTGTCCCAATTATGGAAGGAACTGTATTCAGTGCTGGTGGTGCCCTTGCGAGAAGAATGCTACAAAAACTAAGCTTCACAGCACAATGAAGCTGCTCTGCTGGACTGTCACATCCAGCCGTACAAAAGAAGCCAACCTCTTAGTGAGAGAGGAACAGAACATTTGGAGAACAATTATGTACAGTTTGTTGGCATGATGTGTATTTAAGCCTTTGGTTTTGTGTTTAATTTGGCTTCCGTTTTACATGAAGTACTCTCCTTTATGCGTGGATTTGAAATCTTAAGCTCACGGAACAAAAGTTCTAGAAATTTTGCAGGATAGATATTGGGGATGACTGAGAACTTGGTTGTCCATTTCTACTGGGCAGAAAGGCTGGAGACACAGGGCCATCCCACCCATTAGGTGGGGTGAAGCAGCTGCCTCAGGTGGCAGAAACGCAAGAGGCATCCTGCCCCAGTGCCACCACCGAAGCAAACCAGGTGAGGGGGGCTTTGGCAGCCGTGTAGAGTTCTACCCCCCAGAAATGCGGGGGGGGGGGTGGTGGTGGTGGTGGTGGTGGGGTGATTTCAGGTTTGCAAAGCTAATCTTTCTGTTAAGCTCTTGGATTTCGTAATGCTTTTGCCACGATACCTGTAGCCTTAAAGTCTAGAAATGACTGCATAGGTTGCGATAGGATTAAGGCAATTGATAACATACATACATATTTTTCTCACACTCATTTGAGAGCTTTCTGTGTTTGTATATTGATGCTCAGCTGAGACTGTTGTAAATCAGAGGTGGGGAACTGCCTGGCCAAATCTCAGCTGGCCAAATCCCTGAGTCCACTCTCCTCCATAGACCGGCTTTGACAGGGGGGCTGGTGTCATGTGATGGACACCTGTGAAAGTTCAGTCAAGGCTTTGGAGTCCAGCCCTTTATCTTATTCTGCTTCCAGACTGCTCCACAACTGCAGTGCAAAGTCATATTTCAGTTTTCTTAAAGTTGTATATTTTCCCCAGTGCTACTCCTGTTCAGCTGCGTTATTATATCCAAAATAGTGTCAATCAGCTAAGATTACAGACTGAAGAAGGGAATTCAAATGCACCCAGTTGGTATATGACACAATAAAGCCATTCAGTTTTTGTTTTATTTCTTACAGTGTTCTTACAATATTTCTTTTTATGTTGTGAACCACCCTGTGATCTTTGAAGGGCAGTATACAAATTTAATTAATTAATTAGTAATACAATCTGATGTGTTGCCAATTTGGTTTTCCTAATAACTGCTACTTGTGCAATTGTGAGGGGAGTGGTCCTACGGCTGTGGATCTCAAGCATTTTTCAGAGGCCTTATTTTATTTTATTTTATTTTATTTTATTTTATTTTATTTTATTTTATTTTATTTTATTTTATTTTATATACCATCCTATACCTGCAGGCCTCAGGGTGGTTTACAAGATAAAATTACAATAGAAAAACACAAAGCGCATAATCAAAATAAAAACAAAATAAAAATATAAACAAAATATAATCAGGAAGAGCCTCCCCCGCAACACACATAGTTAAAAACAATTTTAAACAATTTTAAAAACACAATTAAAAAGCAGTTTAAAAGAATGTGAGCAGTACTCTTTGCTGGGTAGCAGCAGTCCTTGTGAAGCCTGTCTGGCCCCGTCCTGGGCATGGCGGAGAGCAGGACCCTCAGACTCTGGGCAAGGAAGTCCGTGGTCTGTCAGGCCCTAGGACTTGAAATATTCTTATCTCTCTTCTGGACCCAGTAGTCCGGGAAATTAGACTCCTTTTATTCCTAGTGGCATTTTTGTCCCCAGCAAAGACAATTTGGGACTGTAAGACACTGTCCAAGACTTTTTGTCTTTCAGTCTGCCTGCCTCACTCCATCAGCATTAAACAGTGGAGACTTACTAGAAGTCTTACTTGCTTCTGTCCTCTTGACATTTTGCTAATGCTGCTGTGCTTTGTCAGTATCCCAAAAAAGGTTTTGAACGACATTTTGGAAACTTGTTCTTCCATAAGAATGGTTTGCATATGTACTTAACAAAGGGATAATTTTGTATATCACTTAATTTCTCAAAAGTAGGAGCATGCTGAAACTTGATATCTAGTATGGGCCAGTATTTTTGCTTCCAGTGGAGACCCCACTTAGTAGTTTCTTTTGTGATATTTTGGTGCCCCCTAGTGGGGAAATTACGCAGATCAATGCTATTTGAAGTTAAAAGGAGTAATTGCATAAGTGCCTGAGAAGGAAACTAATTATATGTGGGACTGCTGTTTGCCAACACAAAGTTCTTGTTTCTGTGCCAGGCAACGCTACCTTTCTATGTTCTGTCGCCATCTTCTTTCCTCAAATGATTTAGCTCCAATTACAGCTTCTATGTTTCAGTTTCCTTTAGGGTTGCCATACTTCTGGGAATTCCCTGACGTCTCCTCTTTTTTGGGCCCTACATGCCTGTCGGGGGGGGGGGGATTTTACATTTGAAAGCAAATGTCCTGGATTTTGGTTTTTTTTTTAATGTGGGTGGGTGGCTCTGGTTGGTTCAGGCTCTGGCTCTGGCATGGGCAGCTTGGGCTCGGCAGTGGGGCTATTGGGTCGACTGCCCTAAAAAAGCTTGCCGCTTCCACTTCCTGGCTATAATTATTCATGCAGCTTTCATTGTAAATTGATAATAATGCTACCTCTGGATCTTCAGTCAGCTTTAACCCAGTGATTTCTGTTCTTTCCTTAAACACCCTTTGCCCCCAAAATTGTACATATTTACACCCCCACCACATGTGAACATAATTCCCTGTTTCCTGGCATCCCCTCCAACATAACACCGAATATTCCTTGTCTATTTGATTTAATCTGACTGGTGTCAGGCCATCTCCAAATTAATTTATAATAATTTTCTTTTATCGACTGGACCTAATGGTCAGGGGTCCCTTTACCTTTTTATTCTTATAGACAACGTTTTCAACGTACGTTTCTCCCATATTTCCCCCCCCCCCACAGCTTTGACTATCTATTTGCCCTGATGTCTCCTTTTCCCTCACCTCTTTTAATTGATCTTCTTGATCTTCCATTTCTAGTAATATTTAATAAATTTCACTGGTTTCCCCTTTTATAACTGTATTTTCTTTTTTATCTCCCCTTTTATAATAATTTCCCCCCAAATTTTGTATATTCTTTGCTGTTCTTGTTTTCCCTTAACCACTTCTTTGCCCATTGCTCCAGTTGTATACAGTTATACCATGTTATTTTACTTCCTATTAGAGCATCTCTTATTTGTTCTTTGTTTCTCATTTTCCCTACCCAATCATTTATTTTAAGTATTTTCTTCTCTTTCACTTCTTTTTCAATTTCCTTTTTAAAATCTACTGGGAAGTCTTCTATCATCACCACCAGGGTTAGTGGGGAATTTGCTGGTATCAATTTTCCTTTATATTTCACCCATATCTCAATAATTTTAATAAGGGATTTTCAATATTCTGCCACTATTTTCTATTTGGTTTGATAAAAATATATATTCACTAACTTCTCCTTCATTCCCTGTGTACCACTCTCTAACCATTCTAACTCTCCTTGTTCTGTTGTCCCGTGTATGACATATCATAACTGATTTGCTATATTATATGACTTTATGTTAAGGAGCCCCAGTCTACCTAATACTAATTCCCCTCATCACTGCTTTCATTGTATCCCATATTATTGCTTGAGTACTGTCAGGGAACTGCCATCGGAGCCAGAGGGAGAGGGAGGGCTCCAGAGGGATTCCTGAGAGCGTCCCGGGAGGGAGAGAAGCAGCACATCTTCTGGGGAAGGAAATCAGCGTAGCACCAGTGGAAAAGGGGGGCAGATGAGGGAAGCGGCGAGGTGGCTCCATGACTCCTTGCCGGGGACCAGCGGGGAGAGCAGGGGTCCTCCGCTGCCCACACCCTCCCTGCGCAGAAGGCTTTCGCGCAGGGAGACTAGGCGGAGACTAGGCGTCAAAGAACTTCTTTGCTGGAAGAAGTTCAAGAAACGCCCACTGACGGATTCTGCCAGCGATTGAGACAGCCACGGGCGAGTGGCTGTCCAGACAGAAAGGGTTCACTCAGGCAACCCAGCCAGGTGTGGCGCCGATTTACGCACAAGCAACCCCTAGAACCATTACAAGTACTTTGCCTCTTCTTATTGATCTCCCATACATCTAATAATTCTTTCTCTATCTTATTTACTGTTTGACTATTATTGAAGATCCTCGTGTCTTAACCTCCATCTTCTGGCTTCCTTGTAATCTTTCTTTATTTTTAATACCATATTAACCAATGTGTGGTCGGTTACATTTATTATTCCAATTTCCGTATTTGTTATTTCAGAACACTAAGATTTTTGAAACAAAGATATAATCGATCCTTGAGTAGGTCTTATGCACTGGTGAGAAGAACGAAAATTTATTCTCTCCTCCCCTCATCACTCTCCAAACATCTTTCATATCTTTCCTTATCATAATTTTAGCTAATCCTGTAATGTTATTACATCTTTCCTCTGGGGTGGGATTTGACTTATCCAGTCATTTATCTAATACCATATTGAAATCTCTTGCCATAATCATATAACCCTTTTGAATACCCCCTATTTCCTTAAACACTTTATCAAAAAATTCCCTCTGATTTTCATTGCGAGCATAAATATTAATTATAGTGTATTCTTCTCCCGCCATTGTTTCCTGAATTATAATGTTCCCTCAGGATCTTTCTTCATCTTTAATATACTAAATCCGCATCTCTTTGAAATACTGTTGCTATCCCTCTTGATTCTGAAGTACCATATGCTTTTTTATAATTATTTATACCTCTCAGTCTGAGTTCATTAACCGCCTCTTTCATTTGATGCGTTTCCTGTAAAAATATTATAACTTCTTTATCTTTATTCAGTAATGTTTCTATCCTCCTTTTCATAATCGACCCCAGCCCTCTCATGTTTAAGGTTGAAATCCTTATTTCATTATCAATGAGTTAAATGTACTTCTTAATTTCTGGTCTCATGTCTTATGATACTTATATAACCCATTACCCACCCCATTCAATCCCCTCCCCTCCCCCACCTGTCCCATACCCAGACCTTCCATTTTGTCCTCCCCCCTATTTTCTTAAGTTATTTCACCTCTCCCGTTGTCCTAATTGTTGGGGGGGGGGGAGGCTCCTCTGATCACGGAGCCACAGCAGAACTTCTCCCATTATATTTGTTATGTCTTCACTCTGATATAATTTCGTTCAGCCTTTACTTTCAGTCCTCAATAGTCATTTTTTGTCTTCTGGCACCCCCAGTTCCATGAAAACAGGGTGCTGGATTAAACGGACCACTGGCCTTCTGTTTCTGTGTACAGGAGGTTTCTGAAAAGGGCCCCTTATAGACAGCCAAACTGGCAGTATTAGTAAGGTGCTCACAAGGAGGTTCCCTGTCTTCTTAATATTACAGGAGATGCTGTCACAACAACATTTCTGAAGTAGGAGGGGAAAGAGGAGTTTGTTCTAATGTTCTAATTAACACTTACAGCCAACAAACGCGGCTGCGCTGCCATTCCAAAGGGAGAGGGTCATCTGTGAAGGCATTTATGTTTTGAGAGTGCTTGGACTTGGATTGACTTTAGACACCAGTAGCCCACTCAACTAACACGGGAACGGCTCATGTATACCATTAATAGCCAACCTTCTCAGGTCCACCAGCAAAGCACGTTCCACCTTAAATATATTGCATATGCCTGTCCTCCTTCTCCTTATATTTATTGGCATTATAAGGCCACACCTTGTTCTTCTCTTTCCAGGATGAGGGGGCAGGGGGTTCCTATGGAAGGCGGCATTCCCATAAGCAGCTTTTATCAACCCTGTGCAATGCGCTCCACTTGTCAGAGTCCACTCTCTCACTCCATTGTTAAAGGTAGCCCAGCTTCCTTTCTCTGCTATCTGAACATTTCCATTGTGTTTTCCATCTCTCTCTTCCTGTTAAAATAAACCTCCCTCAGAAACGCTGGTGGCACCACTGACCCCATGTGTGGGCCTCGACCCATCAGTTCAAGATAAGTTATGCAAGCAATTGATTCCCCAACAGATCAATTGACTACAGAACTGTGGGATCTGTATGGAAGTTCACAGGTCCCTTGGCTATCAGATTGCTTGTTCATTGACTAAAATAGTTTGAATTCATATATAGGCATGGAAGTGACCTTGCAAATCATCATGTATGTGTTTTTAAGAGCTCCTGCAAATTGGGAATGAGACTGAGGAAGGATGCTTTAAGACAGGGGTAGGCAACACAGTGCCCGCCAGATATTTTGTACCACAGCTCCTGTCATCTCTGATCATGCTAGCTAGGTCTGATGGGAGTTGTAATCCAAAACCTCTGGAGGGCATCGTGTTGGCTACCTCTGCCTTCTGAACCCCAAGAGCAGGACCCAGTTTCTTCTGTTCCTCTTCATCTTACATGCTCCACCCCATTTCAGTGTGACTTTGATTTGCTTTTCTTGCTCATCCTTCCACTTTTACAGCAACACTTTCTGCAGCAAAACAGGCAGCACTTCAGTGAGATAAATAGGGCAAGGAGTACAACAGCCAGGAGGAAGGCAATGACATCAAGAGAGTGATACTGGATCCAGTTGAGGTCATGTGCTGCCGGCCTCAAGTGGGGCGCCCCCTTGTGCTTCATCACAAACTCCACCCAATGCACCGCAAGGTCAAGAGGTTCAATGGGCCTGTCCAGGTGGAGAGCTGAGAGACGCTGGATGTTCTCTTTATACCTAAAAGAAAAGAACCTCTTTAGGAAGTAAATATTACAGGGAAATAAAACACACAGCATAGAAGCAGATTTCCAAAGCATTTGAAATCCAAGTGGAGTTGATACTGTTCTGAGAGACTGGGGACATGGGATGCAAACCCCTCCCCTGTTCCTGTGTGTGATGCACACACTTCGGGATACTCTCTATACAGCTTATACAGGGTGACTGAGGCCAGAGTTCCGGTGCTTTTAGTAGCTGAACCCTAATTTTTCTCTGGTGGATCTTTCACATAGCTGATCTGTCTCCCACGTGACAGCTGCTGCTAATCACAGGTCCTTGGAGATAAAAATGGAGAATGATGCAGTGTCCAGGAACTTCTGTGGGGAAACTGATGATACTGGTGACCACCAGCAGGTGGCAGTTGGAGGAGGGATGATCTCAGTCAGTGTCTCTTAAACACAGAATGTGGCCGGCTGAGGGAAGCAGGAGCTGGTAGGTAGTCAAGAACGGGGCCACTTCCCAATGTGGAGGGAGGTGCCCCCTGCCTTCACTGCTGCTTCCTGACAGTTCCTCCAAGGCCGTCCTTTTCCATTCCAGCTGCTCATTGTAGGGAAAGTTTTCTTTTACGGAACGTTGCCATTACTTAACTTTGCTTTGATAATGCTTTGATTAGCTTCTGAAAATGCCACGGTCTGACACAAGACATTTTTAAAACCACTACTGCAGAGGACCCAGAGTCCCGATAAAGAATCAAAGCAGTTAAAACAGAGGGGTTGTTAAGAAGAGACTTTCTTCTTCACCTGTCACCAGCAGCCGTGTAGCAACCCCCGCTGATTTCAATGACAAGTATTGGCTCTGCCCCCTTGCAGGGCCCGAATCACCAAGCAACCACCGTGCTGCCCTCAAGCTCCCATCCCACCAGGAAGTCCACCCCCAGCAGCCCCCCTGCCACCCAACAGACCCCCATGGCACCCTACAACCCTCCCCCACGCCCAGTGCAGAACACTCCCCCCGCCCCGTATATTTCCATGGTATACTTCCTTGCATATTCTGATTTTAAATGTACCATATTTTTAGCTCCATAAGACACACCTGACCATAAGACGCACCTAGTTTTTAGAGGAAAACAAGAAAAAAAAATTCTGAACGAAATAGTGGATGTATGATTTTTGTGGTTCATGCTGTGGCCACAGACATGATATGTGATTTGATGGTGAATTTGGGGTGACCCACTGCAAGAATCCTGAGGATCCATGTGGATCTGTGCTTTGTAGCCATGTTTTTGTGCCATTGCGGCCCCACGAAACAGTGGATGCGTGATTTTGGGGTGCAGGCTGTAACCATGGACACCTTATGTGATCTGATAGTGAATTTGGGGTGACCCACTGCAAGAATCCTGAGGATCCATGTGGATCTGTGCTTTGTAGCCATGTTTTTGTGCCATTGCGGCCCCACGAAACAGTGGATGCGTGATTTTGGGGTGCAGGCTGTAACCATGGACACCCTATGTGATCTGATAGTGAATTTGGGGTGACACAATGCAAAAATCCTGAGGATCCATGTGCTTTTACCTCCCCCTTCCCAGGCAGCCTCCTTTATCTCTAGAGCCCTGATCTCCCTCCTGATTGGTTGCCGATCAGCTACTCAGCGGCTTTGTTTCAACACCTCCTTCCCTCTTTCTAAAAATAAAAGCACATCTGCTTTTTGCCGCTGGACAATTTGGCTCCAGGGACCACGCACTCGCTCCATAAGATGCACAGACATTTGCACAGACATAGTTACTTTTTAGGAGGAAAAAAGTACGTCTTATGGAGTGAGAAATACGGTACTTTGGACCAACCCTAAAATGAGTTTTGTACCACTCATTACTCACTTTTTATCATAAATAACAGCCTTCAGTGCATCAGATAAATCCTTGGAAGTCATGTCCACTACATTCAGAGTCACTCCTGCTCCTCGAGATTCCATCCGCTTTGCATTGTCCATCTGATCTCCAAAAAGCGGCATCAGCACCATTGGTACTGCATTGCAGATTCCCTCATAGACCCCATGGGAGCCAGCATGAGTGATAAAGGCTCTGGCCTTTGGATGAGCTGTTGAGGAAAGAGCAGGAGGTGGAGAAATACCAACAGGCTTATCATTCTGCTAATGACAACGTATCTAGGCCAAGTTTTAAAACTGCATTTTTATGGAAGCAGCCAATTGAAGTTCAAATTAAACAGCCATATGATTAAGCTGATCTCCTTGGACTGTTATGTACAGTCTAGCAAAATGTCTTTCAGAAGGATGGTACAGAACTGTGGGAGGAGAGAAGTGGCCCCCTTCTAGGCCATCTAGGCCAGGGGTGGGGACCCTCTGTCAGCCAAAGGGTCACATTCCTTCATGGACAGCCTTCTAGGACTCCAGACCAGTGGTGGGTCCTGCCACTCTCCATCCAGGCAAGGAAGAGGTGCTATCACAGTTCAAGGGCAAGGCAGGTCCAGTTCAAGGTCCAGGCAGGTAGGGTGCAGAGTAGGGCCAGTGAAGGATGTGGCCTGGGGGCATGGCCAGTGTTGAGTCCTGAAGGCCAGATAAAGAGACTTGGGTTCTCCATCCCTGATCCCTCAATTCAATATAAAGGGTGAAGACCCTTTGGCCTGAGAGCCAGATTTGACCCACCAGATTTGGCCTGTGAGGCTGTTTTCTTCAAACCACACCCACCTGCCCCATATTTGACACCACATGTAATATTAGATGTGGGACACTGAACATCAAGTCCTGGGTTGTACCAGGAGTCCTGCAGGGAGTCCTGTCCTCTTGGGACCAAGCGTGCACCTGTAGAAAGCAGGATATCAGCTGCCTCCAGTATCCTGTCTAGTTGGGTGCTAAATTCCATTAAAGCCAATGGTACTTTGGTCAGTCATTGTTTTCCACAGAACTGAATGCAATTTTCACTCCAGCAAGTGGTTATGGGTAAGGATGAGCAAATCAGTCAGTTTTGGTTTCTCCCAGTTTCTCATCTTACCAGTCTTATGTTCAGTTCTCCATACCTCTATGCCAGTTTGCAATTATTATTATTATTATTATTAGTAGTAGTAGTAGTAGTAGTTACCATGAAAACTCGCCAATGTTTTAGTGTGAATTTTTCCTAATATAATGGATTCCTGTAGGTTATTTTTACTACTTTCAGCATTTTTATGCATGCTTCACCATAATATATAAATTTTGTACGTTACCTGCATTGCGGAATACAGAGCTGTGTGAATTTTGAAGAACGGCTGTGATTCAGCTCACAGATTGTTTTGGATAGTGCGAATGAAGTAAGCTTGCCTTTAAATGCGAACTGAATCAAATTTCCCCCTCACCCCTATTTCAAATCAAATTTCCCCCTCACCCCTATTTAAAGGTGTTTTTACTTTTTTCTTGGTTGTACCACTGTGAACAGGGACGCGGGTGGTGCTGTGGATAAAACCTCAGCGCCTAGGACTTGCCGATCACATGGTCGGCGGTTCGAATCCCCGCAGCAGGATGCGCTCCCGTCGTTCAGTCCCAGCGCCTGCCAACCTAGCAGTTCGAAAGCACCTCCGGGTGCAAGTAGATAAATAGGGACCGCTTACCAGCGAGAAGGTAAACGGCGTTCCATGTGCTGCGCTGGCTCGCCAGATGCAGCTTGTCACGCTGGCCACGTGACCCGGAAGTGTCTGCAGACAGCGCTAGCTCCCGGCCTATAGAATGAGATGAGCGCACAACCCTAGAGTCTGGCAAGACTGGCCTGTATGGGCAGGGGTACCTTTACCTTTACCACCGTGAACAGTGGTTTTTATTTATGTATTTTTATTTTGTTCCGTTTTATTTTGGTTTGGGGTTGGATATTGTGTGGGGTGGGGATTGGTTTTGTTTTGGTATAATTGTTTTTGGTTTGTTTTGTTTTTCTATTTTGTAAATGGAGGCTAGTATGAGGCTTGGGATTGCTACCGTGGAGGGGCGAGGGAGGTATGGTGGTGGGGGCAGATGTCATAGGCGAAGGGGATCGAGATCCGGATATGCTCGTACCCCTTCCAATCTGCGCCCCATCCCAAGGGACGAGGGTAGGGTGAGCAAGGATTACTCACCTCCGTCACTGGTGTTGTGCAATGCCAGGTCTATAGGCAACAAAACCGCCACCCTGCGAGATTTCTTTATCTCTCAGGGGGTCGACCTGGCCTGTGTGACGGAGACCTGGGTGCGCGAAGGGGCAACAGTTACCTTACGAGAGATGGCGCCCCCGGGTTTCTCTGTCCTCCACCAGTCGCGGACTGTGGGCCAGGGGGGAGGGGTGGCATTAATCTGGGAAGATTGTTATTTCAGGGCATGTGGCCATAGCTCAAAAACTTGACCTGATTGAGCAAAACCAATGTGATTTTTGGATTCAGCGCATCAGATTCGTCCTAAATCAACTGAAAAAACGCAGACAACAAATTTGTTGTTGACCAGTGTTATTATTATTCATGGCTCACATTTTGGCATCTGTGCCCACTGTCCTTTCAACCATTTCCTTAGTTTTTTTATGCACACTATGAGCATAAAGCACCCGGCAGGGTTTTCTTTTCCTAGCCCAGCTTTTGCAGCCACAGGGCTTTGCTATGAGTGTACATGACCAAGAGCAATGTGGGAGCATGTCCATCCAACATCACATTACTTTACACTTTGCTAAACAGTATTTAGATACACTCTCTCATGGTATTGCTAAGAGGCTAATGGCATTGAAGCAGCACTAAGGGCTGGTTATAGACAACAACAAAATTCCTGCCCCAGACATACCAAGCAGATCATTTTGTGGTAGCCACTTCACAAGCTTTGTGTTCTTTGCAAGATTTGGGGGTGTTTCTCCTGTATATCTCCATAGCACCTTCACGAGGAAGGAAACACATAGATTAGGAAATGTATCTTTTCACTTCACTTACAAAAACTTCAAATTGCACTTGAACAAGCACTCTCTCATATCTCTTACGTAGGGTGCAATGCCTCTTCGAAGAGCCCCATTAGTTGGAAAGGTGGGATATCGGTTAACAACAAATAAATAAGGTACTGCCTGTATATAAAAGAATGAAAGTGCACTTTTATATAAATTTATCAGCTTACCCAAGGTGCTGGAGGGGATGTTCAGAAATTGGGTCATACATCCACCTATGCTGGGGTTGTGTTAGAGTGCAAGAATTTTCAGCAACAGCATTCAG
The DNA here is from genome assembly GCF_965112155.1 of Podarcis liolepis. Lineage (NCBI taxonomy): Eukaryota > Metazoa > Chordata > Lepidosauria > Squamata > Lacertidae > Podarcis > Podarcis liolepis. The sequence continues at coordinate 136,078,544 of NC_139554.1, forward strand.
AGAAATGGATAAGATCTTAAGCCGCCACATTATCCTAACATCTCAATTAGCCCTTTTATTTTTACGCTTATATTTGAGGGTAATCAAAATTTGCACCATTTGCACAAAGTGCTGATAGTACAGCTGCTTATTGCCGCTAGAATGACCATTACAGTTTTGGGGGAAAATAGATGGGGCCAATCTTACTGTGTGATATTGCCCTGCTAGAAAAACTAACTAATAAGCTGAGAGTCCTTAGGGGCCAAAGAAAGAAGGAAGATTTTGTATTTGTTTAGTTTGACTTCATTTCAGTTGTAAGCAAAGAGAAACATGGCCTCAGCCTAGAAATGAATATGGCTCAGTGACTCATGGCATTTGAATACTTTAATCACTTTCCCTTGATATAATAGGGTCTACGTTTTGTAACTTTCTCTTGTTTAACCATTATGTCTGTGCTATAAAGAGCTCCAGTCACTACCTCCCACACATTCACTTACCTGTAGTTTATTTATTTTGGTTTTATTTTATGTCCGTTTTTGTCTAACAGTGATCTATGATTTTATAAAGAATTTATATATTTTCATCAGATCCTGTTTGGTAACACTGTATTTTGTAGAATTTTGTAAACCATTTCTTTCCTTTTCTTTTGAAAAGGAAATTCTTAACAATAAATTCTTAACAATAAATTATTTTTTTAAAAATAAATAATAATCCAGGCACTGACAGAGCCTATTTTTATATTACCACGGCAACATGGTTTCTTCCACAGCACCGCGATGCCCTCCCGTTGTTCTGAACTACAGCTCCCATCTTCCCTGACCACTGGCCAGGCTGGCTGGGGCAGATGGGAGCTGTAGTCAAAGGCATCTGGAAGGCACCAGGTTTAGGAAGTCTGAGAAAGGGCAACATGATGGAGGCCGCTAAAGCAGCGATTTCTTACTTCCAAGAAGGATGAGGCAAGTTTGGGAAATCCATTTATTATTGACTCCTTTCACTTCTCAGCAGTGAAGGAGCTGTATTCTCAGAGGAATGAGGAAAGAAGTCTCATGTCATGGTAGCAAAAAAATGCAGAGGAGGCAAAATTTTACCAGTTTCTGGACTGGTAATTGATTAGCAAACATGGCTATACTACAATCTATCATTACTAAAACTTTTTTCCAACAGATGTTTCTAGCCTCTGGATTTGAGGTGGTGTGCATGGATAATCTTTTAGCCCACCCTCCCCAACTTAAATGGGACGCGGGTGCCACTGTGGTCTAAACCACAGAACCTAGGGCTTGCCGATCAGAAGGCCAACGGTCCAAATCCCCGCGACAGGGTGAGCTCCCGTTGCTCTGTCCCTGCTCCTGCCAAGCTAGCAGTTCGAAAGCACGTCAAAATGCAAGTAGATAAATAGGTACTGCTCTGGCGGGAAGGTAAATGGCTTTTCTGTGCGCTGCTCTAGCTCGCCAGAAGCGGCTTAGTCATGCTGGCCACATGACCCGGAAGCTGTCTGTGGACAAACACCGGCTCTCTTGGCCTATAGAGTGAGATGAGCGCGCAACCCCAGAGTCTGTGACTGGACCTAATGGTCAGGGGTACCTTTACCTTTTATCCCAACTTAAAGTCCATATGATCTGAAATTTAGTTGCAGAATGTTGGTTATGAAGATCAGCAGGATTTTCTGCATTGTTCCACTTGCGGTTGCTGTACAATTAGGGGACCCCGCCGAGGGCTCAGCTCTGGCAGCCTTATCTGGAATGCAGCCAAACGTGACAACTGTCAGGGAACTATTCACATCTTGTTCCCCTGTTGTCTTCTTGCAGCAATATCAGCTGTAGCTTTTGAGGAGGGTCTGAGCCAGCAGCTGGCATCTAAATTACCATGGCAATATTTCTAAAGAGCTGTATGTGAACAGCTTCCCGGTTCATGCTGTGTCAAGCTGCAAGATTGCTTGTTGGAGCGAGGCAAAGGGTTGTGTGTCAACTTCAGCTTCGGAGCCACTTTTCAAGCAGACAGCAACACATGCAAAATGAACAAAAATATTTAACATCCTACGTGAATAGAGGTTACCATTTTTCCTTCTTACCGTCTGAGGTATTGTTCCCAACGCTTCAGCAATTTCCATAGCTTTTTTCATTGGAATTTCAGAAACCATTGAACCCAAGGAAAACACCACAATGCCATGTTTGCCAGAACTGTTTACCATGGCTTCAAATTCCTAGGCAAAACAAACAAAGAAACTTTTGGTCAGAATTCTGCGTCACGTGGGAATATTTTCATCTCTCCCCAAAAGCTAAATGAAAAAGTAACCTTTGCAGGGCAAGTGTGTGTGTGTGTGTGTGTGTGTGTGTGTGTGTGAGAGAGAGAGAGAGAGAGAGAGAGAGAACATTAGACCATTTCTAGGACCAGATCCGTCTGGGGTGGGGCAGCGTGGGGTCCAGAACAAATCCTTCTGTGTAGGTCCTCCTGTTGCCCCCATCTCTCCTCTGCCCCTCCCCAGCAGGGACTCTTCCTCTCCCCCCACTTACTTTTGCTGTTGTTGTTTTGCCACTACTGTAATAGTGGCAGCCTCTCCTCTTCCTCCTCCTCCTCCTCCTCTCTCCTCTGCCCTGGCTTACATTTTTCTTTTGCCCCTGAGAAGAATTGTCCTAGACCAGCCTAATGGTCCACCTGCCCTCACATTCAGTCTTAGACATTGGTCAGGCTATTGAATTTCAGGAATCTCTGTAACAACATATCATATGCGTTCATTCATTTAGGATATTTCTAAATTGCTCTTCATCCCAGAAGTTATCACAGAAAAGGTTACAACAGAAAACACAAATGCAATAAGTACAGCAACCAATAAAAATAATAAATAATAATCATATACAATAAAGTTTTCCACATCAGCAAAGCAAGTTAGCAGGCTGACATAAATATGATATAATAAGGCGGTTCGCTAAGCTCAGCTAAGGTATTAGGCATTAGGATTTATAAGCCCAGGGCCTCTGTGCATATTATTTTAAATCATCTGCTTGGTAATTGCATTGTGCCTCTTGATTCCAATATTAAGTTTCCCTTCCAAGTACTAACCAGGCCTGACCCTGCTTAGCTTCCGAGACCAGACAAGATTGGGCGTGTTCAGGGTAGTATGGCCGCAGACGTTCTGATATTATGTCAAAAGGGAGATGGCACCATGCTATTAATTTTTCCAGTCTACTGAAATATCTCAATCCTAATCCCTTTCTCATCCTCCATTTTCAAACTGAAGTTTTGAACCGTCTCAGTAAGGGGGAGTGGAGAGGTGGATTCCGACCTGAGTTAGTGGATTTTCCTTTGCACAGTTTATACCCCCAATGAAGACCATGTTGGGCATGATAGTCCTGGGATATTCAAAAACAAAGTCATAGCGCAGAAGCCAAATTGATGCTTGACTATAAAGGTCTGCTACTGTCACATCTTGGTGCAGGAATTCCTTGTTCAGTGTTCCATAGGGTGAATAAAGAAAATGGCATATCATGAATTCCAGCGAGCCGATTAAAAAATTCTTCACTCTCTGTTTAAAGTTCATGTGATCTGTATTGCCTGAGAAAAATTTTGGGACATAAGAATGTGGGTTTGGACACTGTGTTGCCGCAAAGTCTAAACCACATGGAATTCCCCGCAAGTAGTAAATAGAAGGAAGGGATAAATACTCAGCCAAGATCTGCCCACATGGAAACACTGGATCCATAACTACAATGTTGAATTTGGTTTCTTTAAGGTAAGAAATCAGCTCTTTGTTGTATAAAAGCTGCTTGCAATTATTATACAGAAGCATTGTGATATTTCTTATTCTTGAAAATGTCCCAGTCATTCTTTCCAGGAAAGGCTGACGTGCAAAAATCCTGTGACCAAGCTTTTGGAATTCTGCCTTCAAGTATTCCTTTGAGTAGGGCACGGTAAATGTTTTCAATGTATAATGTACAGATGACTTTATCCATAAGTTCGTCTCAGGAGCAACGACAACTACTTGGTGTCCTCTCTGCTGAAGATGTTCCATAACTGGATGGATACTGAGCCAGTGACTGCCATCATGGGGTATTACCAACACCTTTCCTCCATCCGTAAGGCTCCAGAAAAAGAGAGTAAGCAAAACACAAATGCCTTGACGCATAGAAATCTTCTTGCTGGTTGCATTGTGGCATAATTCCAACCCAAAATGAAATGAATGTAAAAAAACCATTGCGAACAGCACAGGAAACAAAGCCTCTTGTGAGCCTTTAGCCCTATCTTCTTCTGCAAATATTTATTTTCTGTGACACATTTATTAAGGCAGTGTGGAATGTCTAAATCTTGGTCAAAGGTCGGTTTTGCAAACCAACCTGGATTGGGTGATAAGGAGTCTGCAGGCTAACCTGCTTGCATAAGTGTCTCTACTACCACTTCTGTACTCGGCCAGTGACTTCAATCCTGTGGCATCACCAACAGCTTCCCACTTCCAGCACAACGCCACAAACAGAACCAAAAGGCAAGGCCAGCAGCAGCTGGATGAGACCTTGAATTCCTCCTTCCTATCATGGAATCAAGGAGCCCTGAACTCGCTATACGCTTTGTGAGCCTAATGTATGAAAGCAGATGTTGCAGAATAAAACACTGGAGCAGCCCACAGGATCACAGATTCTAAGCATCAAGTAAATGTTTAATTTGTTGCCTCTGCTGTACCTCTTGTCAGGACAAATAGCCCACATATCCAATTATAAGAGCAATGTCAACTGAGTTGATGTTTTAAACGGCTCAGGACGACAGTACCTCAAGGACTGTCTATCTCAGTATGAACCGACTCAGATCCTGCAACCACCCTCTGAGGTCCTTCTTCGTGTGCCGCCTCCACGAGAGACCAGGAGGGTGGCAACATGAGAACGGGCCTTTTCTGTAGTGGTTCCCTGTTTGTGGAATGTCATCTGGTGCCTTCATTATACATTTTTAGGTGCCAGGCAAAAACATTCTTTATCAACGAGGACTTTGGCTAATTAACAGTCTACGTCCTTTTGTGGAATCAGGGTTATTGGTTTGTTTGGGTTTTGTTCTTGTTTTCTTATGTTATGTATTTTTATGCTGTGAACCCCCATGAAGTCTTCAGAAGAAGGGTGGTATACACATTGAATAAATAAAATAAACCCCTCAAAACCCTTTAGCCAGCAAATAAAATTATTATTATTTTTTTTTTAAATCAAATACTCAAACTAAAAAAATACTAAGAATAAGCAGTACAATGCAGGGATCACTTGGGAAATACTCAAGGACTGCTCCACACAGGAGTTTACTGTCAATTTGCTGTTAGTCATATGTGTTAGTAGAGCTTTTTTGTATTTGACATCTGTTATAAGAAAATCCCTATATCCAAATATATCATTTCATTGTTTACGTTCTATCTGTTTTATAACAGTTTCTATGTTAGTTATTTCCAAAGTGTGTCTCTACTTGAGACTGTAATATGAAGCTTTGTTTCTGTATCAATATGATATACTGTATGTATCTTCCTGATCTTACACAGTGACAAGGGATGCGGGTGGCGCTGTGGTCTAAACCACTGAGCCTCTTGGGCTTGCCAATCAGAAGCTCGGCGGTTCGAATCCTTGCGATGGGGTGAGCTCCCGTTGCTCTGTCCCAGCTTCTGCCAACATAGCAGGTCAGAAGCACACCAGTGCAAGTAGGTAAATAGGTACCACTGTGGTGAGAAGGTAAACGGTGTTTCTGTGTGCTCTGGTTTCCGTCACGGTGTTCCGTTGCACCAGAGGCAGTTTAGTCCTGCTGGCCACATGAAAAGCTGCCTGTGGACAAACACTGGTTCCCTTGGCCTGAAAGTGAGATGAGCGCCGCAACCCCATAGTTGCCTTTGACTGGACTTAACCATTCGGGGTCCTTTACCTTTTTACACGGTGACAGTACAGGCTCCTAAACAGAACCACAGCACCACCTACAGGGTCTACAAAGACAACGCTCCAATGTCAGACACATTGTCGCAAGCAGAGAAAAATGCCCAATTTCCTGGTAACCATTATTCCGCAAATCAATAGTTGGAACATGTCCAGACAAATAAAGGGCTTCTCCCCATGTCCGTTTACTGTGCCTTTGCTCTTAGTTATGTGAGCAAGGTTTTTCAATGTGTGCACATCATCCTTAACAAAATGGCAGCCCCAAATTCCTACACATTTAATCCAGATTTTCCCAATCCATGGATAATCCACCGAGGAAAAATGGCCCAGTACAAAAATGTAGTCACTGCTGACAGGGAAGCTTCTTTGATGGAATCTACACACATATAAAAACCGTTCTGAAAATGCTTTTTGAAAAGTGTTTTTTAAAAATACGTTGAATTTTCCATAAGGCTCACTATTGCCATCTAGTGTCACATTGCATATTACACTTAAAACACACTTAACATTTTATTTGCAGCTGTAAAGCTGAGTCTTTGGTGCACTTTATTTTTGGGGGAAGGTAGTTTGTCATGTACCCCTCTGGGTAGGAGGGGCTTTTATTTTCATACCCCTTACCTGTATATGCGGCTCAGCTGAATACAACTAGCCATTTCATTTCCAGTGACCAAAATGCTGCTGCACACTGAAGGCACAACAAGAACACACCTGAAGGCTATAACTACTGTAACAATATTCAACAACAACTCCACCCCCACCCCCCTTTGCAGCCACCACAAATCAAGAGCTCTGTGACTTTGCTGCTGCCACTCTCTGTCCCACCCCCATTCCGCTGAGCTGGGAGGGCACTTCTTTCCCAAACACACAACACACACTGCAAAATAAAAAAATTCCTTCCAGTAGCACCTCAGAGACCAACTAAGTTTGTTATTCGCATTCTGAACCAGGTAACTACAATATCACTAATTTCAAAAGTTATAGCAACCAGTTAGTAGACATGTTTGTTGAAAAAAGTTGGATTTTCAGATTGTCAATTTGATGTAATTGTTTAAGCTGGTCCTCTCTGTGATTTTTTAAAAAATTGCTTTGATTTAAACCAGTCCCCTCTGCATTCAGGTCGGCAGTTCAAGTTTGTGAATAGCTATGTGAGAAGGAAGCAATCCTCCCCATCAAAAATATCCACCTATAAGCAATTGTCCTGAAGCAGAATATTTGGTTGATGAGTTCAAACTCCCTGACCCCTCCCCACCCAGTGAGCATAATTAGAGTGCAGTATGGAGAAAAACTGGCCTCGGGACATGTAGTGCTCCTGAATAAAATTGTGTTTAAAAGGCAAATGTACCTGTGAATGTGAAGACCCCTGGAGATCAGAGAGAGCTGAATTAAGGCATTCAGGAGTAAAGTTGGCTGATCTTCTTCCTTTGCAGGAATGGCAAAAGCTGAACTATGACATCTATACCCTGCGCCAAATGCGAAGGGAAGTGAGAAACCGGTGGAAATGCATTTTGGAAGATCTGGGTAAGCCAGTTAAGCTCAGGCGATTTTCTTATAGTTAACATACAAACAGTATGTATATGTGAGGAAGTGCTCTATAGGACACACTTTTTCCCCTTCAAAAATGAAGGGAAAATGTGTGTGCGTCCTATGGAGCGAAGACACCATAGCCCCGTGACCCTTTCCCAGCTGGAGAGGTGACACACGGCTATGGCAGGAGCCTCTATAGCCGTGCGTCACCTCTCCAGCCGGGAGAGCGCGCGTGGGGCAAAAGAAGCCCCCTGTGACCCTCTCCCAGCTGGAGAGGTGACGCACGGCTATGGCAGGAGCCTCTCCGCTGTGCCTTTCCGCTGCTCCCTGACCTGCTCTTTGGGGCTGGTGGTGGGCTTCCCCCCGCCAGCCCCAAAGAGCAGGTCGAAAGGAACCTGAAGCCTGGAGAGCGAGAGGGGTCAGTGCACACCGACCCCTCTCGCTCTCCAGGCTTCCAAGGTAGCCGCCTGAACGCACCTTAAACGGCACCTTGTTTTAGAGCGGGAAAACAAGAGGGGGGAAATTCTCCCCCTCTCTGCGCAGCGCCTCCTGCCGCTTCGCTGAAGGGGCGCTGGGCAGAGAGGGGGAGAATTTTTTTTTCTTGTTCTCCCCCCTCTAAAACAAGGTGCGCCCTATTGTCCGGTGTGTCCTATGGTGCAAAAAATACGGTATATGCACTCAATTTTGTGTAATAGTGAGATATTAAAAAAACCAAAAACCCCATTACTTATACTGTGCCCCATTTCATTTTACCACTGGGTTTCCCATGTGTCTGCAAGATGAAGGCTACCTTTTGATCCTTTGCAAAGATATTTGCAGTAACCTGCATTTGCTTACATGGGACTTAAAATCCTGCCCTAGGTTTTCTGAAGGAAGCAGACACCCTGTTATCAGTGACCAAACGAAGCATTGTCAGTGACTCCCAGAACATGAGCAAAGCCCGAGAGATCCTCTTGAGGCTGTCTGAGGAGACAGCTATTTTCCCAACAAGCTGGGAGCTTTCAGAGAGATACCTCTTTGTGGTGGTAAGTCTTGACTTCTCTCTCTCCTGTGATTACTTTTTCATACGCTTTCATGGAACTGCTCAGTGTGATTTGGAACGTATATTGGATGATGACCTAGTAGTGCCTGCCTAGCTGCATACAGTCCTGTTCAGGATTGGTCCCGTGACTAGGAATGATCTATTCAGCACAAGATTCTACATCACTGCAAGCTTGCATTAATATAGAAATATAGCAACTTTTGTGCCAAGAGCCACAGATGGCATATTGACAGTTGTCTCTGGCACTGAATCAAGAGTTAGTTTCATCTGGTTGCTTTATAGACAATTCCTTCCAAAGAAATCTGCCCCAGAGTGTGAGCCGAGAAGGCAGTTGCTAGTACCCCAGACATGCAGACAGACCGTTTTACATCTGGCTCACGAAGCTGTCTTTCCAGGACACTTGGGGCTTAAGCATACATTGGGAATTTTACTGGCCTGATGTGTGTTGAGATGTTATATATCAGGTCTTGTGATGTATACCAATGAGTGGGACCTGACGGAGATCATAAGCGTTTCCCGTTGCAGCCCAGAGAGATTAATGGGGAACCATTCACTAAAACTGGAATAGATATTATTGGCCCAATGCCACAAGCCACAAAATTGGCAAGAAGTATAACTAAACTGTTATTGATTATTCTACTTGTTTTTGTGAAATGATTCCATTATCACAAATTAGTTCCCCTTTTGTGGCAAGAGCTTTATTAAGTGTTTTTTTGTCGCTGGGGCTTATCACAAACTGTCGCCAGTGACTTAGGTGGAGCTTTCATGTCCCGGTTAATGCAGCCTATTTTTGAAATTACTAAAATTGAACATAGGACAAGCCCGGCTTATTGTCATTGGATCAATGGGTTAGTTGAAAGGCTGAATAAATCTATAGGGCGCATGTTGCTAAAATAGCTCATGGAAAAGAATGGGACCAACACCTTATGTTCTTGATGTGCGTGTATCCTGATTCAGTGCTCCTCAAACTAGTATATGGGAAGTCTCTGTGCAATCCATTAAGCTTGTTAAAACAACAATGGGAGGGAGTGTTGTAAACAAGTCCTTTGTCTGTTTAAGATTATATGCAGAAGCTACGAACAACCTTGAGTGATGTTTGGAAAACTTCCCAAGAGAGTCTTAAAGTTGCCCAGCAGGGGCAAAAACGTCACTATGATAGAAATTCTACCTGGAGATAAAGGGTTGAGTTTGCATGGAGTTCAGCTGCTTTTTCTCTCATGCAGGATCGTCTCATTGCCCTTGATGCTGCTGATGAATTCTTTCGAATTGCCAGTGCGACCTATCCAAAGAGTGAAAGATGCACAGTGAAAGAGGAAGTCAATCTGATTGCAGTCCAGTTCAGTTCTTCTCTGTCATAACACTGATCACCTTTGGATGGACTTTTGATTTTGAAGGGATTGGCCAGAGTAATGTGACTTCTTCCTTCAGGAAACTAGTATATCTCAGAAGTGCAGGATAAATCCAGGATGATGTACCTGTTGTACAGCGTGATGCAATAGAGACTCACCTTGACTCAGGAGAAAGTCTGTGATTGGAGTCTGCTATAAGCTTTGGTGCTAGATTAGATGCCGGCGGTAGTCTTACAGCTGCAGCGAATATAAAAAGTGCAGTGACAGAAACCTCCTGTACTGCTTTAGATGTAATGTTTTTCTCTTTGACAGCTTGGTACAATTGGTACAGTTATTTCCCATAACTGACCATTTTCCTGTGTTCCTGTTTAAGTAGGATTTTAACAGGGTGGAAAGTTAACTCCTTTTAAAACTGCCATTTCATCAAGTTCCTTCTCTCTTGAGAATACACCATGTATCGTGCCAGCAAAACTCCTCATATCCATCTATGCAATTAGAGATTCTCTGTCTGGTAGATGTGGGTGACGTATTCATCAACAATGGCAGAATGTTGTGAGAACCATCAAAAACCACACTGCAAATTACTTCCTAGCAGCAAAAGAGTCTTACTCTGTCTTAATTAGCATTTTTAGACGTGAAGAAATCAAATCCTGCTATTCTGAGCTGGTTTTGCCTCAAGATTCAAAAATCTACAATGGCTGTTACTGAGCTTTCCTCATCATAGCACGAATCCATTGTTCCACTGTGAAAGATTATTGTGTAAGCATCTTTTTAAAGATGTTGTATTGAAAACATCTGCAAGCCTTCCTTTTGTCCTAGATCCTTATGCAGTAGCTATTGATTCCAGTTGCCTCCTTTGTTCCGGCTGATATTTTTATCACATACTGAACTTGGACATTACGGTGTCCTGCGGTTTTGCTTGAAATGGAACATTTACGGTAGTAATTGAGGGGCACTTTTTTTTTGCACTTGCATCTATTTTTCACCAACCTGTTGGAACAAATGTGTTTATTGAAATCTATATTGTGTTACAAAAGCTAATGATACAAAATGTTTTAATATAGCCCAAATAGTATCTTGCTGTTTTGGTCTGGTAATGAGCAATGGTTTTAAACTACGGATGTGGTGATGGTTCATTGTCACTACTACTTTTTTAAAGCAAAAAGCTGGTGCTCTCACCAGATGGTATTTGGTTTTTGTGGTTGCAGCATACCTAACAAAATGGCAAGAGGTATTTTAAGTGTTTGTACCAGTGATGTTAAAACAGTTATATGAAATGTGTGCTTTGTCACTTCCGGGGGGGGGGGGGGATGTATTGAGTCTATACTTTCATACCTTAATTTAATAAATAAAAAGTCCCTATGTGATTCTTCCCTATTTTGAAGTATGTTTTGTCTTTGTAAAGCAGATTAATGAATGCTAGACATATTGAGGTTCCAACCATTTTTCTAAGGCAATTTAGAAATTGTAGAAATCAAAAAACTATCTGGTCCTTGCAGATTAAAGGTAAAGGTAAAGGTACCCCTGCCCGTACGGGCCAGTCTTGCCAGACTCTAGGGTTGTGCGCCCATCTCACTTAAGAGACCGGGGGCCAGTGCTGTCCAGAGACACTTCCGGGTCACGTGGCCAGCGTGACAAGCTGCATCTGGCGAGCCAGCGCATCACACGGAACGCCGTTTACCTTCCCGCTGGTAAGCGGTCCCTATTTATCTACTTGCACCCGGGGGTGCTTTCGAACTGCTAGGTTGGCAGGCGCTGGGACCGAACGACGGGAGCGCACCCCGCTGCGGGGATTTGAACCGCCGACCATGCAATCGGCAAGTCCTAGGCGCTGAGGTTTTACCCACAGCGCCACCCGCGTCCCTTCGCCACCCACGTCCCTTTGCTTTATGAAATTTACAATGTAGTTCTATGCATACTTACTTGAGAACAAAGTCCCATTGTGATTTATTGGTTACTCTCTAGAAAGTATGTTTAGGATTGCAGCCTAAGCATCATGCAGAAGTAGAGCTGCGCTGCATGTTGTTCAGTTTCAGTATTTGGGTGAGAAATTACACACTTTCTCTCCACCCCCCCCCCCCCACTGTTCATGGCTCCCTTGCCTCAAAATATTTTGTTGGAAGTTGCTACCTGATAGGAAGATACCAAGGATGCTGCCCAGGTAATCCTGATTCATTGTGGAGTGCCATTTATTTTCTGTTCCTGTGCTATATTTAAGGAAATTTTGTAAGCTACTGATATCCTCTTGGGTTTATATAGCAAGATATACATATTCTACCTAATACAAAAAGTCTTGTGGCCTGTCTCAGTAACATTTTTATTGCAGCAAGTGTTCTAATATCAAACATGTGTTCAACAGGTTACCACAGAGGTGGTGAACTTGTTTCTCTCCAAATGTCGCTGGACTCCAGCTCCCATCATCCCTGGCTATCAGCCGGCTGACTGAAGTTGTTGAACTCCAACTCACAACGGCATCTGGGAGAAGCACAAATTCCCCATCCCTAGGTTGCAGTGATTAGGGCTGCAACCAAAGGTTTCCCTTTGCTGACCGAAGGAACTTATTCTGCCAGGAAGACTTACTCTATCCACAGAAGGGGACCTTTTGAATTTGAATGCAAGTCTTCCAATGAGTAGCTGTTGTTGTGCACCTAATGTTGTGCACCTAATATCAACATTTATGCTCCAGTTGCCATCTCATTCTTTTCTGAATCATATCTAACAATAACGCTGGTAGGTTCTGGGCTGTGGGATCTGATAATGGCAGCTAGCAGATTGAGGTTGAATTCTGACAAGACAGAAGTACTGTTTTGGGGTGACAGGGGGCAGAGAGGTGTTGGGGAATCCCTGGTCCTGAATGGGGTAACTGTGCCCCTGAAGTCTTGGGTAGGGTTGCCATACATGAGGAATTTTCTGAACATATGCAGAATACTGCAGTCAGAAGCAGTGTCTGGGCAGAAATGGGCAAATCCAGACGTATGACAACCCATCTTGGCAGTGTTGGATTTGCCGATTTTCCTTTTAAAAAAGCTCAAAAACGGCAATTTTTTTTTGCTCAACAACTTTGGGCAAAACTAAAAACTCAACAACTTTTGGGGCAACCCTAGCCTTGGGGTCATTTTGGACTCACAGTTGTCCGTGGAGGTGAAGGTTAATTCTACTAGCTCCACCTGTTATGCCGGCTGAGACCCTCCCTGCCCGCAGACCGTCTCGCCAGAGTTGTCCATGCTCTGGTTATCTCCTGCTTGGACTACTGCAATGTGCTGTACGTGGGGTGTGATCACTTTGGTGTGATGGTTGCAGATTCAATCCCTGGCATTTCCAGTTAGAGCTGGGAGGGTCCTGGTCTGAAATCCTGCACAGTTGCTGCCAGTCCGTGTAGACAATACTGAGATAGATGGAGCAATGGCATGTCTCAGCATCAGGCAGCCTCCTGTGTTCTCCTCTCAAATGTACTCTCACAGGCTGCCGCGGCTCCACTATTGGAAACAGGGCTTAGAAAATCAGAAAAAGTTATTTGCCACTATAGCCAAAGAAGTGGGGCAAAATTTAGGGGTAGCAGATTTTGGACAGATTTATTCAAAATATGCCCGCCTTGAGGCTCAACCTTGCTGTTTCCTTAGATTATTGTTGTAGCAACAGCAGGCAAGTAGCAGCAAGAAGGAGCTGGGCGTTTGCATTGGGGCCGGTTCAAGATGATGCCACCATATTGTAGTCTAGTAAGCTTCTTGGATGCCCATTATCCCCCACTGCCAAGAGGAGATGGCTAGTCAAGGAGGGCAGGGCCTAGTCAGGGCCACTGATTGGTAGTCCTGTTCCTGCTGTAGTTCTCTGGCATTGTCAACAAGGTTCTCCTCGGCATCTTTCCCCCTCTGAATTCCACAGGGTGGCAACATAGACTTTAGAATGCCAGAATGTGGAGGTTGCTGTTAGCTGTGAATTCTTTCACCTCCATTCACTCACCTTTGCCGTGTGTTCTTTAAACCTGCTCTCTGTATTCAGGAAGTATGCAGCAGAGAGAGAAAGAGGCACTTTACATTTGAAGGTGCTGGTAACTGAATTCCCACCTTAATTCTCAACTAGGTTTTTTTATATATATAAGGCAAACACCACAATTCTATGATTCTATGGAATGTGAAGTTAGGGAGAGAATTGGTGGGGAAGTAATATAGTCAAATAAATAGTCCCTGCAAATGTGTTCTCCCTCCCTGCTGCTAGTTTTGCCCCCATATGAACCTGCCTGGAGCCTAAGATCATCACCCTTGAGAGTGGCAACAAGACTCCACACTCTGTTGTGGGGTGAGCCAACCTTGTCATCTGTTTGATGCCAGGCAAAGGCATTTTTTGTTCCCTCAGCATTTGGGGATAGCGCCCATGATATTGTATTGTTTAGCCTGTTTTAAATAGGTTCAGACGATTTTATTATTGCAATTTTTACTTGGTTGTAAGTCACTTGTGGCTCAGACTTATCCCCTGAGACTTTGCTGGTCCTGAGCTCCTTCACTTGTCAAAGGAGCAACCTCTCTCTGGCGATTCCTTCTCATGTTTGCTTTCTGCAAATAGAGCTGGGGGATATATTGATAGAGTTTGTGGGCCCCCCCACCCCAAACCTGGCAAGCAGAGACCCAGATTTGCTTTCTTTTCTTTTCTTTTTTGCTGACATGAGAATTATGCTTTTAGCTAATTGTCGTGCTGTGACAAAAAGTTTTGTCTGCCCATGCCATATTTACACAGCGACATTATGTCTGTACTATATTAGTATAAGAAGCATCTCACAGCACAGCATTTAAAGGAAAAGAGACATATGGGTTAATGTAGTGAATCTCATCATGGGGGGGGCATCTTGTGGCTGATTATAGCTGAACTGTGCTGAGTGTGCAAAGAGCCAGGGGGCAAGAGAACTGTGGGCAGCATTCTGGGTTTTTTTTGTGGGGGGCTGGAGAGTTGAGCAGCTGAGCTCTGATCCCTTCTAGTTTAGAACACCATCCCTCTCAGCCCTGCAGCTTGCTGAGCGCTTTGTAAACTCCAGGAAGTCTCACAGAACTTAGCAGCATTTACTGAGTAAAGCTGCTGTTATAAGAATTGCAGGTAAAGGTAAAGAATTGCAGGTAAAGCAGATTGCAGGTAAAGCAATCAAAACAGGATTTCTGCTGTAGACCGCCTCCTTCTGTGATGTATGTATGATGTTTTGGGGGGTGGTCTTGGACTACAGGGTGGGCAATTTCAGAAATCTATATAAGGGCTTGCACACCATTGTTCTGGGTTCCTCCTCCTGCCTGCGTGTGGTGAGTGAGGATCCTGTTGCAGCAGTTTAATAAAGATCAGGCTTACTAGCTGTTTTGCTTCTCAGTTTTCTCTGGTTGGCCTCTGTTATTTTCTCCTACTGATAGAGTAGTCTATATGGGCCCTTGGATAACCCATAAGGGAAAAGGAGCAGTTTTTTCTTATAACACCTGCATACTATAGGTTAGACTGACAAGGTCACTCATCTACGCAGACTACATCCTTTCACGATTCTTTAGGTCCTGTTACTTGGGAGGCAGTGGAAGACAGGAGTGCCTGGCGTGCTCTGGTCCAGGGGGTCACGAAGAGTCGGACACGACTAAAGGACTAAACAACAACAAATGGATTAAAGTACAAGCTGTAGAGCTGTGCCAGACAGGGAATTCCTGGGCTGACTTATGCAAACCAGCCTGGCTGGATTAGTGAAGAGCAAACCTGTTACCATGACAAAGGGTCTTGATGGGCCATGGGGAGAGGAATCATTTAGCCCGGGGAGTGAGATGTTACTAAGGTGATGGGATGTGAGTTTGAGGGGATAGGAAAGGGGAGTTTGGGGGCAAGCATTGCTGGGAAGGAGAAACAGAAGGAAAAGCTGAGATCCATCTTGGGTAGGCTGGCTGCAAGCAGCTTGTTTTGTTGCCTCTTGAAATAACCATGCAGTGAGATCTGGACTCCCTCCATGCAGACTGAGGGTGTAAATAAGTGAATAAACTATATTTCTTAAAGCCACAACAGTCTCCGCCACGTCTTCAGTTCTCCAAAGGAGCACAGGTCCTGTATCCATGAGGCCTGGGACCCCATGGGCTCTTGCCACCACTTGGCAGAGAGAGGGGCAGGCACCAGACTTTTGTAACAATATTAATAAGACCTCAGATGATTCTCCTCATTCTTAGCTGAATACATTTGTTTTATTTCCAACCCACTTTTCTGCAAGCATGATGGATAGAAGTGATGCTGTTGGATACAAATGTTAGTACAGTTGTACCTCAGGTTACATACGCTTCAGGTTACATACGCTTCAGGTTATAGACTCCACTAACCCAGAAATAGTGCTTCAGGTTAAGAACTTTGATTCAGGATAAGAACAGAAATCGTGCTCCGGCGGCATGGCAGCAGCGGGAGGCCCCTTAGCTAAGCCAGTGTGGTGTAGTGGTTAAGAGCAGTGGACTCGTAATCTGGTGAACCGGGTTCGGGTCTCCGCTCCTCCACATGCAGCTGCTGGGTGACCTTGGGCCAGTCACACTTCTCTGAAGTCTCTCAGCCCCACTCAACTCACAGAGGGTTTGTTGTGGGGGAGGAAGGGAAAGGAGATTGTTAGCCGCTTTGAGACTCCTGAAGGGGAGTGAAAGGCGGGATATCAAATCCAAACTCCTCCTCCTCTTCTTCTTCTTAGCTAAAGTGGTGCTTCAGGTTAAGAACAGTTTCAGGTTAAGTACGGACCTCTGGAACAAATTAAGTACATAACCTGAGGTACCACTGTAAAACGTATAGCTGGCTCAGTGCAACTAGATTTCCAAACACTGCAGTCCATGGGTCTGTCTGTCTGGGAACCAGCTGCATTTGGACAAGATAAGGACCTAGGAGACCCCAGTTGAAATCCCCATTCAGCCAGGGAGGTCACTGGATGACCTTGGGCCAATCGCTATTTCTCAGCCTAGCCTGCCTCATAAGGTTCTTGAGATGGTAAAAATGAGAGAGGATAATGTAAAATTTCAATATGTTATAGTTTTGATGTTAATTTCTATAAACTGCAAAATAAACATGTTATAGAAACGTAAGCACAACACAAAGCTTATATTTATTACATTTTGAAATGTTTTGAAAAGTTAAAACATAAATGTAAAATGTTATGAATAGTTTACTCTCAAGTAGCATTCATTTCTCAAATTATATAGCATAGTACTACTGACTATATTTCAAAATTTCCACATTTAAGGAGAAATGTGAATTCTCACTGATAGCTCAAGTAACTGAAATGGAAATGGTTGCTTACCCATTCAGAGTGGGTGATGGTTGCGGCCCAGCCTGGCTTCTGGGGACGGAGAGTGGGGAGTGAGCGATGCCTCCCTTCTTTGCAGCTGACCATTGGCTTTGGCCCTGGCCAGCTGTGGGTAACATTGGGATGGCTCACCAAAGGCACAGTTTAAACTGGCCAGTCGTGGTCTTCAAGGTGGGCAGAGCTTTGACAGTGGAGCAGAGGGAGCAAGGCTTCACTCTGGTTTGCTGTGGCAGTTTAAAAGGTTGGCTACACTCTGACCAAGTGGCACAGTTGGTGGCAGATCAACCTGCCGACCCACTAGGTACCATGGGCTGTGGGTATTGCATTATTAAGATGTGGTTGCCATATTCAGGGCCCGCTGGGAAGAAATTTGCCTGCAAATTGGGCCCGTCGGTGGGTGGGATTTGCCTGCCTCATAGCAGTTCTCACAAATTTGGGTGGAATTGAGTTGAGTCCTGTACATCAACATTGGGTACAACCTAGCCAGGGGGTCCGTGGCACCATTCAAAAACTACCATGGAGATTTCAACTCGCAACTTGAGGTGGCCCTTAACCCAGGCATGACCCTGAAAATCACCAGTCAGCAGGCAAGAAAATTAATGAGGGTGCACACCAAAGGCCTAAGCCTAGCTACATCTGCAATCAGTGGACTGGGCGTAACACTAGATGGAGAGAGATGCCTCTTCTGCCTTAACCACTAGATGGCAACGGAAACCTGCACCTTGGTTTCTATGATCAGTGGATGTTCCACAAGTCTACTCCAATCCATATTTCTGTGCTCAAAGCATAAAATGCACATCTTTTTAAAGGACTGCTGTCGCTGTTATTCTTTTGTAGCTCTCTAATATCAATTTGGTGGATGCTAAAAACAACCACCCTATTATGATAAGAATCCCTCAGTTGTGCCCTTTGTTCCTTGCATTTTTCAAATGTTTTACAATATCACACTCTTTGCATTGCAGATTAATTCATCTCAAATCACTGCTCTGCTGCCTTTTGAGCATTCTTTAATAGTTACTAACATTATACTTCCTGGTCCACTTTAGGCAAAGTCTATACACGACAAGCCTGGGCTCTTGACCAACAGATTCCTTCTTTCAAATATCCAGACACAACAGCCCGAACGATTTTGCCCACTCCTGGTTCATATTAGCCACTGTCAGAGCAGATGTAGTTTCTGAAACCTGAAAGAATTTGCACCAGCCTGAGCAATGTTTTTTGGCTGGAATCTACCACGGCAGGGGAACAGTTAAAGAACTTGTCTGGACTTCAAAGTTCTGATTCAGGAGACCTAAAGCTCCCTGAAAGTTATTGTTTTATCAAATTCTGGCCCAATGACAGCAAACCATGAATCAAGGGAAGCCGCTCTATTGGAGAGTTGACTTTTTAAGGAAAACGCGTCTGAGGCTCATGTCAAAGGACTGTACACTCTGGAAGCTCTTATATTACTCTGCACTCTTGCTGAGGATGTAATGAATACCAGGCCTATTTTCCTTCAGTATTCACATGTCTAACTCTTCCCTCTTTCAACTCCCTCTCATGGGTTCTGAACTCCAGGGAGATTTCACTTTTCCATGGATAACAATACCATAGGAGAAACTGTGCAAGCAAGTCTATGACCTCATCATTGTCATCTTCTGGAAACCAGCCCCTGACAGAACTTTCCCATTGTGTTTTTCCATTTCTGCATGCAGGGGATGAAGTGGGTTTCCTGTAAATGGCTCGTGTGAACTCTACCAAAAGCAGCAAGGAAGCTTCATTCCTAAAGCTTGATGATATAGATTCTCCCCAGGGGAAACCCAGCCTTCTGAAACTGTTGTGCCCAGACTCTCTCTCCCCCATATAAGGAATTCTGATTTATTAATCATAGCTTTTCCAGGAATGTGTGTCTTTTTTACTGGGTTTTCACATTTGGATATATTTGCTTTTTTTGGGGGGGGGGGCAGAATTTGCTGGCTGCATTTTGTTGAGAGTACCAAAACTTGCTACAGGTCCCTGTCCCTTAATGGATTTCAGAGGCTTTCTGGAACCCAGTATGTTCAGGAGTTGGGGGAGGTGGATTTCGAGGGCTACCTGTCCCAGATGATATATGGCATACCCTCTAACACTTCTCTGATGAAAATAGGGACATACATCCTAAGGAAAAGTGAGACACTTTTGAGAACCTTGAGGAGGGATTCGCAATGAGTCAGAGTGGTGGGTGTTCTAAGGGGAGTTCCAGGACTTTGGGGAAGCAAGAAAGAACCACAGAGAAGAGCAGAAGATACTCAGGCAACTGAGGGGAAATCCTGTGGAAGGAGATACTGGGGTGTGCGGTCAAAGGGGGTCACAAGTCCTCCTATTTATTTTAGTCTCACTATTTTGCTGAAGTAGCATTTTCTCCTGTCTGGTCTGTGAATGACACAGACTAGAATGGGTGTGGGGCTAGGGTTATAAGACTTACTCACCAGTTAGTCATCAGCCACTCGCTCTTGGGGATGATGGGTTCAAACGAAGTTCTGAAAGGTGACCCAATAAAACTGCTGTAAAATGTCCCAGGTGAACGAAAACCTGGCTTGAAGTCTGGATCCTCCATCATATGTGGTTCGAAATGAAAAAGCAGCATCCATTTCCCCTAACTAAGCTAAAAGCCATATGGACAGGCTGAGCCACAACATTAGTTAATCTGTAGACTGAAACCTTATTTTTCACAAGTGTGACAGCGATACCTTCAGGAGGCTGTTTTTCAAAAGGGAAGCCTGAATCCCATGAGCACTTGGTGCCTGAATGCAATTGTAAATGTCTTGTTGGATTATTCCAGACAGAAGTGGCTCCACAGCTCACAGTCTGAAGGATCAAGTGAATGTATTCATGCCCACTGTTCACTCTGGTAAAACATGTTCAAATTGATCCAGGCAGACTATGATGTGTGGGAGTCCATATCAGAAAACAGGCATGGCTTTTTAAAAATAAAAATAAATTCTGGGACTTAAAATATCTTCCAAACAAACTGATTTCCTCAGGAGCAATCAAGTTTCATAACCAAGTTGGAATAAGTTCTTGGGATCCAGGGGCCTCAGTGCACTAGTTGGGAGGGGATAAAATTCACATTGAGTCAGAACATTTGCTTTTGATAAACACATAAATAAAAATATCTGCACATTAGTTTTCCATTGGTTTCTAGGCTTGGGATTACCCACTGTGTGCAGGGGAAGGGGTGGAGGAAGACGGGGCGAGGAAGACTCATCCATTCTTGGATAGCTTTCAGGAGGCTTGGCTGAAAGCTGGTTGGTTTCCAGCAAGAAGTCAGAATTATGTATTTATCAGATTCCTCCTGCTTTCTCCTTGCCTTTAAAGCCAGAGATGCAAAACTTAAAATATCACATTTCTAGTTCTGAAACCTGGCATTGATTTGCTTATTTGATTTTTAAATTTTTCTTTATCAGAGTAAAGTGTGTCCTACATCCTTATTTCAACTGCACTTCTTATTCTGTAAGTACTACAGAGTGCAATATAATATGACCAGGAAACCTTTCTTTGTGGGGTGCTGGATAATGTACTACAGAATTTTTGGGTTTTTTGCTTGCTTGAAATAGTAGTTCTATAAAAACCTGCTCAAATAGTTAAGGCGTACTAGATACACTCTGATGAATATTCAAGTAGATATGAAAGCCATGGGAACTGATTCCAGACATCTAAGGTACCCTGGTGAGGCTGTAAGACAAACAAGTACCTGCTAATCTTTTCCCCAGAAAATGAAGAACTAGAGAGAAAAATGTGAGTTTAGCATTCTTAAGATCTGAGACATTTTAAAGAGAATTTAAGGTACAGTATGATCACATCGTATGCAGAATTTCAACTCTGGTTGAAGGCAGGCTAGTTGAAATTCTGCAAGTTAAATGTAAGCAAGGCAAAAAGCTTAAAACCTATTTTTGTGCTCTCTGACTTGGTGTCCTAGTGTCTCCTGATATTTTCCAAAGAAATAGGGATGATTCATTTCAAGGTGTGTCACATTTTGGTGTACAGTGAAACCTTGGTTGTTGAACATAATCTGTTCCGGAAGAGAGTTCGACTTCTGAAACATTCAGCAACCAAGGCGCAATTGCCGCCCTGCAAAATCCATTGAAAAAATGGAGAAACGCACCTCAGAAGCTGTTCCACTTTCAAGGCATGTTCAGAATCGGAAGCACTCACTTCCGGGTTGTCGGCGTTCAGGTTCTGAATTGTTTGGCTTCCAAAGCGTTTGACAACTGAGGTTCCACTGTACCTTGATAAAATCCTGATTATGAAAGAACTGAAGTAGAAAGCTTACGAGAGCAACCAGGATGTATGTTCCTTGGAGCAGGTCCCTAAGGATGCTAATAATGAAACTTAAATGCATTTTCTTGCAGCTAGTTATGTACTTGGGAGGTACTGTAGGTGGCTGACACCCAGTAAGTAGGAAGAGAAGGTATTTAGCATTTCCAAGGCATCCCCATCAGTGTTGCAATCTCCTACTACTACTACTACTAATTTATGATTTATATGACGCCCAGCCACTCTGGAGAGCTCCCAACAAAAAATAGTAAAAGCACAATACGTACAACACCACACACTGAAAACTTCCCTGAACAGGACTGCAGCAGCAGATCCACCGCTTACCCCCAGTTAATAGTGCGGTAGGCTCACCCACTAACTGCCCCCAGTTATATATGGCACATACGCCTCACTGTATGCCATTTACACCAAGTTTTACAATTTACCATGGGCTATCATGTGGGGAACTTGTGTGAGGGAAAACTTTGCGATTAGAGTCTCAGGCAGGAATTGATCAAATGAACAGGAAAAGTTTTATTAAACAAAAGAAGTTTGTGAGACAAAGTGGGTCAGGAAATGCATTCTTTCAAGTAGAATTTAACTTATTACTAAAACTATATATAAAAGTGTCACAGGCTTAAACACAGTGTTACAGTCACAGCTTCTCTTAACCTCTCTTTGCTCAAATTCAGTTTCTGTTACTTAGTTAGGACAGTTAAATACTTTTAACACCATACAGCTTCCTTCACAGATTAATACCTTGGTTCATGAGCAAGGGGCACTCAGTTACCCACTCTTCACAATCCTACTCCTGAGGGTTTCCAAACAGTATAACAGACGTAGGGGATCCCCTCACCCTTTGCGACTGGTTTGGGAGTCTTCTCTACCTAGAAGAGCCCTCCCCTCCTGGCTAGAATGAGACCCAGGTGTCGTCTGCAGTCTGTCTCTCCCGGCTCAGACTCGGCCCTCCAGGTAACTCCTGTCTGTGCACCTTCCCCAGACCCTCAACATGGTATCCCTGTCTAAGCTGCAAGGCTCTGTCCTCTTGCCATAGGTCAGTGTGGATGTTTAACTGAAATCTGAACCAGTTCTCCCTATCTCACAACTCAAATCAAACCCTGTCCAACTTCTCAAATCCAGCCCTATCTAACTCTCTCCTTTTATTCTCCTTTTTATGCTCCTCTGCCCTCTGTGGCTAGCTGACTTTGTAGCCAATCAGCAACAGGCTCCAGCACGCTGGTGGGATTTCAGGGGCATCACAGCTGCCTTCAGGTGTCTTAAAAATCACATAGCTGACTACTGAAAAGGCCCTCTGCCTAGTTCCCTGTAACCTCTCCTTTTGCAATAAGGGGACCACTTGAAGGCCCTCGGAGCTGGATCTCAGTGTCTGGGCTGGACGATGGGGGTGGAGATGCTCCTTCAGGTCTACAAGGCCAAAGCCATTTAGGGCTTTAAAGGTTAGCAGCAACACTTTGAATTGTGCTTGGAAATGTACTGGGAGCCAATGCAGTTCTTTTAGGACTGGTACTGAAATGCTTTTTAGGATTGTTAAATTATTGTGGTAAACTCTTACTGCATTGCCAACTTAGTATTAGACCCATTACTCAAGTTTTTGCAAATGGGAGCAAGGTTACAGTTGGGTTGTGAACAAGGTACAGCTTTTGTGGAAGCAAATAAATTATTGAGGTTGTTTACAAGACACGATGAAGAGTCCCATGGCACTTTTAAGACTAAATGAGCAGAAACTACACAAGCACACTGAGGCACACTCTAGCTGTATTTCATGTCCAGATATATTTTCCTTCTGAATGCTCCCCCCCCCCATGTTCACTTTCAAATGTGTTTGTTCAGGGCTGCTGCCCTGTATACAAGCTCATACCTTTAGCTCTTATTAATTAACACAGAACTACAAATTATTTCTTGGTTCTATATTCACAGTCACTAAAGTGAATTAGATGTTCCAGTTCACTTATCAGCACTGACTGAAGTGGAATATCCATTCTTTTAGCACCCTGTAAATATAAAAAGATGGTTAAAGGGTGCTAAGGGAGATTTACTTCTGTTTATCCAAACAGCTGCAGCAGCACGATACATTCATCAGGACCAAGTGAAAGCTGAAATTAATGATGATACAGCTAGGATTCTGCCCCACCCCCACCCAGTGAATCGCCATGGCTGCCTGAACTTTTGGGACCTTGACTATGAGTCCTTCTTTATGAAGATGTACGTATATATGGGAGGGCCCCACCTTACTTTCATAAGACTTGCTACACAGAGTACATCTGTTTCCTGTTTCATAAACCACAATTTAATGCTTGCCATTTTTGAGCAAGCTATAGTAACAAAAAATTGTTCCCACTTCCATCTGCTGCATGAATGTGCAAATCTGGCAGATAAAACTCTGAACGCTTTGTGTCAAAATCACAGTTTGTCTTCCTGTATTTCAGATTCTCCCTCATCACAACCTCTGGGACTTTTAGAGTGTTATGCTGCTCTATAGAAGCACAAAAGTAAACTGTTGTTTACGTACCAACAGTTTTAATTGATTTCCCCCTCATAATAAATACATGACTAAAATGCAGTTTGCAGCATACATATTTTGACATTATTGTTGAAGTTATTACTATTTTATTTTTATTAAATCGCACAGCAGCATCAATACATATGCCTTTTTAGTTTATGGGAACTCTTCAAAATGCTATGTCTAGCTAAACCACACATTACAGAGAATTAGGTAGTGGACTGATGTGGTACATTTCTAGACCATGTTGGCTTCTGTCCTCTTGCTAAAATTGTTGCTTGTTAGTTTGCTTGAGCGGAGGAGCTTTCTTTCTTTCTTTCTTTCTTTCTTTCTTTCTTTCTTTCTTTCTTTCTTTCTTTCTTTCTTTCTTTCTTGGTGCCTATAGATGTTTTGCATGTTGCTTGGAAGGAGATGTTTGTGGTGCCCAAAAAATTCTCTTTGTGGCAATCTATGTTCCTGGGTCCCCAAAGGCTCCTTTTCCAGACCACACCACTTCTGACTGCAGGTGGAAGCAAGGCTGAGTGAGTCATACTTGCACACACGCTTATTGTTTAAAAAAGGAAATAAAAAGTAAATTGCCTGTATTAAAGCTACCGCTTTAAAGTTTCGGCGTATCATTCTCTCATATGTGCTACACAGGAAGGGAGGTGTTTTGTCAGAGCATTCAAAAAATATGATGTCCTCCCTACTCATGGAAGTGACACAGTCCAGAATCAAGCTACCTTCACCGTCCACCTCACTCTGTCTGTCTGGGATGGGGATCCTGGGGCCCTCCCGAAGTTGCTGGACTTCCAACTCCCATCAGCTTCAGCCAGCATTGGCAGTGGCCAGGGATGATCGGAGATGCAGCACCCAGAGTTGCAGCTCTGCTAACTACTTTCAGTCAAGTATTGCCATTTTCATTTCTGCCAAGGCTCCAGTGTGTTTAGCAGTCACCAGGCATGTAAAAAGTAATTTCCTATTATTATTTATCTTTGTATCTGCATCTTTGGCTCTCCTGTCCATTGCCCCATCCCCATCCTCCTGCATGTCCTCTTACCACATAAGGTGGGCTGTTGGTGTGTTGCACACCACAGAAACATGCAGAATGCCATAGCAGAAACTGCAGGTGACACTTATGCAAAAAGAACCAGCTGCACAAATGTGAGATGGGGGACACCTGGCTTTCTAACAGTATATGTGAAAAGGATTTAGGGGTTGTAGACCAAAAGCTTAACATGAGTCAATAGCGTGATGCAGCAGCAAAAAAAGCTAATGCTATTCTAGGCTACATCAACAGTAGGAGTAGTTGTTATTGGGATGCGAATGGCGCTGTAGTCTAAACCACTGAGCCTCTTGGCCTTGCCAGTCAGAAGGTTGGCGGTTTGAATCCCCATGGTGGGATGAGCTCTCGTTGCCCTGTCCCAACTCCTGCCAACCTAGCAGTTCAAAAGCACACCAGTGCAGGTAGATAA
The DNA here is from genome assembly GCF_965112155.1 of Podarcis liolepis. Classification (NCBI taxonomy): domain Eukaryota; kingdom Metazoa; phylum Chordata; class Lepidosauria; order Squamata; family Lacertidae; genus Podarcis; species Podarcis liolepis. Next base: position 136,103,849 of record NC_139554.1, read on the forward strand.
ATAGGTACTGCTGTGGCACGATGAAAAATGGTGTTTCCATGTGCTCTGGTTTCCGTCATGGTGTTCCATTGTGCCAGAAGTGGCTTAATTGTGCTGGCCACATGATCCGGAAAGCTGTCTGTGGACAAACACCGGCTCCCTTGACCTGAAGCAAGATGAGCGCCGCAACCCCATAGTTGTTTTTGACTGGACTTAACCGTCCAGGAGTCCTTTACCTTTACCTTTTTAGTATAGTGTCCAGATTAAGGTAAGTAATGTTACTTCTCTTTGATCCTATTATTCTATGATTTGAGGAACAGTATTGAAATCCTGTGTGTTAGTGATGATGGCCCCGAGTTTAATCTTTTCTTTGTATGCTGACACTGGAGATTGTTATCTGGTGGTGAAAGAGTTAAATGAAAATGCTGCAGTATTTTGTACTGTACAGTATTTGTTTTCATTCTGGATGCCACAAGGAAATGTGGTTGAACCCTCTGGAACTGTGCAGGCCTTTAAAATGTTTAAACTGCAGAAGAGGGCATTGGTTAAGTTAAGCTGTGATCATGGGAACAAGAGATAAAGATAGTCCCTCTGGGGCTGGAGTGAACTTTGTGATGGTGAGTCTTGAAATGCAATTGCTATGGAATTTCAGTTACAACTGCTATGAACCACCTGTGGATCCTTCTGTTTATGACAAAAACTTTTATTTCTGTGTTGAAGAACTGATCTGGAAAAGGGAGCGGTGGTGGAGTGGTAGAGGAATGCGAGGGAACATGGCTCCAGGACCTGCCATATTTCAAAAAGTGGAAATCTCCAAAAAAGAGAGCAGTTTTAAAGTTATTTTTAAGGGAAAAATAAACACTTCCAACAGCATTTTCGACGGACGAATCCCGGCCGTGTCCAGGAAATTCCAGAGGCATGGCAGCCCTACCAGAGCACCAAGGCAATCAACAGACCCCACCTCACGAACTTAATCCTTATCTTTCCTGTGTGTTGTGTTTCAAAGTAAATGAAGCAGCTAAAGAATGTTCCATCTATTCTGTTACCGCTGAGCTCCTACTTCCATTTCCCGTCAACTCATCAGTGTATTAGTATGCTGGTTACATACAGTTAAAAGCACTGTGGAAAAGCCCTCTCCCACTAGTTTTATTTTATTTAATCTATGAAAATGGTGGAAAGCTTATTTCAGGTGTCCTCGACCTTTGGATGACTGAAAAGCTAGTAGGGTAATGATGTCACTGCACTTCATGCTGCTGTAGCCTCAGTAACAGATCTCATGAAAGGATTACTTTCCCTCAGGAGAGGAATTCATTCAGGTGTTTAACTTTCAGTAAACATATGCATATTGCTTCCCAAAGTGAATTGAGGGCTTTCTCTTTAGGCTGGCTAAAACATTTTTCCTTCTTCTTTGGTCAGACAGAGTTCTTTTTATTTTCATACACTCCCTTCAATTAAATGTTCTGACATTTCTGAGTCACCCTACATTCTCCCTAGGAAAAGAAGGAAATTTCTGATAGCTCCATGCTGGAGGCAGGGTGGGAACGCAAGCAGAAAATTATTTTGCAGTTGAGAGCAGAGGAGGAAGACCTGGAGGTTTGTTGGCCTGCCTTCACATTTCACTCATTTTACCACTTGTTGATAAACAGAATGGAGTGATGACCATGCCTGATTCTGATGTATTTTTTCTCCTTCCATCTTTCATTCTTCAGTTCACAGAGGACCTCTTGCATCACCATCATGAAGATCATGATTATTTATTGGATTATTAATGGTCTATTTGCAGCAGTTGTTCTGAAACAAAGGTTTGAGGACTGGGCAAGAAACTGGGGGGATATGATATTCCATTTTAATCCTACATTGTCTTCTTCAGTTGACGGCTTTGGCCAATGAGTTATGTCCACAAGTATAATTCTGATTATCAGGTCACTAAGACAATGGCCACCACTGAGGGCTTATCCATGCTTCCTCTTGTCCATTTGCTTTCCCTCGGGGGGAAAACTGCTCTTTAGCATTCACTTGGAGCGAATGGTAATTTGGGTTTTCTAAGGAAAACCATTCAGACCTATGCTTTCTAGGCGGTGCGGCAGCAGTGGGAGCGAACCTCATGTTAAGAATGGTTTCGGCTTAAGAATGGACCTTTGGAACGAATTAAGTTTGTTCTTAATGTACTGAGAATCATTCTATCTCACCTCTTCAGCCATCTGGCCAGAGTAACAGTCTCCACACCACACACTCTCTCCTGCAGAGCATGCCTTATAAAGAAGTCAAGGGGAACCCTGTTACTGGGAGGGGGGTCTGCTCACCTTCTGGGATGGGCAGTGTTGCGGTCTGGCCCCGAACCATGCCAAGTGATCAGACAAATGGCAGGCCAGATTGACCAGCAAATTGGCCAGTGCTGGCAGACATTAGCTGGGAGTTCCCTTGGTGGCAGGCCCAACCAACCAATGGTGATGCTTGGGTCTGCTTCCAAAAGAGGTTAAATTGTGGCATGCCTGGCACCCTTTCTCAGCCCTTTCGTTATCAGATGCACTTCCAGCAAATGGGCTGGAGGGGAATAGCTATGGCTTTACCCAATGCCTATGCCAAACTGTTCACTACTGTAATCAATAACGTTGTGGCCTTATTCAAACCCCAAACCCAATATGCTGTTGTCCAGTGTGGTTATTTATCTCCCCAGGGAACTGCGGAGTCACGGGGCCTTGGCACACAAGGCCTGTTGCTAGGGGCAAACTTGTTGCTAGGGGCAAAACTTTTCAAGGATCATTTCAAGTCTCTTCTGTGGAAATTATGTTTCTCCTTTTGTTAAGGTCATGGTATATACATCATTCTAAACTTTTCCATTACTGCTATACAGGGATGACACTTTGACTTCCAAGAGCATTTGTTTATAGCATGGAGGGGATAGAGGATGATTCAAGTCTTTAGGGCATAGTTTATTCCAAGTTTTAAATGGTTCCTCAAAGTGCTCAGCAAAAATGTTATGATTCAGATTTGTACTTGAGGTTTACCTTAAGTAACAACAGCCCACTGTTTCCAGAAATCCTCAACCAGTGCAGAGAAAATATTTATTTATTTAAAGCATTTTTACTCCATTCTTCAGCCAAAAAAGGCTCCCAGAGTAACTTACAAAGAAATACTTGTATGTGTGTGTGTTTGGGGTGGGGTGGGAATTGGAAAAATATTCCTCTAGCTGGTTGGATAATATCCTTCTAGTTACTGCTAGGCAGATTTCCTCCTGAGGTCTACATGCATGCCTATATGCATAGACCGTGCAAACATCTGTAGCAGGGAGGTCTTTACAAATACAGCTGTGTGCAGGAAGGTTACCATGCAGTTAGGAACCCAATGCAATTAGGGTTCCCAGTCATGCAACCTTTGTGCAAACAGCTGTACATGCAAGGGCTTCTCAGATGACTGTGTTGTTTCAAAGTTATAACAGCTGTTTTGCCTCAGTTAACTGAATGATGAATACATACAGATGTCCTCAAGGCAAACCAAACGTTGAAAAGCAGTGGTGCTAATGAGCTTCCCATGGAAGAACTGTCTTTTACTCCTTGCAGCCATGTTCTGGGATCATTTTCCCAATTCTGCGATGAAGCAGTAGTAAAATAACTTGGATGATTTTCATGAAACATGAGCAGTTCCTCTTCCATTTTTATTTTATCAGAAACAAGGCCATAAGGACTTGCTGGAACTGAGAAGGTAAGAGAGCAGTAGAGGTGACCAAATCCACCAGCAAGTTCCATTCCCACCTCACCATAAAGCATAAACATTCATATGACAGTAATTCACCTCTCTCATGATAGTAGAACACAGAGGTCACCCTATGAAATTGGTTTTCAAGTCAGTTTAGGCCAGACAAAAGAAAATGCTGGTTATACAACATATAATTATGGAATTCACAACCACAATATCTGATGATGATCACTAAACTAGATGGTTTATTTAAAAGAATAGACATATTCATAGATGGTAGACCTCTCAACGGCCTTGACAGCAAAATGAGATGCTGTAGTCAAATCATAGGGGATGATTTTCATGCCTGTCTTATAAGCAGGGCTTTATTCAGGGAGAACTCCCAGGAACTCACTTTGAGCACCTCTCAGGTGGATGCCATTGCCATTCTACGAGAACAAGGGGAGGTGTTCATGGTGAGTTCTGGCTCCTCTTTTTCTAGAAAAAGAGCACTTCATAAGGTTTCAGAGGCCACAGTCTCTGAAAGGCAACAACCATTCAAAAATAATGCTAGACTATAAGGATGTTTACCTATTTTTTTCTGGCAAGGAATATTTGTATGGGGAGCAATTAAATCTTTGGCCCTACCAATGTGGTTCCTTCATCTAAATGCTAACCAGAAATAGATGGAAAGAAGCCACGAGGAAGTGATTTCTGCAGTAATGTGTGCGGACACAGAGCAGGCTTTGCTATCAAAAATGATCTTGTGAAGCTCTTGTCAGAAGTCCCTGCTGGCATTAATGAAGAACTTTCAACCCTTCGAATACAACTTGCCAAAAGCCAGCAGGCAACTATTTTAAGTGCTTATGTACCAACCCTGGATGCTGATGAAGACATTAAAGAAAAAAAAATATTCTTGGCTGGATGCCATCCTATCAGAGACACCTAAGGAGGATAAAATTAGAGTTGGGTGATACTTCAATCTGTGGTCAGGGACTATTGGGAAAGAAGGAATTGGCAATAGCACAGAAGGGAATCTTACTTTTGACTATATGTGCAGTGCACAACTTATTATATAAAAGGATGTCACATAGAGGAGGGAGAAAGGTTGTTTTCTGCTGCTCCAGAGAAGCGGACACGGAGCAATGGATCCAAACTACAAGAAAGAAGATTCCACCTAAACATTAGGAAGAACTTCCTGACAGTAAGAGCTGTTTGACAGTGGAATTTGCTGCCAAGGAGTGTGGTGGAGTCTCCTACTTTGGAGGTCTTTAAGCAGAGGCTTGACAACCATATGTCAGGAGTGCTCTGATGGTGTTTCCTGCTTGGCAGGGGGTTGGACTCGATGGCCCTTGTGGTCTCTTCCAACTCTAGGATTCTATGATTCTATGATTCTATTACCACCAACACACTCTTTTGACAAAAAAGTAAATTAAAAATATAATGGAAGCACCCTCAGTCGAACCACTGGCACCTCTTAGAGTATGTAATTCCCCGAGCTAAAGATCACTGTGATGTGCTCCTTACCAGAGCTATGACCAGGGCTGTAGCTACGGGGTGGTGAGGAAGGCCCTCGCCAGGGCTGCAGCAGCAGCAGGAGGAGGGAAGGGGCTCCCACCGGTGTTCACACCATGGTGTTCGCACCATGTCCCTGCCTCCTCTATTGTCCCTGCTGCTGTCCCCAGCTCCAGTATCTGCAGCAACCGTCTCTGCCAACCGCGGGGGCTGCCAAAAAGTTGGTGGCGCCCCCCTCGCCCAAGCCAAGCCCCCTCGGAAAGGTCACGGCAGCGTCCCTGCAGAGTGCCTTCTCGAGCTCTTGGCCCAACACTTCTCTCCCAAGGCAGCTGCTGTGCAACAGAGGTGCCCCAGCCGCCAGGAACCCCCCCCCCACGACAGCCGCCCTGGCCATGGTGGCGCCTCTGGCGGTGTGAGGCCACTCGGTCGTGGGGCTGCCATGCTCAGGCGTGTGCTCCAGTGACAGCCTTTGCGAGGCATTGCAAGTGGGGTGTGGAGAGGCCGCACTGTGCTTCATGCTCAGCCTGGAGAAGCACCAGCAGCAGTGGACACATGGGAGGATGCTCCACTCTCTCTGCCTCCCAGGACGCCGCAAAGCGCCCCCTGGCTGGGCGCTCAGCCACCGCTGGCAGGGACTTGCGCGCCCGGCTGCAGGTGTCGCTGCTTAACGAGCACCACCGCTATGATGATGTGGAGTACAAGGACGACGTAGGGGTGGCCAGCGCCCCGGAATGTGGGCAGCCAATGAAGTTTTTAACGGAATTATGTCTGAAATGAAAAAAAAGATCTCAGGTATATGATACATCAGATTTCAGTTTTCTAGCAGGCAAAGTTTAAAATGAAAGTCCATTTTGAAAAATGTGCCGCAGATTTTGGTACCAAGTACAGCCGAAGAAGGGTTTGAATTTGATATCCCGCTTTATCACTATACATCCCTTAACCCATACTTGGTTATACATTTCAACATATCTAAATGGGAAGCCGCACCAATGTTTTCAAGTAGTTTTGCTGCTTGAAATTTGAAAGAAGCTACTTCATTTACCAGTTCCACTGTATCAATGTCTCGTAAATGTGTGATGATAAAATGGGCAAAAGATCTGAGATATAATATTCAAATGAATGATGGAAAAACTTTGGAAGGTGGATTTGAAATTCACTGCATGTACAACACTGAAAGAGACCTATATGAAAATGATGTACCGTTGGTACATAACACTGGTAAAACTTGCCAAAATTTATAGAACAAGTTCTAATAAGTGTTGGAAATGTAAAGAAAAAGAGGGTACCTTTTGTCCTCTACAATTTCTCTTTGAAATCTGGATATTGTATAACTAAATCCTGTCTTTTTATCCTCCTTAAAAATCTCATTTAATTGAAAATATTGCAACCAATCTGTTATCTTATTTCTTCAAATTTTCTTAATTTTAATTGATTTTCCACTTCAATTAGGAGCTCTCTATATTTTGGCCAATTTGTCCTCATATTTATCTTTTTGAGAGATTGCTTTCGTGGGTGACAACCACCATGGTATCTTTTGTTCTATTAATTTTTTTGTCTCTCTCCTTTAGCAAACCCTCTCCTAACTATATCTGAGGATACCCTTCGTGAATCTCCTGAATCTCCAAATGGTTTCCGACAGTGGATATGATTCTCACTGCCTGACAGCTTCAAGAAAAATGCAGAGTGCAAAACCAACCCCTGTATATGGTGTTTATGGAGCTGACTAAGGCATTTGGTACTGTAAATTGTCCTGCCCTGTGGGCTGTCCTTCTGAAAATTGGCTGCCCGGATAAATTTGTGAAAATCCTTTGCCTCCCCCATGATAATATAACGGCAACAATCACTGATAAACACCAGGTAGAAATTATATCTCAAACAGATGGAAAGCTCTTTAACTTGAGTAGGCTGAAAGCAAAGAGTAAGGTTACCATAACTTCCATCATAGAGCTTCAATATGCTGATGACAATGTAGTGTGCGCACACTCAGAAGATGACCTCCAAACCATCCTAAATATCTTCGCAGGAGCTTTTAGAAGACACATGAAGGCAGCCCTGTTTAGGGAAGCTTTTAATGTTTGATGGACTACTGTATTTTAATATTTTGTTGGAAGCCACCCAGAGTGGCTGGGGAAACCCAGCCAGATGGGCGGGGTATAAATAAATTATGATGATGATGATGATGATGATGATGATGATGATGATGATGAAAAGCTTGGCCTATCACTCAATAGCCAAAAAATGAAAGTGCTGCACCAACAAACACAAAACAACCCCTCCGCAGCACCACAGATCCAACTTAATGCTGTAATGGTGGAAAGTGTTGATCACTTTTCCTACCTGGGCAGTTATCTTTCCACAGGGGCTGACATCAGTGCTGCAATCCAGCATTGTCTGAGCTCTACGAGTGCAGCTTTCTCCCAATTGAAGCACAGAGTGTTTCAGGACCGGAACATTCACAGGGAGACAAAAATACTTGTTTACAAAGCTATTGCACTGCCAACTTTACGGTACGCTTGTGAAACATGGACCACTTATAAACGCCATCTGATGGATAGATTCCATCAACGGCGTTTCTGAAAATTTTTACATATCACTTGGGAAGACAGGCGAACTAATGTCAGTGTACAAGAAGAAGCAAAGATCACCAGTGTCAAAGCAATGATTCTTCAACATCAACTTTGTTGGACTGGTCATGTTATTTGGATGCCTGATCATTGTTTTCCAAAGCAACCACTTTATTCCCAACTTAAGAATGGAAATTGAAATGCTGGTGGACAACAAAAGAAGTTTAAAGACTCTCTCAAGGCAAATATAAAAAAAATACAGTATAAGCACGTATAATTGGGAAACACTGGCCTGCAAGTGCTCCAGTTGGAGAATAGCCTCTACCAAAAGCGTCATGGACTTTGAAGAAGCTCAAACTCAGGAATAAAAGGGAGAAATGTACTAAGAGGAAGGCATGTTTGGCAAATCCTCACCGTGACCAACTCCTGCCCAGAAACCTATGTCCTCAATGTGGAAGGACATTTGGATCCAGAATTGGCCTCCATTGTCACCTATGGACTCACTGTTAAGACCATATTCATGGAAGACAATCTTACTCGGCTATGAGTGATTGTCGAAGAAGAAGAAGATGAAGAAGAAGAAGAAGAAGAAGAAGAAGAAGAAGAAGAAGAAGAAGAAGAAGACAGTCTTGCTGTATGGTGAAGATAGTTAATCTGTCCTCCCAATTAGCATGGCCATACAGCCAATCTTCTGGATATTTCTGTCTTTAAACTGCTCTGCCACTGTAGCCATGACACTTTGGATATGGATGGAACTATGGTGGCAGTCATTTACTTATACCTAGAATAGCCCTCAGCTAGTGAAAATAAGTCTCTCACTGAAACCTCTGCTGTGTGGTATGTTGTCTTCCTGCTTTCCCGATTGAGTCACAGAAAGTGGCCTCAGTATACTTCTTGGTCTGAGGTGGCGATGTTTTGCTTAAATGGAAAAGTCCCAATAAAATTCTGGGGCAAGGTCAATTCTCTGAGATAGCATTGCTGTCAAAATTTAATTTGCCATCATATTGAGGCCTTGGTGTAGTGTTGATTCACGGGGCAGAGGAGGTACACCACCTGAACTGCCAAACACCACGGAACTGTGGTCTTTCCTGGCTATAGATCTAGGGAGAATATACTTCTGTTTCTCTTTTGCTTTTTATTTATCCTAGGTTATTTTCCATCATGCTAGACTTCCTTGAGTTCTTTCACTGCTGTGAGATGTTTGACTACTTGTCTAAGATTTTGTTCAAGACATAACAACTGGTGTTTAATCAGTGGCTGAAACTAACCACACAAAGAGAGAAGTGAATAATTCCTTTTGATGTGAAGCTGCCATCCAACCCACATGACATCTCTTGTAAATACTATTAGAGATGGAGTCTTTTGGTTATTTGATGTCAATTCTATAATTGGCAATTTCGCAGTTGTCTCATTTAAGAACAGAAAGTTCTTCTCATATTAGCTCCTGAGAATGATATCGTTTCAGTCAAGTTTAATCAAACTGTGGATGGGGAGGCTTTCCATGTACATTTCAACCTACAGTGAGATGCACCCAGGTTTTCTCCTTATCCTTTTCCTGTATGTGTGAGTTGGGCAGTGCAAAAAGAAAGCATGCAATACACTTGTCCTGTGTGTGCTCAACCCTATATTTGGCATTCATGTGTCAGTGATTCTTCATTGCCAGACCCTTCATGGCCCCAATCAACTGCAACCACTGATTAGTTTTCCCCATGAAAAGTAGTCCCATTCCTTCTAGTAATACTGATGTTGCCATGCTGTCAATCATGCATGATGATGTCACTGAGGGTAAATGAAGTTCAGAGTGAGGGTACTGTCTATGCAAAAGTTGGCGTCATTTGTTCTTGGTGAAATAGTCATATTACCAAATCTGACTGGCTGTATGACAAAACTAATAGGGAGAAAGAAGGCGTACTTTTAAACAAAAATGGTACTGAAGTTAACTGCTAATTGGGACTGTGAGCCTATGAGCAACAGCACATAGTTCTGGGAAAGGTAATTTTTGGGGGACCTTTCAGAAATCTCTGACTGCAGAAAGCTCTTATTTGTATCCAACATGTTCACTGGAGAAATTCTGCTCACTATCCCTATTGATGGAAGCTTCAAAAAAGAAAACCAGACATCCTTCTGATGGTGTGATAGTATGCAAGAATTTGAAGAAACTGTGGTAGGCTTTTTCGTTACTTCTAATTTAAGGACTGATTTAAAATGGTTTATATAAAAAGCACCATTGATAAGATTAAAAAGCAGAGCTAAAATAACTCTATGTTTATCCAAAGATGACTAAATGTTCCCAAATTAAAATAGTCTTACACTGAACATTTCTTCCAGATCTGCTGAAAACTCTCCAACTCTCATATTGCAATGAGCCCAAAAGAGAACATCTTCACTGACTTCTAACTATGGGTCATGGTGATGACTCTCTTTTAAAATGCTCCTACTATATGTAGGCTATAGAAGCTGCAATATATTGCTAGTAGCCATGTTCTTGACTTTCCATGACAGAAGAAGAAGAAGAAGAAGATGAAGAAGAAGACGAAGACAGATATTTGTATTTATGTGATGGTGTCAACATGGGAAAGGAATGAGAGATCAGGAATTTGTAGTGCAAGTGATCATATTGGTTGATGTGTAATCATCTTACAAGGGTACCTCTGACCTTGAAGCCTATGTGAAAATATCCATATGCTGTTCATGTGATTTTTTAAAATGTGAGGTTGAACCACCTGTCTTGGAGGCTTGAGCTGAGATTCCTGCAAAGCGGGGGGTCTGCATTAGATGAGGCTTGAAGTCCCACCCAACTCTACCATTCTATGATTCTATGAATGCTGGGGGGGAGGTTTAAGAATCATATGGATGAAATTGAATTTGAACTGAACATGAACCAAACTACCAAACACACCAGACAACAACCACAACGAAACAACAGTGAACAAATGGATGACATTAAAGAGGAAAAAGAATATAGGTGGTACATGACACCAGTCAAGCTTGCAAAAATTTACCATTTGCCCGATAATAAATGTTGGAAGTGTAAAGAAACCGAGGGTACATTCTTTCACCTTTGGTGGACGTGCCCAAGGATTAAGGCTTTCTGGGAAATAATATATAATGAATTGAAAAAGGTATTTAAATATACCTTCCTGAAGAAACCAGAGGCTTTCCTCATGGGCATAGTTGGCCAATCGGTGTTAAAGAAGGATAGAACTTTCTTTATGTATGCAACAGCAGCAGCAAGATTACTCATTGCGAAATATTGGAAGACACAGGAGCTACCCACACTGGAAGACCTGCAGATGAAGGTCATGGACTATATGGAATTGGCAGAGATGACTGGCAGAATCCGTGACCAGGGAGAAGAGTCGGTGGAGGAAGATTGGAAGAAGTTTAAAGATTATCTGCAGAAGCACTGTAAAATTAAGGAATGTTGAAATGACGTTTGATTGAAAATAAGTGGTACTGGTAAAGAGATGCTTAAGAAAATGTAAATAGGGAATGATAATTGGAAATGGATATTTACAATAATAGGTTAATATATGGAGTAAGGATAAATGCTAGAGGGTAAGGATTTGCTGAATTTAATATTTGAACTGGAATACAAAATGGGAGGTGTGAGGAGGTCAAGAAACTAGTGAAGAAAATATAAGACTTGAAAATATTAATTCATTTTTAGCTTTGATTTTTGGCTTTTCTTCTTCTTACTCTCTTTTTTTACTTTTTTTTCTCTCTCTCTTTCTTCTATCAACTGTTTTTCTACTGTGTATTTTTATTTGTCTTGTTTTTGTAGTTTAAATGTTTAAACATTTAAATGTTGGATTTTGTTTTTATTGTTTGTGAAATATTAATAAATATCATTTTTTAAAAAAAAAATAAAGAGGAAAAAGAATAAGCAGAAACGAAAGGACAGCACAAACCAACACAGCCAAGCACTGCTCACAGAACAGTCCGGTCAAATATATGACACAAAACTATGAACTAACCTCAGCTAAGCCCATACACCATAGATTGACAACCCTGCAATAACTACCATTGCGTACGAAGCAGCTGGAAACCACCTTGATCTGACAAACTCTACCCCCTGCTATTATTATCACTATTACTGTTACTATCTCCCCACCCCTTCATAGGGACCCCACAACTCCCACCCTCACCCGAATACTAACCCAGTTGACACTCTTCCTTTCTCTCCAATCCCACCAACACCTTCCCCACCCCCACCACACTGCCCCACTGAAAAAATAAGCACACAAATAAAAAGAAAACTCACCTCTGCCCCTTCCTTCAACACACGAATGCAACAAACAAAACACACAGGTAAAAAAAAGAAGACAGAAAAAAGGAAACTCATACTAACGAAAACGATACCCCCAATCTCAATAAAACAACCAATAAACAGGCTACAATCTGACACACAACAAACATAGTGATAGCACCAGAGCATGCCAATACCTATATCCCCATCCTAACATCCCAAAAAACCAACAATGTTGGTAGCTATACTGCCAACATTGTTTATAAACCTTGTACCCAACACAAGCACCACAACGGCACTTGACACCACCTCACTGACCCTCCCCTATCTCAAGTGAAAGAGAGAAGTCCTGTTCCTAAACAAGGCCCTCCACACTGGCTGAGACCTAGCACCAACTGGTTGGAAGCCAAACAGTCTAAAATACCCCTATATAACTACATATAGGCTACTTTGTGTAATCTACCCCCCCCCCACTCCCCAGCCCAACTCTAACTCTAATTTCCCTCTTCCCCTACCCATCACACTTTAGGTCACAGTTGGTTCGATAGACAATATAAGGTGAGAGATACAGGACAACCCAGATGGGTTTGCAGGGAATCATCTTATACAGTAGATATGCAGAATGGCTACCTTAAAAGCAATCACACTAAATGTGAGGGGGTTGGAAAACCCTATCAAAAGAAAATGCATCACCTCATACATAAACACCATGAAACCACACATAGCCTTCCTACAGGAAATACATAATCCACCCAAAGGAAGCAAATGCCTAAGTGAATCCCCCTTCAGTAAACAATGGGTTGCATCTGGCTCAGGAAAGGCTAATGTAGCCATAATACGCAATAAAGGTAAAGGGACCCCTGACCATTAGGTCCAGTCACGGATGACTCTGGGGTTGCGGTGCTCATCTCGCTTTATTGGCCGAGAGAGCCAGCATACAGCTTCCAGGTCATGTGGCCAGCATGACTAAGCCGCTTCTTAGTCATGAGAACCAGAACAGCGTACAGTAGTGCCCCGCAAGACGAATGCCTCGCAAGACAAAAAACTCGCTAGACGAAAGGTTTTTTTGTCCGCGATTTGCCTCGCAAGACGAATTCCCCTATGGGCTTGCTTCGCAAAACGAAAACGTCTCGCGACATTGTTTCCTTTGTGTAAAAACCGTTAAAACCAAGGGTGCTTAGCTTGAGCAGCTGCAGTTGCGACTTGGCTTCGAGGAGCAACTGTTAGCACGTGGTTTGGTAGCCTTTTATCAGACTTTGCTCACTTTTGAAGATTTTCCAAAACTTTTCCAGAACTTTTCCAGAACTTCTCTTTCATCCATTTGGTAAGTTAAACTTTTAAAACTTTTTGGGGGGGTTTTGGATTTTGGGTTGGGGTGTTTGGGATTCAAGGACTTGGTGTTGGGAAGGGGTTTGCGATAATCTGGGGGCTTGTGGGCCTTTTTGGGGAATTTTTATGATTTTCTGTGACCATTGTGCCAGGTTGCTTATTTTTGAAAATTTTTCTGAGTTTGAATTTCTGAGTGCTGGCTGGCTAGGGGAACAGTGGGGGAGGTTTCTGCAGAAATCTGGGGGCTTGTGGGTTTTTTTTGGGATTTTTTATGATTTTCTGTGACCATTGGGCATGGCTGTTTTTTTTTGAAAATTTTTCTGAGTTTGAATTTCTGAGTGCTGGCTGGCTAGGGGAACAGTGGGGGAGGTTTCTGCAGAAATCTGTGACCATGTGGGGGTTTTTTGGGAATTTTTATGATTTTCTGTGACCATTGGGCATGGCTGTTTTTTTCAAATTTTTTTTTCTGAGTTTGAATTTCTGAGTGCTGGCTGGCTAGGGGAACAGTGGGGGAGGTTTCTGCAGAAATCTGTGACCATGTGGGGGTTTTTTGGGAATTTTTATGATTTTCTGTGACCATTGGGCATGGCTGTTTTTTTCAAATTTTTTTTTCTGAGTTTGAATTTCTGAGTGCTGGCTGGCTGGGGGAACAGTGGGGGAGGTTTCTGCAGAAATCTGGGACCATGTGGGGGTTTTTTGGGAATTTTTATGATTTTCTGTGACCACTAGGCATGGCTGTTTTTTTTTGAAATTTTGTTGTTATTTTTTGAATTTTTTTTTGTCTGGGTGGGGAAGCAGTTGGGGAGGGGTTTGCAGCAGTAGGGGAGGGGCTGGGGGAGCAGTTGAGGAGGGGTTTGCAGCAGTAGGGGAGGGGCTGGGGGAGCAGTTGAGGAGGGGTTTGCAATTTCTGTGTTATGGGTGGGTTGGTGCGTGTCTGTGGGAGCAGTTGAGGTTTTTGAAGACATTGGTGATTTTTGAAGCTTTTCCTAAACTTTTTTTACAGCCATTTGAGGTTCCTGAGGACTTCGGTGGTTGATTGCTGAAGCTTTTCCAGAACTTCTCTTTCATCCATTTGGTAAGCTCAACTTTTAAAACTTTTTTGGGGGTTTTTGGGATTTTGGATTTGGGGTTGGGGTGCTTGGGATTCAAGGCCTTGGTTCTGGGTTTTAATTTCTGTGTGGTGGGTGGCTGGGTGCTTTTGTATTTTTTGGGTTTGAAGCACATCACTGATTTTTTTTCCTGTTTCTTAGTTTACGAAGGTAGGACCTGTGCTGCCATGGGACCCAAGAAGACTGCTCCTGCGGTGGCCGGCGAGAGGAAGAAGGAGAAGGTGACGCTGGAGATGAAGAAGGACATCATTCGGAAGCACGACGGCGGAATGCGTGTGACGGACATCGCCAGGGAGTACGGCAGGAACCCATCGACCATCGGGACCATCCTGAAGATGAGGGAGAAGATCATGGCGACTGATGCAGCCAAGGGAGTCACCAGGATCGTGAGGAACCGCCCAGCTGTCCTGGAGGAGGTCGAGAAGTTGCTGCTCATCTGGATAGAAGAGAAGCAGCGTGCAGGGGACACAGTGTCTGAGGCCGTCATTTGTGAGAAGGCCAAGGCCTTGCATGCTGACCTCATCCGGGATCAGCCAGGAACCTCAGCCGAGCCAGAAGTCTTCAAGGCTAGCAGAGGTTGGTTTGACCGGTTCAAGACGAGATCTGGCATCCACAGCGTGGTCAGGCATGGAGAGGCTGCCAGTTCTGATGTTCCTGCGGCTGAAGACTTTGCAGCGGAGTTCCTGGAGCTTGTGAAGACGGAGGGCTACGTTCCGCAGCAGGTCTTCAACTGCGACGAGACCGGGCTGTTTTGGAAGAGGATGCCCAAAAGGACTTTCATCACTCAGGAGGAGTCCAGGCTGCCTGGCCACAAGCCCATGAAGGACCGTCTGACCCTGCTCTTCTGTGCCAACGCCAGCGGCGACCTGAAGATCAAGCCCCTGCTGGTGTACCACTCGGAGAACCCACGGGCCTTCAAGAGACACAAGATCGACAAGGAGCGGCTGAGTGTCATGTGGCGATCCAACAGCAAGGCTTGGGTCACACGTGTGCTGTTTGTGGACTGGGTCAATCTTGCTTTTGGCCCTGCTGTCAAGCAGTACCTGCTGGACAACGACCTGCCGCTGAAGGCTTTGCTTCTGATGGACAATGCTCCTGCCCATCCCAAAGGCCTTGAGGTGGACTTGTTGGAGGAGTTCAGCTTCATCAACATCATGTTCCTGCCGCCTAACACCACGCCACTGCTCCAGCCGATGGATCAGCAGGTCATCGCCAATTTCAAAAAACTCTACACCAAGGAGCTTTTCAGGCGATGCTTCGAGGTGACTGACTGCACCACCATCACCCTGCGGGAATTCTGGAAGGACCACTTCGACATTGCCACCTGCTTGAAGATGGTCAACACGGCCTGGAAAGGGATCAGCCAGAGAAATTTGAATTGCGCTTGGCGCAACCTGTGGCCGGACTGTGTGGCACCAAGTGACTCTGATGCACCAGAGTCAACAGTGGTGCAGGACATTGTTGCCTTGGGGAGGACCATGGGCCTGGAGGTCACGGAGGAGGACGTCTGCGAGCTGGTAGAGGGGCACGACGACGAGCTGACCACCCAGGAGCTGGTCGAACTGCAGGCAGAGGCTGCGCTGGAGCAGGCCTCACTGGAAGAGGAGGAAGCAACTGGGGAACGGCTGTCCTCCGAAAGACTGAGGGACATTTGCCAGAGGTGGAAGGAGGTGCAGACTTTTGCAGATCTACACCACCATGAGAAGCACGTGGCACATGACGCTGGGAACTTTTATGATACGAGGGTCATGTCGTATTTCAGGGAGCTGCTGAAAAGGCGGATGAAGCAGCAGACAATGGACAGGTTCTTGACCAAGAAGCAAAGAGTGGAAGAGGAGCCTTCTTCAAGTGCTCCCCCAGAGTCTTAGAAAATGTCTGTATACTGTACTTTGTTGATTTTTAAATGTATTTCTGTCATGTTTATAAAGTTTATTTATTTTCCCTTCAATTTTTGAACTGCTCTTTACAGTATGTGTGACTTTAAAGAGCAGTTAATAAACTGTTGTTGTACCAAATTTGGCTTTGTTTGGACTTTTTTTGACCATAGGAACGCATTAATTGATTTTCAATGCATTCCTATGGGATTTCGTGCTTCGCAAGACGAAAAATTCGCTAGACGACAAAAATTGCGGAACGAATTAATTTCGTCTTGCGGGGCACCACTGTATGGAAATGCCGTTTACCTTCCCGCTGGAGCAGTACCTATTTATCTACTTGCACTTTGACATACTTTCGAACTGCTAGGTTGGCAGGAGCAGGGACCAAACAATGGGAGCTCACCCCATCATGGGGATTCAAAATACTCAGTAGAGACCTGAATTTTAAAGCCACAACAGTGCTAAAAGACAAAAGAGGCAGATTCATTTTTGCCAAAGAGTTTTTTTGTTTTGTTTAGTCGTTTAGTCGTGTTCGACTCTTCGTGACCCCCTGGACCAGAGCATGCCAGCCTCTCTTGTCTTCCACTGCCCCCCGCAGTTTAGTCAAACTCCTGCTGGTAGCTTCAAGAACACTATCCAACCATCTCGTCCTCTGTCGTCCCCTTCTCCTTGTGCCCTCCATCTTTCCCAACATCAGGGTCTTTTCTTCTCATGAGGTGGCCAAAGTATTGGAGCCTCAGCTTCACGATCTGTCCTTCCAGTGAGCACTCAGGGCTGATTTCCTTAAGAATGGATAGGTTTGATCTTCTTGCAGTCCATGGGACTCTCAAGAGTCTCCTCCAGCACCATAATTCAAAAGCATCAATTCTTCAGCGATCAGCCTTCTTTATGGTCCACTCTCACTTCCATACATCACTACTGGGAAAACCATAGCTTTAACTATACGGACCTTTGTTGGCAAGGTGATGTCTCTGGAGGGACCTGTCAGAATAAACATGGAACACTGGTATCAGGTAGTATGGGAAACAACCTTACTAAAAAAGCTAGTCAATAGACTGAAACTGACACAAGGACAAATAGAAGAGGACACCTTCATTCCAGTATGGCTCCCCTTTATCACATACACAGTCCAACAGGACAACAACATGAATCCACTGACATAATATGATTCAAAATAGCTAACTTAACAAACAAATCCCACTGCAGCCAACCAGAGACAATCAACCACACCCTAGGCCAACCCAACCTCTCCTGCCATAGGAAACATAACAAGTGACTAGAAAGAGAACCTCCCCAAGTGATGCTGATACAACCCCCCCCCACATACACTAAGCAAAAGAACATAAGCTTTACCACCCCACCCCATTGGCCCGCCCCCTCTCTTTTCTTCCCAACCCTATACAGTGGTACCTCGAGTTACAAACACCTCAGGTTACAAACGCTTCAGGTTACAAACTCTGCTAACCTGGAAGAGTTACCGTATTTTTTGCACCATAACACTCACTTTTTTCCTCCTAGAAAGTAAGGGGAAATGTCTGTGCGTGTTATGGAGCGAATGCCTGCGGGTGGCGGAGGGGATCTGCTGCAGTCGTGAGCAGAGGATCCATGGTTCCCCTTCCTTCCCTCCTCCGTGGCTCGCTTTGAAACAGCAAAGCGGGAGAAGAGCCGCAGAGTGGGGAGGAGAGAGGGACAGAGAGCCTGCTTCTTTAAAGGAGCAAAGCGGGAGGGAAGAGGAGCCTTCTCCCCTTATACCCCTCTTCTTCATTATTAGCAGCATCCTTCTCCACCCACCCCACACGTGCTTCTTCTCCCCTTAAACCCCTCTTCTGCTTTATTAGCAGCATCCTTCTCCACACACCCCACACATGTTCCTTGTCCCTTGAGTGCTTTTCCTTCCTTCCTTCCCCAATTAAAACGTGGTTACAAAGCACGGATCCACATGGATCCTCAGGATTTTTGCATTGGGCTACTCCAAACTCACTGTCAGATCACATGTCTGTGGCCACAGCATGAACCACAAAAATCATATATCCACTGTTTCGTTTAGAATATTTTTTTTCTTGTTTTCCTCCTCTAAAAACTACGTGCGTGTTATGGTCTGGTGCGTGTTATAGAGAGAAAAATACGGTACCTCGAGCTGAGAACTTTGTCCCAGGATGAGAACGGAAATCGTGTGCCGACAGCGCAGCAGCAGCAAGAGGCCCCATTAGCGAAAGCACCCCTCTAGTTAAGAACAGTTTCAGGTTGAGAACGGACCTTCGGAATGAATTACGTTCATAACTAGAGGTACCACTGTACTACATATAACACCAATGTCTCACAACAAATGTAGAAAACACGACCTGAAGAAAGAGACAATGCATGTGCTTTTGTAAACAAGGAATGTCTTTAATAAAATCTCTCTCTCTCTCTCTCTCTCTCTCTCTCTCTCTCTCTCTCTCTCTCAAAAGCATGAACCAAACTAATTGTTTTTGTAAATGGATGAACATGAATTTGAATTAATTCCTTTTTGGACATGTTGAACTAGCTCCTTTTTAAGAATAGAGCTTTCCAAGAGCCTGCTATTTGGCTTTTAGGTTCATTTCCTCACTGCCCCGCACCAGCCAGCTGTCCCCGCTTCCCGGTCCCCTCATGCCCTCCTGTGCTGGACGACAACCATGGTCATGAGCCTGCATGACTTTGGCCCACTGCAACTGAGACAGCGCAAGCTCCTGGCTGCATCATCGTCAAGGCAGGGAAATGAACTGCCAGCTGTCTGCACGCACGTAAGTGTTCCTGCGCATGCCTGCTCTCTCTACTTGCCCCCCAGCCCCATGCACTCTGCAGACCCGCTGCCATGCTCAGCCTCTCTCACTCTCTTGCACCCACGCCTGCCCACTCGCTCCGGCACCATGGCCACCAAGTGTGCCATCGGCCCGGATGCACATCCGGAAAATAAGATTACACAGGGCTGGACGTTTCCTGCAAAATGAAAAAAATGTGCCTGGATGGCCGGGTTGGATCTAAAAAAGAGGACAGGTCTGGGAAAACCTGGACTCAAGCTGTCTAACTAAGGAGCTTTGTTGGGCTGAATGGTGGGATAAAAATATTTAAAAAGAATGAAATATTGGATAAAGTTAACAGTAAAGGAAATCTTGCAGGTGACTGGATCAAATACACTCAGAAGGAGTGGGAGATTTTTTTATGTTTTGCAAATCTGGACCTCCCAAGGAGAATTCTTTTGCTGATGTAGAAAAGAGGACCTTGTGTAATTAAATGTTTTGTTTAGAAAGGATTCTTTAAAATTTGGGCCTAATTAACTCAAAATATGCAAACTGGTTCTTTTTTATAAAAGAAAATGGCTAAAATACACTAAGGAACTGTTATGGTTTGCATTAAAAAGATTATTGTGCTAACTTTCATGCCAACATCTGGTAAGGCATGGAGTAGAAGTCCTCTCTCTCTCTGCCAGATGCTAGTATGCCAAAGAGAGCATGGAAAGTATTCAGTATCAATGCGTATCATCATTTTCCGTTTAGATGATTCTCCTGCTGCTGCTGCTTACCTCTTTTTCTTGCTAGTAGAAAGGAAGAAGGGTTCATATCTCAAAGATTCAGGGCTCTGGCAGGATCCTTTAAACCTGGTGGAGCTTTTAGCTCTGTGTGTGATTCTGCATAATTCTCCATTTACCTGGTATCTCTTCTGGTTCCATTTTCACATTTTACAGTTAAATCATAAATCTAAATTTACACATCAAAACATCCAATCATCGGCCCCCTCCCCCCTTTCTGCGGTTACGTATGTTATATCTTTCCCCATTGCATATCCAGTTCATATATATTTACTAGTCGTCCTTTATGTTCTGTTGAAGTTTTTCTCACTGCACATTTTTATTTCAGTCCTGCTAGTGATTTAAGTTGTTTACAATAATTATTCAGATAATCAATAATCTCCCCCCATTCTATATTAAAGCATCTCTCTTACTGATTTCTTAATCTCCCGGTGAGTTTCACCATTTCTGCACACTCCATCAGTTTATGTTGCCAATCTTACTTAGTTGGAATTGTTTCTTCTTTTCATCTCTGGGCATATAACGTTCGAGCAGCCATGGAAGCACACATAGCGTAAATAATTTCCTTTGTTCTTTGGGTATCTCTGAACCTATTATTTCTAAAAGAAAAGCTTCTGGATTTCTACAAACATTATTTTCAGCATTTTTTTCAACTGTATATATCATTTTCCAGTATGCTTTTGCTACCTTGCAAGACCACCATATACAGTATTTGAAAAGTACCCTCTTTCTCCTTATACTTCCAACAGGTATCAGATTCTGACTTATACATTTTTGCTAGTTGGTATCTGACTCCTAGTAAACTATACATCATTTTCATATAATTTTCTTTTATCCTGTAACATGCAGTAAATTTCATGTCAACATTCCACAATCGCTCCCACTCAGTTATTTCAATATTATGACCAATATCTATTGCCCACTGTATGCCCATTGATGATCTATTGCCCAGTGTGTCATTGAAGTGTGTCATTGAAGATTTCACCTGTTCATCTTTTGTTTGCCATTCTAGTAGCATCTTAAACATTTTAGACAGTGGTTTATTATTATCTAGCAGGTCTCTTTCCAAGGACTCTTTTGAGTCACAAAACCATTCCTCTTATCCAATATGAATACCTCATTAAGCTGATGATATTGCAACCAACTTGTTACTATTTCTGCAGCCTCCTCAAACCTCTTTAGTTTAATCTCACCATCCACTTCTGTTATTACATTTCTATATGTTACTCAGCCTTTTCTCATGTTCCCTTTTTAACCTCTATGGCTTCTAAAGGTGAGAGCCAAAAAGGTGTTTTCCTTTCCAGAAAGTTTTTATATTTATCCCATACTCTATATAGATTTTTCCTAACTACATGATTCATGAAACTTTTCTACATTTTATTCTTTCCATACCACACATATTCATGCCTGCTATATATATTATAATGACCCTCTAAATCCAAAACCTATGTGTACACATTGTTGCCTGCCGCCCCAATCTCCAAGTGGTGTAAGGTTCCAGGCACTTACCCAGGGTTCATTTTCCTTGGAATGAGGGACAGCAGAGACTGTGATGTCTTTTTGATATATGGTTTATTTACACATATATAGAACCTGAGCCTACAATGGAGTTGCTCCCAGAATCAATACCCCAAGAAGGTCTTGCTTCTCCTTTAGTTAAAGCCTTGGATTCGAGCAGAAGTCAAGGATGACACTTGTTCTCTGGTTTCTGCCCAGCTCACACAACTCAACTCTGGCCTTTGTCCTTCTCACTACTAGCCAGGTGAGAGAAGGGGCCACCCATCTGCCATCTGGCACAAAGCCATTTCCTTTGTTATGGTAAGGAGCAGACTTAGGCCCATTAACTCAGCAAGAAACTGGCCGGCTACGTGCACAACTGAATCCTCCATTAGATTTTAACCCTTGCGGGATTCCAAGAATTACAAGGGACTCAGGCATCATGCAGACTAACCCTTCAAACTCACAACAATATACAAATTGGCTCCTTGGCATCTGTCTGTCTCGAGAGACACTGGAAGAATGTGTGCTGAAGTCAAACTGTACAAGAAGCAACCGCTCCCCCCTCTCCTTAGATCTACTTATAGTCCACATCCACCCTTACATTCACGTAGAGAAACTGCAGCAATGCAGCTCTGGGATTTTAATGATTTCTTGGGACTATAACAATTTCATTTAGAAATACAATAAAAGAGCTTTAGCATAGCAGAGTGGCTAATAGACTGAGCTGCATATTAGGATATCCCCAGTTCAGATCTCAGCTCCACTTTAAAAGTAATGTGATGCACTTAAAAGAAGTGTATCCATGTGAGGTTACATCATACCCTCTAACATTTCACAGATGAAAACTTTGACATTCTCACAACATCCCTATTATCTCAAAAAGGGTCACTCTGCAAGCCCCACATTTCCCACTATGACTCAGTGCTGAAGGTGCTAATTGTCTGCTGTAAGTCATGTGTTCGCCTGCTCTGCAACAGCCTGTCTTCCACTGATCTAAAATATTTTGGTTAAAGATACACTTCAAAAAAGCAATTTGTCCCATGAAATGGTATCAATAGTTCAAATATACTCTGGCAGCTGCAGTATGTGAAATACCAGGCTGCACATGCATAGTGTTGCACGGTGCCTTAGCGTTCATGTGCATATATTTACTTGCACATCCACCTACCTCGTCAGAGATTTAATTTATAGAGACTCTAGAGGAAGGAAACCAGATCCTGAAAAATGACAAGGCTGGCAACTCACACTAACAACAACAAAAAATAGCAAGGAATTCCCCAAAGGCAAAACAAAAAGCGCAGGTACTGGAAAATAGGGATTGTACCTGGTGAAGAGAGGCTGCTGAAGCAAGTGCAGTAGTTTCATTTTAATATCAAGTAAAATTATCACATGCCAGGAACCCCCACCTTGAAGCTTGTGGTCAGGGCCGGATTGAGGTTTGATGAGGCCCTAAGCGCCAGAAAGTAATGGGGCCCTTTATATGTCCAGCTGTACTGTGTCAACAACAAATTGTCGCTGTTTTTTATATTGAATATATGCTATATGGTAATTTATGGAACTAATAGGTATCTAAAGCCATTTGCACATAACAAAATATGTGATATTTTAGGGAGCAGACTAGCAGGTGGGGCCCATTACTTACATCATAGGAGCCTACACAACACAAAACACTGTTGCTGTATCTAGGTTTTATTTTATTTGTTTTTTATCTTATATTTTGGAAATGTACACACAGGTTTTTTCCTTTAATTTTTTTGGGGGGGCCAAGAGAGTGGGGCCCTAAGCTATAGCTTGTTTAGCTTATACGTAAATCTGGCACGGCATGTGGCGCATGCAAGTGGAACACCCCAGGGCACTTCCACATGAAGCCGCCTGCCAATTTATTCCCCCTTTTTATTCCACTTTTATCAGACCATGTGATAGCATGGCACTTTCCACATCCTTCTGGATCTTATATTTTCCACATCTATGGTATCGCATCCACACCAGAGGGTGGTGCATGTTGGAAAATGACTATCTAGTACAAAACCAATACAAAAGTGGAAACCTTTAGCCAAAGAACTGGCCAAATCCAAATCCATGAAAATTCAGCCCTACCAACACTGCCTTTTGGCCCTCATGGTTATGAGCAGTGGGGTCACAATGCTGCTTTGACTGCAACTTGGAGAAGAAGGAAGGAGGTAAAAGTCTCAAAGTAATTAAGTCATCTACCAACAAGTAGTTATTCATTGCAAGCCTTGTTGGTTTACTCCCAGCAAAGCTGGCGGCTTCCCCCACATAATCTGGTCTGCACCTTCTTTATTTCCCTGAGAAACTAAATGCTCTGAGCCATCCCACCGGCTCTGCCATGGCAGAAGGCTTCACTGGCGGAAGAGCAGAACAGCAGGTGTGTGGTGAAAACTAATGCATAACATACCCGAATACAAATTAACTATTTCTCTTTAATATGCTCCAGTGAAAACATATTTAAATCTGATTTATTGTGCCTCAGAAACCAGAATTTTAGAGCTAGATTAATGGCCGTTTTCAAAGTTACATCATGCACACAAATTGTCAAGACAGAACAGTACTAAAATTGCAAAGGACAGTTTAGTCATAGTCTCTTGTTAAAGGAATGAAATGACTGCTGTTTCTACGTAACTCAGCACGATAACCTAGCAGATAGGTTGCACAAGGAATAAATCTGGAAATTTTTACCATCTTACGTAGTACTGTAGCAGTAGAGATGGGAGTGAATGCATCGTATTACATGAGCAGGCTGTATATTTTAAACAACTGAGATGTGACTCAGGCTCATGTCTCTGCTCTGAGTTAATGAGAGTGGTTTTCGCCGTAGATCATACTTTCACACATTGCAGGAAAATTTGGTTTTACTTGCACTAGACATAGTGGGAGTTGGGACCAGTTCCAGTGGACTATTTCTTCCACACAGAGGAATGGCCTGTAGGGTAAGATGCTTCCCTGCAGTCTCTTGCAATTCAATTTCCCATAGTTGAAGTAATAATAATAATAATAATAATAATAATAATAATAATAATAATAATAATAATTCCCCTGTCATTGTTTGCATGCAAATTCAATATATGAGGTTTACAGAGGCACAGCAGGGTAACATATTGCATTTCAGATGGATAATTATGTAGTTATTAGACTACAGTACTCTTTTAAAACCAACATGTTGATGTCAATAATTCTGAAAGTCCAAAGAATCTCAAGGACTGAATTTGAGCCCCAGACATCAGATTCTATAAGAGCCAGCTACTAGGGGCAGAGGTCCCTTTGGCCCCCCCAATAAAATATTTAATGGGCATTGTTAATGGGCATTGCCATTCAAATGGTTTGCATGTGCTGCATCATGTGATCAATTATACCGAGTGGGGCTTACCTGCCCCCCCCCCCATTTTATTCAAGTTGCATCCCTATCAGATTCCCTACCCCTGATCTAGACTTTGGAAAACTTTCCAAAATGTGTATTGAAAGTGCACAGTCGTTTGCAGTTTTGTATGGGGGCACTTGCCAGAATCTGGCAGATGCACCCACAAGAAAAATATGTTGGGACGTACCGTTAGACTAAAAATTACCAGTCTTATGGGTGTTGGAAAATGTTATTTTTAAAAAATATTTCTGTAAGATCTGTACATAACTATAGGATCTATCTTCCTTTCCTAGAGTAACTAGGGAATCAACCCATGCTGTGGGTTCAACTTTATCTATCATAATTCAATCTGTCTTTCTAATTCCTCTTTTTCCTTATTTCTAAGAAGCAGAGGGATATTTATGGGCATATGTATAACAAGGCAGAGGGAGAAAATGTCAATCAGTTCTTTTCTTTGCATTCTGCTGATAGATTTCCTATCCTTTCCAGATACAGTGGTACCTCGGGTTACAGAGGCTTCAGGTTACAGGCTCCGCTAACCCAGAAATAATACCTCGGGTTAAGAACTTTGCTTCAGGATGAGAACAGAAATCGCGCAGCAGCAGCGGGAGGCCCCATTAGCTAAAGTGGTACCTCAGGTTAAGAACAGTTTCAGGTCAAGAACGGACCTCCAGAACGAATTAAGTACGTAACCAGAGGTACCACTGTAAATTGAACCTGGCTGTCAGAGTTCCCATCCTTCCACACAATTTCGTAATAAGACCCAGGGTCCAGACAGATATTCCAATCCCTGAAACAATGATAACGTCACCACACTATTGTTTGCCTGGACATGCAGTCACAAATGCTCAAAGCCTGAATGTGTTCTATGCTGGAAATTTTACGCTTTAAGAAACCAGAGGCCTTTCTCTTGGGCATTGCCTGCCAATTGGTGTCAAAGAAAGATAGGACATTCTTTATGTATGCCACAACAGCAGCAAGAATTCTCATCTCAAAGTATTGGAAGACACAAGATCTACCCACTCTGGAAGAATGGCAGATGAAGGTGATGGACTATATGACATTGGCTGAAATGACTGGCAGAATCCGTGACCAGGGGAAAGAGACGGCGGAAGAAGATTGGAAGAAATTTAAAATCTATCTTAAGAAATATTACAAAATTGATGAATGTTAAAATGTTGAGGTTCTTTAGAAAGATAAGGAGATTACAGTGATAAAAGATTAAGTTAAAGAAAAGAATAATGAAGGAATATATTCGAGAAGATTAAAGTTAGGATTTGCTGAAATAATTTTTAAATTTTGGATGCAGAAAGGGGAGGTTTGGGGGAGTCTGAGAAGTAAGGTTTATGAAAAAAAGGTTACGAAATTATACATGTTTGTCTGTCTTTTTATTTGTTTGTATTGTGTATAAAAAATTGTAAAATCAATAAAAAAATTAAAAAATATATATATATGCTGGAAATTTTAAGTTAGGTCTGTTTGTACTCAAATGTGGCTTGGCTTTCTCTTGAAGCTATCTCTCAAAGACTTGTATCAAAAAGTGGCAGGTGGGGGGGAGCGTTTCCTCCTGTGCCAGCGCTGTCATTTTTCACTGTGTGGATATTGCTGATCCTTGGTTTCTTGCTGGGTCCAATTTCTGCTTGCTTGCAAACTTCTGCAAAATGATTCTGCATTTTTGCAATTGTGACAGGTCTGTAGAAAGGCAGGGCACCGCCTGGATCTGTGTCTGCTTCCACAGCATGAACAATAATTTGTGTTGTCATTTGCAGATGCATTCTGGGGTTTTCTTGTACAGTTCAAATTGCAAAATTCTGCCCTTTTGAGACTGCATGCCCCATCAGCACTGAGACTGGGCTGACCCACTCCCCTCTTGCATGATTGTCTTACTTTCTCTCCAAAACCTGCATTCTGGTCTGGTTTAGTTTTCCAGCTTGGGAAAAAATCTGATTGATTTTTCTGTTTAAATCTAGGTTCTCAAAGTATCCTGTGCAAAACCAAAAGTTGGGGCCCACTGCCTCTCACCTTCCATTCTACTGTACTCACTTCACTATGTCATATTTGTGATGCCCTGCTGCCCCCCCCCCAGGCTTGGCACCCAGTGTAGTGGAACTGGGCATGCCGTCCTAAATCCACACCGTCCTGAATACTGGACACCAATTACAACTTGAGAATATCCCAGGTTTCCAAAATTGTGCAGATCTGTAATGGAAGATTCAAATTTCCCCCACTTTGCATGAACTTTCATATAAAGCTGACAGATCCCAAAGAATATGTTTAGTTTAGTTTAGGGGGTGAATTATACCTAAAATTCCTGCAACTCTGTCTCATAACCATTTGACAGATTCTTAACTAACAAGAACAAAAACTCATTTCACTGTCAACTGTGGTACGTTTGTATCTTTCTGCCTCTTGGCAACTGAAGGTCCCATTATTTCTCATCTGCACTTTCATAATTCTCACCCAAATGGCATTATAAACAAAGAGCGTCTTGTCAAGGCTTCACTCTGATGACTTCAAACTGTTCAAGATAAGCTTTTGGCAGATCTGTATCCAGTTCGCTTGTTGCAAGCTGAAACATGCTGCTTTTGTGTAAGAATGCATTTGTTTTTCAGTGCTTCAGGGTCACAATAAATGAAGCAGTTCAGCTGACTGCCCAAGAAAACAAAATTAAAAGTCTGCAAGTGTATTTTTTTTCTGGGACTTTTATGTTTACTCCAAACCATGGGATCTTGAGAGCAGCCAGATGTGCCATCAGCAGGCCTGGCCCTGCCTTTACTCAAAGGGAGCATCAGGTGCTGGGTGGGCAGGGACAGCAGCTGCCCTCTGGCTGTTCCTCCTAAGCCCCAGGGCTGCCCCCCACCCCCACCCCCACTGTAAGAAGAGTTGCAGGGCTTTCTCTGCTACGTGGCCAAACAGCCCTGGATAACCCCTGTATGAGCCTGCTGCCTCAGGTACAAGGGGGACACCTGCCCATCAGCAGAGCTGAAGTGAGATCCAGCTGCCAGCCCTGGTGCCTCCGTAGGTGGAGAGGGGGAAGGGGCTCCGTGTTGTCTTTTGCCTCAGGCAGAAGCATGTCTTGGGTTGGTCCTGACCAGGAGAAGCCATCTATACCCAATCTCTAATTCTGTCTAACAGCATTTGTACCTGGCTTAGAACACCATTAGTGGTACCACACTAGCGCTGGAGTAAACGATATTGTGTACACAGCCTTAGTCTTTCACAGACAATACTTATTTTCTCTCTGGACTCTTTCCTTCCCTCTGTTGTGTTTCCTTTCTTGTTGCTGGCATTAACATAAAATCATAGCATTGTAGCATTGGAAAGGACCCAAGGGGCATCTAGTCCAACCCCCAAATGAGAGGAGAGGCCAAAGATTCAAAGGATGCAGAGATCCACTGAAGGAAGCTAGATATTTCCAAGGAGAAGGAGCCCTGGGAGAGAGCAAGACGCTCAGTTTCTGCTCCTAAAGAGAAAGTTCTGCTTCCATCCACTTTCTGACTAGCAGGAGGAGGCCCAATTACAGTGGTTCTGGGCATGGCGTGGGTGGTGGGGCACATGGCACAGGCAGTGAGTGACTGTGCTGTGTGCCAGCCCCTCCCCCTCCAGGGGAATTGTGGTTGTCATCAGCCGCCCTTGGGTCTGCAGCTGCTGTTGAATGCCAGGTCAGCACAGAATAAAATCTCTCTCATCCATGATCTGATTGTGGATGAGGAGGCTGATTTGGCTCACTATCACTGAAACCTGGGTTGGTGAACAGTGTGGAGTTGATCTCACCCAGCTGTGCCCACCTGGGTACTCAGTGCAGCATCAGGCCAAACGTGAGGGTCAGGAAAGGGGAGCTGCTGTGGTCTGTAGAGATTCAGTCACTATCTCCAGGCTCTCTGTCCAGCTGTGGGGGAATCTAGAGTGTGTGTTCCTGGCATCTGGCAATCAGGACAGATTAGGGATTCTTCTGGTTTACCGTCCACCTTGCTGCCCAGCAGTCTCCCTGCCTGAGCTGACAAAGCTGGTCTCGGAGGCAGTGTTGAGGACTCCCAGACTGCTGGTTCTGGGAGACTTCAACATCCATGCTGGCTCTGGGGTGGCTCAGGACTTCCTGGCCACCATGACAAACATGGGGCTGTCCCAACATGTCACTGGCCCAAGGCACATGGCAGGCCACACTCTGGACCTTGTTTTCTCGACTGGGCAGGAAGAGGGTGATCTGAAGGTGGAGGACATTGACATCAGTCCCTTCTTATGGTCAGATCACTTCCTGCTGAGATAGAGGCTGTCAGTACCTTTTCCCCTCCGTAGAGGGGGGAGACCTATTAGGAAGGTCCGCCCTTGGAGGCTGATGGATCCAGTGGGATTCCAAACGGCTGGGGGGGGAGGCTCTCGCTGATCTGACTGGCGCCCCTGCCGAAGCCCTGGCCAACCTCTGGAACCCCCGAATGGCTCGAGCCATTGACATGATCACACCTGAGTGCCCTCTCCCACTTTGTGGAGCCTGTGGGCCCCCTGGTATACGCCAGAGCTTAGGGCGATGAAACAAGCTGGGAGACGGCTTGAATGCAAGTGGAGGAGAGATCCGAATGAATGCAAGCAAACACAGCGCCACCCGCGTCCCTGGGGAACCACCTACACCACCCTAAATCTGGTGCTGAAGGGGGCCATCAGCCAGTCTCACTCTTTCTTCCTAGAACTATCAGCAGGGCACAGTGTCATTTCAAATAAACAATTATTAAATTAGGATCTTCATTGTCAGGCTTGGGGAATTCTATCCTCCCCCGGTGGCAGCTCGAAGCAGGAAAAAACAAAGAGAGTTCTTAGTAATGAGTTTATTCAAACATCATGGTGAGAGACAAAGAAATCCAGTCAGTCTCCCATGATGGTGTTGTTCCAACTGAGCTCCTCCCTTCCTAGCAACAGCACTTCCCCTTATGGTGGCTGCTAAGGGCTAATTGTCTCTGCAAGGGCTAATTGCTCTTGCACCCTCAATGAACGTCGAGTTCTAGGAGAAGGGGGGGTGGTCAGAAATATTCTCCAGTGATAACATGTCGGCTCCCCTGGCTCTGCCTCCCCCCTCTCTTCTCCCAACACCTCCCAACTTTTCCGTTCATCTGTCTCTGCGCTGTGTCCTTCCTCAAACCACTTCTGTAATTCAATACTCCCTTCCTTTTCTCTTGGGGGGGGGGCGTGATCTCCACCATTCCTCCTCCCCTTCAGTCCAGTCCCTGACATTCATATATCCTCATTTTTGGTGGGTTATGAGTTTTGAAAAATATACATGATTTAAACAGGGTTTTACAAAAAGCAGTGGTTTGGTATTAGCAGCAGTACTGTTGCAATACTGTTACAAAGTGCTATGGAGTTTCATTTTAAAGTTTTAAATGCTACTTGCAGAACAGAAGAACAGATAGAAGCATAAAGCAATACTATTGGCTGAAGCATCTGGAGCCAGAGCCTAAATGTATCCAGCAATGTGATTTGGAATGATGTACACTAAATCAAAGTCCCAAGAGGAATTCAGTCATTAGAAAACAATTTTTTTACACTGAAGTTGGCTTGGCAAGTCTTATTACAAATGAAATTCCCCTTTAAGGGTGATATTCTGGGAAACATTTGCCGTGTGTTACAGGTCAAACTGTGAGTTGCTGGGAAAGCCACTTCCGAACTTGAGCGGAGGTGGAGTTGCGGGCTCAGCCCCCGCGCGATTGAGGGAATCCCTGTTCGCATCATACCCAGTGACTCGGGTGGTGCTGTGGGTTAAACCACAGAGCCTAGGACTTGCCGATCAGAAGGTCGGCAGTTCGAATCCCCATGACGGGGTGAGCTCCCGTTGCTCGGTCCCTGCTCCTGCCAACCTAGCAATTCGAAAGCATGAAGTGCAAGTAGATAAATAGGTACAGCTCCAGCGGGAAGGTAAACGGCGTTTCTGTGCGCTACTCTGGTTCGCCAGATGCGGCTTAGTCATGCTGGCCACATGACCCAGAAGCTGTACGCCGGCTCCCTCGGCCAGTAAAGCGAGATGAGCGCTGCAACCCCACAGTCGGCCACGACTGGACCTAATGGTCAGGGCTTCCTTTACCCTTTACCCTATGGTAAGGGAGGGAGAAGGCAGACACTGACAGAGGAAATAAATAACAAAGCGGAGGGGAGGGACACAGAGGAAAATGGTGGTGTTAAAAAACAGCAGAAGATTGAATAAAGTGGAGATGGAGGAAAACTGAGAGAAAAAAGTGGTGATCTTAAACAGGCAGAGGTCTGAGTGAGTCAATGACTATATATCTGTATTCTTTTGCTTTCATAAATTATATGTACCGGTATATGCATACATGTGTGTATGTTTCTCTGTGTGTATATGTGTCTGTGTGTACACACACACACACACACACACACACACACCTGAGAGCACCCCTTGTGTTTGTTTTCCACCTCCAAAAGTTATTCAAGTATGATAATATTAAAAATGGTATCTTGTACCTGCAATTTGAATGTATTTCATTCTGCCTCCTCAGAGCTTTGACACCTTTCATTTGTTCCCTTATTCTGTTAGATCTAGGCCAGATCCAAGAGAAATAAAAAGATCTAAGAAAAGCAATGGAAGCAACAGTAACAGACAATATGCCTTATTAAATGCTCTATCTCTTTTATAGACCTTTCCCACATTCGGGCAAAGACGCAGCTTTCTCAGAAGAGGCAGATACTGTATAATGGTTAACAAAGTCATCAAGTCCTAACCAAGAGCTCCTTGTTCCGTATCTCTGAGACTTCTGCAAATGGTTAGTCAGAGGTAATGATTCTGGCCTGTCTGCTTCTGAGTCAGGGGCCAGAACTGATAAAATTGCTTGTGTTGCATTATCTATGTCCAGCTTTTCCTGGGTCTGGCCTCCATGAGTGTCTGTGCAAAATCCCTTGAGGCCTGAATGTCCTGAGGCTCAAACTCCTGCGCCTCCCACGCAATGTGATTTTCTTCCAAGTTTTTCTCAGGGACTAGCTGGATGAGGAAGAGTGATGGGAGCCACCCGCCCAAGAGCCCCGGCCTGGGAAGGCACTGAAGACAACAACGTAGATCCCAGATCCTGGTGGTGGGCCAGTGAAGAACAGTCTGCAGAAGGGATGAGTTGGGAGGTGCTAGAAGAAGGGGTGATCTGAGTGATCAAGAGGGGTCAGGAGAAGGAGGGTCTACCAGGACAGGGTTAGAGGCTGAGAGTCACAGTGTGAGTGCAGACTCAGGCAGAGAGGAATCAGAGGTTGCCCTTGCTACACAACAGCAGGACAGTCCCAGTCCTTCTCTCTCTCCTCCTCCTCTGACAGATCAAGGAGAGTTCTGCACGTTGCTGAGCAGTGAGCCAGACCAGGGGGCCCATCTGGGAGAGCTGGGGGGCCAAGGGCCCCCCAAATTTCAAGGAGGGGGTTTCCATAGTAGCCGTGCACGCATGCTGTGGGGCATGTTCATGTCACTCACACATGCTGCAGGGCATGTTGCACAATGTGCATGAGTAACTTCAGCATGCCCTGCAGTGAGTGCATGACATCAGAACCCCCCCTAGCATGCATGTTGCATGGCCCTGGTCCCCTCAGTTGTGGGGGCAAGCCAGCACGCTTGGGCCAGACAGGCCCAGAGGAGGAGCTTGCCTCCTTTGTCTGCTTAGGAGTGACCCAGAGTGAGAGGCTAGAGGGGGGAGGGGGAAGCTAGTGGTCACTTTTGGCAACATCTCAGCTGGATTAAGGCGAACCAGAGGACTCTGCTGTGTTGTTATTTTCTGATAATAAAGAGCTAGTTGCATCCTATGCCCCCCCTTGGTTGACCTGGCTTGCTGACAGCTCCCTGACAGTTTTTAACTCAAAGGAACTGCAGGAGGATGCAATCTTAATTGTTATAGGGTTTTTTTATTTATTTCTTCCTGGAGGATCATAAATTTGACACTGCAAGAAAGATGTTTGCACTGACTACTGCTCATACGGTGCTGGTGTCATGGTTGTCCTCTGTGTCCTGGCTGGCATCCATTCTTCTGTGTATTCACTGAAGCTCAGCATAAAGCCTGTGCATTTCACACAGCTATTGGGATGCAAGCCCCACTGAGGCCGTATCACCATTATAGCCTGTTCTAGAGAACATTAGGCCCAATTCATGGGATGTAAATGGGATTTAAGCCATTTTGCCTCCTTTGAGTTCCCCCCACTGTGGTGAGCCTATGAGCACTGATCATGCTTTATGCTTCCTGCGCTCACTGTTCCTTCTCCAGTCCTCAGTCATCTGCACACCGGTGAGAAGGTCTAAAGTGAAAACCTGCTATAGACCCATAGCCTTTCAAGTTGATAAGGGGATGTGATTGTGCTCTCTTTTCAGGCTTTCCTCCTCATGAATGGATGGGGGGCTGCGCAGACAGGGCCAGCCAGTATGCCCTGCTACCCCATTCATCCAACTGTAATTGTGTGAAGGGAGAATGCCTGAACAACACATAGGTGTATGCCTATAAAATCATAGAACTGTAGAGTTGGAAGGGATCTTGATAGTCATCTAGTCCAACCCCCTGCAGTGCAGGTTTCTCAACTAGCTCATACATGACAGATGGCCATCCAACCTCTGCTTAAAACCCAGCAATTCTTGTGGGAGTCTGTTCCCCTGTCAAACAGCTCTTACCCTCAGGAAGTTCTTCTTAATGTTTAGCTAGAATCTCCTTTCTTGTAACTTGAATCCATTGTTTCGAGTCCTACCCTCCAGAGCAGGAGAAAACAAGCTTGCTCCATCTTCCACGTGACAGCCCTTGAGATCTTTGAAGATGGCTGCTATGTCTTCATATCAGATTGCTCAGAACCTGGAGTTGTGGACTGGTTGTAATATTGGTAGCTGACCATCCAAACCAGTGCACGGGGATGACTGTGAAACCAAGTTCTCGCCGCCAATTTAATACAAAATGCTTTGCAATGCATAGCAGAATAACAAGAACAACAATATCCCATTTCCACTACCAGGTTTCTTTTTTCCTTTTTACTTGACTATTGACTAATGAGTCTATTGAATCTTTTAGTAAAAATGCTGAATCATAGCGTTTAGCCCCCATGTTTTGAACTTCCTAGTTGTACTTTGGAAAGCAACATGACAACAGCCAAAATAGAAATCACCCTCTTCAGTAAATAAACGTAGGCTGTCTGCAGATTTTAGCTTCAGACTGCATCATAGGAAATGCAGACGGGTGAGTCACTAGAAGATTTGAGACACCCAGCCTGAAAGCCACCTACAAAAACATCCAGATTTTAATGCAAAGCACAGAGGTCTGCAAATAAAATTATGTTTCAAAGCAAGAGGCACACAGTAAAACAAATCCAGCCTCTTTATTTGAGAGCCGGGGTAGCAAAGCAGGTAAGACTCTGGTTCTGATTTAATCTCTGCTAGGCAAACCAGTCACAATCAGCCTCACACCTGTAATTTTGGGATAATCACATTTACCTACCTTACTGGGTTGTAAGAATTACAGGTTGATGTACTGTATGTCAAAAGTGCCATAGAAATGCTAAGTTCTGCTACACAGTTGTCTGCCCCCTCCGCCAGCTTTTGCAAGCAATGGAAAGCTCTAGGGGCAATACTTTATTCTTTTAATGTTTATAATCACAACAGCAGTGCCATTATTGCTGCCACTCCAAATCAAGAATAATATTGGTCTGTATTAAATCCCACAAATTAAGCAAGGTTGTCGAAGCCAATGCGGTTCTGTGCAAGTGTGCATTCACCTTCCTTGACGAGGAGTATTGCTGATCCCTCCAAACCAGCCTTCTAGCAAATACACATGGACCGTAAGATACATGCTCATGTTAATGGGCATATACTGGAGGAAATATGACCCTGTCCTGCGCATACAAAGGGTTAAGACATGCCACGACACAAGAGAATAAAACTAAGAATTGTCTGCCCATACAATGGTCCTGCAACAAACTTTATTTGTCAGATAAGGAATGGATGAAGAGACTAGGGCAGCTTGTTTCATAAACCAAGGGAAAAACAACATCAGAGCACATTGGCTTGCTGGTTTTCCTCTGGATCCACACCCAGTGGAAAATAGTTCTGTTAGCCACCAAAGTTCCCTGGTGTGTGCCAGATCCATTCATGGGCAAAGATGTTTGCGCCAAGCTAATTCACACCTCAGGAAGAAATTCCAAGGGTAGGGCTGGCACAGTTAGTATGGGGTGTCGGGGTAAACCCAGATCAATGTTTCTGTTTCAGCACCCTCCTGCAAAACTAACTCTAATGACATTCTTCTTCCTGTGGCAGCCACTCTAAGTTGACTGGAGTTAAGCAGTGTTGTGTTTCAAACATGTCCTTCCATTGGAATTTCCAGGAAAAACACAATAAATGTGTGGATTAAGGCTGGGAAAAACCTAAAAGGACACAAGTGAAATCTTAAAGGCATGTTTAGTTTTAGAGGTTAAAAGGTACTGAGGAGGCTGGTTGAGAAGTTAGATAATTCCATGTGTTCTGGGCAAATTTGCTTGTGAAATCACAGCTCCAGGAGAGGAAGAAGAAAAACTAAGCCAAAGGAGTGGTTCTCTTCCTGTTGCTGAATGAAGACAAACGCCTTAAGCTTTCTCATCTAACTTTATATCAACCTCGCAAATAACACACAGAAGCAAAGCAAGAAGAAATTTAAGTCACACTTCTATACATGCACATGTTCTATACATACTTATGTGTAACACAGCTCTTAGGTGCATAACCGTGTCCCAGCAACTCAGCTTCTTGGATTTCGAAGCAATACTATTGGGGTGGCAATCTAAGGCCACCTCTTTGCTATACATTTGAAACCAGTTAGTGGCTTCACCCAAATAACAATATGGGGCTAATGAAAATTATTTGCTACAAGATTTCCATCCCTTCACAGAGTTATAGCGTTGGGAGCCATGGCAGTGAAACAGTTATGACATGCCATAAAATTACTTTTGTATGCATCTTTAAAAGAAAGAAAGGAGGGAGGGTGAAGAAAGAAAGAAAGAAAGAAAGAAAGAAAGAAAGAAAGAAAGAAAGAAAGGAAGGAAGGAAGGAAGGAAGGAGGGAAGGAAGGAAGGTAGGTGTTGGTCCATGTCAAGCTATTCCAGGGTATCGCCTAAAACAGTGAGCACTAGTATTTATGCATCGCTCCCCAGTGAGAGATGGTTCTATCTTACCAATATTTATTATATTGAAAGAAGGCATGTTAATGATAGGAGCAAGATTCTGGCCCTTTCAACACTGGGGCCTTTTAATGCTGTTACTGCATTGGAATTATGATTGTGGTTCGACATGGCACCAAATTCCTGACTGCAATCCTACAAGGCACGGGCAAAGTCCTAAAGAGTTTACATTCTGTTTGGTGTAGTGAGACTTAAATCCTTGAAAGTCTTCAGGACCGCAGCTTTCAGTCAGCCAAGTTCTCCCGCATTTGTTTTGATCTAAGCAGCTTCTGCTTCTCCTACCATTACTGCAATTGACACTTTTGTTTTCTAAATTGGTTTCCTTCCAACCATCAGCATACAGTCCTCAACTCATTTCCTCAACTCAATTTACACCATTGCCACAACAACAACAACAACAACTTTATTATTATGCTTGCACAAAATCAGAATGCATAATCACAATAATCATCATTATTAAAATCAAGCCTTCACAAAGGCAGACTAAGCAAACAGAAGATTAAAAATAAAACTCAGAGCCCTAGGTTGGAAGTCCAAAAGCTTCTGAGAGGGGGAAAGAAGAAGAGAGAGTGTAATGTTCAGAAAAAGCAGAAGAGTGACCTTTCCAGTTCCAGCAGCCGGTGGAGAGGGCCTTTCCTGTTCCCACTCTAACTGCACACACCGCTTCCCGAAAGAACCCGGGTGAGGCGTGCATTTGTAAACAGCCCAAGTGCCTAAACCCAGTTGGAGGGGAGGCGGGGAAGATGAATATGGTGGACAGCGAAGTGTCCCAAGGGTCCCTAGTCACCAGCATAACTGGCATGCCTTCCACCAGCCAGCTGACTCAGCTGTGGAGAGGTGGTACTGCTGGCAATTCAGACAGCCAGGTCAAACCACCACCCTCTCTTGCAGCCAGGCTTAGAGCCTCTTTTCATGGCCTCAGCTAGATGGTTTTTTCTTCCCTTGTGCTCCATGTCTCCGCTCCTCCAAAGGGCCAAGCTGAGAGTCCAAAGTGCTTTGCCAGCCCACACCAGACAGGCAGCCACTGCAATCGCGGTTCAAGTCAGGATGACAACGTTAAAGAAAACACTGAAATGCAGTCAGTTTTAAAGCCACATTGTCCGGATTCTCCAATAACATCAATTCTAGAGAAAACAGCGAGTGTGCAGGCATCCTTGGCCTCAAGCAGCTGCATGGTGGGAATGTTTATTTCTTTGGCTTTCTTCCCATGGATTGGCTGATGGGTTAATTCTGATTTGGCATCTGACTAAATCCAAAAAGAGTCCTCAGAACTGGATTTAAAAATAGGGTTGTGAAGTAGCTTGGTGGGGTCAAGCAGCTGAATTTCTTTGGCCGTTTTTATTTTTATAATGAGGAAGATTCATTGTTACAGAGAAAGGCTTAAAAACATAGCATTCAGAAGATCCTTATCCCATGCACTGCTGCACCCCATCACCTAATACCACCTGTGCTTCTTGAACACAGCACAAAATTGTACATCCTCTTCTCTTTCCCCTTTTTTGCCAGAGTATCTGCTGGGGAAAAGAAAATAATATTTAGACAAAGGCATGTGAAGTCTGATGATAATGCCCCCACTTTACAGACTGGACATTGTCCGAGAAGCATGGGTAGTCCTAGGCAGCCCTATGAGTTGAGGGCCAGATTAAGGTGGTTGGGGGCCCTGGCGCAGTTCCCAAAACAGGGCCCTCCTTCCCTGCAAAAGGAACAAGGATTTCAAAAGAAGTCTTGAGGGATCTAAAAGACCAACAAATATATTATGGCTTAAATTATCACAGACAACTCTGAGCATGTGCAGTTTTGTACCTCTCAGCAAAAAACAAACAAACAACATTCCGGCAACCTGGATAAACAAAAAAGAAATTATGTATGTGCAAAATGTGTGTATTGGAAGGGTCCCAGTTTCATTTTGTATATTTCAAATGATTGATAATTCAGTTTTCTGATTATCTGGGTTTCTTCTTTTTTGCCAAATTTTAATCCCCCCCAAATTATTACAGATCATTATCAAATCAATTCAATTTAAATCAGTATTCCAAATTGTTACAAATATTTGCCAAATTAATACAATTTAATACAATTTTCAAAAATTGGTTTCATACTCTCCTTGCAAGATATGTAAACCCCTATTACTGCATTACTTCTCAGACTCTAGTTAACATCCCTCAGTATTTTTCAGTAATATTTTCATAAGCTGCCCCTTTATTTCCCAGCATGCAGAAAAAAAATCAAGGAAACCTTAACATATATATCCAATAGCTGCATGTGTTTTTTGTTTTTAAAACCCATCTCACTTTAATCATTTACTTGATTATTAATACGTTCTTTTTTTCCAGGGTTCGGTGGTGTTTTTCAACATGTGTCTTGTTCAAATCCAGTTTTTTCCTGTTTGACTACAGTTCTTGTTCACTCTGCCCAAGGCTGATCATCTGGGTCTCT
This sequence comes from Podarcis liolepis, assembly GCF_965112155.1. Classification (NCBI taxonomy): domain Eukaryota; kingdom Metazoa; phylum Chordata; class Lepidosauria; order Squamata; family Lacertidae; genus Podarcis; species Podarcis liolepis. The sequence goes on from NC_139554.1 coordinate 136,142,159, forward strand.
GATACTCTGATTCTCTGGCTCTGCCACGGCTGAGTGGAGCTGAAGGTAGATATATGAAAAGCGGACTACTGATTATAGGAAGAATGAATGGGACACCATGGGATTTCAGGGGTCTTTCCCCAAGTAAAATCCAAGGAAAATGTAACAAAAGCACTCAGCCCTGGACAAAACAAAACAAAAAATTGCTGATCACAGCTTTCACTTCACTCCTTGTCTAAACCCACATGAGCAGTCAGGCTGACCCATCTCACAGAAATCACAGCTTGCCTGTACATTTTGCCTTCTAACTTTCCCCCAGGGAAAAAGCCTAGAGGCTTTTAAAATGAGAACTAAGAGTATGGGGCCACTGATGGCCTTGGTGCAGTTGGTACAGTTGCACCATAATAATTTGGCTGTGACTGTGATGTGATTTGAATGCAGGTCTGTGTCATCCAGATCTAATAATCTGTTTAGAGAATGGCACTAAGTGTCTCATTTGAAAATGAAAATGAGAAAGTCAATCTACTAGAAATTGTTTTGGACCTCCAAAGAGTTCCTGCACTCTACACACTAGAAGCTTTCTTTTACTTTCTGAGCATGCTTTTTGCTACATACAGTATCTGACAAGCCTCACAAGCCTAAATTATCCCAGCTGAGTCTGACCACAAGCTTGTATTCAGCAAATTGGCTCCATATTTGTTTCCAATGACAACAGAAGCAAAGAATGTATGGATCTTGATAAACCCACCCATATGGACACAGACTGAACACCCTTTTTGGAAAAAAGCCATTTGGAAAAAAGCTGCTAGTTTATAGGCCTCTGCTGGGCTGACAGGAAAGCTATTTATTTTGCAGTTTTAAAAGAATGGCTTTGGTAAGCAAATATCAGTCACTTTCTATCAGTTACTGGCACACATATATCTTACCTAATTGGTGGAGTCGCACGACAGAGCTCAGTGCCGAATGGAGCCCAGCTGCTTCTGCACATTCTTGAAATGGGTGTGAGCCGGATGGAGACCTGAATGGGGGATCACCAAGTCCCCCAGCTAAGCAAGCTTTCTATTAAAAAATTAAAAGGGAAGAGCTGGGTATAGGTTGAGTTGAGTAAAATATTCAGTTGCGCAGCGTCTGATCAAGCTCAGTGTGCTGCAAAACTAAAAAGAAAAAAGGATAAACATTTTGTTCATGTGAACAACGGCACACCGTATTAACCCTTTCTGCTGGGGTTATTTAGGAGGTTTACTGCATTCCTAATACTTATTTTCCACTTTCCCCCAGAGAGATACTGGTGTTCTTCTTTGCTTTGGCCTCCTCCACTGAGCCGGCCCATTTAGCATGTGCTTCCAGAATTAATACTAAATACAATACTTATGGTAAATGAGCCACCATAGCTGTGCCCCAGGCTTTTTAGACTCGCCCATTCATGTACTAGCTGAAACCAAAGTGGCACATATTTGGCATTATTTTCAGCTCTGCCACCCCATGAATCTGCCACCAGGCCCGTGGAGCTAAAAAGGGGAAAGGGGCACCCACCCACACGGGAGGCTTGCTGGTGTGAGTCGGCCCTATTTATATGGCTTTCTAGAAAAGGATTATTATGGTGCCCTGGTGGGTGGAGGCACATACTCTTTCGAAGGGAGTTTTGCTCCCTTCTCTTTTTGGAGTAAAATTAAATTGAGGCAACCTTTCCTGTGTATATAAACCTTCATGAGGATGCCATATTACAGTTGTAACTAAAAGTCTGGCCTAGTAATGTGTTGGTGAAAATCACTAAATAGGATTCAAGGCCTGCATCATGTTTTCAAGCCGTAGCAGCCAGGTGTCTCCCAGAAGCCCACAAGCCTGGTGTGAAGTCAGCAGCCCTCTTTTGCTCCTTGCCCCTTAGCAGCTGGTTTCAGACAGGAGTCACTCCAAGCCCTAAGTGGAGATGCCTGAACTTCTGCAAACAAAGCAATTCTCTGTCACTGAGCAGAGGGCCTTCCCAACTCACTGTATAAACAACAATGAGATATGATAACTTTTTATAAGTCCTCTGAGTCAGTGGCAATGACCACATCCTGTGGTTGTGGAATGACATGCTTCCAACCTTGAATACTGGACCCAACAGTACATCCGGTGCAAGTTGGGTTCAAGTTGTTCAACAACAGAAAGGATCACCAGCAAGTTGTGTTGATCTGACCACAAAATATAATATGTAGTTACGTTAGCTGACAGGCTACACAGGCACAGTTACTATTTCTCAGCCTTTGTTCTCCATATGTTTCATAGTAATGATTGCAAGACTGTAATAATAATAATAAAAACAATGCTCTTGAATACAACTGAATATTAATATGAGTGGTGTGTGTTGGATTTGGGCAAATCCCAAATCCTGAGCTGAAATAGCTGCTTTGGAAAGATTTGGAGCTTTTCAAACTGAAACAGGATCCCTTCAAAGCACCTTGAACAGGAAAGGGACCTCTGGAGAGTTCGAGAACACTTCAGTTATTTCAATGCTGAAAATGCACTGCAGACAGCAAGTCTGTCAAAAGTGAAACCTTAAGAGCATAAGAATAGCCCTGCTGCATCTAGCCACGGACCCATCTAGTCCAGCATCCTGTTCTCACAGCGGTCATCCAGATGCATGTGGGAAACCAAGGAGCATGTGGGAAACCAACCTGCTTCCAAAAGCTGGTACAGTGGACGCTCAGGTTGTGAACGTGATCCGTGCAGGAGGCATGTTCACAACCCACAGCGCATGTGTCTGCGTACGCACAGGTTGCGATTTAGCGCTTCTGCGCATAGTGCAATTTAGCGCTTCTGTGCATGTGCAACCGCCGAAACCCAGAAGTAACCTGTTCTGGTACTTCTGGGTTTCGGTGCGTCTGTAACCTGAAAAAATGCAACCTGAAGCGTCTGTAACCTGAGGTATGACTGTATTCAGAAGCATTACTGTGGCAGAGATGCCAACTTGAATAAAATATTAGGGGGGGCAGGTAAGCCCCCGCCCCACATAATCAATCACATGATGCGGAGCGCACACAGCAGTTGAATGGCAACGTCCATCAACTTTGGGGCCCCCTGTCCCCCTCAGATATTTCATTGGGTGGGCTGAAGGGACCTCAGCCCCAGGAGCTGGTGCCTATGGACTGTGGAGGCAAAGCATAGCCATCCTGGCTAGTAGCCTTTGATAGCCCTCTCTGCCATGAGTTGGTTTAATTTTCTTTTATAGCCATCCATGCTGGTGACCATCACTGCCTCCTGTGGGAACGAGTTCCATAGTTTAAATATACACTGCATGAAGAAGAGCTTTGTTTTATCTGTCCTGAATTCAGCTTTGTTGGAGACCCATGAGTCCCTGTGTTATGAGAGAGGAAGGGAAACTTTTCTCTAAATTTTTTAAAGAAGAACAAAAAATCTGCAAGGAAGAAATAAGCATTTTTTGAGTGGCAAAAAGGGGAAGGTTTTCTCTATCTACTTTCTCCATGCCACGCATAATTTTCTAAACTTCTGTCGTACCACCTCATACTTTCCCCATATAAGGAAAGCACCATGGTGGAGAGAGCTTTTTATGACTGACAGGTCTACCTCCTAATCAGAAGAAATAATTTCAATGAGGCTCTTCATTCACAGTTCTTTGGAGGAAGGATGTTGAAGTAATAAGTACCCTTGCTCTTCTTTGCTTGTTGCTCTTGACTAACCAGCTTTGTTTGCTTGAGTTGTAGTTACTTTTCCAAGCTGTCACACTCACTTTCCTTTCCCCATCTTACTCTCAGGCGGACGGCAGGCAGCCATTCTTTGAAGCATTTTGCGCTAAGCTCTGAGCAGCCATGTTGGCAGGTCACCATGTATATTTCATGACAAAGTGTTTGCAAAATGCTTAATCTTTGCCAAAAACATCTCACCAAATCAGAGCTACAGATCCTGGCTGAACGTGTTCCCTCAAAATTTATGCTATGAACACATTTATTTTTTCTTTTGAAGATTAGATGACAAAATGAAAATATAAAAATGTGTTCACATGTCATGAACGTAGCTATACTCACCAAATTTAGTATTTTTCCTAAATGCTTTAAAAAAACAAACAAACCCCAGAAAATTCCCGGGCCTATTGGAGGGAAATGAGAAGTTTGAGTGAGTTGTTGGTGCTGATAGATCTTGGTTTATTTCATTATTCATATTCATATTTATATTCCAGTCTTCTACCAAGGAACTCAGGGTGGTGTACTGGGTGTTAACTCATTTTATCCTCATGATAATCCATGGCATATGTATTGATGAGAGAATGTGACTGGCCCAATACACGTCATGGTGAACAGTGGTTTGGTTTTCAGCCTCAGTGGTCCAAGCCCAGCACAAAACTACTATGCTAGACTGACTCAGCCTAGTTGCATGCTTTAGCCAGAGATGGAGCTAGAACACCTATCTTTGGCCATAGATCTGACACCCTAAATTTGTTCTCAAAATGCATTTGGAAATATGGATTTCTTTCAAACACTACCATCTTGCTGCTTCCACTATCTCAACTTGGATCTGATAGCAGTATAAATATACAAAAATATTGTGTTGTATTTGAAGTTTTATTCAAATGGCACCAGGAAGAGCAGTAATGAGTAATGAGTTAAATACCAGCAGAAACAAAGAAAGTAGGATCCGGGCTGAGACAGCAGAGTTGTGCATAAAAACTATGAGCCCCCACTCTCCAAACTTGGAATAGTATATCTGGGGAGAGCAGAGGAGCCAGTTTCGTTCTTCTCTGTTGCCTTTTTGCTGCCTTCCAACTCATGGAAGATGACTGTGATGTGGGAAATATTTTATATCTATGGAGATTCCATGTGTGTTCTGGAATCTTGGAAAATCAGTGTTCCAAACGGCATGAAGAGCTGCCACAAACCGAAAGCACTCCCCGCCTCACACAGTAACCTTCCATGTGTTAATTGTGTGCGTGTGTGTGTGGGGGGGGGAACACATCTTTTTTTCATAAAGATGGAGTAATGCATGCATCTCTCAAAACAAAAGAGAAAAGCAGCATGAATCATAGAATCTTAGAGTTGGAAGAGACCACAAGGGCCATCGATATGCATGCACATATATCTCCCTGGTAAGAAGGAAGTGTGTTCTCCCTTGGACATTTGCAGAGTTCTTCGGAGGGGATCACATCTCCCATGCATTGGAAGATAGAGCAGCAGGAAGATACACTAGCAATACTCCTGCTCCATCTCCATGTCCTTATATCAGATGTACCTCCCAGACTGATGTCCAACAGCCTTCATGGTTGTGCTAACTGAGATACTCTTGGCTGTGGTGTTGGAAGATCCCAATATCTTTCAAGCTCAGGGATTCATGACCCCCAGAGAATCCAAGAGGGGTCCCTCAGTTATCCCCATGAGCATAATTGTGAGCAAATTTGAGCAGACAATTCAACAGTCGGTCTGTGAGCACTTAGAAAAGGGTGCTGTGATTACTAAAACCCAGCATGAATTTCTCAAAAAACCCCAAGTCATGCTAGACAAATCTTATTATTTTTTTTGATGGAGTTACAAGCTTAGTGAATCAGGGGAATGCTGTGGACCTGGTGTATCTTGATTTCAGTAAGGCTTTTGACAGAGTCCCCCATTATATTCTCGTGAAGAAGCTGGTGAACTGTGGGTTGAATGAGCTAACTGCTAGGTGGAGTTGTGGCTGGTTTGCTGACTAAACCTGGAAAAAGTGACAAGTGGGGTGTTGTTGAGTTCTGACCTGTGCCCATTGTTGTTCAACATCTTTAGGCCCAGCAGTTCCCACTGCTGCCACTGCTGCCTCCCAAGGTGAGTAAGATGGTGGCCTTACGTTCAGCTTTGCCCAGTCTTCGTTGGGCCACTAAGTTTGTAGGCATCCTCTTCCCAGGCTGCTGTGGGGCAGTGTGAGGAGACACTGGGGCAGCTCAGAAACCAGGGGCAGTGGCAGTGGATGCCCAGAGGACTCCCAAGGAGAGGGGAGAGGGGAGGAGACTGACGGAACACTCCAGAAGGGAGGGTTTTCAAAAAAGAGTGAGAGGCTGCCAGCTCTGGAGGCAAGGGATGATATAACTGGGCCCCTGAGCCCCACAGGGGTGCCATAGAAAGAATATAGTTGGTCAAAGAATCCGTGGACTCAAAAAGGTTGAAAACATCTGTTGTAAATTGCTGTCTGAAAAAAGCCTCAGTTGAGAACTTCTTTTGGTTCTTCAAATCCACACACAATGTATTTCTTAAGTGAATTATTTCTCATGTATCTGAAATCAGTTTTTTGTGGCTTCTTCCCCTATTCAGGAACTCCTTTTTAAGCAATCTTTTCCATAAGAAGAGGCTGAGAATAGAGAACTATTTTGGAACTGTTTTGGAAAATAAATTAATAGATCAATCAATCCATAAGTTGCAAAAGAAACGTAATTGATACTTTTGACACAGAATAAACTTCACTACAGGGCTTTTATTTGTGTGTCAAAAGAACAGACCACTAACTGAATATACACATGCAAACTTACATGGACCTTCTTCCTCCAAACAAATGCGAATGTCCTGGCCTGGGTTAAGTACCCTAGTGATGATGTCTGCTTTCCCAAATCATCACTTTACTAAAATATCAGACCGCGACATGTTCTTCTGCCAAGTTCTCCATCAGAAGAGTCCTTGTTTATCCTAGCAGAGCTTGGCAGAGGGAAATGACAGCATCTGAGTACTCATCGCAACCATTTTTTATGTCTGTGAGTAGCTATGTCTTCAGTCACAAAAAACCTCCAGATGGGATGCTCATTAAAGGAAACAAGGCTGGGGAGTGTAATTCTCCCTTTTACAAGTTTGCCATCATAACCTGGCCTCACAAAAGCAAAAATAAAATGTGCTGAAATCCAACTCGCACCGAAGCCAGTAGAAATCTTTCCACTAATGTCTATCAGATAGAAAATGGGTCAATTCTCAAATTAATTTAATGGACGTTTTGTTGTACGCTTAATAAGCCTTACAAACACCCCTGCATAGAAATGTAGACTTCTTCATTCAAGTCCATCCCGTTTAGCCCTTTGCAGGGAGTGCCATCAATTCAGTCCCAACTAATAAACATAAGGTCAGTGCAGCTTTTGTAGTTTCTTCATTGCGTCATTCAGTGTGAACTGGCTTGGATGGAAAGCTCTCAACTCTACTAATGCTATGCCAACATGTTACTATTTAGCAGAAGTAACTTAATCCTGAAGTACCTCAACAGATCTGTTTTATGCCATACAATTTATCCCAGTGTAAATATTCCATGAAATCCATTGCATCTCTCAGGAACTGAAAACCACAACTTAAAATGCAAGTTTATTGGCCTCATTTTAAAAACTGACAGCCCAGAAACCAGAAGTAGCCTAGGATGGGCTTCCAGGGGCAAAGGATGGAAAAGGTCTTCTCATGTTTCTTCCCTATTTTTGGTAGTGCATCTCAGTGTGGTACCGAGAAATGTTGTTGCTCAAAATAGCCTTTTACCCACTTGGATGTCAGCCTGTCAGGATGTTGGGGAACATTGTGTAGGAGATTAAACTAACCTTCAAACTTCAGATGCAGAGCCAGCCTTGGAAATTCTTAAAACTATTGGTTTGGTAGGATAATTTGTGTACTTTTCCAGCAACGTAACACACTCTGCCAAGCAAAGCCAGAGTCATGTAGGCCAGGGTCACATAGGCAAGAGTTGCATCTGGTTGTGGGAAGCCAAAGTTCAGCTCCCCACTCAACCATAAATCTCACTGGGTGGCCCCAGGCAAGTCCCTAGCTCTCCTTTTAACTTCAATTATCAGATCCTCAGGGCAAAAAAAATGAGGCAAGAGTTATGAAGTGTTTTGTACAATGAAATCCTGTATATAATTTATTATCACTCATAAAGTATTATTTGGACTATAGGCATTTTATACTGCCTCATCCCCTCTGTATGGAACTATATGCAGAGCCAGAAGCGATTAAACTTGCTGATTATCTGGGATGGGAAGATGAGATGAAATTTTTCATGAAATCTCACCCATTAGAAAATAATCCAGGGGGTGGGGAAGACAAAGCAGCCCCACTTAGTTAAGGTTGCTGCATTTGGTGATGAAGAAGCAGATGAGTCTCAAGTGAAGCTACCCATCTGAAGAGTCAATGTTCTCTGTGGTAAATTCATGATGTGAGGTGACTTGCAATTCTAAAACAAGACTTCACTTCACCTATTCTAGTGTAGAAGGTGACTTTTCTAAATTGTTTGGGCAGTATTGAACTTGTGGCCTATATTTGGGCCAATACAGTAAGTATTTCTCATTATGGGCTCCCTGTGTGGACCATGTGTGCCAAAACCTACTTCAGGCATGGATTTCACAGAAGACTATATGGAAGAAAGCACAGGGTGCTTGTAGAATTGCCTAGTGGCTGTAGGTGATTGTAGATGTAACTATTTGACAGGAGCAGGCTATTTTTATGCAGTTATTTTAAACTAGTTCTTTAATACAGCAGTGGTCCTAAATCCATAATATAAGTAGTCTAAAAAATGTAGCAGACAGTTGGTGAAGAAGGTAGAAGTATTTTCAGCCAGTAGTTGCCATCCTTCCTTGACTACTGACACCTGTTTGCTAAAACCTGAAACCTTCTTCCAAGCTTTGAGGCTTGTAAACATGACTCAGTGATGAGTTACAAAAATTACAAAAATGTGCCTGGCAATATACACCCAAAGGCAAGCATTTTGTTTCCAGACTCAGTCTGAGTCTTGTTCTCCCCCTTTCATTCCCTTACGCCCTTTTACTGGCTTGGTTGACCCCTTTGATAAAATGCATTCATGTGCCACAGCCTGAAAGTTACCCAACAACCAGAAACCCACAAGTTCTGCCGATTAATAGGTGATTAGGAGATGGGGTGGTGGTGGTGGTATTTATTTCTGACAAAACGCAATGGGTTTATGATGTTGGAGACGAGTTCTTTAAATTGCCTCAGTGTCAAGCAAGCACATGATTAAAATAAGCATTTCTATTACATATCAGAGAGGTGAAGTCTAATAAGGTAAGATCAGTGCTATTTTTCTAGAAAAAGAGGTGCTGGAACTCACCACGAATGCCTCCCTTATTCTCTTATAATGGCAATGGCGCCCACCACCTGAGAGGTGCCGGAACTGAGTTCTGGTGAGTTCTGCTGGAAAGTAGGACACCACACAGAACCTACAGCTACAAGAAAACATCTTCTGTTTGCACTGAGTTCCTTCATATGAAAGGAGCTCTGTGCCTCAAGACTGAGTTACCCAAGGCTCTCACTTTGTGGAGACAGCTCCCTGTTGGTTCTGGGCAGGCTCACCTAGATTAAGGATGAAGGGAACTGATGGAGGGTTAAAAATCTGAGGGCTGTCAAAAGGTCAGCACCTTCTCCCACAAAACCCATCAGCCATACAAACACTTCCTCCAGCCTCCATTTCACATCTGGATACAGCAGATCTGTGTTTAAAGATTCAGATCCCGTTATGTGTTGTTTGCGCCTTATGTAAGAATACACATTTAGGATCACTTAATACAGATGAGTTACGTCAAGTTAAAGCACACTTGTGAGTCATGGGGGTTCAAATTTAACCTAACCCCCCCAACCCCCCCCAGAAGATGATGTGAGACTGATGTCAGTTCCTTCCAGGCTGAACGAGCTACGAGTGTAACTGTCCCAGAGGAGCTGCAGATGCCGGTACAGCCTGCACAGTCGGAGCTAAAAGTAAACAAGAGCGTTCCTGCTGTTTACCAGCTACTGCATTTCAACTGCCATCGTTCCACTTGCTACTTGTGCCACTGTAGGTCAAGTTGATCCATGGACTCAGGGTACAAACACATCCTTGGAAAACCTTGGAAGTACCAGTGAAGATGAGGCCAACCCAAGACTCAAAAGCAATAGGTTGCATCCAGTGCTAGTCTTACTCAATGTAAACTCATTGAAATTACTGAAGATGACTAACTTCAGACCATTAATTTCAATGTGTCTGAGTAAAACTATAATTCTATAGGATACACCCCACTGTTCCTTCTAATATTCTTTCTTTCAACCAAGCAATGGACAAAAAGGAGTACTGTTCTTTATATTTTCTGTGGTGACAATTGTTTTAATGACAATTGGATAGCTTTCTAAAGCTAGCAGAGGTATGCGAGTTGAATGCATTTTCCTAACAATGAGCCAGCTGTGCAGATTTACAACAGCTGGACTCTGGGAGACTAACAACCTCAATTCCGTTAAATTGGGCTTCTAGTCCTATATTTTGGTGCCAACCACTCCTACTATATTAACCAGCCACAAAATAGTTATTAAGTACTGGAAGTTTACTGTAAATCATTAAACAGGAAAAGAATATTAAATGTAAATGCATCTGATCCCAAAGCTCTGGTTCATATCCAACTCAAATGTACAGGGACTTTCAGCAGAGTTAGCTGTGATATATTTCAGTGTTACTAAAGTGCCTTGAATCTGTCTGACTTCAAAGCTGTCTACAGAAATGCTTTTAATAATTTTCATAGCACTTGCATTGTACATTGTGTTTTACCATCTTCAACTTGTTTCCTCTAGTAAAACCCCCTTAAGAGTGGTCTCTAATTCTTATTCCCATTTTTCTGGTAGACAAATTAGGCTTAGGGGCTACCCAGGGCTACCCAGTATATTTTTGCTTGGAATGGAATTAATGTTAAATCCACTTTGTCACTCTGGCTTGTTGATCTCATTAAGCTACTGTGGCTTAAACTCTGACTCCACTCTAGGTTTTCTGGAGACTTGCACAAATCTGTTTTGCTTCAGGCCAACAATCTCATTCACAGAGACCTGAGGAGCCATTCAGGCAGGCCTCAAATAATGTTAGTACACTTCTGCAATATTTTCAAGCAAGCCATGTTGCCTTAATTCTGGTCCAGACACAGCAGATCCCATTACAGAGAGTCTACTGATATGCAGTGGAAGACATGCCTGAATGGTGTTCCAGCTTTTGATGGCAGCAGGTCAGTGTACACTTGCACTTTGGAACAGCCTGTCTACTGAGAGCAAGCAGGTGCCTCCGCTGTTCTCTTTTTGGTATCTGCTAAAAACATTCTTGCTTAGCCAAGCTTACCCAGGTGCTTAGAAAGTTGGGGTAATTTAAATGTGTTTTTGTATTTTGACTTCTGTATGTTTTAAGGTATGGCTGTGGACTTTTCTGTTTTATTGTTTTATCTTTGAGGGTTTTTTTTAGAGTCAAGCAGTGTATAAATTTTATGAAATGAATGAAAGAATAAATGAATGAAAAAAATGAATAATATTTTGGTCTGCTTATACTAGGCAGAAAATGGTGCATGTAAGAGCATTCTTCGTTGTCTCACACTGCTGATTCTGCTGAGAATGATTATGTTTCTGGGGTGCTGTGCGGTGAGATCCAGCATGTGAGGTTTATACTCACTGGCGTATTTGCCTTAGCTGAAAGCACTTCCAGTGAAGGAAGTGGGGACACCTGATTTTTGCAAACTCTCTGTACAAAGAGCTGCTCCAGCAAGTTAGGGAGCTCCTACAGTCAAGGCCAGAACTAGGGTGGGGTCCTTGTCCCAGATGCCTGGTTCAAGGGGGTATCAAATGACAATGACAGTAGACAGTATAGACAGTAGAACCTCATCAAGCACAACTCTGTATACAACATAAGTGTTAAGTTGTGGATGAACATATCAGACGACACAGTGATTCTTCCAACAGCTCTTGTTTATTCAGAGGCCAGAACAGAACTGAGCTGAAGGGTTCAGTCAGCCTGCTTATATAGAGCTCCAGTACAACATAACTGTAACAATTTTCTAAAACTATCCAATCACTGGACGTCACTTTCGATCCCTTATTTGCATAACTATCTACAGTATCCCCCTGCGGGCCCACGGTGAGAACTTCAGTACATAACACCAAGAGTATATTGTATACTAAATATCTCAAGATTGACTTCCCGCTCCTCCCCTGCTCGGGTGGCGAACCTATTTGGACTCATCTGCGAAAACTGATGGATCCTGATAGATTCCGACAAGCCTTGCGGTACCCTGCTCCTCATGGCGACTCATTAGATGACCTTGTTGAGGACTGGAATAACCGGCTCTTGGCAGCCATTGATGAGATTGCACCTAAGCGCCCTCTGCGACCCCGTCGAAACCGGGCCCCTTGGTTTACTGAGGAGCTCCGGAAAATGAAGCGGGATCTCAGACAGCTAGAGCGAGTATGGCGACGGACTCGTGATGGAGCCTCAAGAACATCTTATAGGACGCTTATGAAAGCCTATGAGATGGCTATGAAAGCTGCGAAGAAATCTTACTTTGCAGCTTCCATTGCATCCGCTAGCTCTCGCCCGGCACAACTTTTTAGAATAATTAGATCAATAACGTCCTTAGGAGGACAACCAAATTTAAGCACAAATTCGACCTACAGCTGTGAGGCATTCGCGAGCTTTTTTGCGGAGAAAGTCCTGTTGCTCCGCCGTGACCTCCCTGCCAATTTAGATACAGTGACTGAACTGGAGGCCCCTTGACTCAAGTCCAGTGTTGGACCATTTCGATCGAATACTCCCTGCTGATGTGGATAGATTTCTCCAAGTTGGTAGGCCCACCACCTGCCTCCTTGATCCGTGCCCGTCTTGACTGATTAGGGAGTGTCCAGATGTTGCGCGGACCCCCCTGGTTGAAATTATCAATTTGTCCCTTGACACGGGGACATCCCCAGGGGAACTGAAGGAAGCAGTGGTATGTCCACTCTTAAAGAAAACTTCATTAGATCCCTTAGACCTATCCAATTACCGCCCAGTTTCAAATCTTCCATATCTGGGTAAGGTAATTGAGAGAGCAGTTGCTGAACAGCTTGGTAGGTTTCTGGAGGAAACATCGGCTTTAGATCCATTTCAGTCCGGTTTCCGTGCTGGTTTTGGGACCGAGACGGCTCTGGTCGCCCTAACAGACGATCTCCGTAGACAGCTGGATCGAGGCGGGTCAGGACTGGTGATCCTTTTAGATTTGTCAGCAGCCTTTGCCATGGTCGATCATGATCTTCTGGACCACCGCCTTGCAGACGTGGGGATACAGGGCATAGCCCGTAACTGGCTGTGCTCTTTTATCTCTGGTCGGGGACAGAGGGTGGCACTAGGGAGGGAAATGTCGTCGCGCCACTCCCTGGTGTGTGGAGTGCCGCAGGGAGCAATCCTATCCCCAATGCTTTTTAACATCTTTATGCGCCCCCTTGCCCAGATTGTCCGGAGCTTTGGGCTGGGTTGTCACCAATATGCTGATGACACTCTGCTCTATCTGCTGATGGATGGCCACACTGACTCGGCCCCGAACGCACTGACGAGATGCTTGGAAGCTGTGGCTGGATGGTTTCGTGGGAGCCGATTGAAACTAAATCCTTCGAAGACAGAGGTCCTATGGCTGGGTCGGGATGGCATGGGGATGAGGGACCAACTCCCTTCTCTTGCGGGGGCCCAATTAGTGCCATTGCCTTCAGTTAAGAGTTTGGGTGTAATCCTTGACGCCTCCCTTTCCAAGGAGGCGCAAGTTACAGCAACAGCCAAGGCAACATTTTTCCACCTTCGCCGCATCAAGCAGTTGGTCCCTTACCTTTCCCACCCCGACCTGGCCACAGTGATCCATGCGACGGTCATCTCCAGGCTTGACTACTGTAATTCGCTCTACGCAGGGCTGCTCTTGAAGCTGTCCCAGAAACTCCAGCGGGTGCAGAATGCTGCAGCGAGGCTCCTCACGGGGTCTCTGCCATGGGAGCATATTCACCCAGTGCTTTTCAAACTGTACTGGCTCCCGGTAGAGTACAGGGTCAGATTTAAGGTGCTGCTTTTGACCTTTAAAGCCCTTCACGGCCAGCAGCGTGCCTACTTTGGCTAAAAGATTGGATAAAATTGGAGAACAGAGACCTATTGGATTTAGAAGGTTTCAATAATTGGTATGGGTGGCACGCATATCTCTGGTATGAGAAGGTGAAAGTACATAGGGCTTTCTTAAATCATATTTTCAGGGGACCAATATATCAGGTCTGGGAAAGAAATAAGAACCTTCTTGAAAGAAAAACACCATGGTGGATCTCACCGGTAGAGGTCTTAACAATAAAAAAAATCAATATGGAAGGGAAGACAGCCACTTACAAAGATTTGGTAAGAAAATCAGAACAAGGGCTTAAACTCAAACCGTATGAGGAAATAAAGGATCAATTCACCGGTTGGCTACAATATCATCAGGTGAATGATATGTTAAAGCAAGATAAAAGAAAAATGGGCTTTGAGGACAAGAAATCAAAATTCAACATAGAAATAATAGAAGGTAAAAACAAAACATTGTCTGAATTATATGACATATTACTGGAATGGCATACAAAAGACGAGGAAGTCAAAGAGGCAATGATTAAACGGGCAATTGACTTCGGCTATAACATCGAGTTTGAAATGTGGTTGAAATTGTGGAATAGAGATATTAAATTTACGGCCTGTACGAGTTTGAGAGAAAATGTTTGGAAAATGCTCTATAGATGGTATCTTACGCCGGCAAAATTGGCTAAAATCTATAGATCAGAAAACAAGACATGCTGGAAATGTGGTGAAGTGGAGGGAGACCTCTACCATATGTGGTGGCAATGCAACAAGGTGAAGGTTTTTTGGGAAGCAATTTATAATGAACTTAAAAAAGTTTTTAAATATACTTTCCCCAAAAGACCTGAGGCCTTCTTGCTGGGAATTATGGGTAAGGAAATAAAAAATGAAGATAAAAAAATATTTCTCTATGCCACCACAGCCGCAAGAATTATGCTGGCACAAAACTGGAAAACAGAAACTATACCTAACGTAAGTGACTGGCAGGTCAAAATGATTAACTATGCCGAGCTAGATAGATTAACACGCAGAATACGAGACCAAGACGACCAGAAATTTCAAAAAAATTGGAGTAAATTTTGGAAATATATTGGAACGGACATATAGGAGGAACTGGCGGTATTAGAAATACTTTATCAGCTAATAATTATAAACTTTAATAAACTAATTACGCAATTTGGGATTTATTTGATACTTACCAAAAGGGTGAAGGGAAGTCAAAGGCTAAGTAGAGCCTAATGTTTATATTATTTTTTTTGTATGATTGTACGCTTACTTTTTGTATAGCATGAAAATAGGATGAATAATTTATGTTAAAATGTTTATTTTTGTATCTGTTTGTTCTTTTTTCTTTTTTCCTTTACAAATTCTGAATAAAAATTTACTTGCAAAAAAAATAAAGCCCTTCACGGCCTAGGACCCTTGTACCTGCGGGACCGCCTCTCCCGGTATGCCCCATGGAGAGCCTCAAGGTCCATAAATAGCAACACCCTAGAGGTCCCAGGCCCTAAGGAAGTCAGATTAGCCTCAACCAGAGCCAGGGCCTTTTCAACACTGGCCCCAGCCTGGTGGAACGCTCTGTCTCATGAGACCAGGGCCCTGCAGGATCTGATTTCTTTCCGCAGGGCCTGTAAGACAGAGTTGTTCTGCCTGGCCTTTGGCTTGGAGCCAATTTGATCCCCCCTCTTTCTTTTTTCTTTTTCCTTTCTCCTCCTGTGATGAGGCTGCATTTTAATATTTTAATGTTTCAATATTTTAATGTTGTATTTTAAGTTGTATTCATTCAACTTGTTTTTATTATTGCTTGTAAGCCACTCTGAGCCCGGCCTTGGCTGGGGAGGGTAGGGTATAAATAATAATAATAATAATAATAATAATAATAATTAATGCAACATGTAGTATAACTCAAAATAATGCGAGCTTAAAGAATGTATATATACAGTCTCAAATCAATCTTGAAGAGATACATTCTTACAGATTACTATTCAATGTCACCAGGTTCAAAAGCTCAACTGTAATGTACTGAAGACCAGAGTGCAGATTCTTTGTGTTAAATCATGTAGTTAAGAAACTGTGTACGAGGAGGACTCTGAAAAGAAGACATCCGGGTAAAATCTCTGTTTCATCACCCTTCTTCAGGTCGGTCCAAGTACATTGCTAAACAAGACATGTCAAAGTGTTAATAACTCATTAAATACAATCTTATATGCAAAACGCCACCAAAGATAATCCAAAAACATTGTAAATGCTCAACTGTTTCACTTACATGAACAGACAACTTAATGCTCCACAATTAGGCCAGCTCCTGCCTTATGTGGGCGCTCAGCTCCTGGTGAAATGCTGACTCAGAGGCTGGTTTTCTGCTACATTAAGTAGTCCCCAAAGGGTGGAGATTTAAAGGGACCAAAGCATTCAACCACACTCTGAAATGTTGTGCAGTAAAAAATACCAGAACAACGCACTAGAAACTACTCAAATCCAAGTTAAGATTTAAACCTTTAGGAATGACTGTGTTCAGATGGAAAATCCATCTGGATTCCAGTTGTAACAAAATCTTTCTTGCATCAGGTCTGGGTGTGGTTTATATACTTGTAAGACCACGGAACCTATGTCCTCATCAGTGTGACCATGTTGTATGAAGTATTGTACCAGGGGTGCCTCCAGATTTTTGTGTCTTATTCTGGACATGTGTTCTGAAATCCTGATTCGTAAAAACCGGAGTGTACATCATGTTGCACGGGCACATGGTCCCATATGCCACCTTGATGTTTGAAAAGTCGAAAAATGGTTCAGTTTCCACGTGTGTCCTGTTTGTGGATGTTTAGCCCCATAGGACATCCCAGGAAATGTCCACATTTAAAACGGCTCCTTGGGTGGTATTGAGTGGTATCTCCACTTGAAGAATGTCCGGTCTGCTTTTGGATTCCTTGATGGTTTTGCCTCAGGATGTCCAGTTACTGGGGGAAATTGACAACCCAGGATATGCTGAATCACCTGCCAGTGTTTGAGTATTAATTTTCTAATTTTTGTGGACAAACATGAAGAATCAAAGGCCCCAATTATTCTGTGCTCCTAGATGTTGGTCCGGTTATGGAATAGAAGTTGGTCACTTTCCTAACTGCATTGTTTATGAAGTGTTCCAGGTACCCCCTGTTCAAAAATTGTCTGGCTAGCCTTTGGATTCTCTTGCAAAAGCCCCAGATAAAGTTGAGTTGCATTTAACCCTAATCATCTGGCTTAAGGAGAGGCTGTCTTTAAGTGGTCTTTAAGCAGAGGCTTGACAACCATATGTCAGGAGTGCTCTGATGGTGTTTCCTGCTTGGCAGGGGGTTGGACTCGATGGCCCTTGTGGTCTCTTCCAACTCTATGATTCTAAGTGGGGGAAAGGAATCATATCTCAAGAAGGAATTTGTATCCATTGGTTTGGTATAATTCTTCACTCCCAGTTGCCCATTTGCACTTCTATATACGATCATGTTCAAGAAGGTTCAAGAGGGTGGCAGCAACAAAATATGATTGATGTTATGCATATGCATATAAAAATAATATACATATCACATTATTTTCAAAAGTAAACCCATATTTATTTTAATAATTATTGATAATGGGTCAGATTCAGAGTGGAGGCAGAACACAACTGGAACAAATATAATAATGTGTAAAGACAGATTGCTGGCAACTGGGCAAAAGTTACAAGAGCTGGGTAGGAAGTCACAGATGGGTCTGCTCTGCTCTCGGCATACATGAGTGCAGAGAGCATGTTAGTGACAGTCCTATAGGCATATGAGCTTGATGTGGGTCTTCTCTTTTTTTCTGTTCGGTTCCTGCGTTGGGTATCTCACTCATAGTAGACTCACTGAAGTTTCTACCCATTTTGACTTTCTTTGGGGAACTACCGGTAAATCGTCTGTGGTGAATGTTACAGAGCTAACAAATGTGGTAGTGGATGTGGAGCTGAAATATAATTATCTGCTGCATAAGTTTAATAAAATTTAAATTCAAGAGTCAGCAACAGGTTTAGATCGCCTGAAAATAATAATCCATTTATATTCATGAGTTCTCACTGTTATTTCCAGTTTTGGATAAGACTCCATTAGTGATCCAAAACTGGAAATAGCAATGAAAATATTTTAAATTAGGAGCAATTAATGAAAGAAGCTTCAGCAAGTTAATTCAAACATATCTGGGCCAAGAGAAATTATCAGATAGGACAATCCTTTTGATTGAAATGAAATTACAAAACAAATTATTTTTAACCAAATAATTGGAAATTACATTACAAGTTAATGTTTGAGGGTGTTCTGATTTCAATTTTTAATAATTTTGTAATACAGGGGTACCTCGGGTTAAGAACTTAATTCGTTCCAGAGGTCCGTTCTTAACCTGAAACTGTTCTTAACCCGAAGCACCACTTTAGCTAATGGGGCCTCCTGCTGCCGCTGCACCACTGCTGCACGATTTCTGTTCTCATCCTGAAGCAAGGTTCTTAACCTGAGGTATTATTTCTTGGTTAGCGGAGTCTGTAACCTGAAGCATCTGTAACCTGAAGCGTATGTAACCTGAGGTACCACTGTATTTAAAATTATTTTCTAGTGTTCTGTGTGATCTAATAAGTATTATAATATTAACACAATTGGAATAAAGAAATTAACCAATGTTAATTTTTTTACATAATAAAATACAGGTTTGGCTTAGAGGTACAATTTCATTCCATTTGTCCTGGGTGCCAAGATACCTAGCTCTGGCATTTATGGTGGGGGCTGCAGCAGGTAAGGAAGAACAGCACAGATCAACTATTCAAAGGGATTGGCTAGAGCAGAAAAGGGGGAAATTTTCCTGACCACACAACACTAAGGCTGCTTCCACACTGGGCATTTACTGTGGGCCAGCAATACTTTGTTCACTCACGTCTTCCTAGGCATCTGCATTATGTCACCATCAAATGGTCCTCCTTCCATGCTTCCCCTGTTAAGCTTCCTGACCACACAACCAAGGCCCCTTTTCAGCCAGAACTTGCCAGTTCTGGAACCTCTCAGGTGGGCACCATTGCCATTATAAAAGAACATGGCGTTCATGGCAGGGGCACCAACTATAGGGGCGGAAGGGACTTTGGCTCCCTCAGTATTTGTGGGCAGGGGACCAAGCCCCCATAGGGAGGGGGCCTCTAACAGATCGTCTGCAAACACTCCCTCCATGCTCCCCATCTGCTGCTACCAGGCTGGTGCTCTCGGTGGAGGCAGGATGTGCGGAGGGTGAAGAGGGCTTGTGCCCCCCAGATGGTGCATGACATGCGTACGATGTCACGCGATGCTGGGCCCCCTCAATGTGGGGGGCAAGTTGGTGCCCCTGGTTCATGGCAAGCTCCAGCACCTCTTTTTCTAGAAAAATAGCAATGCCCACAACTTCTTCTTTTACACACGATAGAACTACTGCACAATCACACTGCTGTTCCAGCCTATCATGTGGCTAACCTGGCCAGTTGTGACCTGTGCAAATTGTGCAAATTATTTTCTAGACAATCGAATCATTTCCCTCTCTAGGAATAAACCAATGTTCTATTTCCAAATGGCATGGTCTTTTTAATCAGTTTCACCCCCTTCCCGTTATTGGAGGGGGAGGGGTCATGACTGGAAGCCTTGCTCTTCTCCTGTTGTCTTTGTATGCCAAAATAGGACAAACTAGGCTCAGTTCAAAGATTTCCTTGAGTTCCCCATATTTAAAACAATCCTTGAATGTCTTGCCTTGAATATGCTGAGTCTGCTGACCTTAATTGAAAGCTGCATTGCAGTGGCTTATCATTTAATTAGAGAGTTCAGAACAGACCATAAAATCTGTGTGGCAGGGGATAGAAGGTGCCAGACTTTTGCACATGTGTATGACTGTGTGCACACACTTACACACCAGTTTCTTTTGCTACAGCTGCTTAAAACATTTCAAAGAGCTTTCTGCAAGCTGTAATATTTTCTTTCACTGCTGGAGAAAAGTTTTCCATTTTCAGACTGACAAGAAAAAAACTTTACCAAACATCCAGGTTGAGAAATCTAACACAAAAGGTGAAAAATATGCACCCTCCACAGATTCTCGCAGAACTGAGTCCGTCTAGACAGGAAGGAATGAGTAATTAAGTGGACCATTCCAATTGCACGGGTTTTAAAGGAAATGTACTTCAGCAAATATTTCATTTCCCCTCAGTTTACTCTTCTTAGGGCTCTTGCATTTGATGTTTCAATTATTATTTCTGATTAAAGGTTCTGTTTCATTCTCCCCAACCATTTAAGAAATAAGGTTCCCTCTAAATCACAATTTATTTCTCATTTTGCTTCTTTTCTTCTGAAGTGCAACCTGAACAGCCTAATCTGCAGATTCCCAGCTGGAACCCCTACAGTTGTTGCATTTGACTGGGCTTTGTCTTCCAGCGTTTGTCCATTTCACCAAATTGTCAGGAGAGGGTTCCCTTCTGTGAGTAAAATGCAGAAGGAAGGTGACTATAAATACATCAAAAGAGCCTTTCTGGATCAGACCAAAGCACAGTCAAGAACGTCTAGTATCCCTGCTTCCCACAATAGCCAACCAGATACAAGGAGTGAGGAAGACTGCCTCCTTAGCATAGTGCATCTCTGAAGTCCATCCTGCTGTTTTAAAGGTTCTTAGATGCTCTAAATGTGTTGCATTGGTTTTAGCTGGTATTCAAATTGATGTGCACTAAACATGGTGAGACATAAATAAAAGAGAGAAAAAGAAAAGGAGAATATATTCAGCAATATATTCAGCAATATATTCAGCAATATATTCAGAACAAACTGCGAAATTAATTGTAAATCAGGTGATAACAAATGAATGTAAAAGACAAAAAGGAAAAAGGCAAGGATGCCCGCTATCACCGTTATTATTTATCCTGGTTCTGGAAGTATTTGCAAGAATTATAAGAGCAGATAAAGAGATCAAAGGGATAAAAACTGGGGGAAATGAATTTAAGTTGAAAGCCTTTGCTGATGAACTAGTAATTAGCATAGAAGATCCAAAAAACTCTCCCTAGAGTAATAGAGAAAATTCAAGAATTTGGGGAAGTGGCAGGATTCAAATTAAACAGAAATAAAAACAACTTATTAGTTAAAAATTTAAAAGAGGAAGAGAAAAATGATTTGGTGCAAAGTATTGAGATAGAAATCCATAAAAGGTAGAATATTTAGGGATATGGTTAACAGCAAGAAATATAAATGTGTATAAAGACAATTATGAAAAAGTATGGTCTGAGATAAAAAGGAATTTAGAAATATGGAGTAGAATGAATCTTTCCCTACTAGGAAGAATTGCAGCGATAAAAATGAATGTGTTGCCGAGAAAGCTCTTTCTCTTTCAGACAGTCCCAGTAATGGTTAAGGATGATTGCCTCAAAAGATGGCAAAAGGATATTTCCAAGTTTGTCTGGGGAGACAAAAGGCCAAGGATTAAATATAAGATGCAGATATAAAAGAAAGAGGAGGCTTTGCCTTCCCAGATCTCAAATTGTATTATGAGGCTGCATGTTTGGTCTGGATTAGGGACTGGATAAAACTGGAAAAGGAAGAAGCATTAGATTTGGAAGGTCATGATAACAGATATGGATGGCATGCATACTTATGGCATGGGAAAGGGAAAGTACCTAAAGGATTTAACAACCATATAATTAGGAAATCATTAATGAGAATGTGGGAGAGGTATAAAGATTTAATAGAACAAAAAACACCTTGGTGGTTATCACCAATTGAAGCTTCGTTACTCAAACTTGGTAAAAAGGGAAAGTGGCCTACATATAGAGACTTATTGAGAGATCAAGAAGGAAAATGGAAATTAAAAGATTATTGGTTGCATTACAGACAACTATATGAGATGTACAAGGAAGATAACAAAAATGGGTTTTTTTAGATTCCAAAAGGAGGTTATAGAAGAAGAAGTGAAGCTGTTGAAGAAAGCATATAACATTCTGCTAGAATGGGGAATGAAAGACGAGGAGGTCAAATCAGTTATGATCAAATGAGCACAAGATATAGGACACAACATACAATTTGAGGACTGGGAAAAGCTGTGGAAGGTAGACTTGAAATTTACGAACTGTTTTCTTTTGAAAGAAAACTGTATGAAAATGATGTATAGATGGTATATCACACCAGTAAAAATGGCAAAAATGTATAAAACCGGGTCAAATACATGTTGGAAATGTAAAGAAAAAGAAGGTACTTTGTATCATATGTGGTAGGAATGCAGAGAAGTTAAAAAAAATGGGAGATGATATATAATGAATTGAAAAAAATGTTCAAAATGACATCTGTAAAACAACCAGAAGCATTTTTGTTAGGGATTTTAGGACAAGACCTGCCAAGAAAAACAAAGAACTTATTTATGTATGCTACAATAGCAGCAAGAGTCTTGTTAGCACAAGGATGGAAGAAAGAGGAAATCCCAACAAAAGAACAATGACAAGAAAAACTGATGAGCTATGTGGAGTTGGCAAAGTTAACACATAAATTACATGAGAAGGACAACCGTGACTTCAAGGAAGAATGGGAACTTTTTACAAACTATTTAAAAAGACAACAAAAGGATTTGGACTCCTTGAAAGGTTTTGAATAAACATCCACTAATCTATTTGTAGAACATATGATAGATAAGGCAGTGATATGTACAACTGTACAACATGCAGAGAATAATATGTCTAAACAAATCAGAGAGGGAAGCTGAGGGAAGTCTTTGGTGGGTAGCAAAAGGAGGGAAGGTAAAAAAGGGGGGAAATGTAATTGGTCATATTGATTTATAATTTGACTTGTTAAATTTGTTCAATAAAAAATATTTAAAAATAAAATAAAAGGATTTCAGACCAATAAAAAGAAAAGAAAAGAAATTGAGATCTCTAATTCTTTATTCCATTCCTCCCTCAATGCCTGTATATCAAATTGGTTTGCTAGTAACAAAGATTTATATATGTTGATGGCCATTTTTTTGTTGCATAAGAATTAATCAACTGGTTCAATATCTCTGGGGGCTGTAAAAGCTGCTGGTCCATAGATGGTGGTTAGCAAGTGTTTTATTTGGAGATATTGCCATTGAGCATTTCTAGGTAATCTGTATTTGTCTCTTGAAACAGAATATGTATAAAATTCATCCTCTTTGTTTATCAGCTGGTCTAATATACCCAAATTCGGTCAAAATGTGGTCAAAATGACATCTTGCGCATGCGCGGAAGCGGAGAAACGTGACCCACGCACGTGCAGACGCGTCTTACGTTCTATTCAGGATGCGAACAGGGCTCTGGAACGGATCTCATTTGCATCCCAAGGTACCACTGTAATATAAGCAGATTGAATAGTGTTGAGCTGATTCCTTCTCTAAATACAGTGGTACCTCAGGTTACAGATGCTTCAGGTTACAGACTCCGCTAACCCAGAAATAGTATCTCGGGTTAAGAATTTTGCTTCAGGATGAGAACAGAAATTGCACGGTGGCGGTGGTGGCAGCATAGCGGCAGCGGGAGGCCCCATTAGCTAAAGTGGTGCTTCAGGTTAAGAACAGTTTCAGGTTAAGAACGGATATCCAGAACGAATTAAGTTCTTAACCCGAGGTACCACTGTATCTAGGTGACAGGAGATCAATATATGGTTTATACCATTCCACTGGAAAACTATCTAGCCCCGTTTGGCATACAGCATTTGAGATTGTTTCCCTAATCTCGGCTTCTGATATTGGAGACATCAGTAGTAGTTTTTGTGTATTTTCTAACCCTGGTAGTTTAATTTTTTGAATTTTCCCCCCATAACGTCTTCTGGTACCTCTTCTGGTTTACTATACAGGTCCAAATAGAATTTTAGGAACTACCGGGTAGTTGTTAATCGCAGTTGGAGATGTCTGAACTTCACCTAATTCACCTCTAATTTATGACATTATTGACCATTCTTTTGCATAAGTCGATTCGCCAGAATCTTACTGTCCTTTCGCCTGTCTCCCAATACTTTTGTCTGGCTTTATTTTAAATTGCATTGTTTTAGGTTTTTAATGTTTGTCACCCTGGGGTCCTTTGGGTTGGGTAGAAACTCAACAGACAGGCCTTGATAGAACAATAATCCACCTGCTTCTCTTCCTCTCTTTTACAGCCTTCGAAGCCAGTGGCCATCATGTCGTCTGGGGGAGGAGAACTCTACAAATTAATTGTGCAATGAGTGAAGACGTACTTCCCTTTTCCTTTCCTGAATCCACTGCCAATTAGTTTCATTGGCTGATCTCAAGTTATGGTTACCTTTTTACCGTTTACCTTTATTGTATGAGAAAGCTAAGGGTAAAGAATCTGTATACAGTGGTACCTCGGGTTACATATGCTTCAGGTTACATATGTTTCAGGTTACAGACTCCATTAACCCAGAAATAGTACCTTGGGTTAAGAACTTTACCTCAGGATGAGAACAGAAATTGTGCTCCGGCAGCGCGGTGGCAGCGAGAGGCCCCATTAGCTAAAGTGGTGCTTCATGTTAAGAACAGTTTCAGGTTAAGAACGGATCTCCAGAACGAATTAAGTACTTAACCTGAGGTACCACTGTACATTTCTGCTGCCATATGCATCACCCTCATTCATCATTTAGTTCATTGTAAACTAAAAGACCTAGAGTCCCACTAGCAGAAGCCTGCACAAGGTCTCCCACCAGCGCAAGGGGGATTTCCCCTCTCCTCACCCCATGTGCCCTTCCACTTGGCTCAGGGCAGGGGGGATCAGGAGGCCCCTCCAGAACGACCCACAGGAGGAGGAGAAATGCTTGCGCTGCTGGCACAACCATCACAGCACTGCATTGCATTCCTCCCAATGGCCTCAAATTAGGGCTCAGACAGCAGCTTTTGCTGAAGGGGAATGTCTTTCAGAAACCAGAAGTGTATGCAGTGCAGCTGCCCCAGGCAACCTCTCCCGTGTGGTGCATCCATGCAAGTAGGATTATGTCGTAGGGAGAGAGGGGCAAGTGACTAGTGCATTGATTCTGAGGAGCAGCACATTTCTGTACATAAACAGCGCTCATAAGATTCAATTAGTCAGGATGTATATTTAAAGATTTAGCAAATACCTGCTCTTGAAGATGATTTCTCAAACACATCAACAGATGGTTTTATCAAAGACCCTTTTAACAGACAGGCGATGGAAAAATATATTCAAAGACTCATTTCAGCTCTGCTGGGTGTTGCTTAATGTTAAATTATTTTAGTGCTTTGCAGTCAAAAATTCGGCTCCCTTACAGTTGTGGGCACTAGAGATGGGGGTACTTGAATACGAATGGCTGCTATTGCACTGAAAATCAAAACAAAGTCTGGCAGCACTTGTGAAACCCGGATGCTTTGAAATTTATCTTTTTTGCTGCAAGTTTCTAGTTCCCAAGCTGATTGAGGACATTTGAGTGGGTGTTCATTTTTTGCGACTGGAGGCTAGAATAAGTTTTTCTAATATTCGGTAGCTGTGAGTTCTTCTCATGTCCCACCTCCTTGTCCTGCTACCTTTGCAGAATTACCCATAGTTTTAAAAGTCTTTGCTGCTAATAGATGATTTGTGTAGCTGGGGGAAAAAAGATATCCTCTTACCTGATAGTGAGATAACTTGTACTGAGAATATTTCCTTGGTTCAAATGTTATTGTGTTTCATACAAAAAATCCCCAGGTGAAAAGAGAATTTTGAAACTGAGCTTATATACCAAATGTAGTAATGCCAATTTGATTGGGCAAGTTACTCTGAGTTGCCCTGGGCAAGATAAAGCAACTAGCTATTAATAATAATAATAATAATAATAATAATAATAATAATAATACTTATTAGAGCTATTTATTAAACTGTTTGGATCCAAAGCATATCTGTCTCTTCAAGGGAGTTATACTTATGAGAGAATTATGGTGAATTTGACTCAACTGTAACAAGGGTGGCAAACCTTTAAGTATATAAGTAACCAAGACACTTAACTTTTTAGCAGTAAAGTTGAGGGAAGGCAAGCCATGGTAAAGCCAAAGTTGGCAGGCAGAGGCACTTCCCTTCAGTTCCTTTCTTTGGTCACAGATGGATGGAGGCATTCAGGCTGAATCCCCATCTGTCAATATCAGGTAGTCAGTTTGAGAAACAGTTTGAGCTTGGTCAGAGGCGTGGCTCCAACTGAGAGGCAAATCACTACTATTGACACTAGATGAAGTTCCAGAAAAATATTCAAGTTCAAATCCACACTGAACAGTAACCCTGTCTCAAGATTACATGAATTATGGTTTTGGATTATGGTATGCCTGTGCCCAAAATGAATCAAAGAATCATAGAATTGTAGAGTTGGAAGGGACCTTAAGGGTCATTTAGTCCAACCCTCTGCACGCCCGGAATTCCAACCAAAGCATCCATGACAGATGGCCATCCAATCTCTGCTTAGGAAACCTCCAAAGAAGGAGAGTCCATCGCCTCTTACTGTCAGAAAGTTATTTCTGAAGTTTAGTCAGAATCTCCTTTCTTGTAACTTGAAGCCATGGGTTCAGGTCCTGCTCACTGGAGCAGAAGAAAACAAGCTTGCTCCATCTTCCATGTGACAGCCCTTGAGATATTTGAAGGTGGTTCTCATATCTCTTCTCAGTCTCCAGGGCTAAGCATACCCAACTCCATCGACTATTCATCATAAGTCTTGATCATCTTGAATGGGTCTCTCTGCTGCCCATCAGGCAAGGGCTTGTTCCACCCTCCATCCCTCAGGGCCCTAGAAGCCTTCAGAACAGAGTTGTTGCCAAATACACTTTGTGTGTGTGCCTTTTGAAGAACTGAGTTTCCATGAGTCACGCAGGTTGGGAGAGTGTGTGTGAATTCAACAATGCTTTGCTTTGGATTGTTAGTTTGTTAGTATTGTTAATATCATTTTGTGGATTATGAGTGCCTGTAATGCTTTGTGAATTTTATAAAATGACTTTTCTTGTGGTTGTGCTGTTTAGCCTATTTTTAAAGTTGTTTTGTTAATAGTGTTAATAGAAGGTGGTTGCTTTACTGATGATTTGATAATTATTTTTTATGATTTGTGTTTTAATTGTGATGTTCTACCTTGTTATTATTTATTGTATGTAAGCCACTTTGTGGTTCGTATGAGTGAAAAGTGGCAAAATAATGATAATGAAGAAATGAAATGAAATAATCTTTTAAAAGGAAAGCTGAGGTAAGCATTCAAACAAGTAATGGGTAAAATCCAGTTGATGACCCATGTTCATTCTTTATTTGAGCCAAGGGTGCCCAACATGACAATATCACTCAATCATGGATGAAAAACTAGAAATTTGCCTGGAAAAATTATTATCATAGTGCTAACTGAGAGGAATGGCTGTACTATTATGGTAGGTTTTGCCTGCACAAAGTCTCCCGGCTCAATCCTGGGCATTCCCATGTACCTCTGGGAAAGATCCCTGATTGATATCCTGTTTCCAGTTTTGAGCAAGAAGGACCAGTGGTCTGGCTCCGTATTAGGTAGCTTTCTATGTTCCTATTGATTGACATGGAAAGTATGGGAGATGGTCTTCTTATCAAAGAATTTGCTCCTCAGTCTCCTCTAACCTCTATAAAATATTCAGAGAAGACTTGTAGCCTTCTGTGTATGAGGGCCAGTTTTAATATAGATCTGACCCTTCCTGTCTGTCAAGTGTCAAGTTCTACAATGAGAACAGTGGTGGACAATGGGAAACAGACAGAAGAAAGTGGATCCCACGAGACTGGTGCTCTGCTTAGCTATTTCTCCCATGTTATTTTCTCACGCTGGTTCATACTGCTTGAATTAAATATATTATCATTGATGACTCATTGCATGGCTGATTTTAAGCAAGGCTGTGGCCTTTTGTATAGAGCTGCAATTCATGTTGAGTCCTCTTCACCACAGGGGAGGAAGATCCCATGGTAACTGTAATCAGTACTATTTTTCTAGAAAAAGAGGTGCTGGAACTCATCCTTGTTCTCTTAGAATGGCAATAGCACCCACCTGAGAGTGGCTGGTAACTGTGAGTTCTGGCTGAAAAAAAGCCCCGACAGTAATATATCAGATAACCAAAACATATAGCCACTAAAATGTCTTGAGGAATTCCCTCTCGCAGTTAAATCTGAAATTTTGTCCCATACAGAAAACGGTGTGTCCTTGCTGCTCACATCTGGGAGCATCCCTCTCTTCTCTCAGCCTCTCACCCTGAGAGATTTCCACCTCCAATAATTTCCCCCAGAAACTTCAAGGGTTTTGCCCATTATAATTTTTTTCATCTGTTCTCTCTGTTCCTGGCATAAATCTTGTAACACTGCCAGGCCCAACATGGTTAATTATATTTAGGCTCTGCTAGTAATGGCTGTTCTGTCTTTGCATTCTTGACATTCTTGGCATTCCTTTCTGCCTGCCCCTGACACTGCAGCCGCCATTCATTTTCTCACAAAATCTTATTTATTTAATTATTAAACATTTTCTTGGGTTACAAAAGTATGCGCTTTGTCTCTATTTTCAGGTCGTGAACTCATTTCTACAGATCAGTTGCATTCGATGTGAGCCATTAATGTTGTATACAGTATAAGGTTGGGGGAGAAGAGGGTTTTTTGGTAAATTTACATTCTTTTACTTAGTGTATCTGTGAGGTTTTTGCGTCAGCGTCACTTCTTTCCATTCATTTATTATTTTTCCTTGGCAGTGAGAAAGGTTGGGGTGGCCCAGGGCATGGCTGGTTACCTTTAGTTGACTGCATTGAGATCCCTTAAAAAACAAACATCCTCAAAAATTAGCAAAATAGAACCAGACATCCTGGCCCTCTCATCATGCTACAAACAGGAACTAAGAAACTCCTTAAACTCATAGAACAAAAAAGAAGGGAAACCGACTCACTCAAAATCAATAAAACAACAATCAACATCCTATACCCAAAACAACACTTCTATGAATATGGAGGGAGAAACTCCAAACTACTGGCAAACAGGTGCAGGGAAAAAATCACTCAATACAAGAATACACTGCATAACCAAAAAACCACAGTAACATAACATTCTCCTCCAAAGAAATAACCTTAGAATTTGCTGGATTTTACTCTATACACCTCCCACAACCCATCTGAGCAGGAAATCAGAAACTTCCTAGCAGGGCTGACCATGCCAACCTTAATCACAGAGGAACAAGAATTCATGGATAGTCCTATCACCCTGGAGGAAATAGAGATGGTTGTAAAAACCTGAAACCACATGAAGCCCCAGGCCCGGATGGCTTCACAGCAGAACTTCATGAGACATCAACCTTTGGGGGAGTGGATATTTTGCCCATTGAAGAGAACACAATGAGACATGCTAAGCATGGCTGTTTGTTATCTTAATTAACATTTACCCAGAAGAAAGCTTGCACCCTGGGGCAGTCTATCAAGATACGTTTAAACAAGCTGGAGTGACTATAAACACTTCCGGAAATCACATCTGCCATCTGGTATGTTCCTTGCAGGGAAAGTTTTAGATTTACTATGACATCCAAGAGTGTGACGTTAACCAATGGCCTTTTATCTGTAATCGTCTTGAGATCTGAAGAATCTTGCTTGAAGAGTGACAGTCCTGGAAAAACTGCTTTAGAAAAGTTCTTAGCCCACTTCAAAAGAGAGGATGGGTTTGTAGTTTGCTGATAAATTTGGAACCTACTGTTCACGGAAGACAATCTTACTTGGCTATGAGTGATCGCTGAAGAAGAAGACATATTTACAAAAGAAGAAATCACAGATCATTTCAAGGCACTTTAGTGATCTAGTCATGTTCATTCAAATATTGTGGACAGTTTGGATCAATATCTACCGCCTTATATACTTCAGCTATAATTATGAAAAATAGTGAGTTTTGGAAAGTGTATAATTTGAAGCCACCAAGACTGATGTTTCATAATAAGGAGTCTCTGAAAAAGTAGGTCCTTTTGAGGTGTCACACAAATGCAAAAACTCGAGCTCTTGAAACCATGGGCCTAAGAATATTTGAAGTTAGAACAGCTAGCTGCCAATGATAGCCCATAAGGTTATGCCCCCCAAAATAAAATATTGTTTTATGTACACTAATTTTTTTTAAAAAAATTAAGTGATATATATATAAATAAATAAATCTTTCAGGATCCTAAATAAATAAATCCTAAATAAATAAATAAATCTTTCAGGATCCTGGAAGGATAATATATTAGCAAAATTCTTTCTGAACTCTATTACTGCCTATAAATTCCATCATTAATACTTATGTTAATATGTCTAATTCCTGAAGAGGAAAGAACAATGTCCAATAAGCCCCAATAAAAAAAAGAAATTGTAAAATGTCCATTTACCTCCAGACATCAAAAACTGCCAAGAAAAAAAGGGTAATTTCATATCTGAATACATCAATGAAACATCCCAACAATGGCACTCTGAATGTTTTTATGAGAACAAAAACATTCATCAATCATGTTTTGATGTATTTAGTTGCTTATTTCCTGTATAAACAAGCAACTAAATACATGTTTAGCAGGGAACCAATCTGATCTTCCCATTTAGATGCCCAGTAATAATTCACATAAATTCTCTACTTGGATTTCAGATCTATGAATTTGTTTATTTTTCAGACAGAAGATACAAGTAAATTTGCCTATTGATGTTCTCAGTAGGAATTGCAAATGATTAAAAACTAGATCAAAACTAGATAAATCTAGTTTGTTCAGACAAAGACTGGGGGAAAGAAGCAAGAAGGTATTACAAGCAACACGCTAGCATTCTTCTTTCCCAGATGTGCTCTTTGATCACGGTTCAGAGCC
Source organism: Podarcis liolepis (assembly GCF_965112155.1). Lineage (NCBI taxonomy): Eukaryota > Metazoa > Chordata > Lepidosauria > Squamata > Lacertidae > Podarcis > Podarcis liolepis. The sequence continues at coordinate 136,172,731 of NC_139554.1, forward strand.
GGATGCAGGCAGAACCATCTCATGTTCTTACTAGTGAGCCTGGACTTGTCAGAAAGGTGTGTTTAAGTCAAAAGGTGAGTCCAGAGTGAGTTACAACTCCAGTTAACCATTTTTGCACTCCAGTATTTCCATCATATCCATTTCATTGATCTGTTGTGAACATTCTTTGCTGGATCTCAGCTGCAATAATTCACATTCTTCACTGCAATATACTTTTATCCATGCAATTGCTCACCAGAACCTTATTATCTCAATGGCTGTGCATTCCTATGCATATGAAAGTCCTTTTGAGTTCAGTGGGGATTATTCCCAGGTTAATGAAGTTGGGACTGCAGTTTTAGCATGTGTACACACTACACCCTTGTGCAAATTAATTGAAACAAAGCTTGTTTTCTAAGCCACATCGATCAGTCTGCCAAGCATCCACAAAAGAAGATATTTTGGGGATGCTTCAGTTATTAGGGTGTTGGAAGCCTGCAGCCAATAGAAGGAATGATGCACTCGCCACAATATATTGCGGTTCTACGAAAGAGAGTTATTCCAGAGCTGGAAAAGAGGTATCCTGACGGTACTGGGATATTGCAGCAGGACCTAGCCCCCTGTCACACATCGAAAGTGGTGAAGAAATTCATGACATAGAAGCAAATACAGGTACTTGATTGGCCAGGGAATTCCCTGTACGTAAATCCCATTGAGAATTTGTGGGCTGCAGGCAAAAGTCGCCTCCATGCTGCAGACTGTACGACTATGGAGAAGCTCATTCTGGTGCTGATTCAAGTGTGGTACAGGGATCCGAAAATCAACAGTGACTGTTCAAAACTAGTAGACTCCATGCCAAACCATGTTCAAATGCTGCTTAAAAATAGCGGAGGTCATATCTGTTACTAATGTACGTATATTTGAGTTTTGTACATGTATATGTGAGTTTTGGACAATAAACTACTGTACTAAATTCATTGTTTGTTTCAGTTAATTTGCATATACTGTCAGGATACCTCTTTTCCAGCTCTGGAATAACTCTCTTTCATAGAACCTCAATATATTGTGGTGAGCACATCATTCCTTCTATTGGCTGCAGGCTTCCGACACCTTAATATGTAACTGAAGCATCCCCAAAATATCTTCTTTTGTGGGTGCTTGGCAGACTGATCGATGTGGCTTAGAAAACATGCTTTGTTTCAATTAATTTGCACAAGGGTGTATACTCTTAAATCACATTATTTCCCTCTAAAAATTCTGAACACCCAGCAACACTTCACTAACTACAGGGACCCTCAGATTTCTTTGCAGGAAATAAGGTATAGTGTGTGTACACAGCCTTAGTCCTGAAGATGCCACAAGAACCTTTTGTAAATTTTGCTGCCCAATGACTAAGTCAGGCTAATCCTCTGGAATTTGTCACCTTCATCGGATACGGGGATCCAATATAGCAGTCACAGAGCAAATTGGAGGGAACAATTTTAGCTTGCAGAGACTGCATGCCGGCGACAGCATTTAGCAGCCAGGGGAAAAGACAAATGTCAGCTCACTTAACTTTCACAAATGGGCAGAATTAGCTCCCCACTGCTGTTGAGTTTTATTTCAGAGCTGTCATATGAAAACATTACATTACATAAGGTTTTTCTCCAGCATTCATATTGTGATCATTATTACTGTATTTCCAGATGAAATTCAATCCCATATTTTCCTCAAATTCCCTACCTGCATATGTAGAGGAAAATCGTTGTTAGCAAATGTATTTAGGTAATGTTATCTTTCATTATCTGTTTTTGTGCAAAAGTAGATGAATAGGGGTATAGAGTGCTTCAGCAGTTGAATCAGTACAAGTTTTTTTTAGAAAAAAGAATCCTACACAGAGAACTTTTTAACTTCTCTGCATTGTTTGTATAGAGAAGTCGTATGAAATAGGCTCAAGATCTTAATTACTGTTGACATATCTCAACTTTGTAAAGAAAATTTAGTGTCCAGGCAGCCATGTTATAAAGGTGACTCATGAATACATGTGCATGGAAGTTACACCAGAAAGTGTTTTCCTTGTGTATTTCCTGGGGTAAGATTCAGGTAAGATTCTCTCTTTAAAAAATTCATTCACACAAATAATATTCTTACAAATATTAGAATTTTACACAAGATTCTTTCGAATCCTAGGACTTCCCTCTTCCCCTCCGTTGATTCTTTAAGTAACCTTTTCAACTGCATATTATACGTCCATCCATTTTACAGTCCTCCATTATATCCAAAGTCTTTGCATCATTGCAAGTTATTTAAAGGCTGCCAAAGAGTCCAAGTGTTTCCAGTGGTCTTTTAAATGTAATCTATATTTGTCCCATTCTCTGTTGAAGTTTTGATCCTCCTGATTTCTGATTTTCCCAGTCAATCTTGCCATCTCTGCATAGTCCAATAATTTCATGCGCCAGTCCACCCTCTTGTCATCTTTCCAGTTCTGGGCAAGTAGCATCCTTGTAGCTGTTGTAGCAGACATAAAGTCTTTTCAGTTCCTTCGATATCTCTACACCAACAATTCCTAACAAAAAGGCTTCTGGTCTTTTAACAAAGGTTATTTTAAACATTTTTTTTTCAATTCATTATATACCATTTCCCAGAATTCCTTTATCACTTTACCATTCCACCACATGTTCCACCACCACACTTTACCGTTCCACCTTCTCCTTACAGTTCCAACAAACATTTGAACTTGTCCTGTCCATTTTCGCTAATTTCCTGGGGGTTAAATACCAGCGGGACATGATTTTCATATACAGTAATTTTCTTTCAATGTATAACATGCTGTAAATTTCAAATCCTCTCTCCATAGTTTTTCCCATGTAGCAAACTATTTTATACCCAAAGTCTCTTGCCCATTGCAGATTCAGGTAAGGTTCTCATGTTTCTGAGTTCTCTCCAACAGATAAGAAGGCATCTCGGGGGACTCCCTCAGAGCTTTTGAAAGGCTCTGTGCCTCTGGCTGTTTCCTCACCCCACTCCAAGAAATGAAACCAGAGATCAATGAACAGGGCATTATTTCCCCAGAAATAATGTCACTGAAGTGCACTGGAGAAGAAGGGAAATGCATTTTCCAGAGCTGATCATACTGGAGAACGCTCAGAGTTTGGGGCTGCAGGGACATCCCCAGGGCGTTTCCCAACAATCTGCTCATAAACTGGCATGCTTAATCCACTCTGTAAGGATTCTACAGTCTATAGAGGTATGCCTGCAAATTTCATTTAGTTCTGTGAAAAGGGGAGAAATTAATAGTAGGTTTTAGATTAACCATTATATTGAATGGGGATGGGGAGCAGACCCTCATCTTTGATAGATTTAATTTGATTCGAAATAACAGATCTAATTGGAAAGACACATTTTGGCTCCAAAACAGTCTGTGTTGCTTTTCCAAAACTATAGATACAGGTTGAATCTTCCACAATCATAGTGGAATTGTTCATTATAAAGGCTATATGTATACTTTTAAAAAACTAATGATGTTATTGATCAAACAATAGATTCACAAAGGCAGCAATTATTGCACTATGGATTTTTAAATTATTGTATTTAAAATGTTGTCTTAATCAGGTCCAGTTTTATGAAGAATGTATAGTTAATGTCTGTTACAATGCTTGGTAACAAACTTTTAACATAGCATATGGACTAAGGTTGCAAAGGCCTTAGGCTATACACAATTAAGCAACTACAGCTGGGCAATTCAGTCAGTGCTTCATGAGGCTCTTAATCTCGGGGTTATGGGTTCAAGCCCCAAATTGGGCAAAAGATTCCTGCATTGCAGGGGGTTAGACTAGATGACCCTGGTGGTCCCTTCCAATTCTTCCAATTCTATGATTCTATGACTACTGTGCCAATGGATGCAGGTCCCTGATCAGGGTCACCTGATACTGCATCCAACTCACTCAAGTGAATGGAGAAGGAATGTTCAAAGTAAACAATATGGTTTACAAAACATCCCCAGAAAATGGAATGAGTAACTAAAGAGTTAAATATTTCATTTCATTTCTCCACTAAGCTTTTTTAAAAAAATAAAAATATGAATCTCTTAACAACCTTCTTCTCTCACAGTATAAGAAGAAAAATCTTCCCATGACATCCTGCAGTGTTACTATTTTATTTACTTTTGGCTAAATACTTTGCAAACAGATGTTATTCTGAGAATCTGGTCCATGGGAGCCAAAGTTGCTTTCTTCTTCTTCATGCTTCCTCATCCTTTCCTTCTCAGATTTTTCCAAACGTAAGATGATATAAATGAAATAAATGGAAGGCAGGAAGAGCTGTCGCTGAATATATTTCTGCATGCAGAGATCTGCAGAACTTTGAACTGTTGACATTTTACCATTTGTTGCTGGCAGATGGTTGCTATCAATGGCCCATGCACAAAAACATTATTTTCTCCGCATGAAGGCCACCCCATTGGCTGAAACTGGGTTCCACAAGGATCCACTGGAAGAGGCAAGCTAGAACTGCTCACCCAATTTAATCAACTTGAACACTACTTTAGGCTCTGTCGAGACGCAACATTTTTTGTCTGCACTTCTTTGAAATGAATTTGTGACTCAGCAGTGAAACAACGCCATAGCCATACGTGCATAATGATACCCGCCTGTTTTCTGATTTAAACTTTTGATCCATTTCACCATTATGTTTCAAGCGGTTCCACAATGGGCATTTATTGACTGTACGAAATTACTTACAGATATTATTGCCAGCCAGGGAGACCTCGGAGGTGACACCAGATTGTAGCAGCTCTTCAACACTGAGTGGTATCACACAGTTTTACAACAATGGCACAAAACAGCAGGAGGAAATAACTTTGCACCCAAACTAATCCCCATAAGTACATGCCCATTTCTCCATATCGCCAGCTGACCCCCAACACAAGTGTACCCTAAATGTGAAGAACATTAACGGCACTTTCCAAATACAATTTTCATTTTGCTAAGCTGTATGCCTAATGAAAATTTCCAAGCAAAGTTTACTTTTCACTCTAATTCTTTTGTATTGCTTGCCTGTTAGCTTTGCTTATATAGAGTTTGATTTATAAATGTCCCAGGCTTATGGAAAACAGCGGACTAAGGAATGACTGGCACTCCTCCAAGCTTAGAAAACTATTATGCTCATTGAGTCACTTGGGTCTTGTTTCATCCACTTGCATTTCAAACTATTTATTAAATATGGCTGGTTTCTAGAAGCCAAAGTGTGTTCATAAGGTGTCTGGATAAGAATGATGGGAATGACAATAATATTGTGGTTGTAACACTAGTGGATTAACCAATTTGGAATGAGAGGCTTTACTATTATTACTTGAGGGAAGTAACCTTAATGTTACTCATGCCTTTGGAAAATACATCTTCAATAAACCTCTCCACCCCAGTGCAAAGTGTTCCCAAGGAGACCTTTGTGCCTCAGCCATAGTACAGTCAAGCTTGACCAGAGTCCTCTGAGGGAATTCTGGAACTCCAGAATCTGAGGCTGAAACTCTATCCTGGATTTGGGAGAGAGTAAATGTCCTTGCCATTTATTTATTCTAATGTGTGGGGACAAAACCCGCAGCGCGGCTCCAAGACTCACAAACTAACATTTGCATACATGTATCCAAAATTAATGTCTGATCTAAAACACTACAAGTTCCGAAACTATTTATTTCCTTAATTTTAGGGCATGGAAATACTGGTTTGCAGCAGATACTGTTCAGCTGACACAGAGTTATCTTAAGAATGCTAGACTCAGCCAGCCATTAAACACCTGATACATAATAAACAAAGAAGAAATGCCTCTTAAACTGTAGGGATTGCATTTAGTCACTACAGTGCTAATCACTATTTATCTGAGATAAAGCAATATCCTGAGCTCTGGCTGCTTAATCTACCCACAATCCCTGCCCCTAAATCTACTTATTTGACAAGCTTGGGTTGATAATTAAGGTTTGGAATTTTTGTAAATAATTATGCCAATAATGCTGTGCTATAGTTGGCAAAGATGTGTCTGGACAGGACCACTTCAGGACCACAAGTAAGGGTTCACATGATTAAATGCTCCTCCATACCCTCAAAATAGATTAATATCCATGTAGAAAACTAGCATGCAAAGTATAAGAATTCTAGTCCAGCCCTCTTGCTGACATTCTAGTTTTCTATGTGCAAGGAATACATTATGTAGTATATATAAAGTGTGTGTGTGTGTGTGTGTGTGTGTGTGTGTGTGTGTGTGGAGAGAGAGAGAGAGAGGCCTCTGTCCTTCTTTCCTTCCCTCCCTTCCTCTGATGCCCTCTCATGTCTTTGCCTCCCAAAGGCTTGTGCGGTTGCAGTGGCCCTGGCTACAAGCTGCACAGGCAAACGGTGCCCCTGGGGCTGGACGTGGGGTGCCGGTTGCTGAGGTGGCCTCTGAGTAGGCAAACAAGTGGGTGAGGGAGCCCAGCCAGCCCGTCCGCCAGCCAATTGAGAATGGGCGGATAAGTGGGAGGCTGGGCAGGAATGCAGACGCCACCCTGGCCTTTCTTGTACTTGCTGTGTGCAAGGAGCTGAGTGTCCGGGTCCGTAGAGGAGCCTTGCTGCCACGCAGGCCTGGCGGCATCTGCTGCTGCTACTGCTGCCTCCCAGAGTGAGTAAGGGGCCCTGGGAGCCCTGCATCATTTTCCAAGACTTGAAAAAATGCAAAAATGACACAGAGTATATGGGGTCCATGAGCAGGTATGCGCTCTGGCCCTTGTGAGCCCAGTGCTGCTTTTGTGAGGGAGGGTGCAGGGAGGGTGCAGTGGGCTGTTGCGTCCTCACTGCGCCCTCCAGCTGGGGTGGCTGAGAAGGAGGCCACAGGCACGTGCCCTGGCCCCTGCGAGCAGCGCCCTAGCCCTGGTCTCACAGTGTCCAGGGTGCACGCCTGTTGTGCCCTTCTCAGACGCCCTCCTTCTGGGTGCTGAGAAGGACAGAACTGCTCATGTCGGGGCAGGGTGCTGTGATGCCCCACCCAATAAAACTGTGCCCAGGGCAGGAGAGCCAATTTGGGCTGCAGGTTATGGGTGCCCAGTGCACCCCCAGCCTCGGAACCTGGCTTCCAGTGGCACAAGACCTTGGGAAGCATCTGTGAGATGCATCTTCCAAGGTCTTGCAAGGTCTCAGACATCACCTCCAAGGCCTGTTGAGGCCTCAGAGATGCTGTCTGAGGCCTTGCAAGACAGCAATATCCGCAAGCCTTGGGAGCCCGGCAGGAAGTCGCGCCGGGCTCCCAAGGCTTGCGGATAGCAGCCCGAAGTCCGGGGCACTCTCCGCTGCGCTCCCCGGGTTTCGGGCTGCAAGCTGCTGTCCGCAAGCCTTGGGAGCTCGGCGGGAAGTCGCGCTGGGCTCCCAAGGCTTGCGGAGAGCTGCCTGAAGCCTGCATTCGCCCCATAGGACGCACACACATTTCCCCTTCATTTTTGGAGGGGAAAAAGTGTGCACTATAGGGCAAAAAATACGATGCAGTTCTTTTCTGAATGATGAGATTTTGGTTTCTGAAGGAGACAGAATAAAAAGCTGACAAGGAAATGCTGGACTTTGGCTATCAGGTCAGGTAATCCTCCTGCTTTCTGGTTTGTCAGCATGAGAAAATGTTGCCATTCTATGTGCCCCTTCTTGCCCCCCACCTGCCTTCTCCCTAAGCAGCAGGGAGGAGCAGCTGATACAACAAATGCTCTGCCAATTCCACACACCTTTCGTGCAAGTGAAGAATTTCCTTATATCTGGGGAATAGCCTAGTTTTGAACTTCATTTGGCATCCATCCACTTTTTCTCACCTGGGCACCATTGCACCATGGATGGTATGACACAAAGTATCCAAAGTCAGAACATTTATACTGTGAAGAAAGGTCACATTTGTTAAATGTTGTCATCCTGGCAGGAGATCTGTTTTCATTCTCATAGGTTTAACAGCTCATTTGCTGATTATGCCATTAAAGTATCCATGTATTTTCTGTCTCCACAGGGTCATTACTCTTGCAAAAGCATCATAAATTCAATTCACTGGAAGGTCACCAACACAATTAAATTCCTATTTAAGTCTATATGCAAGTGTCCACTGGCTGAGAGAGGCGTGGGTCTGTCTGTCTGTTAGCAAACTTAGGTTCAAATTTTTTATCACATGGCAATTTCATCATTGGCTACTTTACCCTTCTGGCATTTCCATACACGACATACAGCATATATGGCACAAATCTGTGGCTCTCACATTCCCTTGCTTGTACATCCCTGATGCCTTGCTTCTCCATCTGTGCTTACACTTCTTGTTTACATTTAGCACCAATTGCAATCACTTTAAATTCAGAAGTTGGGACTAACAGTTGTATTAGTAAGAAGCTAGTCAAATTTGCATATCTGTGTCAGTGAGGCACAGGGGAAGCAGAGCAGTGTTGAGGGGGATGCTGGGGGCAAGATCAGCCCTGAAGGAATCCTCTGCACTTAAGTGCTAGCAGCTGTTTGCATCCAGCCAGAGAGGCTTTGTAAACAGGATGTGCCTTGTTCTGCATCCAGAGAACACAATTGCTGAGCTGACCTGGGACAGAGAGGCTACATTTAGGTCCGTGTACAAAAGGAAAATGTTCCTAGATTGAAAAAAAAAAGTCCTAGGTCATCCTCTTTATATTAGCAGATGCAACAGTAAGTATAAATCACCAACACTGGTGGAGAATTAGGAGTTTTCTCACTGACTCTCAGTATAAAAAGATAAAGAGAAAACAGCTCATAAAGACTTGAACTTTCAGCCCAATTAGGACAAACTAGAGTAAATATGTGAACAGCATCAGACTGATTTGTTTGAATGGATAGGAATGGAGTGCAAGAGCAATAGCAGCACAGGCAGCTCCACTCTTTTCCTTGCCATTCTTTTGGTTCAAAATCACCCTCCCAAAACATCAAAAAATGACTCCACCACCACAGCAGAGGGGACACAGAAATGTCCCCTAGGACCTCCCTGCTCTGGGGCTACAAATATCAGCTGCCTGACAACTCCCAACAGGCATGTGTGGGAAATGTGAACTGTATATGTTATGGTTCTTTTTGCCATCCTTTTCTTCTTTCCTACCAGTCTTTGCCCCCCCTCAATGTTTGTTGAAAAGGGCCAGGGACCCCTCAATTTGGACATCACACGCAGCACGTGGTGTGCAGCACAGCTTCAGCAGCCGGCTCCTCCAAAGCACTTGGACTCCTCCAGACGACGCAACCTCATTAATTTGGTGTTGTTTTCTTCTCCCTTTCTTTTTTCCTTGGCAGATACCTTCAGTCCCTTTGCTTGTCTGTCTGATGCCTCCTCTTACTTCTCAGCTCTAACCCTCCCTGTTTACTCTTTCCCCATCACTGCTCCAAAGTGATATAGTCCATCTTCAGGTCCCAGTTTCTCATTGGAATGTACACGGAAGCAGATGACTTTCTCGGTACAATTCTGTTTCCCATCCCCCTCTATTTTGTGAAGCAATTCACCTTATTGTCCACCCTCTTTTTCTGAATATCCCAACTGGACTTTTCCATCTGAGATGATGAAGCTGTTCTGGATGAGAAGATTGCAGTGGATGCAGGTCCATCAGGGGGAAATGGGACACTGCCCAAACTAACTCTGCCCTTGACCATTCTTATTTGCAACCAATCTATCGGCTTCCTCATCCTTAATCTCAGTGTTGCCCTGTAGACATTAGAATTAGTTGGCTCTGTTTATCACTGGCAGATAAATGGTCTCCTTGCCTTCTGCCCTACCAACCTAAATGGGCACCAGCCACCACTGGAAGGATTACTCTTTGTGCATATTACACATACCTGTGAATACCCATGACTTAAGTGGGTTACCAAATGGCTATAGCAGACCCAACTCCAAAGTAATGCAGGTTTATATTCTCACGTGGTCAGTCCAAGTGGTCCAGAAAACAACAGAAAAATGTAAGGTCTCCCTAAACATTTTGCCAATCAATAGATTTTGTTGTATTATACTGAGGTTCATAGCGCGCAGGAGAAATATGACTCCTAGCTGCTAAATGTAGTCAAGAAACAGGAGTTGGGAGAACAATAACAAATCCCAGGAACAAGTTCAAACTGAAGAAACTTGCCTGCTGAAATGGGAAACTGGGGGAAGCAAAATGGTGTAAATTGGCCTACTCCTTTATTTTGTGCACCTGAGAATTTCATACTAAGAAAATTATTGCTCTCAAGTGTTGTCTGCTTTTCAGTGTTAATAATAATCGGGGAGAATGAAGTGTATGTTTTATCACAGGAAAAAGAAAATTCCAGACAGCTAGACAACTGTGTACCAAGGTTCCTATCTCTGGTCTTGACTTGAGCAGACAAAAGATCTTTTAAGTCTGCACTGCTGTTCTTTCTTCAAAAGACATCTTATCTGGCTGGCTATCTACAATAATGCAAGAAAAGAACAGAAAAAGGAAAACCTGAAAGCTTCTCCAGAGAAATAGCTGAAAGTCGGAGCGTGACCTCAGCAGTTGTTAGCTCTAGTTATTTGACCTCACTGTAATTGAAATTAAGTGGTTTTTTTTTTTTTTAAGAGATCATTTCTCATGTAGCTATAACTTTCATGCTGTTCCTTATTTGGTATTGTTTCAGTCAAACACTACAAAGAAGATTAGAAGTTTATCTTTGGGGAAGTCTGAGGTGTGCCACATTTAACTGCCATTTGTTATAATTTACAAATCCCCAGCCCTGACAGTAGACAGACATTCTGGAGCCCTTGACTTTCTGCACCACAGGTCTATAATGCCTTTCATATCCATTAATAAATTGCTGCCTTCATAACTGTTTAGATCTGTGATTTTTCTGATTTGTTTGTTGGATTTTGATTTTATTTGGTTTAAATTATGAGTAACAAATAGTTCAGAAAGTAATCAGAGGCGTGACCAGTTAAGCCGCCTTCCTAACAGGGGGACCTCCAGACATGCTGTGGGGGCTGGTGGGAGTTGTCGTCCAAACCCTCTGGACTGCAAAATGGCAAGAAAGGCCAATTTTCAGCAGTGCTTCTCAAGAAGTGTACCAGGTTCCTTCGAATCTCCACGAGGCAACCAGTAATGATGTTAGGCAAACTTCCTTGAAAGACAACTTGCCGCAACAGCCATCAACTTTGCAGCCCCAGGAGGGTCTTTAGCATATTTTGGGGTGCATGCTTAGGTAAGACGCAGGAAAACTGTGTTTTGTACATGTTTTGAATTGGGCTCTGATTTGGGCTCTGAGCCTTGGTGCTGTAGGGAGTTGTTTAAACCTTTCCTTCCACGCCACCTTCCCACACTTATCCTCTCCCAGAAACAGCTGCTTGCTGTATGAGGGAAAACAAACATGGACCCACATTTTAAAGACCAGCTTTGAGAAGTAGTTTAGATTTGGGGGCGGGATGGTGGTGGTGATTAAACTTTCCCTTCTCAGCACCACGGCCCAGATCTGCTCTCCCTCCCTAATACATTTCTGCTTTTAACTTTAAAAAGGTAGATGAAGATTCTGACCGAGTGTCTCTTGCATTACACCTAAGTTACATTACACCTCAGTTCTCAGAGTGATGCTCAGTGTACCAGTAAAATACCTCATGTGAACAAAGGGCATCTTGTATCATACTGAACTGGAATCTATTAGCAAATGTGACATTGGACCCATTCAAACATTCATGTCAAAATGCAGCTACTGTAGCACTTGATCTTAAGAAATCCCGAGACTGTCTAGTTCCCTACAGAAAATAATTGTTCCACGTCCCATGAGCTGATTTTTTTTAACATTATTGATTTTGCCGTGTCTATTTGTCACCACTAGATTTTCATCAGGATTTGAGTCTCACCCATGTTGGCTGGATCTTACATTCACTTGCCGGGATTCTATATTAATTTGTGCTCTGCAAGATGGCGACAACCCTATCGCTATCTGCTGCATCGCTTGAACTTTTGGCCTCACTTTGTGAATCAGCAATTTGAATTAGAGAACTAAAACAAAAACTTCCACATATGAAGACCAATTCATTCTCTGGAAGCAGGGAGGAAGACGGCAAACGTCTGTTGCAAAGCTTTGTTTGCTCCAGCAGACTAACTTTGTCTTTAGAGGCACGTTCAGGGCAAAGAGTGCTTTTGAGTAATTGAACTACATTATCATATGTAATTTCATAATTGTGGGTTTTTTTCTGCCTTAAAAAAATACAGTGAAGCAACTCAAGTTGAGAAAATTGGTGGATGAGGTGGGGCTGAGAGTAGGATGTTTAATCCTTCCTTTGCCAGCTATTTGTCAACGCAAAATTCATCCCTTGTTCCAAAATCCTTCCCGCTGGAGCAGGTTGAAGGGACTTGGACAAATGGCTGGCAAGATGAAGGTTAAAAAATATTCTCCTTACCTGCCACTCAACCTGAAGCCACCAATAGGAGTTTTGCTTTTCAAAAAGAAGTTGGGAATAACCATCATGTAAGGTATAGTTAGGCCCCATATGTTGTTTTTCCCAAGCAGATTATGACTGCTGCCCCTCAGGAATTTATCTACATGGTATATTTTGTGTTACAACATTACAGTAGTTGTAATGATTTTCTGTCAGTTCTGGATGACTACTCATTTAATTTTCCTCCCACCTGTACTCATGTTTGTTGACAGATAAAATGCTTCAGGTGTTGAATTTTTTCCTGGTAGGGGAGTTGCTTCAACTGCCTGGTAAATTTGAGTTGCCCTTTTCTAGCTCTGGAATATTATTTTTGAGGTACAGCACCAGAATTGTGCACAGCACTCCAAGGGTAGCCACACCACAGCAGTTTGTATAACAGCAGTTTTAGTTTCCTTTCCAATTATCCTTAACGTGGAATTTGCCTTTTTTCCACAGCTGCCACGCACTGGTTTGACATTTTCATTCAGCTGTCTACCAGAACCCAGGATCTACCAGTTCCATGGGATCTATATGTGGATCATTTTATTTTTTGGCCCACTTTACACTTGCTTACACTGAACTTTGTGTTTGTTTGTTTTTTTAAAAAAAGATATTTATTGAATTTTCACAAATCATAGAATCAAACTACACTGAACTTTGTTTGCCAGCTCAAGTGCAGTTGTAGAGTTGTGGGGTAAGATCATCTTCTATCCCTAGGTTGCAAATCTGAACCAGGATATGATACAATATCTTTATTGTCACTGTCCCATACAGAATATGATCATCAATAATATTTGGTTAATACAGACTAAGCAATTTGGGCTTCTTCTTTTTTTAGTGAACTAATACGTGTCTACTAATACATTACTTTCCGTGCACCCCCCCCCCCCGCTGCATCATACCCAAAACTTGCTGATGCACATAAGAAAAAGGGCATGGGGAATTTGATAACTCATGGAAGTCCAAATTGCATTGCTTACATTACTGTTATGCTGACACAACTGATTAGATGTAAAAACTGCAATTTACAAAAAAATTGTACTCTACAACCTTAACGAAGCATTGTTTCAGCCAGTATTGCTTGTTTGGGTAGTATTCAGCACTAGTGTTACTCAGAGTAGATCCAGTAGAGTTAATAGATGTGCGATATTAGATTTGTTAATTTCTTTGGGTTTGCTCAGAGTAGAACTTAGTTGAATACACTCTTTATATCTTATCCCATCCCAAGAGATCAGGGCAGTTAGTAGATATAGATAGATGATAGATAGATGATAGAGATAGATAGATAGATAGATAGATAGATAGATAGATGATAGATAGATAGATAGATAGATAGATAGATAGATAGATAGATGATAGATAGAGATAGATAGATATAGATAGATAGATAGATAGATAGATAGAGATAGATGATAGATAGAGATAGATAGATAGATAGATAGATAGATAGATAGATAGATAGATGATAGATAGATGATAGAGATAGATAGATAGATAGATAGATAGATAGATAGATGATAGATAGATAGATAGATAGATAGATGATAGATAGAGATGATAGATGATAGATAGATAGATAGATAGATAGATAGATAGATAGAGATAGATGATAGATAAATAACCATGTTCCCTAAAGATTTCATAAGAAGACAAGGCACATAATTTTTAAAAAGGAAATTAATCAGGCAGTGTACCAGTTGGAGCTGGTAGACAGCTGCCCTGGACAAAGAATTAACCTGTGACGCCATGGACTGCTGTCCAAAATGACTTCCAGGCTGCACACCTGATCCTTCACGACTAGAGAGTCTCCCACCCCGCCCACCCCCTGTGCTCCAGGAACAATACTTCTGTCTTGTCAGGATTCAACTTCAATCTATTAGCTGCCATCCATCCTGCATCTGTCTCCAGGCACTCACACAGGACATTCACCACCTTCACTGGTTCCAGGTAGAGCTGGGTATCATCTGCATGCTGGTGAACACCCAGCCCAAGCCCCCTAATGATCTCTCCCAGCCACTTCAATGTCATGTTGTGTCATGTTACATCACGTTACGTCACAGACGTCATTGGGCACCCATAACCTGGGGCCAAAGTCAGTACCCCTGTCACCCACAGAGGAGAGAGTCTTCCTCACAGAGCAGTAAATTCCAATACAGTCATACCTCAAAAGTCGAACAGAATCCGTTCCAGAAGTCCGTCTGACTTTAGAAACGTTCGACTTCCAAAGTGCGGCTTCTGAATGCCCCGCTGGATGTTCAGCTTCCAAAAGAACGTTTGAAAACCAGAACAATCACACTTCCAGTTTTCAATCATTTGGGAGCTGGAATGTTCGACTCCCAAGGCGTTCGGGAGCCGAGGTACGACTGTATGTCATTATTGGTTAAATATCGGTGCCTTTTCCTCCTGTTCTCCACCCTGTCTTTGAAAGATGTGAAATGCTTCAATTCTCAAGAGCTAGAAGCAGCACCCCACTTTTGCCCTCATGAGCAGTTTTCCTTTAGATGGACACTTCACATTCCACGATAATCTTGAAGTGATGAAGCCACAGCAAGGAAGGTGGGTCTTGATGGTGGCAGTGGCTGAAAGACAGGTTCTCTTGGGGTCAGTCAATATTGACTGACTTGATTGATTTGGGGTCAGTCAATATTGACCCCAGCCTGGCGTCAGTCAATATTGCTGCCTAAATCCATCTGGGGGTGGAGCCAGCTGACAGCCATCTTCAGTGCACATATTTTTTTCCTAACTAGGTTACAGTCATTTTACAGGAGATCCACTGGCTTGATCAAAACTTTGATATGCTCTTACAGGCCTCTCCTTAGAGGCAGCTACTTCCATGGCTGTAGCTCCATAAAGAGAGCCATTAATAATGAACACACCTCACCAGTCACATATCTTCCAACATTCCTCAGATGAAAATAGGGACTACAATTTTATTTTATTATTTGGTAGATTTATAAAAAGAAAAGCACACACCGGTAAATAAACTTTAGAAAGGGGCAAGATTAGATGCGGACGCACAAAGCATTTATCTATTTTTAAAAAATAAAGACTTCTTGTCTTCCACTCCCTCTTTTTCCCCACTCAGGGCGGCCCGGTCTTCTGCCTGCCCCTCAGAGCTGGTGCATCATATGGGTCTGGGCTGCAGCGGCAGCAACCTCCCTCCTTGCCCGCTCTCCAG
The DNA here is from genome assembly GCF_965112155.1 of Podarcis liolepis. Lineage (NCBI taxonomy): Eukaryota > Metazoa > Chordata > Lepidosauria > Squamata > Lacertidae > Podarcis > Podarcis liolepis. The sequence goes on from NC_139554.1 coordinate 136,188,257, forward strand.
CAGTTGCTAAGAGCTGTCCAAGGGAGGAGGCCAGCAGCAGCAGCAGATACAGTAGGATATTTGGCTCTTCTTCCAAGCAGACAGAGCGAATTTGTGTATAAAACAAGAGAGGCACAATCTAGCAGGAGTCCCATTGGCTTGAATGGAAGAGTTAAATATATGCTAAAATATATAAAGTGCTTAAATGTGACCGGGTGGTGCTGTGGCTGCTTATGTTTGTTGACATCCACCATGGCATTTAGTCCAACAGCAGTCAGGATGAGTTATCATCACAAGGGAACAACCATATTTTTAATGGAAGTGCGTCTGGCAGATGCATGTGACGAATGCTCACAGGAATACAGATGGCTGCTTTCTTCCTTCAGCCTGGATGTTGATTCCAGGTTCTTCAAAGGAGATGTGGAAGTCAGGAAGCTGAGTAGGAATTTCACAATACTTTGGGGACGTATCAAAACTTCACATTTCATACCAACATTTGAAATCTGTAAACTTCAACCACTAGCAATGACATTTCTAGGCTACTGGTAGTAGAAGAGGACACTGTTGATGATGTCAGTGCAAGAATCCAGTGTACTGTCTTTGAAATCTTGGAAGAAAGATGGTCAACAGAAGAATTTCACTAAATGCATATGAAGTGGACATGCAATTAAACATTCTTTTTCCATTGTGAGACATTCAGTGCTATCCTCATGCAGTTATAAAAAATGTTGCTTATGGCTCAGAGACTTCCTTTTCACTGCTATTAAATTATCATGTGCAACACACACACACACACACACACACACGTTTGATACTGGCCATTTTCCAACTCTAGGTATAACAAGGCAGCAAGTAATGTTTTCAACATTCTGGCAGCTTCAGACACTAATTCATGCTGTGGCTGCTTATGTGTTGCAGTCTTAAGTGAACAGTTTTAAGTCCAACAATTCTGAAAACTACTATGCTACATCCAAGCATAATTGATTTGATATTCATTGATTTGAATTGATAAAATTGGTGAACCAAAGATGCATTGCTTTTCGTGTTCATGAAACTGATGAGAAGGTTCTGTATCTGCTTAATTATTATTATTTTTAAAGTCTACAATATGTAATGGAGTTGAGCCTGCTGTTCTCTAATAATTAATCAAGATAACTGATATTTATGTGGGAGATGAGTGTGTTTGTTTCTAAAAGCAGACAATGGAAGCTTCAGCCAACAATCTGCATGCTTCAGATAAGAATCTCGTACTTCCCTTCTATCTTAATAAGAGACTTCCATTTAAGAGTTCCCTTTCGTGGTAATCCAATAAAGATTTTCTCACACATGTGAATGTAATTAAAACAGTCATTAGAGTTTCTGATAAACCTAAATCTCCAATAAATGATTAGGAACGCAATTGTAAGCATGCTTCTTTGGAAGCAAGTCCAAGGAAACTTAGAGTGTAGCTTACTCCCAGGTAAGTGTGCATAGGATCACACAATGGGAGTCATATTCACACCATACATTTAAAGCACATTATTTTCCCCCAAAGAACCCTGGGAACACTCTAAATGAATTACATTTTATCAGCTCCATATTATGGATAGTGCAAGACTGACCCATAGATTTCTTCTCCATATCTTTTGAAGTCTTCCAAGTTAGAGATTAAGCATGGTAATCGACTAAATTTCACTCAGAGTGGACCCATTGATTTCAGTGGCTCCACTCTAAATAAAACTTAGCTCAATACCACCCTCTCAGCATTTTCACACATTCAAAGTGTGACCCATCCAGCAGAGTGGCAAGGTCTGCCAACACCTGGGGTGGAGCTTTGAGATGTGGACAGTGGTTCCGCTGCCCTGCATGGAATTACTACCCAGATGCTTAGAAAATTGAGGTCATTTTAATGTGCTTTAGTTTTTTTAAAACTTGTATGCTTTAAGGCAGGGTTGTACATTTTTCTTGATTTTACTGTTTCACCTTTTGTAAACCATTTTGAGTTTGTTACAATCACAATTACAGTTACAATACAAAGTTTATAAAATAAATAAATAAATCTGTGTTTTTTTTGTCATTGGTACAAAGCTCTTGCACGCCCAGTTCCAGTAGTGACAGCACAACAACGTGCCGCCCAAGTGCAATGGAATGGCAGTTGCTTTGCTGTTGGGGAGACATACAGAGCTGTTTGCTTCCCCTTCCCTTTTAAATAAATCTGGCTAAATAGGGCATGCACAACTTCCAAAGCATACAAAAAACCCCTCTAGCGCCATGTTTGAATGATGCGTCCACATGTGAGGGATAGAACCATCTTGCTTATATGCCTGCTTCTGCTTGGGAAACTTCTACAGTAAGGAACAGCTTCTGATTCATCATGACCTAAAGCTAAAGATCAGGGCCATCCCATCCGTGAGGCAGACTGGAGCAGTCTGGTGGGGGAATCTAAGGGCTGCTGCTACCAGAAAAGTGAAGGGAAGCGGCTGCAGCAGCTTCTGGGTTCCAGCAAGACCTTGTGATATATTGCAGTGCTTTCATGAGATCTCACTGGAGCTCTGAAGCCACAGCAGGCTTTGGCGGGGGTGGCAGTGCACAGCACAGCATATGTGCAAGGCGGCACCTACCTGTTTCACCTCAGGCAGTGATGCACTAATCAAGGTGCAAACAATATCCACTCAGCCCTTGCAGTGGGAGAAATAACTCCTGTTCCCAGTACTAAACATTGTGATCAAAGATGTAATAATCCTGCAACAAGAGCACATGAGACTGCACAACCAAGGCCTGTATTTAACCAGAGAAATTTGTCAGATTTGTAAGATTATGTGCTGCAACTCTGCTTCTCGTAGTGAAAACTTAAACCCATTGGCCCAACCGCTTGTTTCAAACTCGTGCATCGCATTTGTGAACATTGTTCACACAGGATAGCAAGTGGAAAGCAAACGGGTTTAAGTCCATTCTAAGTCCATTATATTGAATGATGAATGTGGCAAATGCTAAAAATTTAAATGACACTTGTGAACATGAATTTAGGCATAACATGGAATTGCAACCCCCAGCCCTAGACAAACAGACAACAATTCAACATGTAGATAAGCTCCCTGATGTAAGTTTCCATTTAACTTATGAACTGTAGACATTACATGGAACTAATCCCCATTGATTCAAGATCACTGATACGTAACAACCCCCAGTGGCTTCTTCTTGGCAAAGCGGCTTCTGGAAGAGCAAGTAGATGTGGTGATGAGGCCAGGAGCCCTTGACCCTTCTCCTGCCAACTGATTTTCTTCTCAAAGTCACCCCAGCTGTTCCTCTCCCAATGCAGAAAAACACTGCACAGAGGGAAAGTATATGGGGGATTAATGATGTTTAGTTGTTATTTTTACTATTTAGATATATTCCCCCCCTTTCTTCAAAGAGCTCAAGGCAGCATATATGCTTCCACCATTTCTCCTCACAAGAACCCTGTGAAGTAGGCTAGGCAGAGAGACATTGGCTGTCCCAAAGTAATCAATGTGGCTGATGGAAAACAGGTGCTGACTTGGGCTGATGGAAGTTGTGGTCTAAAACAGGCATAGGCAAACTCGGTTCTCCAGGTGTTTTGGGACTACAACTCCCATCATCCCTGACCACTGGTCCTGTTAGCTAGGGATGATGGGAGTTGTAGTCCCAAAACATCTGGAGGGCTGAGTTTGCCTATGCCTGGTCTAAAACATCTGGATGGCACCAGGCTGACAAAGGCCAGCACAGAAGCAGCAGCCTGTGGTTGTGGGTGGGTGTGTAACACGAAATTTAACAAGAATATTTCGATTAAAAGTTTGACCTCAGCACTTACCATTCGGTGCCCATTTAGGCTGCTAAAATCCCACTACAGCTTAATGTTCCTAATTAATTGGAAAGTATTGATAGGGCTGGTACTCTTTCCTCTCATTGCACCTCTCAGAAAAGTCGTTGAAAAGAAGTGCCATATTTCTCAGCAGAAATAGAAACAGGAGCTCTATGCTGCCCTCACATATTTCGCTACACCGTTTCTCATACTTAGCAGGTTACCTTTTAATACATGAATGCGAAGATCTGTAAGATACACTGTTTAAGGAATTCTGTTTTTACCTAGTATGTCCATGATATTACTGTACAGCAACAGACTAGATGGAAAATATGAGTTTGGACTGGAGAGTATAAGATTTGCTGTCTTTCCAAGTCATGTATCTTCAAGTTAATTCAAAGCAGAAGTACTCTGTATATTCAGGCTCCAAAGCTCTTACCCCATTCTATAATTTTTACAAACATATAACAGACAGCAAAAAGGGATTAACTAATCTAGCTAGATGAATTGCCAAATGCACCTGACAAGTTGCATATGGTAAGGCTTATTTTCCTGTTGCCATATCAGACAATATGAAGTGATGTACTACAATAGATATTGTTGATGCAGGCTCTTCAATGAAAGTGGAGAAACCAAGTGGTCACTGGGGTAACATTCTGAGATTGTGGTTAGACTCAATGGGCTTTTGGTGGCCCCAACCCTGTAATTCTGATCACAGAAAGACAGTGTTAAGAAGGTCAGATAGGGTAGATAAGCTTCATATTTAAAATCTCTTTTGCCTGCAAAACAAAAGAGCTGGCCAAGTACAAGAAACTTGTTGCCGCAGAAACGAAATAGCTGGGGATCCTTTGTGAGGGTCCTTATCCTCCTCTCCTTTGGCTGCAGGTGATGACAACATCAAGGTGTCTGCATTTGAAAGAGAGCATTAAACTAAACTGGCAATCCAGGGATTGGCATCTGAGAGAATGAAAGCCCTGACTTGCTATGGCATTTAAAAGCTAATGGGAGAGCAGGACCCTTCAGTTTTATATCCAGCCTATTTATATGTGCATCTATGTGCTTAGGATTGCTGTGTAAACGTAATATTGACAAAATACAATAAACCCCATAAAGCTGAACATGCCACATGCTGAACATACCCACTTTGGGCATGCCAAGCTACCAAGACATTTCATTTCGTGAACACAGAAATGAGTTATGAGTTAATACGTTTGGCAGAGCTATCCAAACGAGTGCTGCAGTGATTACAACAGAACATGTGCAAACAATTATCAACTTTCAGTGCCAACAAAAGAAAACTTGAACTCCCCATAAGGAATATCTAAAAGTTCAGGACTAATTCAATGCACAAATCACAGAGCAGATATGCTAGGGTTAGAGTTCGAAAGCCTTCTTTGGGGGAAGACTGAGTTAGAAATAGAAATATTTTGACTATCTTCTGAACCTAGCCCAGGTAAAATGTGTAGAGGTAGGGCAGAGGGTTGTGTGCTCAGACCTTGGTCTCTACATGTTCAAGGTGTTATTTGCAAAGCAGGCCATAAGTATACACTAGGATATAGTAGACATCACCTTGCCAACAAAGGTCCGTATAGTAAAAGCTATGGTTTTCCCAGAAGTGATGTATTGAAGTGAGAGCTGGACCGTAAAGAAGGCTGATTGCCAAAGAATTGATGCTTTTGAATTATGGTGCTGGAGGAGACTCTTGAGAGTCCCATGGACTGCAAGAAGATCAAACCTATCCATTCTGAAGGAAATCAGCCCTGAGTGCTCACTGGAAGGACAGATCGTGAAGCTGAGGCTCCAATACTTTGGCCACCTCATGAGAAGAGAAGACTCCCTGGAAAAGACCCTGATGTTGGGAAAGATGGAGGGCAGAAGGAGAAGGGGATGACAGAGAAAGAGATGGTGGGACAGTGTTCTCGAAGTTACCAGCATGAGTTTGGCCAAACTGTGGGAGGCAGTGGAAGACAGGAGGGCCTGGCGTGCTCTGGTCCATGGGGTCACAAAGAAGCGGACACGACTAAACGACTAAACAACAAGAAGTATATACTAGGCTGCCTGTGCATGATGCTTGCCCTGCATTAATGAATGAATGGATCCCATGCATGTAGAAAGCTTCTCCAGTTGTATACGGGACTTTTGGTTTCTTCCACTCTGCACTGTATGTGGATGAATCCAGGACCAGCCCACTCATGAGGCAAGGTGAGGCAATTGCCTCGGGCAGAAGGATCCACAGGGGCAGCAGATCCAGCCTCCAAGAAATGCTGCAGCTGCTGCAGCTGGCAGGAACAGGTGTAGCGCACTCCTTCAAGGCTGGATCTGCCCCCTCCTTGGCAGCCCCACCCACCCACCCACCCACCCACTGAATGCTGCTTCTACAGAGGCCTCTTGGTGAATAAAAAGTGCTGCTGGTCTCCTCCCCACCCCTATTCTTCACTCACTTTCTTCCCTGGCAGGAGGGAGCATCATTTTGAGGTTCACTTCAGTTGCCAATATGTCTTGGGCTGGCCCTGGCTGAATGTTTGCCCATGGCCTTGTTTCCCCACCTTTTTGAATGGGAAAACTGAACGAGAGGGAGAGATAATGAGGCTACCAGTCTCCCTAGTGAGTATAGCATACAGACCAGCTCCTTGGCTCTATTGGACTGAATCACAAAGTCTCTTCACAATAAAGTATGTATTGAAAAAGTGCTACTCCAGATGAAGACTCGAGAAAGAAGGGTTCCTAGCTGTGAACTGGACATGAACTTTCCCTAACTCAGAGGGGCATATTGCTCATCATGCCAAAACTTGTCTGAATTTCTTCAGTGGTTTATGAGGCAATTGGAGGAACAGATGTGGCTAAGGGGGAGAAAGACAGTCAACTGTTACGACACATGTATATGCTTAAAGGCCCTCTTAGGTTTGTGAATCAATGTGCAGAAAGGCTACCTCCACTCTCTGTTTTCCCTGTGTCAACTGCAAGAAACCAATATGAGTAAAGGGGGGGGGGGGTTCCAACAATTGTTCTTCCACTGTAGGCTACAAGAGGAATTTTAATGCACCACCAGCCACACTTAGGGCTATCTTGCTATCTTCCATTCTCATGCTGGGCATGGCATAGCCGCTGGGGCAAAGCTGACCCCTCCCTTCCCGATTGGTTGCCACATACACCTTTCTCCCAATATGGCGCTGCTCCTCTCCGTGACACTTTGACACCCTGTTTTTGGTGCATGCTTGTGTGTGTTTACAATTTGTGAAGCAGTAAAATTGCATGTGCGTGGTATTGATTTTTAAAAGGCTAAAAGGACTGCAGCTAGGATGATGTCTTAGTAAACACGGTTACAAATTGGGCTGCAAATCTCATCTGAATTTCACATGATGGTGTCTGATTTATTTATTTATTTATTTATTTATTTATTTATTTATTTATTTATTTATGAATCACTTACCATGAGGCATCCCTAAGTGATTTACAATATAATAAAAACATATATGAAACAGACTAAAGGTGTCCCATTGGACATCTGATGAGCTAGTCAATGGCGCAGCTGGATCCAGTCATATCTACTCAGTTTCCCTATCCATCTACAAAACTTTTCAGTTTAATTTTCTCTTCTTGGTCACTGTGTTGTTCTGCTGTGCGTGATTAAAAAATTACAATAATACCTGCAGCACGAGGTTAGCAAATTGCGGTCTTGCAGCTTAACCTACACGAATCTCAGAGTTTATTCTGTAAGAAAAAAGATGGACGAACCTTGGGAAAACATGCAAGGATTACAACTGGCTTACAATGTCATTGTAAAATTACATGTAGAAGGCATGGCAAGTGCACGCTTAGGTCACATCCATGCAGGACCGGCCCATTTGTGAGGCAAGATTCCTAGCTGCCTCAGTGGCAGGGGGCAGTGGATCCCAATGTAGTACTTGCTCCTTATGTAGATCTTGACTCACCCCTTCTTCCCTGGCTGGGGTGGGGATGCCACTTTGTCTTTCACTTCAGGCACCAAAAGGTCTTGGACTGGTCCTGCATCCACAAGGCTTCCCCTAAGCAGTGGTTTTCAACCTGTGTGCCGTGGCACCCTGGGGTGCCTTGAATGGTAGTCAGGGGTGCTGCAGGCAACACTGGCCTCTGTCCCTATTTCCTTGCCTCCCTCCTCTGATGCCCTCTCCTGTCTCTGCCTCCCAAAGGCTTGCACAGCTGTTTATTGTAGCAGCCCTGGCTATAAACTCAACAAGTGAATGGTGGCTCTGGAAGGCACCTCTCTTTGGAGCAAGGGAGACCAGGGGCAGCAGCAGTTGCCTGGAGGACTCCCAAGGAGAGGGGAGAGGAGAGGAGAGGAGGCTGAGGAAACACTCCACAAGGGAGAAATTCAAAAAAGGGTGAGAGGCTGAAAGCTCTGCAGGCTAGGGGTGACATAACTGGGCTCCTGAGCCCCACAGGGGTGCAGCAGAAAGAATGTAGTTGGTCAAGGGAGCCGTGGACTCCAAAAGTTTGAAAACCTTCCCTAAAGAATCCTGGAAACTGTAATTTTTGGGAATTGTATCTCTGTGAGAGGTGACAGTTCCCAGGATGCTTTGGGGGAAGTCATATGCTTTAAATGTATGATGCAGATGTGACCCTAGAAAAGGATTCCTGGATCTTCTTTCCAAATCTTAGCATTGTTTACAAATTTGTATGCAATCATAAATATTTGGGTGGTGAAGGATGTATAAACTGTTTTTTGCCACAGATCTTCATAGGGTTGGGTTATGGTTTTTTTTAACAGCATAACCCTATGCATATTTATTCACAGGTAAAGTCCACTATGCTGATCTGAGTTCACACCATAGGAAGCTTATTTAGGACTACAGCCTGATTATATATTATTGTATGTTACCTTTCTATAAAATTATTCTAAGCACCCCTTAAATAGGACAAAGTAGACATATTTTAAGTGCCTTAGAATTATAACATTTAGTCTTGCCCCAGAGAAAGTGGTGCAAGTTAATAAAGTTGATGTGTTTGGCAACTAATGGCTGGATTGCAGCTGGATTCAAGATTACCAGGCAGCAGAACTGACAAAACATCCTGAACCATTTCAACTCCCAAAATGTTCAAGTGCTACAGAAAAAAGTCAAAGACGTTGTATATTAATCATTTTGTTCAAGTGGAACTGCCAGCATTTAATTCAACAGTAGCACCGCAATAGCTGGATCTCAAATGTCATCTGTACTGACATCTGCCAGGGTCACTTGTGACACGGGATGAACTGTTTTTCTTCTGCTTCTTTTCTTGAAGCACGGGACTGGATTTTTGGCTGCCACTGAACAAGCAGAACTCTCTTGGACTTCACTTCTGTTAAGTACATGGTAGTAGATAATTTCCTTTAACTGTTCTTAACCTAAGTCTTAGCAAGCAATCCAGCTCCTGCTGAAATTGACTGGAGAAGTCCAATTACTTTTAAAGGTTCAGGATTCAGTCCTAGCTGAGTTTTAATTCCACGTAGCTCACTAATCCACAAATAACTTAAGGCAAACTTATTTTAGTTCCATTGAAATCAGTAGGGCTATAGTGCCTTACATACAACTTGAGTATAATTGGGAGATGAAATCAGTTGTTGCAATAACTAAATTTTAGTTATTATTGCAACCCACTGTTAAATCAAAGATCAGCTTTTAAAAAGTATTTTGGATGTCACAGAAAAACTTAGATTTCATCAATACAAACTCCAATATGCTCCAACTGTAACTAATATCTTAAACATTATATGGAAGTTACAGTTACTAAGTTACAAAGGAAACTTGCTCTCAAATAATAGGCCTAGTACTCAGTGGTGGAGCTTCATGCTCTGGCACCGGGGGGCGGAGAACAGGCGGGGGTGGGGCGGCGTGAGTCCTGGGGGCATGGCACACTACCTGCAGGGGCATGGTGCCCAGTGCGGGTGGTGGGGGGCAGCCGTGATGGTACCCCACCAGGATCACGCTGCCAGGGGCGGGGCAGTCGCCCCCGCACTCCTCTTCCTCCACCACTGCTAGTACACTGCTGCTGTGAATCATTTGCAGGGGAGAATTTGACCAGAGGTTTCACACCAGGGTGTAGAAGAAAACAGTAAGTAACTGCAGCCACACTTTTCTGTAGTTGCAGGCAGATAAAAAAGCCAATGCAATTCTGGGCTGCATCAATAGGAGTATAGCATCTAGATCAAGGGAAGTAATAGTGCCACTGTATTCTGCTCTGGTCAGACCTCACCTGGAGTACTGTGTCCAGTTCTGGGCACCACAGTTCAAGAAGGACACTGACAAACTGGAACGTGTCCAGAGGAGGGCAACCAAAATGGTCAAAGGCCTGGAAACGATGCCTTATGAGGAACGGCTAAGGGAGCTGGGCATGTTTAGCCTGGAGAAGAGGAGGTTAAGGGGTGATATGATATCCATGTTCAAATATATAAAAGGATGTCACATAGAGGAGGGAGAAAGGTTGTTTTCTGCTGCTCCAGAGAAGCGGACACGGAGCAATGGAGCCAAACTACAAGAAAGAAGATTCCACCTAAACATTAGGAAGAACTTCCTGACAGTAAGAGCTGTTCGACAGTGGAATTTGCTGCCAAGGAGTGTGGTGGAGTCTCCTTCTTTGGAGGTCTTTAAGCAGAGGCTTGACAACCATATGTCAGGAGTGCTCTGATGGTGTTTCCTGCTTGGCAGGGGGTTGGACTCGATGGCCCTTGTGGTCTCTTCCAACTCTATGATTCTATGATTCTAGGATTCTATGAAAAGGAAAATATGTTAAGAGCCACATTTGCATGTGGGGTGAAGTCCCAGGGGGGTATCCCCAGAGAATCTCATGTACTGTAAAAAAAAAGGGGGCTGCCCTGTTAAGCAAACATACCGGTATATTTGCGTGTCGAGGCCCCGTGACCACTTAGTTCCCTAGGGTTCAAATAACTTGACAACACACAGAATATTGGTTTTGGGACCAAATAAGGCCACAACTTTATTGGTTACAGATGTGAAGGTTTGGCTATAGGCATTGGGGTAAGCAAGTGCGTATATCACGCCAGCCCGTCTGCTGGTGGTGTCACTAAGGGTGAAGCCAGCTGGAAGGGATGCCCTATGACCGGCGTCAAATTGGAGCAGCCTCCAAGTTGGAGGAGTGGTCTGGCCCCAGCCCCTGTCTGAGCACCGGACAGGAGCCACTCCTCCCAGATACTTTTAACAGGATACACTTTTACCCGTGGAGGGGCAGGCAGAGGCTAAACCTCCCCTCCAACCAAGACCTAGGCTTACTCAATGCCTTACAAAGTTGTGACGATTGCTATGAGGAAGGCAAAAACCAAATGGCTGGTGCCAATCTGCCAGATGGGGGAAATTCCTGCCTGGCCCCAAAATATGGTGACCAACATCATCCATAGCAAGGTTGTACCATCTGCAACATCCATAACCTGAGGGAGTGTGGGTAGGAGAACCGGAACAGCGAAAAAAGAGGCCAAGATTCTGGCAAGCCCGAAATTTATCCTGGTCCTGGGTTGCGGGGCCAAGTACCACTATTGGGAGTGGTTTCATGCCCAGGGAACGCCCTCCAATTCCTGCCACCATTTGGTGGTGGGGGATGATCTGGCCTGCAGTATGCCAGTTCACAAGGCAGGCCTGGGGCTCACCCGCAAAGCTGCCCACCCAAGAAGGGATAAACGGATATAGCCTGCAGAGACATTAGCACTCTGCTGGTTGTGAGTGCTAGCAAGTCAGGAGTCTTCTAGGTTTAGTCAAAACATGCAAGAAATGTGACCATCAGAAGGCAAGCTCTAGAGAGGTAATATAATGGAGAAAGTAATAAATCAGGATATGTCCCTGGTTCAGTTCTCATCCCTGCCATGAACAGACTAGTTGGCCTTAAGCAGCAAGTCATTCATTCTGTTTCAACCTCTCAGTCTTAATGTTAGGACAACCATTCTGCTTGCAGAGCTGTGAGGATTACACCAGGATAATGTACATGTAGCACTTTGAATAAAGAAACTGTGTTATCTACAGTGGCGTAGCGTGGGTTGTCAGCACCCGGGGCAAGGCAAGTAATTTGTACCCCCTAACCCGTGGATTTGCGCCCCCTAACCCTAACCCCCAGATGTTGCGCCCGGTGCGGCCGGCCCCCCCTGCACCCCCCACGCTACGCCACTGGTTATATAAATGCTTATTGCATCCCTCTCGGTACCAACACTACATAGTTCCAGCAAAACATTTAATCTGCATGCAATGCTAACTGCAAGGAACCCAGAGCTATTTCCCAAAAGGACCAAGCTAAATTGAATTCCACCATAACATCTAGCACAACTTACTCCATGGCCGAATGTCATTCCACTGTGTGTTTCCATGCCTCAATTAAGCATTATTTGCAGTCCCTGGTAGTGTACACTGTAATGATGTCAGGACATGAGGTAAGCTGTACTGGATATTACAGACCGGGAGGGGAAAATGGACCTGGTGCTGCAGCAACAGCCACCCCCTTGTCTTCCTTGTAATGTTTAGTTTTGTCTTGAATTCAGAGTGGTAGTATAATGGCATTTGAGAGTTCTAGTACAACAGAGCTCTGGGAACACCAGAAAACCAAACATTTGCTTACATCACTGTGTGGTGGCTGGTGTCCATTGGAACTGGAAGGGCAGAAGGCAGGGAGCTCAACGGTACGTGGAACCAGAGTCAATGACTTTTGTCCTTATGCTTCTTCCTTGCTGAGTTCTACAAAACCTAACTTCCGTTTGCACTATGATTTCAAGTGATTTCAAATCACAGGTCTGAGTGGTCCCCACACACACTGCCCATCCTGCCACTTTCCCCATGAAAACCTGGTGTTTACTGCTGAATATTCAGTATTCAGTTAGCCACTGCCAGGCACCAGAAATGCAAAGATTTCAGCTCCTGGCCTCACAGAGTTTCACTTCCAGCTCACAACAGCGGCTCTTGCAAAACATCTGATAACTCCAGGCAGCACTGCTGGGTCTCAATGTGTCATGGGAAGAAATCCTGTTTTAGTGAGATTTCCACATGACAGGGAGAAGAAGGAGATAGCAGATAAATCAGTGATTGCACAATGATTTCCTGTGCTTGTTCAGTTCAGACATAAGGTTGCCCCTCCACTCTCAGGTTTAAAATTGTCTGCTGCCTGGTATTGAGGATAAAATAATTAGACAAGCAACATTATGGGAATCACCACAAGGTTCTAGGCTTTTGAGTAACTAGATCAGTTGATTGATGGCCATAGCACCGCTATCTGTGTTCCCTTCCTTGTTGGGAGAGACCATTCACTGCTACGTGAAGTGGGGAAATGGTTGCCAGTGGGGTGTGATTGAGGAGGCAAAGCAGATGCCCTGCGTCTACAAAGAGATATTATCTCTGAAGGAAAACCATAAGTGGGAGTTCACCCATACTCATTTGGCCCCAAATACTGCCTGGAATTGATGCAGCCTGAGTAGCTTAATCAATGGAACAAATTGTGCTCCCAGTCACCCACACATGTAATCCCAAGTAAATAAGACTGTCCACTGTGAGTAAGAGAGAAGAATTTATCTTACTGGGTGTGAGTTTTATTGGCAGACAATCCCATTGGGTAAGGCAAGTCAGGAGAATATCTTAAGCATGCTTGGGGTGGTTTCTAGAATAAACAAGGAATCTAAAAGGAAAATGACTTTTTTTAAAGAGTCCCTCTGACTGTCCCGTCTGAAGCCCAAGAATTTGTAACCAGATGAAAAGGAGGGCATTTGACCCCATTAAGGGTCAGGAAATGTAACTAAAAGGCAGCTAAATGTTTGGGTTAAACATTACCATTAAGCAAAGATACAGAAGGTTACTTATTTTTAATCTCCATTGGCTTATTAAAATCCCAGTTGCAAACCAGAGCACACACTACTGACTTTCTAAAACAGGGAGGAAAAATTGATGTCTAGCAGCCCATAGCATTTTCCCTCTTAATGCTTTTGGTGTGGTGTAAAGATTTATGGGATCTCCTTGACTTGACAGACCCAAACCAAGATGGTCGAGCTTGTGAATATCAAAACATTACATTGGGTTTAAATCTAAGGACAATGAGTTAGCATAATGTCAGCAGAAGAATGCAAAAGTCAGGTCACAGATGTGATTTTTAAAAGGCAAATATTCATTATTGTGAGTTGAACCCATACCTATGTGAAAAATGTAATTTAAGAATCAGATTATTAATCATCTCTAAAATAGTATTCACTGTGGAAGAGCTTTCCAATTCTAGTTTTGTCCATTGATTTCTCCATTAAATCTTTGCAGGAGGCTAGACATTTGACAAAGTTCGCCCAGTGAGCATCACTGCTGGGCAGCCCATCTTTTTATCCATTGCATCACATCCACCTCACATGAGTGCGAGTGAAGTGAACTGCTGCATGGCAGGCACAAGGCAAGCTGAGAACTATGGTTCACCTCTGACTTTAGCCATGAACTCACTTGGTGGCCTTAGGCAACCCACCCTGTCTCAGCCAAGCCTCTCACAACAGGAAGATAACAATAGTGACCTGCCTTGCAAACTGAATCCCTTTCTCTCCCTCTGACAGACATGTCTAATATGGACTTACCAATATTCATGAATGCTGTTTAAAGACTTTACCTGATATTAGAATTTAATTATTTAGCTGTTTCAACATTATACCAGGAAAGAAATTGTGTTGCTGTTAACAATAAGTTTGCAGGAAAAGTTTTCCAAGGTTGCAATCCTAACCCCATTTAGCTGACAGTAAGCCTTATTAAATGGAACAGAAATTACTTCCGAGGTGACATTGTTAGGGTTGTAGTGCACATGTGGTATACATGTGGTATACATGGTATACATGTGGTATACATGTGCACACTGCAAGGTACACATGTAGAAAAATATCAAGCCATTTCATATCGTAAATTTCTCCAAAATGAATGGTTTTGTATATTAGGAAACATGTGAAAAATAAGGGAAATTCAGATTAGCATCATGGGTTCTTTAGAAAATATTTCTATATTGCTAATCTCTATGCTTCCTTTTGGGGTAATTCATGGGTTCTGAACCTCCTAGCCATCTGGTATCCAAGTTGAAAGTCTGGCCAGATCAGTCTGCTGTTGACTGTATTTATGAATGGAGCTCCATTGTCTGCTAGCCAATCCTCCGAACGCCCGTCCCCCCTCCCAATTCAGTTCTGGGAGAAAGTGGCTGCATGACCAGACTGTAACATCACCTCTTCCTTTAGGGCTATGATCCACACATGCAGGTGTAGCGTCTGGTAGTCTTTCCACATGCCTTCCCATAAGGCACTTGATGTTCGTATTCAGAGTTTGTAGATGCCACTAACCAAATGTTTTAAATAAATTGTATAAGCAGTATTTCTTTGTGTGGGTAGATGTTCAACTATGCATCTTTTTACCGAAAACTACACAACCAGACAGCAAGGGTTGCATTCTGCAAATGAACGTTTAATCCTGAATATGAATATGTGAGGTATTTCCAGTTTTGGATGATTTTACATGTCTACTTTTGAAGATATTTTGAAGATTATTTTGAATTAGAGCACAGTTGGCAAAAACAACTGGAAATAATTGTGTTAGAACAAATACAATTTTGGAAAGGATTCTGACAATTATTTTACAACCAAATCATGAGGTTCACTTCTCAGTCATTCCCTCACTGGCATGACTTGGGACAAAACACATTCGCAGTTCTCTTATTTATTAGATAAAAATAAAAATGACGCGAGGATTGCATTGACAGAAGGCTTATGTCAAACTGAATGACATACTAGGGACTGTATCCAAATTTATAATTAATTAATTAATTGCCACTCAAAGCAATGAATTATAAATGTGTCATACACATTGCTTGGTGGGAGCATTTTCAACAATATTTTCAAAGTAGTCAATGAAGTTCTGAAGTTGATCTGGTTTTGAGTTTATTATGAGAATGCAAAGTAACATGGAATGAAACTTGAGGAGGAGTGCCGCTTGCTTCTCTGTTGCTTTGTGGGAATTCTACCTGCGCAACTCATAAGCTTGTATATTACTTTTGAGATGAACTGGACCAGTTGACCAGCTGTTGAGCTTTTTAAAGTTTCACCCAAAGTTTGCTTTCTTGCAAAATGTAGGAGCTATTTTTAATGACATTCGTCAAAATCGACACTCCTGGCGTAGGTTGCCATACACCCACATTTTCACGGACATAAGCAACCCGATTCCCACCCAGACCCTGTTTCCGACGGCCGATTTCCGTCTGTGTCCGGGAAATCCCGGGCGCAGGGCAACCCTCATTCGCAATGCTTGGGCGGGATTGTGCAAGGGCGGGGGGCTGGGTTGGGGGGGGGTTCTAGGGGAAGCCCCGCAGCTCCTGCCTTGCCAGCACAGGGTCTTGGGGTTCACCCCCGGCATCTCCTGGTCCCCAGCCCCGCCGGGCCACTGCTGCCAGCCCGTGTCCGCAGCCCCGAGCTAGATGGACCCAGGGGTCTGGCTGGGGGCAAGGCGGCCGATCCGCTCGCTCCCTCCTGTTCTCTCAGCCCTTTTCCCGGACAGGGCAAGGTGTGGGGGGGGGCAAGGGGCCCTGGGGGGGGTCCGGCTCAGGGGCCACGATGTCTTGCTGTGTCCCGCTGCTTCAGGTTGTGCTCTGCCCCCCCCCCCTGGGCGGCTTTGAGGCTGGAGTTCCTTCGGGCGGGGCTGCAGGCGGCGATCTGGCGAGGGTGCCCCCCCCGGCCCCCCAACTCGGCTCGCCCCTCGCGCACCCGCCCGCCGCGTCTTTTGTTCGCCCTGGAATGCAACTCCCCACCACGTCACCCGCCGGCCCGGGCCAATCAGCGAGCGGCTGGCCCTTCCGAAGGGGTGTCCCGGCGGCTCCTCCTCGCCCCCCCCCTTCCCCGCGCGGGGTCTCCGGCGCCAGGACCTCCATATAAGCCCGCCGGGACCCAGCGCGCTGCCCTTCTCGCCAGCTGCAAGGTCGGAGCAAGAGGCAGCCCGAGCGGAAAGAGGGGCGAGCAGCAAGGAGCCCCCCAACCCCAACCGCGCAAGGAAGAGGCGCTTTCTCCGAGGTCCGCTCGGCTTCCCCCCATCAGATCGCGAAGATGCCCGGCAGCCCCCCGTCCCGCCGGCTGCTTCTCGTGCTGCTGAGCCTCTCCTGGGGGGCCGGAGTCCAGAGCACCAAGGTCCCGGCCGAGAAGACCCGCCGGCAAGCCCAGCACATCGTCCAGCCCCCGGTGCCGGCCGGCCAGAGCAAGCGTGAGTGCTCCGAGGGGGGCCAGGGGAGAGCCCGCTGCATGCAGAGGCGGGCGAAGGAGGCAGAAACTCCTCCGAGGGTCTCTCTGTTTTACACCCGTTTCTCCCTTTAAGAAACTCGGGAGAGCCCAGGAAGTCTGCCTGGGCCAAATGCGCTCCCAAAGTTCCTTCTCCCATCCTCCCAGCCTGTAAACTTGCAATCCTGTAATGGATTACCTGGGAGTGAGCTCCAGTGAACTCACTGAATTGCAGTATCAGTTGGTGTTGTTTTAAAAAAAATAATTAAATCCTGATGTTTAGTGTCTCAAGCAAGACGCATCCAGTACCTTGCATGGGGCTCTGGCTATTTTAAAAAATATCGGTAGTGTCTGGGATGTTGCTGAATAATGGAGGGTCCTTTCAGAGAAGAGACATCTGGCAATCCTATTGTGCTTTGGGCAGAGGTGTGAATTGATCTGGAAGTCTTCCTGTTCCTCTCCCTCAGCCCTCCCCCCAACCTTGTGCTCTCGAGATGTTTTGGACTAAGTCCCCTTGCAGTCTGAAACATCTGGAGGGCACCAGGTTGGGGAAGGATACTCTTGCCCAACTCCTTACCTGTTTTCTTATTACTTTAAAAGTAATTGTGCAGTGTGTGTGCGCGCGCAATTCAACACATGGGGTTTTCAGAATCCTGAAATATTTGCTTCTGCCTAAAAAATTGAGACATTTGCCAAAGTCCTTCTACTTAAAACCATCAGAAGTGGGAGAAAAAGCATTCAAGGAGGTGGATGTGAGGGGAATGTTTTCTGGCACTCCAGTCTGTTAAACATGAAATACTCGTTCTAGGGAAATAGGGTGAATAGAATTTACTCATAACCTCATTACCAGGAGGCAAACCCTTATATACCAGGAGGCTTATTATATTTGCACCCCTCATTTTTGCCTCCTGGTATAAACAGGGCTCTCTTGTCCAGGCCATGACAAGACCCAGGTCCACTTAAGTCAGAAAGCTAAAGTTAAATATCATTGATCTTAAAGGGAGTCTCTGAGTAAACATGTTTAGATTTGCACTGTGTTGATTTAACTCAAGTTTCCCATTTTTTTAAATTCACACACTTCCTGAACACAAGAGTGCATATTAATTGTTTGCTACAACAATTAAACAGGACAGTAGGTGGCTAAGTAAAGGCTCCAAGCTATCTAGGAGCCTAAGCCAACTACTCATGCAGCCCATAAAGCTATTGGACTACACAGTGATAAATGCTTAGAGAGAAGAGAGGCCACTGTGAAATCCATAAATTTCTGTTTGGGTCTGTTTTCTCATGAAAGGACATCAAGCAAGGTTACTTCCTCAAAGATATGGGTCCACTGCAGGTGTGTTGGTCTTTGGGGCAAATGTCCAGAACTTTCAAGAAGCAAAGTTGGCAGCTGCTCAGCCAAACAGTGTTTCTGCATGAAATGGAAAGGAACTACAGTGGTACCTCGGGTTACATACGCTTCAGGTTACAGACTCTGCTAACCCAGAAATAGTACCTTGGGTTAAGAACTTTGCTTCAGGATGAGAATAGAAATCACGTGGCGGTGGCGGGAGGCCCAATTAGCTAAAGTGGTGCTTCAGGTTAAGAACAGTTTCAGGTTAAGAACGGACCTCCGGAACGAATTAAGTTCTTAACTTGAGGTACCACTGTATCCACGCTGTTTAGTTGATAGGCTTAAATATCTGTAATATCCGGCTTGCTGTTATAATGCTTCCCTCAGAAATCAAATAATTTTCCTTATGGATTTTCTTCTTCTGGTTAGAAAAGCAGCCTTTAAGGCAGTGAGTTTGTTAGAATGCCACAAATTACGTTTTACAAGTTAAATGCAGGATGTAACATTTGTTTTTCATTTTAATAAAAGTTATTTGAAAAAAGTGTCACTCTACCCTAGGAAGCGTCAGTGCTTTTAATGTAAAACTAAAAGTGAGGAAAATGCTTGGAACTGGAGGACTGGACTGTGTCTTGGCAAAGACACGCCTGCCTAGGAGAGAGAGTCTTAAGAGTTTTGTCCAACTGCACTAGGGTCTTTCCATTGTCTTGCATGAAAATTTGGATCAGGCCTCCTAGCTGAGCAATCTTTTCCATCTGTTAATGCATTGCTTCAGAATTTGAAACCTCCCGTGGTTCAGTTTGAAACATGGTGGAAAAGAGACAGACAAAATCGTTTTGAATTCAAGCCGAGCGCTGATTATCATGCACCTAAAAACCTTCATCCTCTCACTGAGGTTTCAGGATGCAAAAGGAATGCAGCCTCTGGAGCTAATGTATATTCCATGCATGCCGAAGCTACGATCCGCCCCACCCCCTTGCACATACATCTCCCCCTTGCTTGGAGAACCATTTGTGGTCCAGACAAATGAATGTAATTGAAGACTCCTCTTTCTTTTTCAGCTGGCTGCTATGATAATGGGCAGCACTATCAGATAAACCAGCAATGGGAGCGCAGTTACCTGGGGAAAATTCTGGTCTGTACCTGTTATGGAGGGAGCAGAGGGTTCAACTGCGAAAGCAAGCCTGAGGGTAAGCAGAAGATTGCTATTACTACCACCACCACCACTCCTACAAAAACAATATTCTGGGGAAACTAGACATTTTTTCAAAACAAAAGATGTTGAGATAAACAGAGCTACTTTGTCTGAAAGTATCTTTAAAGGTAGCCTGTTCTTAACTCATTTTACTTCTTGACTATCCTCCCCACAACCTTGTTTGGCTTTGATACCTCTGAGTGTAGGACTGCCATACCTCCGGATTTCCCCAGACATTACTGGGATTTCAAAGACGGAATTGATGTTCGGGGGAAATTCCAAAAGGCAAGGTGGCACTTTGTCCTGGATCTTAGGCAAGTCAGTTGGAAAATCAGTTTTTTTGCGTTTTCATAAAAGAAAGCTCAGCAATTTTAAGGGGTGTCTTGGTTTTTACTTTTTGAAATATGGCAACCCTATGTGAGTGTATCTTTGCTTCTCCTGCCTATTGTCATGTGGAAGTCTTCTGGCCAACCACATTTTGTGCTCTGCACTGCTGCTAGTGAAGCGATTTTCAAACGAATTACAGGCAGCAAACCCTCTCTTACAATGATGTGTCTGCCAGGGAGTCTCTGCGTGGTCAACAGAGAATGTTCCTTTCCCTGCTGCTCTCAGCAAGGGCTGTAGAAGATGTTCTAGGGCACACAGAACACTTTGGGCCTCATTGTCTGAGGAGTCTCCAGAAGAGTAGCCTGGAAATGCTTAGCGTTCAGTTGCAGAAAAAGCTTTGTGGGGATGGGCAGGCTCTCTCCAGGAGTTGGTGTTGGTGCCACCTTTGCCTTAAATGTGTGGATTGGCTTACTTGGCTTTAAAGGGGAAGGAAAGACAGGTCTATCAGTGGCTAATATCTGTGATCACTAAATTGAGCCTCCAGATTCAGAAGCAGTCTACTTTTGCAGACCAGATTCTAGAGACAGGCAATGGGAGAGGGCTTGTTGGGCCTTTGTGCCCTTTTGGACAGCTTCTTGGAAGCTTCAGACTGGACATGGAGAGAAACGGGGTTCTGGAACAGCAAACTCTTGGTCTGATCCAGCTGGGTTCCTCTTAGGAATGCAGGTGCCAGGTGCTTTGGTTACACTGTGTGCAAAAGGACACTTGAAATGATAGTATTAAACTAGAAGGAACTTGTGGGGGGCACACACAGTGTGGAATAGATGGCAAAGTGTTAAAGCTGAGTCGGGCTTTTTTATTTTGGGGATAAGATTGGCAGGAGGGGTAAAAAGCAGTCAAGAAGGGGAAGTTGAGGAGCAGCATGCATATCAGCTACAGCCAGAAAGCAGATTAGCTGGAGCTCAAGAAGCTCTCCCTAATGGAGTGATGGCTATGCACTTTTTAAGAGCAGCCAGGACAGTACAAACCATGGCAATGAGGAGTGCAGGGCCTCTCTTGCAAGAAAACCTAGGGAATATTACTAGTAAAGAAGGACTCCTAGTCCATGAGATCACATCTTATGCCACGGGGGACCTGAGGTGGGCTGAGTCATTCAAATCAAGATGTGAACTTCACTTGTGGGTGGGCCCTGCTTTGATCTCTGCCCATTCCCTCCCTGTTTTTCTTCCCTTTCACTCCACCATACAGGTTTCCTTCTCTGACCCAACTTGTGTGTTTCTAGGGCTCCCTTCTTTTGCTCTTTCTGTCTTAGGCCCTCTAGGATCTAAGAAGCTGAGCCAAGTGCAGCCAGAGACTTTTCTGCCTGTCTCTCCTCCTAGGCGACCCAGTCACCACCCCTGATCCCTTTATGCATGACAATTTGAATGGTTGGGGAGGGGGATTAGAACCTGCCTGCTACATATTCTGCTATGGTGATCTACTCTTTCATTCCCACTCAGCGGAAGAAACCTGCTTTGACAAATACACTGGAGCTACATATCGAGTCGGGGAGACTTATGAACGCCCGAAGGACTCCATGATCTGGGACTGTACTTGCATTGGGGCTGGCCGTGGTAGAATCAGCTGCACTATTGCAAGTACGTATTGGAGATGGAGAGGTGCCTAGGTGCTCAAAGGCAAAGGTCTTATGTGCTCAAGACATTTACTTACACTGTTGGGGCATTACAGAAGTCCACCATTGCCCACCACCAAATTGCAGGAATAGCAAACAATGTCACAAGTCTGTAAGGAATTTTCTCAGTGGAAAAATTCACAGTTCAGTCAGGAACTTAGCATGTGAATGCTATAGAGAAGCCACAAGGTTTCCATTGTCTACCCCAATATCAGAATAAGGAGTTATTCATGATTATAACTACTATGTAAAGAGAAGCAACTTGCCTTTATGACATGCAAAGTTTATGAATAAGTGTTTTTATTTGTTGATATGCATAAAAGAAAATATTTATTGAGTTAATTATTTCTTTTTAGTGGATACTTATAGGTATTCTTTCTATCAAATGATTAGCTTTCATTTCCATTTGGTGCAAAGAATTTGAACCATAAATTTCACTGTAATGTAACATGCATAAAAAAACCAAGAGTGGAGAGATTATCTGTAGTGGAAAATGTGCAAGAAGATCGAGGAGGTGTAGGTTTGGCCTTGTGTAGTCAACCCTTCCTGTGAGTCCTCGCAGGAGCACTCCTGCCCTAGAGGGTGGCCCAGCTGGGGCTGGAGTGCCCAGATTGGGAGCCCCAATCGGCCTGGTTGGGGCAGGTGCGAATGGTGCAGGCCAACATGATCTGAGAGGATGACGGACCAAACACTCCATAGAATTGAATTGGGTGGTGTATGTGGGTGAAGACCTGTGGGGGAATAGTTTCTTTGGGGTCATTTATCAGTGTAAGAGGGTTTTTTTGCTGTTTAAGAAGGTTTACTGTTTGAGAGTTTTTTGTTGTTGCTGTTTGAGGAGGTTTTCATATTCTGTTCAAATAATCTCCCCCCCTTTTACATATTGTCTACCAAAGATCCTATAAAGAACCTGCAATGTTAATTGGCAACACAGCGATCTCTGCTACAAATGTAAGGTTTTCCAGATTGAAACTTAAGACATTTCTGATATTACAAGAATTTGCCAAGTTGTGGTCAATAGACATTTCTTCAACTTAAGTGATGCTTATTTCTGTTGCCCATTTTGGAAAAGAGCTCAGACTGTTCCTCTAAGAAGGACTGCCTGGTAGGACTGTTGAGGAAAATGGCTGCTTTATATAACACCTCACACTGGTCTGCAGGGCAACTGAACTGGATACAGGATTCTAGGGAGTCACTGGTGCTTCTGCTCATCTATGGGGAGGAGCCATCTTTCAATGGTAGGGCATCTGCTCAGCGTTGGAGCATATGCCCGCCCTGCCCAGGGCGGGCACGCTCCCAAGGGGGGTGCCGTGTGAAGGGTGCCCCCCCAGGCATGGGATAGCCGCTCGGGTGCACGGAGCGCTGCGTGTGCTCTGCAGCCAGGGGCGGAGTGAGCCACCAATGGCAGACATTCAGCACGCCGCCCGCCCGTGACTCCCAAGCCTCCCCCAGCTGTCAAAATGAAAGGGGAAGAGGGGAATGCCGCCGGCAAAGTAGCACAGCTCCCCCCCCTTCCCCCGATGGCTTGGGGTAGGCTTGGGAGTTGCGGGCGTGCTGAATGTCACCCCCCTCAGTGAAGACACCCGGAGCGGCCCGCCCCCACTGCACCCCCTTCTTCTGCCCCTGCATGTGCTTTGCATGCAGAACTAGTTAGAAAGGTCTTAGGTAGTAAGGTTGGAAAACATAATTGCCTAGAAACTTGGAGAGTTGCCACTAGGCAGAGTAGACAATGCTGGACTGGATGGACCAATCCAGTGTCTTGGTATAAAGGAGTTCTGTCTAATTCTATGTGCAATTTTTACAGATCGCTGTCATGAAGGAGGTCAGTCTTACAAGATTGGGGATACCTGGAGAAGGCCTCATGAGACAGGGGGCTACATGTTGGAATGTGTGTGTCTTGGCAACGGGAAGGGTGAATGGACTTGCAAACCAGTTGGTATGTATTGGTTTATGTTTGTTCCTGAGGTATCAAATATGGATCTGCAGGTGCTTCAGATTCAGTAAACAAAGCTCTTTATGGCAATGGTTTGAGGTAGATGTTGGCCTCTTGATTCTTTGACAGGATACTTTCTTTCAAAGATAAATGTGTGTGTATGTGTGTACACACACATATCTATTTGTCCTCCCTATTTTAGTGCTTTGAGTATGTTCTAACATCCTTAGGCTGTTATATATGGAAATCACTTAATGTAGCTGGTATGGCGATTGGGCCTATTTCTCACTCAGGTGGTCATCCTGAATCTGGGGAGAGTCATGATTGAATGCTCTCGAATACAAAACAATTCCTGCCACATAGAAAATGAATATAGCATTCAAGCTACTTCAGAGCATTACTTTTTCTTTGTATGGAAAAGGATTCATTCATGTGATTCCTGCACATGAAGTCTGAAGTGAAAGGTGAACACTGTAGTGAGAACTGGACTTCATGTCTGACATATTTTCTAGATATCCACATTCTGTTTTTTCACTTCACCTATTAGTGCAGTTTGGAAGGAGATAATGGAAGCAATTTCTCCTTCTCCTCCTCGGTTAAGAAATCTTGTTTCATCTTTTGACTGAAGAACTTTAATAACCAAAGTATCTTTCACAAATATTTTTCTGTAGCTGAGCGGTGCTACGATAATGCTGCTGGGACTTCCTATGTTGTTGGAGAGATCTGGGAGAAGCCCTATCAGGGATGGATGATGGTGGATTGTACTTGCTTAGGAGAAGGCAGTGGACGCATTACCTGCACTTCCAGAAGTAAGTATCACCTTAAGGCAGAACGGTGGCCATGCACCAGTATGATTTTTGTGCTAGTCCAGCTCCCATTAGCTCTGAACAGCATGGCCAGTAGGGAAGATGGGAGTTGTAGTCCAGCAGTATTTGGGGGGCGGCAAAGGTGTGGAGGTCCTCCACACCTGCTGTAAAGTATTAAGTGGAATGCACAGGCTGCAAGACTAAGCACACACTTACTTGGGAGTAAGCCATATTGAACATACTGGGGCTTGCTTCTAAGTAAACATGAGTAGGCTTGTGCTACACCAGTGCAATCTTGTGCATTTTTACCATGTGTCCTGCTGTGTCCTGTGGCTCTTAAGTGTACATAAGACTGTGGATGAAGTGCTAATTATGCTTTATCTTTTGATGTAACACCTTTTATTCACACTAATTGTCCTCAGGGTAGTTTTCCTGCTCACACTTTGGTCTTGCACTTCATGCTGGGAACGGTTTTCCCATTCTAGGAATATTGTAAAATTTGATCAGGAAAGCTGTAACCAGTCCTTTCTCTTTTAGAGAAACTGGAGATAGACTTGTGAACTTCAGAAGCAGCTAGAGTGTTCTCCTAATGCTGTTTCCCAGATACACTCAGAATTACCGACAGATAATTTAGTGCTGCATCAATTATTTTTGTCACAAACTTAAAAGTATCTACAGGAAACCATTGGTTGGAAATTGTGGTTTGTCTTCATTGGAATTTACTAGGAAGGCACTGCCTTGGAGCCTAGAATAATTTAGAGTGAGGAAGTTCATTGAAGGAAAGTTTCCTGGCCTTTCTCTGCACCAGCCACCTGTGTCCCTCGTTTCCAGTACCTGTTCCACGTGGTGGTGGTGGTGGTGAGGGGGCCTTCTAAACAGTGTGGGGCAGGTTGAGGACTGAGGGAATGGGTACTTTTCCTTCCATGCAGTTACTTAAGTTAACTTATCTGAGGACACATTGTGATTAGAACTGGAATTTGAAAGATAACCAAAACAGTGAACTGCCTGCTACTCTAGCATTGTAGATATGCAGTCCTCTGTATTAAGAGCTCTGAAATGGAGCAGTTACCGTGAGGTGGGGGGAATCCCATGTATAGGTATGGAGCCATTGGCATACATAGGAAGCATTTTTATTCTGGAGTTTGAACCAGTGAAATGTTTACAAGAAAAGCTTCCATATTTTTCTTTTTTTTCCTTTAAAAAAAAGCCACTTAAAAGTGAGATCACTGACTGAATGTAAAACCCATATAATCTGACTTTGGAAACATCTGGTCTCCTAAACCTTGTGTCTGGTAGGTTTTGAGATATCTTCTTTTAGTTTTTAATTGGTGACGCAAAGTCATGGCTTTTTACTAACATAAACAATCGTTAATAATTCCCAAACCCTCAAAGTAGGTTTGCTCTGCCTCCATGGCAATAATACTTCTGAATACCAGTTGCTGGAAACCCCAGGTGGGAAGAGTGCTCTTCTCCTCAGGTCCTGTTTGTAGGCTCCCCTCAGGCATCTGGAGGACCACGGTGAGAACAGGATGCTGGACTAGGCGGGCCATTGACCTGGTTTTATGTTTTTACGTTCATATGAAATTAAACTTTAAAGCCCTGGAAGACAACCTTTCATTTGTAATTGCAGTCTGACTTGTGGTGACAATACATATGCATTACAAAATGGGGAAGACCAGGAGGTGTAATGTTTGCAAGTACCAGTAAAAAGACATGATCCAATTATTTGACATTGATATAATTTGTTTCATGACATGATTTGTCTATCATGATTTTTCTCCTACGGGTTGCTGTAAGAGAGAACAGAAAGTTTCAGTATTTTTCAGAAAGTTAATGAAGCATCTTCTACAAATCTAAAATGGAAACAACGGATTCAGTACAAATGGTAGATACATCTTTGCTAATAATCACAGGTTTTACAGTGTTGCCCCATAGATTATCTCAATAGCCCTATGGAGTAGGCAGTGACTGTTCCTCGTAGGCAGGCGAATTCTTGGACTTATATAGCAGGCATGATGAACCTCTGGCTCAGAGGCCCAGTATGGCTCTTGGGGCCTCTGTATGTGGCTTTGGGGACTTCCCCAGACCACATACCTCACTGGCCCAGCTCCATGCTGCCTTTGACCACTTTTTTGCCTGGCTTTAGCTGTGATAATGGCTCTTGATTTCTTGGATGGAGGTTGAGATACTGAGCGAAATTGTTAGAGGAGTTGTAGAAATGCCTGACTTTGTGTGGTTGGCATGTAGCTTGTTGTACAAAACTAAGGGTTACATCTGTTGTGCTGTCCATTTTTGCCTCTGGCCAGCCCACTGCTGCTGTGTAGTCCCCAGAAAGTTTGCTGATGAGGGAATGTCTCCCGCAGGCTGGAAAATGGACCCCATCCTTATATGGCATGTGAAAGAGCTGCTTGCAGATGGCATTGGGTTTGTTTATATGGATGGATTGGCATTTTGATTCCTGGTCTATGTTGATAACCATATCTGTGGACTTAAGCCCTTTCTGTGTGTTGTTATGGAGTTGCTCCACCACCCACAATAACACAGCCTCTGTTCTCATTTTGCCACACTGTTGTAGTCATTTTGGGGATCCCCCCAAATTCAGGCACCAGTTCTGTGGAGTGAGCCCCACTGAGCTCAATATAACATACTTCCGATGGAATGTACGGTTAGAAAGCTTAGTTTTATTGAAGCTTTTCTGGCCTTTTTATGAAGCATGCAGCTGCTGGCCACCCAAGGATGGAGATCTCCTTGTAAATGAGCAAGCCTCTTAGAACAAACCACCATGTTTTATTCCCACAGAAGTTTCCTTGTTTCCCAGCTCTGAATGTTTTGAAAAGTGCTTTCCCAGGATTCCATTCACACACATGAACTTGGTGTATAAAACCACAGACCAGTTTCCTTGCTAGGCCATGGTATTCTGTCAATCTGATCTCATGGTTTTCTCAAGTATTTCCCACATGTTGGTTTTTGTGGCCAAAGTGCAACAGCTGAGAAACCATTTGGAGTGATTCAGAGGTTTTCTTCTACCCAGCCCTAGTATCTCCAGAGGGTGCCCACCCCATGACCCTGCATTTCTCAAGGGTGGGTTTCAGCTGTCAGGCACAGTGGGCAGGAACTTCCTGGTGCCACTTTGTTTCAGGGAAAGCAGCTGCATGAATGGTGATGTGTGCTTGCACAGAGAGGTGCGGTGAGTGTGGTAATGTGTGCAGGAGAAAGACTTGAAGCTATCAGCACGTGGCAGGAGGAGAGTAGAGGAAGGCAAGCATTGGAACAGAATATTTATTCCCTGACCAAGGGATGGGCCAGTTTGTATCTTCCTTGGGCACTTGCTTCCTAGGGCACAGGAGGTATGTTTTCCAGTGTACATGACCAGGGGCAGAGTATGCCCTTCTTTGGCCCTAAGGTATATTTTTAATAGTCTCATACATATGTTTGCCATTACTGGGAGGGTTTCCTTTGTATCTGGATGGCAGGATTTATCCTCTCATAATTGTCCAAACTGCAGCAGGCTGTTGAAGTTGCTCATATGGGCTTTGATAAAAAATCCACAACTGTCACTGGGCAACTGACTCATCTCTCTGTTTTAACCCTATAATTGCAAAATCAAAATAGTGATTTATCTCAATCCGTTGTTAACTAGCATGTAAATTTTTCAAAGTAGTAGAAAAATAAATTCCGCTTGATTCTTGGCAGCTAAAATAGACTGTTGGTGTTTAATTAGATCCGTCTGTATGACAGATCAATGACTGTGTGAAAAAAAATCAAATGTTTTTACCAGTCCAAGTGGATCAAGGTAACTGTACCACACGGGCTGCTGAAATGGCAAGGGCTTCATTTCCCCATTGTGTGTTTTCATTTCCTTTACAGACAGGTGCAATGATCAGGACACCAGAACATCTTACAGAATTGGAGATACCTGGAGTAAGAAAGACAACAGAGGGAATCTACTTCAGTGCATCTGCACAGGGAATGGCAGAGGGGAATGGAAGTGCGAGAGGCATTCATCTCTCCAAACCACAGGCATAGGTAGGTGATCAACCTGGATATGATCATGAAATCTAAATGCATCACATTGGTGCTGTAACTGATTTGCTTCTTTTTCCTGCCTCCTTCCTATGCCTTCCTCAGCCTCTCACAAAAGAGTCCTTGTTCTATTTGTGGGACTTAGAGGGACGCGGGTGGTCTAAACCACTGAGCCTCTTGGGCTTGTCGATCGGAAGGTCGGCAGTTCAAATCTCCATGACGGAGTGAGCTTCCATTGTTCTCTCCCAGCTTCTGCCAACCTAGCAGTTCAAAAGCACGCCAGTACAAGTAGATAAATAGGTACCGCTGTGATGGGAAGGTAAATGGCATTTCCATGTGCTCTGGCTTTCATCATGGTGTTCCATTGCACCAGAGGCGGTTTAGTCCTGCTGGCCACATGACCCGGAAAGCCGTCTGGACAAACGCCGGCTCCCTGGGCCTGAAAGCGAGATGAGCGCTGCAAACCCAGAGTCACCTTTGACTGGACTTAACTGTCCAGGGTCCTTTACCTTCTACCTTTACTTGTGGGAAGAAGTCGGTTAAGCTAGGATTGTGTATAGAAGGGAGGAGCAGTAGGAGGCGGTGGCACTTGTTCTCTTAATAATTGCAGACTGTGTGTAGCAGGAGTGGGGCTGGGGGCTGGAAGATTACAAAGCCTATGGGCTTTTCAGGTGCCATGGCTGTCCTCTGTTACGCTGTATATAAACTACTAGCAGGGAGTTCCTGGAGCGGCCCAGGTATTCAAAGAAACCCAAACATATGATGACTTTTAAATTGATAGTATAATTTGTGAGAGTTTGGGCTGTGTGCACATACATACACCCACACACCAATCCAGGACTCTGACCACCTGACCTTGCCCTGAATAATTTTTTAGGGATGGAAGAACTAATGATTAATTTGAGTTCATTTGGTCCACCAGCTTGATTAAAAAATGGCCCCCGGCCTGCAAACATAGATAAAGACCACCTCCTTCTCTTTGGAAACCCTTGTGCCAAGTTTGGCAATGATGTCTCAAGAGGCTGATGCGCAGGTTGGAACTGTACCACCAAACTGGGCAACAATATTTTCAGTGGTCTCCAAATTGGCACATTTTGAACTCATTGTGCCAAAGTCACATTTTGGACCGCCATATTGATTCAGAACAACAGCCGGGGTCCCAACATTGATGAAAAGTGAGAACCCTCATGGCAATATAACTGGAGAGGCATTTGAACACACAGAACAAATGAGCAAACCATTTCCCAAAATACATAGAAGATAAGAACCCTTGGTCTGTTCCAGCAAGGAAGTTGGACACAGGAATAGAAGCAAAGGTGCCTCTGAATACCACACGCTGGGGAGGAGAAGCCTTTACTTTTTCTTTAACGTGTTCTAAAAACAAAATAGGCTGAACAGTTAATGACTTTTATTTCCTCATTTCAAATTTTGCAGATTTAATGAAACTTTAATTGGTTGATTAAGTGACTCAAAGGGGATAATTAACTGGCAAAGATGATTTAATCAAGGGACAGCCCTGGCTTTATGCAATGTGAACTGCAGGGTTTAATTGCTATCACACTTTCCTCTGAAGGAACTGCGTCTGCTACCATCACAGATGTGCGAACGGCGCTCTACCAACCTCAGTCCCAGCCTACTCCATATGGGCACTGCATGACTGACAATGGCATGGTCTACTCTTGGGGGATGCAATGGCTGAAGACACAGGGGAGCCAGCATATGCTGTGTACTTGTCTGGGCAATGGAGTCAGCTGCCAGGAAACAGGTACGAGGCATTTCAAATTCATAAAAGATTATCACTTAGGGATACTTGAGACTAATTGTAGGGGCTAGGTTTGATTGAGGTAGGTCTTTTAAAGATTGGCGCACCTTAGGAGAATGGATCACACCTTAGCTGTTTCACTGCTACCGACCGCAATAGGACTCAACTGGATCATGTAAAGGTGCTGAGGTGCCCTGCCTATTTCTTTGATCTCCTTTGACTACTATGCCTGAGTCACCATGTATGTCACCATGTAACACTTATTGCTACGATGTGATCATAGTTTAGAGAAGCAAGTCTCCCCATTCAACATCTCTCCTCAGAGAGAGAGCATTGAATACAAGAGCACTGAATACAACAGTTGGATGGTGCTGTAGAGTAAGTTATGATAGCTTCAAGCTGTAGGAAAAAGGGAAAAGGAGAAAAAAGCTCACTGTTAAGGAAGACCTTGCATTGCATTGTACTTGTGATTAGATGATAGGATAATGATGCAAAGTTTTGTTTCTAAAGCTGTGACCCAGACCTACGGTGGCAACGCCAATGGGGAGCCTTGTGTCTTGCCATTCACCTATAACGGGAGGACTTTCTACTCCTGCACTTCTGAAGGCCGAACTGATGGGACTCTCTGGTGCAGCACCACCTCAGACTTCGATCAGGACAAGAAATACTCTTTCTGCACAGAACAAAATGGTAAAGTTCTTTAAAAGGAATACATACTTGGGAGAAATAAGGTTTTGGGAGGCTAGCACTGTCCACGGAGGCACAGACCCATTAACTGAAATTTGCCATTGCTCCACTGAATTCAGTAACCGACTGTTTTCCCCTAACGTGACTTGTGAGGATGGAGGAAGACACAGCTGCAAGAAATACAGAATATAAAAGTCTGGTGGGTGTTGGTAGAGTGGGATGAGAAGTAGGATTTGAATCATAATGACCTCATAATAGAACCAGTTCAGTGCCATAGAGAAAATATTTTTCTACACCAGAAACCTAGGTTCAAAACTCTTGTCCTTGCCAAATAGCCACAGGCAGGTTATTTATTCTGCATGTTTCCATTTTATAAGACTGGAATTAACAGTAACATGACTCACCAGTTTACTGGCACTCAGACCATAGTCTGAAGAGAATGTAAATCTAAATAAATGGATCCGCCACTCAGGTTCACAACTGGTTTCTTCTTGGGAAAACTGCACTTCCAGAGATTGGGTTGGAGAATTCTTCTTAGGAATGATTGGCTAAGGAATGCTTGGAAATTACTCTCTAATTTCACTCATGTGCTTCTGCCCTGTGTCTCATCAGCTGGTTCCTGGAAATGCACAAGGAGTAGTATGTGAAGTTAGAATATATGTGCATGTGCAGTTACGTATATTTGTATGCTACCTTTTCACAGTTCGTACCATGCTCAGGGCCACTTACAACATAAAATTACATAACTACAACATAAAATGTAATTATAAACAATAAATAAAACACTAACAAATACAAAACCAAGCCGAACAATTTCCGCATAAATCACAACAAATTCAAAAGTAAAAATACAAGAGACCAACAGCAGCAACCCTCCCCTCCCAAAGAATACCCCAGCCCCTACGATGGCAGTTTGCTCCTTCTAGTCTTGTAGGGGAAGGAGATTGGGTAGAAGTGGAGCTGATAGTCGGAATAGAGCTCTGCATCCTTGATCCAGGGCCCTTTCTCTGTAGTTGTCTGACTGGCTTCTTTTCTTTTTTTCAAATTCCACTAAGACCTATGTCCATATTAGGCTTGAGGGGAAAGATGCCTCATGAGTATGATCAGTGCAATGCTCTGATGTCACTCCTTAGATCTTGAATCTGCAGCCAGGTTGCCATATATAGCAGCAAACAGAACCTGAGTCTTATGTGGCCTTTCCCCCCACCCCAAAGCATTTTGCCTCTGAGATGGGGAGGGAAATTTGCATTAAAGCAGGGATCTGCCTGTAGAGCGAAATAGTGCAGCAGGGAGTGGAGCTACTAGCTTTATCATACCAAGGCAGAAGCTGCCTGTCCAAATGATGTTAATGCTTTTAAACAATTCATTTGTCCATTATACGAAAGAAATACACCCAGTTGCAAAAGTGCTTCAGATAAAGGATGCCAGCTGGAGTCTCCTTAGCTGAATTTCTCCCCAGATTTTAGGGTTCTCAGTTAATTGATCTTGTTTGCTAATGTGCCGGTGCTGCTCCACAATGTGTCTTTCTTCCATTTTTTATTTCCATTGTTAATGAAGCTGAGCTGGTGTAATTTGCTATAGCTTCCAGTTTCCAGTCCCCCATTACAGGCTATCAAGGTGCACAAGTGTTTATAGAATATTGCACTAGCACTGGTGACACCACAGCTCCAATATGCACTTGACCATGAAGCGCTCTGAATGACCTTGAAAGGTTGTCAGCCTTGCAGGTTTGTAAGAATAAGGGGCAGGGGCAGGAAGCAGGGAGAAGACCCATATTCATCACTTTAAGCTCCCTGGAGGAAAGGCAGGAAAGGAATAGAATACCTAAACAAACAAACAAGCAAGCAAGCAAGCAAGCAAGCAAGCAAGCACACTGGTTAAAAGATCACATGAAAGGGAGACCTGATGTGATTGCATTGTTAATCAAAATCAAAGTTTGTAAATGTCATGAGAGAGCCAGTGTGGTGTAGTGGTTAAGAGCGGTAGTCACGTAATCTGGGTAACCAGGTTCGCTTCCCCGCTCCTCCACATGCAGCTGCTGGGTGACCTTGGGCCACTCACACTTCTTTGAAGTCTCTCAGCCCCACTCACCTCACAGAGTGTTTGTTGTGGGGGAGGAAGGGAAAGGAGAATGTTAGCCGCTTTGAGACTCCTGAAGGGGAGTGAAAGGCGGGATATCAAATCCAAACTCCTCTTCTTCTCCTTCTTCTTCTTCTTCTTCTTCTTCTTCTTCTTCTTCTTCTTCTTCTTCTTCATGATCTGTGTAAAATGTGTTCTCCAGTGCATAATCTAATAGTTACTTTGGATCGCTAGTAATCTGCCTCCTTACTTCAAATGAGTATATTCCTAGCTCTTTTAGTTGCAATAAAAAACCCTGGAAGCATTAGAGCTCAGATGATGCTTTCTAGTAACAAGAACTGCAATAGCTGGTGGCACGCAGGACTGACAGGACCAGTGGTCAGCTGCTTACTGGGAGGGAGAGGAGTGAGGTATCAGGCAAGACTGGCATGGTGCAAATGCACCAGCGAAACCAGTCCAGTGCTTCCACCAGTGCAGTTGGGTCTTCCTCCTCAACCTCCATCTCAGCAAGCAGCAGCAATACAACCAACCAGCGGTCAGGTAAGCGCTGCTGCCCCATCATTTCTGAGTTTCATTCCTTTGTTTACTTAATGTTTGTTCATCACTTTCATTTCCAAAAGTAACAACAGCTGCTAACAACAACATACCGGACTCAATACAATCAAGTTCTCATGTGCCTGCCTACTCTGTGGCCAGGAATTGGGGCATTACTTTCATGCTGCACCTACTTTTATCCCACTTTGATCTTTTTAAAGAATGAGCTTCCTTTAGCAACTGGGAGTGGCATTGATTATAATGTTGCCATGTCAAGGTCCACATGGAAGAGGGGAAAGAATAATTAAAATAGAACCACACAAGCATCTGCCTAGTCTTACTGGCTATTTTAAACCATTGGGTTGTAATTAGGAATATAAGTTAAGGTCTTATTTAAAGGCTTGGAGAGTGGTTCTGCTCTCAGGCAATCTGCCCACCATCCCACTGATTTTCCAGGATTTGAGTAAAATTGTCCCTGCCCTGCCCTAGCAGCTACTTCTGCACTATGATGAAGCTGTAAAGTCAGTGAGTTA
The DNA here is from genome assembly GCF_965112155.1 of Podarcis liolepis. NCBI lineage: Eukaryota > Metazoa > Chordata > Lepidosauria > Squamata > Lacertidae > Podarcis > Podarcis liolepis. The sequence continues at coordinate 136,222,120 of NC_139554.1, forward strand.
AGACCTCCCATTGCCTCCAACTTAAAATAGCCCTCTATCTCCCTCTCCCTCTCCTTTATTTACATGATTAAGAACAGAGAGATGTTATACAGCCCCAACCAAGGAGCAGTGGCAGATAAAATTAATCGACTGTGCCGAAATGGCAAAACTCATGGGAAGAATTAAAAACCAGGAAGAGTTAACTTTTAATAAATGGGGAAAATATATAGTTTATTTGAAAAATTTGAAAAATTATTGCAAACAATTAAATTCATTAGCAGGTTTGATGTAAACTTGTAACTAAAGAATTGAAATAAGGAATAATTAAGGATTAGTAAAAATTGGATGTATAAAGGAGATGCAGGGGGGATAATTATAACATAAGGACCCACAAAGGGGTGGGAGGGAAGTCAAAGGATATGTGCTTTGCGTTGGTTTTTTTATTGTTTTGTAAAATTTGAAAAATTCAAAAATTAAAAGAGCAGAGAGATGTCTCTTAGTGAACATCTTCTGCTCCGGTTTCCCAGTGCTCCAGCGATGTGTCTTTATCTTTCCCGCCCAGTCTCTAGATTAGAGCATAGATGAGGCCCTGTTTTAAAAAAAGCCTGAGGATCAGTGGCATTTCTGAAGCACCAGGGAATGAAAATGATGACTGTATTAGATTCACAATTCTTGGGTGAGCAGGAGTCATATCTGGCTTCAACTCTTGAGAGCAGAGTTTGGTTTTCACATTCGCCAGGAACTTTTTTTGAGAGGGTGAAGAAAACCATTTGTGGAGGACTGCTTTTGCAACTTAACAAGAGTGTAGACCATATTGGTTAGATGCTTTGCAAGTTTATTCCATTCACCCTCACAACAACCCTGTTTTGGAACCAAAGGCTGTGGCTGAAGATACATGAAGTCTTATGAGGAACGGCTAAGGGAGCTGGGCATGTTTAGCCTGGAGAAGAGGAGGTTAAGGGGTGATATGATAGCCATGTTCAAATATATAAAAGGATGTCACATAGAGGAGTGAGAAAGGTTGTTTTCTGCTGCTCCAGAGAAGCGGACACGGAGCAATGGATCCAAACTACAAGAAAGAAGATTCCACCTAAACATTAGGAAGAACTTCCTGACAGTAAGAGCTGTTTGACAGTGGAATTTGCTGCCAAGGAGTGTGGTGGAGTCTCCTACTTTGGAGGTCTTTAAGCAGAGGCTTGGCAACCATATGTCAGGAGTGCTCTGATGGTGTTTCCTGCTTGGCAGGGGGTTGGACTCGATGGCCCTTGGGGTCTCTTCCAACTCTATGATTCTATGATTCTTCTCGCAAATTTATTTTAATATTTTTTTATTTTTTTCTTCAGAAAGAACATAATCACATAACTAATAAAGTGATGGGCATAATAATTGGGCATGTGCTTGGTTGAGGGTAACTCTGTATAGGTTTTTTGAGCTTGTGTAGGATTAGGACTCTGTAAGGAATGCCCTGCTGAGCTGGAATTCAAATCAAGCTTTCTTAAGAGCAAAGACTCTGTATTGCAGCAAATTGCATACTCTGAAGTGACATATCAAAAACACCACTATCCTGAATATTGTGATGTTATGGAGATGGGTCTCTGTGAATGGCAGTCATGCTAAGAAGTCAAGAGAAGGCTTTGCAATGTCCACTTCCATGAATGGCTATTTCTGTCTTGCAGTCTTGGTTCAGACACGTGGTGGAAACTCCAACGGTGCCCTGTGCCACTTCCCCTTCCTCTACAACAACCAGAATTACACTGACTGCACTTCTGAGGGACGGAGAGACAGTATGAAGTGGTGTGGAACCACCCCAAACTATGACGCTGATCAAAAATTTGGATTTTGTCCCATGGCAGGTATGTCGAACATATATTTAGTGAGAGTCCAGTACTAAGATGTTTGACTGGTGCTCTAATTCTTTGCAGATTGTGAAAGAATTTTGTCTATGTGATGCTGAAAGATCACTAATTAAGCCTCGGCAGCTGTCTATAAATATTAGCCTCAATCATATTCAGCCAATATTCCATTCTGGAATCTAGGACCTTGTGGGAATGCAACTTTTCCTTAATTCAAAATAAGAGTGCAAGCTTCAGCAGTAGCTGCAAATTCCAAATTGCATCCCCCTCCCAATGTAAATTAATCTCATTTGATATGCGTTGCTGAAATAGTTTTACATTACAACTTTAGCAAACACATTAATATCAAAACTCTTATGGAATCAGTAAGACAGAATGAAAATTTGTTCAAATATTTTAACAAAATTGTTTGAAATTGTTCAAAAAAGAAGATTGCCACTGTACTTTGCTTAATATGAAGCATGGCGTACACAAACATAGTCCCCAACAAACAAACCTCACACTCTTTGTTATTCCTTGAACAGCTCATGAGGAAATCTGTACCACCAATGATGGAGTCATGTACCGTGTTGGAGACCAGTGGGACAAACAGCATGACATGGGCCATATGATGAGGTGCACTTGTATGGGAAATGGGCGTGGAGAGTGGACCTGCATTGCTTATTCTCAGCTTAGAGGTATTTGCCCATTTCTGCTTGTATGCTCAACTTGATACGGCCATTTGCCGTCTGTATGACAAGGATTAATTAGAGTGGTCATATGATGTGGGTGCAAGGGGGTACGTAATCTTCAGATATGATTTTGTTGTTGTTGTTGTTTAGTCATTAAGTCATGTCCGACTCTTTGTGACCCCATGGACCAGAGTACACCAGGCACTCCTGTCTTCCACTGCCTCCTACAGTTTGGTGAAACTTGTGTTGGTAATAATAATAATTTATTATTTATACCCCGCCCATCTGGCTGAGTTTCCCCAGCCACCCTGGGCGGCTCCCAATCAAGTGTTAAAAACAGTACAGAATTAAATATTAAAAACTTCTCTAAGCAGGGCTGCCTTCAGATGTCTTTTAAAGATAGGTAGCTTCGAGAACCAGCATAGTTTGACCGAACTGCGGGAGGCAGTGGAAGGCAGGAGTGCCTGGCGTGCTCTGGCCCATGGGGTCACGAAGAGTTGGACACGACTAAAGCAACAACAACAAAAGCTTCGAGAACACTGTCCAACCATCTCGTCCTCTGTCGTCCCCTTCTCCTTGTGCCCTCCATCTTTCCCAGCATCGGGGTCTTTTCCAGGGAGTCTTCTCTTCTCATGAGGTGGCCAAAGTATTGGAGCCTCAGCTTCACGATCTGTCCTTCCAGTGAGCAGTCAGGGCTGATTTCCTTCAGAATGGAGAGGTTTGATCTTCTTGCAGTCCATGGGACTCTCAAGAGTCTCCTCCAGCACCATAATTCAAAAGCATCAATACTTCAGCAATCAGCCTTCTTTATGGTCCAGCTCTCACTTCCATACATCACTACTGGGAAACCCATAGCATTAACTATATGGACTTTTGTTGGCAAGGTGATGTCTCTGCTTTTTAAGATGCTGTCTAGGTTTGTCATTGCTTTTCTTCAGATATGATAAAGCTCTCTTAATTCTTTATTAACTTCTAGATCGTATTATTCAATTGGCTTCATTGGGAATTGAGGCAATCCCTGCAAAACTCAGGGCATTTAGTGCAGCTATGAGTAATAATGGGCAAGGCTCTTTGCTCTCCTGAGCGAAATTTTATGAGGAGTGTAGTAGTCTCTGGTGGAAAATTTCAGTTCCTGAAAATTGCTAGAGACACATAGACATTTACTCTGAGACAAAAATCTCTCACACAAACTTCTTGAATCCTTCTTTGCCATTTGTGCATTTGAGGCCTGGTACAGACCATTTTTGTCTCCTTGCGGTTGCCCACAGGAGAGCGTGAGGCTGGGCTTGGAAATCCGATGGTCAGCACAAGGCAGTGCCAAACTGGCTCCACCACGAAGGGGTGGAAGTTTAGGTGACGCTGGTGGTCTTCTGCCACTCTGCTGGGATGGTGTAAATTGCAGCAGCTCCACAATATGGCATGGCAGTGGGCCTGCACTCATTTCTCTGCTGCTTTGCCATACGCACCGCAAGCAACTTGAGATCTCAGGCTGATCTTGTGGCTTCGCAAATGCTGCTTTGTACTCCAATGCTGGATGGTGCCCAAAGCCAGCATTCAGACTTCTGACCTTGAAAAAAGAAAAGAATTGCTGAGTAAATATAATACATCCCCTTTGAAATGGGATAAAGCATGTGCAGATGAAATGCATGCATACTAACTTGCATAAACAGAATCTCAGGTGCTTTAGTATAGGATCTCCTGTATCTACCCTTTTGGTACCATGTAGACACCACTCCCAGATTAGTTTGGTTGGTACAGATGTGCTGAAGGACGAGTGTGGAGCCCCTTCTTCAGTGATATCTTCCTTGGATGAGGAGGAATCACTAATCTACAGGAAAACTGGGTAGGAAATTCTACTGAAAGTTCCTGAGAAGTGCTTAGACAGCATGAAAGAAAAATAAAAGAAGGTGAGAGTGCAGACATTTCATCATCTTGCATTTGCCTCACACCAGTGGATTACTGTTTAGAAGAAACAGGGTGGAGAGAAGACTTCCAGCTGCTGCTGAAATGGAATATAATTTATAGGGGACAGTCTGTTCCTGATTTTTCTTTGGCACGTTATGTAGCTCCGTAACTTCCCAGTTCCTTGTGTTAGTGTTGCCCAAAGTGTAGGTAGGCTTAGAGTGATCTCTAGTTGTGCTCGCCCTGCTGTGTCACTACTGTACTCTCCACTGAAGTGGTGATTCAGAATTAAAGCTGATTTTTATTGCCACTAGGCGATCCAGTTGTTATTCTGTACACCTGAGGGATTGGTGTTGGAAGGAAAGCAAAATACATTTTAAGATTTTGAATTGTGTTGGCTTTTCAGTCTTTTTATGAAATTCAGTATCCCCCCCTCAAACCTTTGTAAAGAAATTGGGAACAGGGCTGGGCGATATTAGGTTTTCAACACTGGGGTGTATCACCAGCCAAACATCATGCTTTGGCGATATACCGTGATGTTGAAAAAAGATGCCTTGTCCCCAGTGCTTTGCTGGTCGGGGCCAAAGCAGCTGAACCAGGTCCACTCAGCTGGGGGGTAGGAGGGCTCCTGCCCCACAGCTGAGCGAGCCCATCCTGTGATAGAGCCTGAGAGACTCCGATTGCAGGACTTCTTCTGCCTTTACTAGCATGGGCGGGTTGGTGGGCAAGCAACCTCCTTCTCTCAGGAGAAAGAGGCATCTCTCTCTCTCCCTCTCTCTCTCTCTCTCTCTCTCTCTCTCTCTCTCTCACACACACACACACACACACACACACACACGCCCAAAGATGGAGGGAGCCCAGCGATACAGCTTGCTTCTCCCTCTGCGCTGGCATGAGGGGCAGACTGTGATGGTGGTTTTACTCAGCAGGATATCTGCTTCTATTGCTCAGCTGCAGCTCTTTCTCCCTCAGCATACTGGGCCCTGGAGGGACTCAGGAGTGGGGCGGTTTCACTGAGTTAAACCATTATTGGGGTCTGCCCCTCATACCAGTCCTGGGTGATATATTGATATATCACCCAGGCCCAAGACTGATACTGAGAGTAATTGTAGCATGAAAGAACCAATGTTAAAAAACACATACACACAAACAAGAGTGTTGCGTGAGCAGAAGCCCCTTCACATGCAACTGGCTCCGTGAGGAAAAGGGGCTGTAGGGGGTGTCACTGGCTGCAGCCCATTTGTTGCACCACTTCCTCAGTCCACACATGCAGGGGGAATCCTCTGCATGGACTTCCACACGAGTTGACCTTCGGTGATATTGTGAGTGTCTTTCCCTTTTGTCCATTCTCAGCACTTGGATGTTGAGGGCAGGAAAGCTGTGCAGCATCGGTGGGTAGGGTTTAAATGCCTGAATCACTTTCCTCTAAAGATGAAATACGGTCGATTCACAGCTCTGCATTAGAGTGTCAGCTGTTAACATTTCAGTCAATCGAATGAAACAGGGTTCTATTACAGTATGCATGAAGGAGATTTTAAGGCTGATGCAAGTGATGCATACAGCTATTTTGCACCCATAAAACTAGCTTTTCTTTAATATTCAGGTCAAAGGTCTGCATGGGTATGTGCAAGGCCATAGTCTGGATTTGCAGTTGTTTCTATTTCTTCTCTTTAGCCTGCTTGGTGTTTTTTAACAAAGACTAAGGATTGAAGCAAGAGAGAAAGCACGTTGGTCCCAAATATAATACTCATTATACCGTATTTTTCGGACTATTGGACGCACCGGTCCATAGGACGCACCTAGATTTGGGGGGGGGGGGAAATAAAGGCAAAAAAAATTTATCCCCCCCCCCCGCCAGGCGCGGGGCTGGGGCGGGGAAGCCCGAGCTTCCCCCTCCCCCAGAACGGGACCCAGAGCCATGCCGAAGCTGCGCGCAGCTTTGGCATCGCTCTGGGAACTTGCGGGGCTGGGGGAGGAGGAAGCCTTCCGCCAGCCTCCAAACCATGTCGGGAGACAGCGGGATGGCGCGCTGCGCCTCTCCCGCTGTCCCCCGAGTTTGCAGGGCTGGCGACGGGGAGGAGCAGGCTTCTTCCCCCGCCAGCCTTCTAGACAAGTCGGGGGACAGCGGCAAAGGCGCGCTGCGCCTCTCCCGCTGTCCCCCGAGTTTGCAGGGCTGGCGATGGGGAGGAGCAGGCTTCTCCCCCCGCCAGTCTTCTAGACAAGTCGGGGGACAGCGGCAAAGGCGCGCTGCGCCTCTCCCGCTGTCCCCCGAGTTTGCGGGGCTGGCGACGGGGAGGAGCAGGCTTCTCCCCCCGCCAGCCTTCTAGGCAAGTCGGGGGACAGCGGGAAGGGCGCGCTGCGCCTCTCCCGCTGTCCCCCGAGCTTGTGGGGCTGGCGGTGGGGCTCTCCTGAAGCCTGGAGGCTCCCCCCCCCAGCCTCCAGATCAGGTCGGGGAATAGCGGGATGGCGGAGCGCCGCCATCCCGCTTTTCCCCGACCTGATCTGGAGGTTGTGGGGATGGTGGGGGGGAGAAGCAGGCTTGCTTCTCCCCCCCCCCCGCCAGCCTCCAGATCAGGTCGGGGAAAAGCGGGATGGCGACTATTGGACGCACCGGTCCATAGGACGCACCTAGATTGGGGGGGGGGGAAGCCTGCATTCGCACCATAGGACGCACACACATTTCCCCTTCATTTTTGGAGGGGAAAAAGTGCGTCCTATAGTGCGAAAAATACGGTATTTAGTAGTAGTACTTTGCTGCCTGATGTTTAATAGCCTTGTAGAAGAAATAGCAGGATAGTGGTCAGAGACTTGATTAAGGGGTTTTAGGGAATGAGCCCTTTATAGAAATTGCATATTGTCTAGATTTTATTTCTCGCATCAGAAGCTTAGTGCCAAGAAAAAATGCAAGCTTGTGGATCAGGGAGTATTTTAACCTGATTGTGTAAACCTATAGTTTTCTATATTTATGTGGAAATTGGTTAATTCTCTGTAGGTGACTTTGCTGTGCTTTGGAAAAACTTGTGCAACTTGTTTCACAATAGAGCACCATTAATCGGGTGATTGCTCAGTAACCTGTATTTGTTCAAAGTAATCAATAGCACAAATATTGTACTTGTATCTTAAAACAGACCAGTGTATAGTTGATGGGGTCACCTATGATGTAAACCAGACCTTCCACAAACGCCATGAGGAAGGACACATGTTGAACTGTACATGCTTTGGTCAAGGTCGGGGAAGATGGAAATGTGATCCTGTGGGTAAGTCCATTCTCAACTGAACTTCCTGAAATATCGAGAGCCAGAGAGAGGGGGAAGGAACAGTAAGGCTTTTGCCAAACCCCAGTTTGATAGCAGGTATTATAATAAATGAGTGAAGCTATGTTTGATGTTAAAAGTCAGATCATGCCATCTTTTAAAGGCTGCATTCTCTGTAAAACTATTACAAAAATCTGTTACCAAATACTGCCTACCTAAAACTTTGCTAATGTAACTAGTATATACCACCTCTTCACAGCATTTGAATGTAGGTTGCTTATAAGCCTGTAGTATACGCAAATCACCCTGCTTGCCCATGAATTGGGGCCATAACATTTAATTTTCAAAGATGCAAATTGGAATAATTTTTAAAACTACTCCCATGAACGTTTTGAGATGACTTTGGTTTCTCTTTGACCCGATCCACCCTCTTACTCACCTTTCTCCAAACTAGAAAGCCCCAAAATAGCATAGCCTCTCCTCATATGGGAACACAGTTTGAAACTTTCACCATGAAGTTTTTCTAGTCTCTTGAACCAAAAGCTTCAAAGGCAGTTCTAGCAAATATTATCTTACCTGAGGCTAAGCCTGTTTTACTTGGCTGACTGTACTCTGCTAGGACTAATGAAGATTTGAATTGTGTGAACAGCACTCTTGAACCTGGTCATAGCTAAGACTATTTCTAAGAATGAACACATGGCTGTTTTCTCACCAAAGAAACATTCCTAATTTTGTTTGCATGTTTAGGCCTGGGTGTTTGATAGCTGGTTATTTAATCCCTGGGGAGCTTTAATGTTTTTCCTGGCAAGCATTTATAAGGTCCTAGTGGTTAAGTTCTTCTTCATTTAAAATAGATCTGTGCAGGTTTACTGAACCACATTCTGCAGCTTAGTAAATGTGAGGCTGTTGCAAATGGCTGCTTGGGGGAAAGGGAGTTTTGTTTGAAAATGAGTTAGAAAGTTCTGTAAAATGGGCTGTTTCCATCTTTGCCATGCATTTTTGGGGGGAAATTGCTGCAGTTAGCACCTAGTAAAACTTATTAATAAAGCTCCCATCTGCAATGCACTAAGATAAATGTGAAGCAACATGATTAAGGCTCATTTAAGTATTCTGGAATTTCAGAATCTACTTTCCACTTAAAACTCTGCTCCTAATAGTATAGTTTAGAATTACAGGGACAGTGAATAAGAGAATACAAAGATCTAAATATTGAAATGGCATGATTCTACACCCCTAAAATACATTGAAATTTTGCTATTTCATGTTATCAGCAGAAGCAGACCTGAATTTAAAAGAAAGCAAATTTTGGCCATTGGTGGAGATACAAATGGGATGTATATTTGTCACGTACCCCAAAAGCACTATTTGCTGTTTTCACATTTTCATAATAGAATCCTAGAGAACTACGAGTAAATCTGCTCCCACCGAAACGATTCCCTTCTACACAATTATTTATGGCACATGTGTCCTACTTATCAGACATTACATCAGAAAGCCACAGACTCCTTGACTAAATCCTTTCCTCTCAGCTTTAGTTTTCAGTCTGCATGATAGAATTAATAATGGTAAGTTGTGTGATAGTTGTGTTGAAGGGTTCTCTGCTGTAGTCTTTCTATCTGGCCTTGGGCATGTGACTTTCCCTTAATAGGTGGGAAGGAGCAAGGTTTTGAATGGAATTCATTCCATTCAGGCACAGGAACCTGCTGGTGATAAGGTTCCAACCCTGGGCCAGTGACTCAAGTGAGAAATGGATCCTGATGGGTTGCCCCTCTAAAAGACATGCCAAGACTATGCTATTTGCAACAGATGGGGAAGCCCCAGCTGGGCCCACTTTGAAACCCCACTTCTTGTGAAGAGCACAGGCAAGTTGGGGGGGAAATATGGGAATTTCAAAGGGCCATATGGAAATGTGGAAACAGGAGTGTCGAGTCTGTAAGCCTGAAGAACCCCACACTTGAAATTTCTGTGAAATAACCACACATTCCCCACTTGGTTTTCTGCTTCCAGACCAGTGCCAAGATTCTGAAAGCCAGACCTTTTACCAGATTGGGGATTCGTGGGAGAAGCACGTTCATGGTGTCAGATATCAGTGCTACTGTTATGGCCGTGGCATTGGAGAGTGGCACTGCCAGCCTTTGACCGCATACACAGGTAAGAAGCTGTGGGATGAACAATCGGTTGTTGTTTTTTTAAAGGATCCAGTATGTATCCTTTGAGCATGTTTTCTTGTTTTCAGTGATTCCATGTGAGCAGAACTTTGCATAAGACCCTTTTCTCTTGCAGAGAATCCTGTTTCCTAAGAATCTTATCTTTTATGGTTTTGATCACATTTTTAATGTAAGAGAGAGAAGTTAGAAAGTAATCAGGTCCAAAACATGTGTCCCATGAATTACAAGAATCAAACTTGCATGTCTTTAATGTTATTTCCATTGAATTGTACATTTGGGTCTCTATACTATTCACATTGTGATTTTTAAATTATTATCATTTTAGCATCCTTCCAGCTGCCTCTTCACCATATTGATTTTCAGGGCAATGGTTACTCTTTACTTGCACACACCTTTCCTTCTCTTTACTTGCACACACCTTTCCTTCTTTTAGCTGTTCAGACTGATTTTTTTTATAATGGATTTTGAAGCTCACTGTTAGATACTTTTTTTCCTCCTGGTGGGGCTGCTTCTTTGCTTCTAACAGCTTCGTGGCAAGGATGATAGCTTTTAGTACCTGGCATGACCAGCTCTCTGAACAAAATGTTTGAACTGTCCTGATCATCCAGTTCCAGGAATTTTGCATAGATGTGGTTGATACGAGTTTGTTTGTTCAGCTCCAGCCTTATGCGCATACATTGATAAGAGAGGCTGCTGAGTTGACCTTTGGGCTTTCAAACCGCATTTGCAGCTTTGTTTTTACTAGCTTTTAAATTTATGGATGAGCATCACAGTGCCTAGTGGTAGGTGGTGGCCTAGTTATCCCATAAAATAAATAACTTGTGAGTAAGCAGGAGTTTATTGCTTCCACATATTGATTCTGGGATTATAGCCTGGGAATTGCAAGATTTGCTTTGGGAAGTGTGTCTTTTTTCTTCCCAATTTTTTGCTAATATAGGATTAGACAGGGTTTGAGGTTGGACTTGAGCTCTGTCTGAAGACTTGTGTGTAACTCAAGCATAGTTGCATATCCTACGCCATTGAAGATGAAGGAACAAAAGAAACCTCTGTTCCAGGCTGAGTCAGTGATGAATATATAGTATTTTGTTAGGGGGAGACCTAGACAGTCTTGCTGTCTTGCTTTGCTGTGGGTCAGTGAACTTGGCTGCCGGATTATATGGCCAGAAAGTTCTAAAAGGTAGTTAAATCCTATCACTGCAAGGTAGGGTTTCCATTCATCATGTGCTTATCATGTGCTGACCCAAACCATCCAGAGCTAGTATGTGCTCGAAGTGGAAGGTAAGATGTTGCCTACTAAGTGGATGGCTCCCTTCCTTAAGCAATATGGAACTCCAGTGTTGTGGGGAAAAACATTCCCAGCTCAACATTCTTTGAAGGGCAGTAGTAGATGGAAAATTAAGGACCTTTCCACCTTGCCTTCCTTCCTTAATAGTCCATTATAATTTTGGAATGGTTTATAATCATTCTTCTGAGATAATAGTCCATAATTTTGTTGGAGCTTCTAATTTGTTTATTCAAGGGAATGTCCAAGAGGTTGAAGAAGGAAGTACATTTTGTTATCTGGTATAGATAACTGAGTACACATAACTTGCACCAACTGAGAATGCCATAGTAACACAAACTTTTCTTGGGAAAAGTAAGTAGTTATCAGGAAAGAACTGGGTTCCATTTTTATGAATTTTGTAGTAGAAAGTGGCATACATTTAAACATGCATGCACTATTGTCCACCTGTTGCAAAATATGTGTGTTTTGTACTGAGATGGGAACAGTAAATGTTGAATGAGATGCAGCCCAGACCAATTTCCCAGCCCCACTCAAGATTATCTACTTGTTGAGTTAATATCCTGCTTTTCCATTGGCATGTTCAAGGTAGTTAACAATGTTGCACAGAACAATTCCTATAACTGTTCACATGGAGGATGCTTCCCACAGGAAGCTGGAGAACTGGATTTGACTCTTCCCATGACTGCTGCCAGTTTACATTCTTTGAGGGGCAGTAGTAGATGGAAAATTAAGGACTGATTTTCTTAGATTGGGCCTTCTTTGTGACAAAGTATACTTTGTGGGATTCATAGTTCACCAGAGGAACAAGAATGTTGACTCTGGAGGGTCAGCATGCATTCAGGGCTGAAACACCCTGGGATTCCTTGTTCCTGTAGGCAGTGTTCTATTACCTCAGGATAACAATTCTGAGATACAGTGGTGCCTCGCAAGACGAAATTAATTCATTCCGTGAGTTTTTTCGTCTAGCGAATTTTTCGTCTTGTGAAGCACGGTGTCGGAAAAGTTTTGGAAAAGCTTCAAAAATCACCAAAAACCTCAAAAAAGGCTACCACACTGCGTTCTATGAGTTGCTCCTCGAAGTCAAGTCACAACTTATTAACGGTGTTAAGAAAAAGGAAACAAACTTGCAAGACGTTTTCGTCTTACGAAGCAAGCCCATAGGGAAATTCGTCTTGCGAAGCAGCTCAAAAACCGCAAAACCCTTTCGTCTTGCGAGGCATTCGTCTTTGGGGGCACCACTGTAGCACCCCTGAAAATAGCAAGACTTATTTTGGGGCTGGTTGAGCTGTGAGACTCAGGACATAGAACATGAGGTGGAGTGTGGCCTGCACGAGAGTCACTACTCCAAAGTGATAGTATTCTGTTGAGAGAAATAGTACATCTTGAGGCATGTGAAATGAAAACACAAGTCCTCAGGTTCCTCTGGTTGGCTTTTGCAGCTATAATTGAGTCCTGGTATTCTTGTGCAACAACCCTTCTCAAGGAGTTATGTGGAATATGTGTACCCTCAGAATAGTAGCCAAGGCCTCTTCTTAGATACACGATGGATGGAAAATGTGGGGGTAAATCAAACAACCGAGTTCCTGAGTATCTCTTTGGCAGTTGAGACCATTTCAAAGCTAGCCCCAGCATGGGAGGGGGCTTGTTTTTATTGAAGCTTTTAAAAGTTTCCACAGGTATGTATGCTGTACAGTTGTCCAAACAAGTTAGCAAAGGGAAACTTCTTTAAAAGGAAGAATTTAATTGCTAAAATAACAGAGGGTTCCACAGAGCCAGACAGTTCCTTGCTGATGTGCTGTGGGGATTTAAGTCTTGCTCACTAAACACCATATACTCATTCAGAAGCTGTACTGAATCAGCATTTAACTGGAAATTTGATGCAGGTGGTACAAAACAAACAAACTGAAGGTTAAAATGAGTTGAGCATCAATAAAATGAAAAGCAGGGGCTGTGAATTTAATAACTTTTTATTCTCGTGGGTGACCTGGCAAATCACTAACTCTCAGTCTGACCTACTCACCTGGTTGTTATGAGCATAAAAGAGGGATAAGGGGAACCAGTAAGTTCTGAGTGTGAGTTGATTTGGAAATTAATGCAATACAATTGGAAAGCCCTTGCATGTGTAATGCAGCAGCCATATCACACTCCTTTTGTGATGTGCCAACATCACAAAAACTTGTATATATTACCTGCTTCCACATTTCATTTCCTGGTGAATCTCACCATAAGAATGCCATACTTTTCCATGTATAGGTTTTTTTACTCCAAAATAATGTTAAAAAACAGGGGTCATCTTATACACGGGGGTCATCTTCCCCCATTTTCCCCCAAAATAGGGGTCGTGTAATAAAAATCCGGTAACTCTTGAAGATTGTGTTGTGTTTTGCCAAAAAGAAAAAAAAAGGTGAACACAATCCTTATACTACTGTACAATGTAGGTGGGTTATGATTATTGGAGACAGGAGGGAAATACGAAAATAAATTTACTTGAAAAAGATGCATAGATGTAGCTGTAAGTGAACTAATGGAAAAAAATTATATTTTAGGTTCTACTGGCCCTGTCCAAGTTATTATCACAGATGTCCCAATTAATCCTGATTCTCATCCTGTCCAGTGGGTTGCACCTGAATCCTCTCACATTTCCAAGTACATCATCCGATGGAAACCAGTAAGCACATGTTTCATTTGTGGAACAACTTTTTCTTAGTCCCAAGAATCTAGAAGTCTTGCAAGCAGAGGGAAATTTGTTATTGCAATCTACCATGGCAATACAATAGAAGTAATTTTTACTCTTAAGGTTTAATTCAGTACTTAACAATCTTTATATTCTGTAAGTGTGCCGAGGTTGGTGGCCTAGCCTAAACCAAGAGGATGAGATGGGTTAAAATACCCACCCTCAATTTTGCAGCTGGATTTTGCGTGGAGGACTGTGGGCACTGGTGAAAATGTTCATGGTAGACAGGGGAGCCTTTTCCATTGCTGTGATCACTGGGCTGATGCTTCCTAAGCAGAAGTCAGTAAAAATGGCAGTGACGTCATTGCCATTGTTACAGGAATATGTTCCTGTTCGTCATTTCAAGCAAAGGCAAGAGATGCGGCTAAATCTGATTGGCTGAGTGGTACTGTGCCATTACATCCACCCAATGACCCATAATTAGTCTGGGTTGTATAGCGATGAAGGAACCTTTTTTGAGATGAACAGAATGGTGTCAAAGTAGCTGCCAAGGGAGCCAGAAATTAGGTCTTGGAAACAAGAACGTGTCCCAAATATTATGTATTTGGCAATGAGTGGCTCAGTCGGGGGAGCTGGGGTCAGATGGAAGTCTAGTGGTTCCTTGCTTCACCTCACTCCTGCTGCAAAAGCAAACATGCAGCAGTTAACGGATGCGTTGCACGTCAGGCCTCCAAGGGGTTACATAGAGGCACTTCAAAAGATCCAGCCTTCTAATGAAAGAGATTGCTAAAGACTGTTTGGGGACCAAATGAAGAAGAGGGCATGTGCTCCCGCACATTTAATAGTTGCACTGAAGAGAGTTTTGGCAGGTGTTGCTTGTCACACAAGCTAAAACTACACAATTTCCTCTCCTACAAACAAACTGCAGGAGCCTTGCGTACATTTTTTTCTGGCCAATTTAGGGACTGAATATGCACCATGAGGAAAAGAATATGCCATATATGAACTACTAGGATCTGTTTGGTTTGGTTTTTTGTTTAGTTGGTTTGCATTCCTCCTTTTCACCGAAGTCTTTGGACCGGCTCCCATGACATGTGTGAACTGCAGTGGATATATCACAAACCATGCATTCAAAATGGTACCTGTGCCACTTGCTCTTCAAAATATGGATTGGTCCATGAGATAAGTGTTGAAAGAAGCTTTTGTTCTGCATTCCTTTAAGCAGCACCTGCTCCTTCCATATCATTGTCCCATAAAGGAAATGCAGATGATATTTAGAAATGGAAGCAAATGAGAATCTTCCTCATAATGAAAGAAACACACAGACTTCTTCTGTTGCCATATTCCTGTCCTAATATCCTCTGTGTTTTGCTCCTTTAGAAAAATTCTAGAGTGAAGTGGAAAGAGGCCACCATCCCAGGCTATTATAATTCTTACACTATCTCAGGCCTGAAACCTGGTATCGTTTATGAGGGGCAGCTTATTAGTGTTCAGCACTATGGCCAGAGAGAGGTCACCCGTTTTGAATTTACCACCTCTAGCACCACAGCTATTTCAAGTAAGTATTATTTCATTCTGTTCCAAGACAGACAGATGCTTAACCTCCAGGTACAGGGCGGTATACAAATTCAATAAATAATAATAATAAAGAAATTTGGTTTGCAGTGCTGGTAGTATTCACTTTAATGTATTTCAGTCTTGAAACAGGTGACAGGCATATATTAGAACTTCTGATAGTTGCTGTGTTGCTAGCACACGGCCAGCCTTTGTTCTATAGTATTGTTGGCCATAATATTTCTTATACCAACAGTAATGGCATAGAACAGTATCCAGTAGCCTCACATTTCACCTTGTTTCTGTGCGTTTTAAAAAAATACCAGTCTGCTTCCCTGTCACTCTGTGCTTTCTCTGCTTTGATCTAGGGCTGGGCGATATCTGGCTTTCAACATTGTGACACATATCACTGGAATAACATTGTGATATACTGATATATCACTGTGTGTGTGTGCGCGCGCGCGCGCGCCCAGCCCTACTTTGATCTGTTTCAGGTTCTGAGACCCTCCGTATAAAACAAACCTCTGTGTTCGCCATTCACTATGATGTGGAATCTAAAAATGGCTGTAAAGTTTTCACCTTTTTGCTAAAGTGGATGAGATTCATAGGCACACAAGCTCCTCCACAATGGATTAAACCTGCCAAATTGCAAACAAGCAAATGCAGAACTTTTTTGTGGGTGAAGTCAAAGCAGTTCACTTTTCACCGTAATATCTTCTTATGTGGAGGGGTGCAGGGGGTATTTGTTTCCCTGGTCTTTCTTACCTTAAAGTAAGAGGTTGCCAAGTGATACGCACATTTGCTTGTGCATCTTAAAATCTATAGCTTCCCTTTGGTCTTACCTTTCGAGTGCATGTCTGTGTCTTCCGTTGGCCTTGCAATGTGAGGCTGCCTAGAATGCTGCCTATGGACTTCTCAAGAGCTCTGGGGTTTTGCAGTTTTTTGCTAAAAGAACTACGTAGGATTTATAAATGAAGCTTTAATCTTTTTTTATTATTATTAAAAAAATAATCTACTGCTGTGCTTTAACAACGACAACACCCAACACCAACCCAGAGGCCTTGAGTGTTCTGCCATCAGGGAGCCAGCCAAGAACACCCCACCCCAAGTTGCAAGGGGTTATTGATGTCATGGTTTCATTCAGGGGGGGAGAAATACCCCCAAATCACCCCATTGTTCAGCCCTTTTGCTATCAGGTTTAGCTCACAATTAAAAAAAATAAAAAAGTATTAAAAGTCTGTATTAAAACATACTTTTGTATAAAATCAAAGCCTATGTAAGGCAATAGCTCTTGATTTCTCCTGTTTTTTCTTCCATGAAACTATTGCTTATATATTAATTTTGCTTTGCAGGTACTCATGTGATAGGAGAAACAACAGCACTTCCTTCTGTGGTTTCTATCTCGGAATCCATCACAGAAATTACAGCCAATAGTTTTGTGGTTTCCTGGGTTTCTGCTTCAGACACTGTCTCAGGATTCCGCGTGGAATATGAACTGAGTGAAGATGGGGATGAGCCCAAGTACTTGGGTAAGATTGGATGAGCATCAGTCGCAGATGACATAAATAGGGTTAATTTCATTTCAGCCTATAAAGCTTATCTAGTATGGTTATCCTCATAGCCATGTCTACTCAAAAGTAAGTCGCTTTGAATTCCCAGCTATGTTAAGGATTGCTGCCTAACTTTTGTTCTGCTATTGAAAATATAAGTCTCATAATTATAGATATATGAATTATTTAGAATTTTCTGAAACTGTATGGAGGCTTCATTCAGGCAGATCATACCTCTTAATTTCTTGCCAAGTGAGTTTCACTTCAGTTTTCTGGAGTTTTCAGAAGTGCCCAGTGCAGTCCAATCTGATACATGTTTTCTTCAAAAGAATTCCTGCTGAATTCACTGGGGTTTACACCAAAGCATGGCATTGTAGCACTAGAATCCTGGTTGTTTGTTTGTTTGTTTGTTTGTACATAACAAACATTCCCTGTTTTTCATTTGTTCTTTTTAAAGAGCTTCCAAGCACAGTCAATTCAGTTAGTATCTCCGACTTACTTCCGGGTCGCAATTACATCGTCAAGGTCTATGAGGTCTCAGAAGAGGGAGAGCACGATTTAATTCTGTCCACCACACAGACAACGGGTATGTTGCCAATATTTGGCAAGGAAAGACACCAGGCCACCATGTTTTCCCTTTGAAGCTGGTCGCTTCCTTTTTGTGCCATTAGACTTTCATATTTCTCTCTCTCCTTAAACAGCACCTGATGCTCCTCCTGAGCACCATGTAGAAAAGGTGGATGACACTTCAATAGTCGTGAGCTGGAACAGACCAGAAGCTCCAATCACAGGTCTGACTCATTTACTTGTCTTGGTTTTTAAATTTTGGTGCATTTTGTTTTTCTTCAGTTGTAAGAGAGGCAAACGCATGGCAATGTAGCCGAGGACTAAACTCTTTATACACCAAAAAGTACCGTATTTTTTGCATCATAACACTCACTTTTTTCCTCCTAGAAAGTAAGGGGAAATGTCTGTGCGTGTTATGGAGCGAATGCCTACGGGTGGCGGGGGGGGGATCTGCTGCAGTCGTGAGCAGAGGATCCATGGTTCCCCTTCCTTCCCTCCTCTGTGGCTCGCTTTGAAACAGCAAAGCAGGAGAAGAGCCGCTGAGTGGGGAGCAGAGAGGGACAGAGAGCCTGCTTGCTTTAAAGGAGCAAAGCAGGAGAGGAGAGGAGCCGCTTACACGAGAGTAAGCGGCTCCTTTCCGGTTGGCTCCTTTAAAGCAACCATGCTCTCTGTCCCTCTCTCCTCCCCACTTAGCTCGCTAAATAGCAGCAAAGTTTTTCAGCTCGCTAAGCCAGGGAGGTGGGAGAGAAGCAGAGCCTGCTTGCTTCAAAGGAGCAAAGCAGGAGAGGAAAGGAGCCTTCTCCTCTTATACCCCTCTTCTGCATTATTAGCAGCATCCTTCTCCACCCACCCCACGCGTGTTCCTTCTCCCCTTAAATCCCTTGCCTGCATTATTAGCAGCATCCTTTTTTTGCACTGGGCTACCCCAAACTCACCGTCAGATCACATGTCTGTGGCCGCAGCATGAACCACAAAAATCATACATCCACTGTTTCGTTTAGATTTTTTTTCTTGTTTTCCTCCTCTAAAAACTATGTGCGTGTTATGGTCAGGTGCGTGTTATAGAGCGAAAAATACGGTATATATTTCAGGCATGCAGGAGGTGACTATCAATCCTGCTGCCTGTCTAATAAAAACAGAGGGCTCTGAAGTATTGTGATTCATAATGTTATAGTCCTCCTAAATTTTTATTTATGCAGGCTCACTAGCCCTCAGTTTCTGAAATGTGCAGGATCAAATAAAGGCTTGATTAATAACGGTGGCTAATTCAACATAGGGATGAGCAGATGTCTCCCATTAGGTTTTCTTTCTGTGCCATGGGCTAACCTTGCATTTCTGGCTACCTTAGGGTACCGAATTGTCTATACTCCATCTGTGGAAGGCAGCAGTACAGAACTCAACCTGCCAGAGTCTGCTACCTCGGTGACGCTCAGTGACTTGATGCCTGGTGTTCAATACAATATTAGCATCTATGCTGTGGAAGAGAATCAGGAGAGCTCTCCTATTTTCATTCAGAAGACGACCACAGGAGCACCACAGGAAGGTAGTGCCTACTATATTTCCACTGCTCTTCCCTATGTCCCTCCAAAGCTATACCACCCTCCAAATGTGAAAGAGAAACTGGACTTCCTGGATTCATCCAACTCCACCAGAAGCTGATTGGTTTTCTTGAGTGACACAATGGGA
Source organism: Podarcis liolepis (assembly GCF_965112155.1). Classification (NCBI taxonomy): domain Eukaryota; kingdom Metazoa; phylum Chordata; class Lepidosauria; order Squamata; family Lacertidae; genus Podarcis; species Podarcis liolepis. Next base: position 136,241,263 of record NC_139554.1, read on the forward strand.
AGGACTTTTGAGGGACATTGGAAAAGACTTTTGAGGGACATTGGAAAAGGGAACATCAATTCCTCTGTGATATGGTAGTGGGATGTAATGGGCATTCTTTTTACTTAGTTTTGGTTGCATTTAAACCATTCCCACCTGGCAGCTACTTTCAAAATGTGGCAGCATGAAAAGGGCAGTTGTAATATGGGGTCCAGGTTAGGGCCCCCCCCGTCATTGCGGTCACTTTGCAGTTCAGTAAGGGGTGTGCTTTGTGCATCTTTCTGGCTAGGTGTGATTCCTTCACCCAAGGATTTGCAGTTTGTGGAAGTCACAGATGTCAAAGTCACCATCATGTGGACCCCCCCTGAAAGTGCTGTGACCGGCTATCGCGTAGAAGTGATCCCAGTTAACCGCCCTGGTGAACATGGTCAGAGGCTGCCTGTTACTAGGTATTCATTTGCTGAGGTCACAGAGCTTCTGCCTGGAACAACCTATGTTTTCAAGGTCTATGCCCTCGGGCAAGGCACAGAAAGTGAGCCACTGACGGGAGAACAAACAACCAGTAAGTAAATTTTCTTTAACTATGTTTATATATTTGTTCCAACCTCATCCTGCCAGAAAACTCAATATTTCACAAATATTTATTTACAATTAGAAATGTGGACGTTAGTGGCCAGGATAGTTCAGCAAGAGAATTTCTTTATCAAAAGCTGCTTTTCTGGTTCAGGAGTTCCTTCCAACTGAACTTCAAACTTCCTTTTTTTGAGACCATGAGTTGGTGGTGGAGACTGTTGAATTAAATATTGTGCACATAACATAGGCACTCACGCATAACCTTCAGTGAAGGATTCTTGGTCACAGCCACTGTCTTTGTAAAACTCAAAACACGTCTTAATGCAGAATGTCCACATGATCTTGTCAGGGTAAAGCAAAATAGCAATCTACTGTGCTGTCATTGTGATACAGTTTTAAAATTGTGTATTTTGAGGGCAGTGATGGACCAGATCCCAAATGTAGTAGTGCTGAGTACAGCTATTCTTAATAGGCAAGAGCTGGTAACAGGTGTTTGCAACTGTGCTTTCCATTCATTATGATCATGACCAGAATTGCTTCATCTAAACCACATTTTGAAAAACATTCACATAAATCCTGTGCTATAATTGAAATATATGGGAAAAGAGAACAGACATGATTTCCAATGAATAACCCCCCCCCCCAGTCCTTCAAGATAACTAGTCCTTCAGACCAATTGAATACTTGCTTATGAAATCTATGGATCTTTCCTTTTCATCTGTACAACAAATATATATAATCATAATTTATTTTAAAAGTTTTGGAAACATACAAGTATTGCCTCTTTGCTATGCAATGAAGGGATAGAACTGTAGATTTTGTGATCATGGTTAATTGCTGTAACTAAAGACGTTCTGCATATGGGGAACAGTACAATAGTTGGCACAGTATGTGTTTATGTAAGAAACAAACCCAAGGAAGGAAGATTAGGTACCTGCGCCCCTTTAAAATACCTCTAAACATCCAGGTGCCAACTTGGATAAGAGCCCAGATTCCAGTGGTTCATAAGAAGAGATTGCTGGATCAGGCCAATGGCATCCAGTTCTTACAGAGGCCAACCAGATGCCTATGGGAAAGCAGGGAGCAGGATTGGAGCAGGAGAGCACCATCCCATCCAGTGGTCCTCAGCAACTGGTATTCTAAAGCATTACTGCTGCCAGCGTGGCTAGCAGTCCTCAAGAGCCCCACCCACCATGAATTTGTCTAATCCTCTTTTAAAGCCACCTAGATTGGTGGCCATCCCTGCCTCCTCTGGGAGCAGGTTCCACCGTGTGAAGAAGTACTTTCTTTTATCTGTTCTGATCTTAACTTTTGGCATAAGATGTGAGGTTGCTGTTATGAAATAAATACTGACTAGTGGTAGCAGTAGCAACTGTGGTGTGAAGCCCTGCTCTATATGTTTAGGCAGGGAGGAGGGAAGAACAATGGCTTCCTAAGAAGATGTAAAATGATTGTTTGGCTTTCTCTTCTAGGACTGGATGGCCCAACTAACCTGCGTTTTGTCAATGAGACGGACTCTACTGTGCTGGTGACCTGGAGGCCCCCTCGTAGCCGCATTGCAGGATACCGGCTTACTGTGAGCCTCACAACAGGAGGGCAACCCAAAGAGTTCACCGTGGGGCCCTCAGTCACCAGATACCAGCTGAGGAACCTGCAGCCTGCCTCTGAGTACACTGTGTCCCTAGTGGCTATCAAAGGAGACCAGCAAAGCAACCCGGAAACAGGAATCTTCACAACTTGTAAGCAAGAAGCAGCTTTGGATATTGTTTCAGTTATCCTGATATTTCCCAGGCTTATGATGAGGTTGTGTCTAAAAAAAAAAGAAAGAAAAATTTATTAGTATAGAGGTTACACGTAGTAAGGTTTGTAGTTGTGTGTGCTGAGATACCTGCTGTCATCAGTGGAGTATAATAATAATAATAAATCTGCCAGATCCTCCCTGTGCCCTAATACTACCAGATCACCTTCCATTAGCATTGGAAATTGCCTCCCATTTTTTACTCCTTTACTCCAGTCTTCCATTGGAACCTCCTTAAGAACAGTAGCTAAGGTGGCCAGTACAAAAGGCAAAGGAGTAGGTCAGGGTCCCGTTTGTTCCTTGGTATTTTGAGCATAGCTTCTGCCTAACACGTTTTGGGGATTACTTACCTGTTAGTTGAAGAGAGAGTTCTAAGCTTTGGTTTCATATCATAGCCTGTAGTAATCTGATGACCACAGCTCAGCAAGATCAACCTTGCTGGATACATATTGCCACCTTGTGTGATGAAATGCAGATTTCTACCACAAGATCCAAAAGCCATCTTGAAGTGCAAGAATCATTATGTGAATTGCCTGACTCTACTGTGATAGACAGAATTAATGGTTGGATGGCCATCTGTCATGGATGCTTTAGCTGAGATTGCAGGGAGTTTGACTAGATGAGCCTTGGGGTCCATTCCAGTGCTACAGTTCTAGGATTCCTGCTGTATTTCTTCAAGGGAAATTGTGCCTCACTGAAAATGCCAATCAGAACCGCTTGTGATCCAGCAATATGATTGCAGATTGCAGATTGGCCATGCAACAGCCTTCCTGGCATTGCAAAAACAAAGCATGGGTATAGGTTTCTCCAGCAGCGGCTAGTGTGGTGGGTCAGAGTAGCACACCCAACGCAGGCAGCTTACCTTATGAGGCTGGGGCAGGATAGTGGCAAGGTCAGGGTGGCGGTGATGCACTGTTGGAACCAACTTGCATGCCACAAGTTATGTTGACCTGAGTAGACTCTGCTGGTCACCTGTAGGTGATGTCTCTGCAATTTGTTTTGAGATGAGACTAAAGCTGCAGACTGATGCCAAAGCTGAGTTGATCAATGACATAGTACATGTACAAAAGAGCCATATTTGGTTCAGACTTTTAGAATATTTGGTTTAGAAACTTCCTGATCTTAAAACTGCTGCCTTGGTTTTTTATTAGCTGTCCACTGGCTTGTATCTGTTCCAAGTTAAATGTGCCTCATAACCAGGATCTAAGTTACATACTTATTAATACTCTAATATTGCTTCCAGCCCCCCCCCCAGTAGAGTCATTCTGGTCTAGCACTGCTGGAAGTGATAGCAGGCTGTGACTCAGATGTGGTGTGAAGCTTTCACCAGAAGGAACCAGCGACAGATTTTAGAAGTTGTCACCCTGTCATCTGTGTGGGAGGGATGGGCACACTTGGTATATAGGTGTCCTTTTAATATAGCTTTTGATTCCTGGGCAGCTGGCTACATTTTTATACTAGCTCATCTGGCTCACCAGACCTAACTTTGGAGCCACATCCTAAGTCTATTTAATTAAGTGCATTTGGGTGTATACTTAAAGTTGCTACTACACAACAGCCAGTGTGTCTTGCAGACATTCCTTCAGAGGCAGTTAATTAGGGATTTTTATCCCAAATTGGCAACATTTTACTTGTTTACAGAGGAAGGGAACCCGTTGTTTTGGTAGCCATGCGGTGTTGCTTTCTCTGCTGGGTAGTACTTTGAACTCACTTTGAAGCTGATGTAAATAATGAGATCCCTCTACTTTGCAAACTAGAAGTAATGCACAGTGCGCAGGCCTTATGCCGGCTGCTTCCAGCTTTGCACCCAGGAGCTGGTTCGGGGTTCATATGCATTCATACACGTAAACGTGTTTTGTTGGAATGAGCCATCTCCTTTGGTTAGCCCATGACCCTGAGGACCAGGGGGCAGGAAGAAGAGTAGCTTGGTTACTATGGCAATGACTAAATCTGCTTTGGCAGGCAAGAGTTGGAATGAAATGCAAACTCTTTATCCTGGTACTAAAGAGTTGAGCCTGGCCTACTGAGCGCTGGGTGGGCTCAGCTTCTGGGATGGCTGCCTCCCTGGGCTGTCACAAGAACTCTCCTCCTCATGGGAAAGAAAGGAGGTGGTGGCAGGCATGCTAATAATGGTTGCAAAACAAAGTGGGGATAGGAAGGCCAAGGAGGAGGAATCGCAGGACTTCTGGAGAAGCCTGCTAAAGAGCTTGTGCTGCTATCAGGACGGGAAGACTTTGGGGGTAGAAGTCCTGGGCCCCCATTCAGCAAAATGAGGACAACTCTCAAACATAGCAGACCTGGCTTCTCACATTTTGTACACATTCCCACCACCACCACCAGACCATCAAACCCAGAGTCTCAAATTACTTGACTGCACCATGAACCTGTGGAAGAGCTGAGAGAATGCTAAACCCTCTTTCCTTCTCATGGAGAGATAACTGCTGGGGGCATGGAATATGCTCCTATGCCTCTCTGGTTACCCACATAGTATGCTTAAAGACCATCTTTGTAGGAATTTGGGTTCCAGCTCACAGGACAGAGTTTGTAGACTACTCTTTATAACAGGACTAATTTCCTGGTGAGAATGCCCACCTCCCGCTGCAAACTTTGGGACTGCCTCTGAAGACTCCAGTTGGTGCAGAATTCAGTGGCCTGGTTGCTAACCGGGCAGGACGGTTCAAGCATATACAGTGGTACCTCGGGTTAAGAACTTAATTTGTTCCAGAGGTCCGTTCTTAACCTGAAACTGTTCTTAACGTGAGGTACCACTTTAGCCAATGGGGCCTCCCGTTGCTGGCGCGCGATTTCTGTTCTCATCCTGAGGTAAAGTTCTTAACCCAAGGTACTATTTCTGGGTTAGCAGAGTCTGTAACCTGAAGCACCTGTAACCTGAAGTGTCTGCAATCCGAGGTACCACTGTAACTCCAATCCTGGCCCGACTACACTGGCTGCCAATCAGTGTCAGAGCCCAACGCAAAGTGCTGGTTTTTGACCTATAAAGCTTTAAACAGCTCAGGACCACAATAGTCCAAGGACCGCCTCTCCCCGTAGGAACCAGCTCTGACCTTGTGCTCAGATTCTCAGGCCCTCCTTTTCTGGGGTGGGGTGTCCTTCCCAGGGAGGGTCACCTGGCTCCAGCATTATATCTCTTGAGGCACCAGCCAAAACCTTTCCTCTATAACCAGGGCTTTGGCCTTTAATTATCTGCAGCTTTTTAGGGTGTGATGCTTTTAATGTATTTCTCTTTCTTTTTGGTTTTAATGTACAGTATCTATGCGGGGTTTGACTAGTTGCTTGGTTGTAAGTCACTTTTGGGTTGCCCTGGGCAAGATAAGCGACTGACAAATTAAATAAATAAACTAGTCCAAGGAAATTCCATACTACAAATAAAAATATTACAGCAACAGATGTTGTATGTGACACTCTTACAATAAGAGGCAAAATATAAAATACAGTTCATGGCAAGCTGGCATCTCTAAGTGTCGTGATATTGTTTAAATGGGAGCTCTTTTTGTGATTTCATCTTACAGTACAGCCCTCAGGCTCTGTTCCTCACTATACCACTGAAGTGACAGAAACATCTATTGTTATTACCTGGACACCAGCTCCAAGAATTGGTTTTAAGGTAAGAAAACAGCCGCAAATTCCCACCCTACCAGTACTTCAGGTATCACTTAAACAAACATGAAAACCAATCTACCTCAGCAGGGGGAGAGACCCCTGGTTCAAAAGGGCTCATGGCTATTTGACAACTTGTAGTAGCAATTGATACACTGGCTGAACGTCATTTGTTTTAAGCCTGATGTACCAGATTAGAAGTTAAAGGAGGTGGCATTCATTCAAAGGTTCCTGGAGCAGCTACAAACATTTGTTTATAACTTATAAAATCCACAGTTAAAAGTGGTTTGAATGTAATCTCCTAAGCAGCTAACAAAGAAGCAAAAATTAACAAGAAATCACACACACACACACACACACACACACACACACACAGAGCATCCTGATGAAATGAAGTTGTGAAAATGTTGTTCAGGAAAATATGTTATCCTGCTAATGTGGCCTTGGTGCAAAAAGGGAACCTTGCTCCAGCGTGCGTAAGATTTCGTGTTTGTTGTTAATCATTCTTAGTTCTAGTAGTTCTTGTGCCAAAAAAAAAAAAAAAAAAAGTCCAGGCTGTGTTTCAAGAAAACTCTTAGTTCTGAGCCCAGAATGAACAATTCTACAGCGCATACAATTGCTTAATAGAAATAATTAAACACTTCCAAACTTGGTATTTCATTTGGTTGCAGATAGAGTTGTTGTGGGGTTTTTTGATAGAGTGGTTAAGAAGCCAAGGGAGAAGGGGCAGCAGAGGCAAGATGCTAGGAATGGAAAGTCAGCAGAGAAACCAGAAGCTGTTAGAGCCACAGAACTCTTTCCCTTTTCCTCCCTGCTTTAGTCTCTGCTCTCTAAAATACTGAGGACTAGATATCTACTTTTCCGAAATGAAATCCTGAAGTTCTCAGAAAGCTCGGGTTCCACCATGCATATATCTTTGCAGAATTCAACTGCTAATAGTTTTGATCATCCACATTAAGCTATACTGGTGTTCTTCACAGGAGTACATACTACAGCAGCCATTGTTAGCTGTGAATAATTCTTCATTCTTTTCCTACTGCAGTTGGGTGTGCGACCAAGCCAAGGTGGAGAAGCTCCAAGGGAGGTCATCTCTGAGTCTGGGAGCATTGTCATCTCGGGTCTGACTCCTGGGGTGCATTACGACTACACCATCACAGTACTCATGGACGGTCAAGAGAGGATCACACCCATCACCAAGACAATAGTTACACGTATGACATATTTTAACTATCCCATAATGAACACTGCTTTCTTGGGCCAAAGATCCCAAAGCCTTTATCCCCCACAGAAGTCTGTGGAATTATTTTGGAGTGGTTTCTTTGTAAAATAAATCGGGCAGATTTGAGCCAGTATATGTGGAAGAGGGGGTAGCACAGGTGTATTCCTACCACAGACAAGACTTGTTTCCTGCTAACCTGGGCCTGGTACATCCTGACACCTCCAGCAGACCAGCCCATCAGGATCAGACTGCCATGAGGTGCTGCTGGGTTGGAGAGCAGGGCAGTCCATGACCCAGAGAAAACAGTGTAAGTTGGAAGAATAGCTCTTGGAAGAACCTCTTGATGTTCAGGTTTTATATTTCCAGGTGGCTTTGGTGGTGCAAAATGCCTTCCATCAGCTTCAGCTGCTGGCCCCACCACCCCTACCCTATATGGACAGGGATATATTTGTGTTGTCTCTGCTCTGGTAACCTCTAGGTTAGATTACTGTAATGGGGCTGCCTTTGAAGATGTTTCAGAAACTGCAAATGTTGGAGAATTCTGCAACCAGGTTGCTCATGATGGTCTGAGCACATAACATCAATCCTGGCCTGTGTGCAGTGGCTGCCAGAAGATTTCCTGGCCCAATTCAAAATGCTGGTTTTTACCTTTAAAGCCATATGCAGTTTAGGCCCCCAATGCTTCAAGGACTGTCTCTCCCCACATAATCTAATCTGCGCCCTGCATTGCAAGGGAAGTGCAGAGGGGGGCAGCGTGAGAATAGGCTTTCTCTGTGGTGGCCCCTTGTTTATGAAATGATCTTCCCAGGGAAGATCTCTTTTTAGGCGCCGGGCAAAAACATTCTTGTTTATCCATACCTTTGGATCTTAACTTTCTGCTTCTCTTTTAGTGGGGTGGGGTGGCGTTTGAGTCTATTCTATTTATACATGTTATATGTATGTAGTTTGGGCTGTTTAATCATTGTTTTTAATGTTTTTTGTAAGTCACGTTGAGTTTCCTTTTTGAAAAAAGCAACTAATACTGAAAACTCTTTCTGTTGCCTATCTAGTGAAATCTTAAAACAATGATTTTACTACTTCTAGCTCTGTCACCACCAACCAACTTGGAACTTGATTCCAACCCCAAAACTGGAATCCTCACTGTCTCGTGGGAAAGAAGCACATCTCCAGGTATTTATATTGTGCATGGCTAGGAACTGCCCTTTTGACTGAAGATCCTCAGCAATCCTGCTCATTTACTTGCTTGGTTTATACCAAGCTGAGCTGTCATTTGGGGCATTGTTAACCAGATACTGGATACATCTGTCATTGTGCCATTTCTAGTACAGAGGGGAAAGGAGGGCATTTTGAAAAAGAATAGCACCACTGAAATCTGCCCACTAAGAAAACAAGGAGGGTAAGAATATGCTAACTCTTCTACAATGTATTGCATTTCTTTGTGAATGCCCCCCTCAAAGCTATCAAACACCTTTAAAAGGTTGTCTTTCACAAGATTTGTGTTAAAAATAATGTCTTTAGCAGAAAAATAGAAAATTAACATTGAAACACACCATAGAGCTGTGCCTCAGTATGTTCATGAAGACCGCTGTGCACATCTCATTGGATTATATTGAAAGTATATATTCCTGCAATTTCTATAAGTCTATAACAAATGGAAACATCAGAATGCTTCATACTTGCCCCACATTCTGTGAAAACAATTATGTGTCACAGGCAATTGGAGGGGACCTTCTTGCTGGCTGTCAGATTTCCAGATTTTAAGACCATTTAACATCTTTAAATAGCTGCGCTCCTGTCTAGTTTTAAGGAAGTACAGTATAAGTGCCAACTAAGCCCTTTACTTCTGTGCTTTAGATGTAACTGGATACAGAATTACTACTGTCCCTACAAATGGACAGCAAGGTTTCACTCTGGAGGAAGAAGTTGATGCTGAACAGACATCCTGCATCTTTGAAAATCTGAGTCCCGGAGTGGAATACAATGTCAGTGTTTACACAGTCAAGGATGACCAGGAGAGCTCACCCATCTTTGAAACCATCACACAAGGTAAAATCTAAAAACCGAGCAGCAGATTTGACAAATTTCACAGGGAGCCGTCCTATAAATTTCTGTACTTATGAAAGCCGTACCTGAACATCTTTCGGTGAAGATTTTTCATTGGTTGTGTGTATGTTTATTCATAAATAAATCCCGTTCATTTCATTGCGATTTACTTCTAATTAGGATCACAGCCCTGGACACCAAGACAAACATATTTGCTCATTCCATATGGTTTTTATACTATTGTCTTACTTTGCATAGGTATACAACAGTGGTGAGCAGACTGGCCTTGGATTCGCTGCCTCTGACTCAGGGGAAATGGATCACTAAACATTTTGGTTTTATTCATATGTTACATTTTGTGTGGGTTTCCATGTTGCTGTATCAAATCTAGACAAACCAGATCAAGTACCAGTTAATAATGGTCAGAGGTGTGAATAATATTTTAGAAAATAAGGTTCTTATTTGTTCAGGTGACATTGCCCATTGAAAATCAACAGTGCTTGAGGTTTACAAAGATTCTGGTGGAGGACCAATGTTCTCTGCTGCTGGATAAGCTCACTCAAGAGTCAAGAGTACCGTCTCTGTATTGAGCTGTTGCCATGCTGATCCCAGATATCATGAAATACAAAATGAGCAAGTTGATCCAGTTGATCCCTAGTAAAATATTAAGCCTTCATCTGTGTTTACTCAGATGTTAGCCCTACTTTATTAACAGTGAGACTTGCTCACAGGTAAATGTGCATATGATTGCAGCTATAGACCAAGAAAAAGTATCTCTTTGCTCTTTATTTGTGCTCAGAAGTATGTGTTATGACTGAAAATGTACACCCTGCCCTTCTTCTGTTGTAGAAGATGATGGTCTGGGATGTCTCAGTCTAGCCTTATGTTTGTAGTGCTGTAAAACCCCAAACCTGTCATTATGGGATTTTGCCTTATCCCCACCCCCCACCCCAATGGCTCCCAGCTCCTGTGTTTCACAGATGCTTGCCATTAACACTGCTTGGCATTTCTGTGCTCTTGTTGAGTCTCTCTTTGCTCCTATGGGCAACTAACACCCTGGTTTGAGTTAATTCAGCAATCAGGTCCTTAACCCAATGCCACTTTCTAACACAAAGAAGCACTGGGGGAAAACTTTTTGTATGTCTTTAGTGCTTTCTTTACAGGTGATATGGTAAGCATATCCCACAAAGATAAGTGGTTATTTGGTAGAAAATTGATACTTTCTTTTTCAGTTCTGCTCAGTGGTTTTCCATAACAGAATGGAAAAAGGTTCTGCAATTATTAAACCAATGTTTTGCACCAGATGTAGACCACCTTTGAAAGATTCCTTATCAATTTAAGAATTGTATACTCCTCCCACCAAAGAAAACTAAAACACACATTTGCCCTGAAACAGGCTGTGTCCCTTTCAACATCCTTCCCATCCCTCTATAGTATAGTAGCACATAACATATTTTACGTAAGCGCCTCAAAACTGCTTACATTCAAACACAAAGTGAGGTAGGATTATGTTTCAAGGCTATGATCTTTCTAAAAGTTTGCACTCAGAAAAGAATGGCTTTGTTAGATACTGAAGTTGATAGGAGTGAACGTCTGTAGTGCAGGTCAAAAAAGCAGACATGAAAGAAGCAATATTAGTCCCCTTAGCTGCTCTTTTTTTAAAGTGCCTTCTCGGTTGTGTACTGGTTGGCAACTTCCCCCACCCATAAGTCTACAGCCTTCTGGTCTGTGACATGACACATAGAAACTGTTTCCTCCCCACTTTATCCTAATTGAAAGTAGAATATTTAACCAAGGCAATTGCTTTCGAGTAATACTGCATCTGGCAAAACAATTTGAACCTGATTATCTGTGTGGAACATGTATAACCCAGGCAAGCTGTCGTTAACCACTAATGATTTGTACAAGGAAAACTTGGTACGGGCAAGCATATGTGTTAGTTGGAGAAGCAAACTTTTAAGACTGTGGGGCTCAATCATTAGTTGATAGGGTCTCATACATTCCTGCCAATTTGATTCCCCCCACCCCCCAGAGATGGGCTCCTTTGTTGTTTTACATATACTGGAGCAGGTGCCATTTTGCTCCATCCTGAAAACATATTTGCTGGCAGAGTGTTTCATGAGAATCGGCTGCAAATCCTGCAGAACATCTCTAATGACATTCAGAAGAGATGTTTTGCAGGTATTGTAAGAGGGTATAGCTATCTAACCCATTGCTGTATGTTGTAAATGGTGGACTTGCTTTTCATAGGGAAATATCGCATATCACCACAATTACTTCGCTAGTTCTTCACTTTTAATTCACTGCTGAATTCACTGATGATCACTGCTTTTTCTCTCTCTTCCTTCCTGTTGTATTTTGCCTCCGTTTGTCTTTGGCTCCCTGTTTTGCTCTGTAACACAATAGAGGTGCCCCACCTCACTGACTTAAGCTTTGTCGACGTAACTGATACAAGCATCGGCCTGAGGTGGACCCCACTAAATGCCTCCACCATTATTGGCTACCGCATCACAGTAGCTGCAGCAGGAGAAAGTGTCCCCATTTCTGAAGATTTTGTGGACTCTTCAGAGGGACACTATACGGTCACAGGCTTGGAGCCGGGCATTGATTATGAGATCAGCGTAATCACACTCATTAATGGCGGAGAGAGTGCCCCTGCTACGCTGACTCAGCAAACTGGTGATTGTTGAAGACCTCCTGTGTTGAGAGGGCTGTTTCATGCTGTCACTAGCTGCTTGGACGACTGCTTTTCTCAGTGGAGAAATGGGCCTCTTGCTTTGTTTAGGGAGAGGTGGCCAGGGGACATTTTTGGAAGTTCAATGGGAACAGATATACAGCATTATACACATAATTTCCGTTTAGTATTTCCACCAATTTGAGGTTGAATCTTGCATCTAAATAACAGGTTGAAGCATCGTGCCAAATTCTCAGGGGATGATAATTTATTTGGCTTTTGCAATTTTATCTCCTAATGTTTTTGTGGCTAGAAAACATTTCTCTTTAACATTTCTTCTCACAGCTTTATTATCATTTCACAGTGCATATCTGAGCTGGGCTTGAACCCACGTCTCAGAAGTTTCAGAACCTATGTGACGTATCCACATTGCCTTTCCTAGCCACAATGGAGATAAATGAAATAATCCAAATCCAAAAGCAATATCTTGGAGTCCATTGTCCTAATCCTCAGTTAGTGGCCCAAGTGTTCAAGTGATTTCCCCAAAATGGTCTGGGGAAGAAGGCATCCTCCAATCACGCTAGTGACAGGCATGGCAGTCTTTGAAACCTCTGTAGTGCATGTACAGAAAATGACCTGGGAGTTTGTTTTGCATGGAAAGACTAGTATGTTCACCTTAGCTGGGTAAGGCTTTATAACCTTTTCCTATGTAAGTAGTTGTGGAGTCCTAGAGACTTCACAGCTATTGTTCATCCTCCCCTCTGTATGCATGTTAGTGTTATGGAAGTGGTGCCTTTTCCCGTCTCTGAGCTGCTGTGGAGCACATTGGGCCTCTCTGATTTGAGATGGACTGCAAGATCCATAGGCAAAAGACAACAATACGGGAACTCACTGCTTGTCTTTTTTCTTTTTTAAAAAAGTAGTATTATGGAATACATTTGGAATCCATAACGGTTTTGCTGAGAGGCTAAAGGTGCTTTACATCAGCTTTAACTGTGTGATGAAAGACTGAAAGATTACTGCAGCTTACTTTCATGGAATGAAACATAGTTTAGTAGTACATTTGCATGGGTTTGATTTTGTAATGGATTCCTCCCCCCCCTTTTTTTTTTGCATGGGATTGTTTGTATATTTTTGAAACACTATTGAATCGAATTCCGGTGCTTCTAAAATTACTGAAAATATTGTCCTTTTACCTCAGCTGTCCCTCCTCCCACTGATCTGCGTTTTACCAATGTGGGCCATGACACTATAAGAGTAACTTGGACTCCACCAACATCCATTGAACTGACCAACTTCCTCGTTCGTTTCTCACCTGTGAAGAAAGAGGAGGATGTTGCAGAGCTGTCTATCTCACCATCTGACAATGCAGTGGTTTTAACAAGTAAGAGACTGCTTCATTGATACCTTTTATCCAGTCATCAAACTGATGTGATTTGATATTGGAATTGGTAGACTTTGGGGGAGATGGTTGGCTAGACGTCTACTTTAGACTCTAGCTGTCACTCTTTATATGCATTTTCTATGGCTATTTTTCATTTGTTTTCCCCTCAGTTCACCAAATCTCATTTTGATGGCCTCTATTTCATTTTTCTCTTTGTAGTTACTACTTTAAACTCTGTGCAAAAAGTCTTATGAGGAAATCATGTACTGGAAGAAACATGTTGCATTAAATTATAAATACACAGTCGGGTAGCCCTGAAAAATTATGTTTCTGTTTGTTTGGAATTTATCCATCCCACAATAGAATATGACCTCTGTCCCCAGTCCTGGTAGGCCAACAGTACATGACACATCTGACCCAGCCTAAACTCTCTGAGATGCTCTTAGGTTAAACGTTTTCTGCTGGCAGTGTTTCTCATCTCTCCCAGAGAGTGAAAATGAATGTCAGAATTAAAGAGTTGCTGCCATTTGTACTTTAGTTCTTATGTGCATTTTTGACAAGTACACAATTTGACAAGGCCTTGGTAGAAAAAATTAAAGAGTTTTGTTGATGGAGGTAGATATGGAAACAGTACAAGCTTCAGAGCAGTAAAGAATATGGAAATTCTACCTGGAAATGCTTTGTGAATAAATGACAATAGGCAAAACTGTCAGAGAGTGAGAAACTTGTTTTGTAGGCTGGAAAGGTCCATTGGGTCGGGGGGAACCAGCAATTTTTTCAGCAGATAATGCTGCAGGCTCAGGTAATGTAACATTTAGAACTTTGCTAAACAACATAGCTGGAAATGACCATTTTTGTTTAGCAAAGGAGCTCTGCTGGGTAAAAAGCTGAGATTTGCAATTGTTTCTAGAGAAATTTAAATATCCTAAATCGTGGCTGTTTTAACTCTTCAGATCTTCTCCCTGGCACTGTGTATTTGATCAGGGTTTACAGCGTATATGAACAACGTGAGAGTAAACCTCTGAGCGGAGAGCAGAAAACAGGTCTGTAGAATGACAAATATTGAAAATGTCTTCACTTTCTTTCTACTAGTTTTATTTCAAATGAGATTTGTGTGGTAGCAATTTATTAAGATTGTTCTGCTATTTCAGTTGTTCAAAAATATTAAGGATTTTGAAAATTTTTGTGTAGATTTTGCTTTACAAATTGGTTTTAGCAAGCCCATTTTAGAAAGAACTATCATGCCATGATGGCTCTGTTGAAGTTGGTCCAATACAATTCCATAACTTCAGGACTCCACATTCATAGCCCCATCCACTGTTGTTATTCCTTCCCCTTTCAGTGGAGGAAGGGTTTGGTGTTTGAACAACCTATTATGGCCCACATCTTTAAGAGCTGTGGTTGATGGGACTTTGGTTTGTCTGAATGTTCCCCATCTATTTTAATATATATCCAATGTATATGCATGCTTTTTCTACAAAAAAACGACATTGACTTTACTGTTCAGCTGCTTTACATCTCCTTTATTTTCCTATGAAAATAGGCCTTGATTCCCCAACTGGGCTTGATTTCTCAGAAATAACAGCCCATTCTTTCACCGTCCATTGGATTGCTCCTCGTGCCACCATCACTGGCTACAAAATACGCCATTCCCTTGAGCAAGGGGGAAGCAGACCCAAAGAAGTCCGCATTGCTCCATCTCGCAATTCCATCACACTCACTGACCTGGTTCCAGGGTCTGAGTATGTGGTGAGCATTTCTGCATTCAATGGCAAAGAGGAGAGCTTGCCTTTGATGGGACAGCAAAGTACAGGTAAGAAAATAAAATACAGCTTTTAAGTTCTTGAGACCAGGTCACGGAGTTAATTGGAATGGAACTTAGATATGGTCAATTCCTCTAACAGCTCAGGGGAAGAAATTGAGTCAAGAAATTTCACTACGGATTGCAAGTGAGGCATTGACCATATAACAGTAAGAACCTACAGGTTTACAGGATGGTTTTGATTGGCAGCTCAAGAGTTATAGAAATCATCCTCAGTTTTATTCTGCTTCTGCTACTCATGGAGTTGTGGAAGGGACTGCAGCCAACTGCTAGGAACCCAGTCAAGGCCTCTCTTCATCCTTTCTGAGATTTCCTCAGGCACATTGTCAACCCTATCAGTGTGGCCTCCAGAACTAGAAAGTTTTGGCAGGTGTTAAGAAAAGACTAGAAAACAGAACTAAACAATATGCAGCATATGTACACGATGCTGAAAGCAGCAGCTTCATGTCCCTTGCTCCTCCCAGTAACATGGAGGCAAAATAAGTGACATTGTATTGAGTTTCCCAATCCCTTCATGTGTAGGTAGGGACACACGCAGACAGTGATTTTTCAAGTTGCTGCATTTTTGAAAGAAAAAAAAAACAGCATTTCTGGAAAAAGTAGAAGAGAGTAAGCAGGACTTTGAGCAGAGCCAGCTCTACAATTGGCGCACTGAGGTGGCAGCCTCAGGCAGCAGAAACCTTCAAGGCGGCAGCCCCACCAGGGCCCCTCTGTCGCTGGTGCAGAAGCAGTGTCAGTATTGGCACCAATTTCAGATGGAATTGTGGGAGATCATGCGGAGCATGAAAAGATATCTTATGATTTTGCCGAGATCTTGCTTGAAATTGACGCCAATGCCGGGGTCACTTCTCTGCCAGCAGCAGAGGTGGCAGGGCAGGTGGAGAAGTGGTGGCCGCAGTGGCAGGGCATTTGCCTCAAGCGGTGAAACAGGACATGCCGCCCCCGACTTTCAGTGACTTTCAGTGTTTTATATTGTCTGCTTTGGGCCATAGGTTTTCAAAGTGCTGAATATCACAAGTCCAGTACTCAATTCCATGGATTCTTGGTACAATCACAGAATCAAAACCCAATTGAAGATTCAGATATGGGTTTAAATGGCAGCTTTCTAGTGGGCTTGCAGGGTGGTGCTTGGCTAGCTACTTTCCTTCAGAATTATTTCCGCTCCAATAAACGGCAAGTGCTAGTGATGCATCTCAGAGGGGGAATACAATGATGAAACATTGCCTGCCTTGGAACCAGTGCAGAATATACCGTATTTTTTGCACCGCAACACTCACTTTTTTCCTCCTAGAAAGTAAGGGGAAATGTCTGTGCGTGTTATGGAGGGAATGCCTACGGGTGGCATGCCTACGGATTTTCCTCCTCTAAAAACTACGTGCGTGTTATAGAGCGAAAAATACGGGTAGTTCTAAAATACTACCTTGTCTAGAAAGATGTCTCCAAAAGGAATCTAAAAGCTTTACTGGGCAGTTGCACTGTACAGTATGACATGTGAACTGAGAGGATGCGGAATATTCCTAATTTTCCCTTTCTTAAACCCCTCTGTCTAGTTTCTGATGTTCCAAGAGATCTGCACGTTACTCCCACTGGCCCCACCAGCCTGGTCATCACCTGGGAGGCTCCTGCCGTTACCGTCAGATACTACAGGATCACATATGGCGAAACAGGTCAGTGCTAGATGGTCCTAATACCTCGTCTTAGAAGTTAAAGCAAGACTCTGGAGGCAAGGTTTTAAGTGACTTAAAAACACTGCAACACTTTGAATGACTGCTGTGGCTCTGATAGATACTGGATAATTACAATTCAAATACAAGTTAGAAGGGAGGTAAAAGGCATCAGAGCGACTGGCGCAGCCCTGACAGCTGCATGTTCAAGGGAAAGGGGCTGATGCTTACACGGAGCGTCTTGTGGGTATCAAACCCCTTTCACACTAACGCTAAAAAGATGAATGTCAGTGGTGGGGGCTGTATATGTGTGGGAGGGGACATTTGTGTACCCCTTAATTTGAAAGTATTGAAAACTTAACATTTGAGAGGGCTTTTTCTGCACCTGTTGGTCTGTCATCATTATACACAATATTAATTGGTACTAAACACAACCTGAGACAGTTATCTTCATGGGTTTTCCAAAGGCAGTCCCACACCATGTGCCTTACAAGGATCTAATTTAGGCATCCTGGTGGCATTAATTGCCATGGGGGGGGGTTGTAATGCTACTTTCTATGTATTTTATACATGATTGTTTTATTACTTGTTAATTTTTCTGCACATTGCTTTGAACCCTTTTTGGGGATAAAGACCATTTGCAAATTTAGTTATTGAATTTGATCTGCATGTCACTCCCACTGGCCCCACCGGCTTGGTCATCACCTGGGACAGGAGTGCCAAACTGAATAAAATAATTGATCACTTGATGTGGTGCACACACACACCATTTGAATGGCAATGCCCATCAACTTCAGAGGGGCAGCCCCCTCAAATATTTTAGGGGGGCCCAAGACCCCTCGGCTCCTAGGTGTTGGCAGGATAGCTCATTTGGTGGAGCATGAGACTCTTGATCTCAGGGTGGTGGATTTGGGCAAAATAATCCTGAATTGCAGGGGCTTGGACTAGATGAACCTCGTGGTCCCTTCCAACCCCGCATTCCATGATTCTATGTACTACCACCACCGTCATTTTAACAACAGCTGTGAGCTTTTGACCATCTTGTGCTATTGCTCATAGGTGGCAGTGGGCCTGTTCAAGAGTTCACTGTACCTGGACATGTCTCCACTGCGACGATCCCCGGACTTAAGCCTGGAACAGACTATACCATCACTGTGTATGCAGTCACTGGACGTGGAGACAGTCCTGCCAGCAGCAAACCAGTCACTGTCGACTACAGAATAGGTAAGGCCAGGACAAATGGACATTTAAGAACTATTTATTCCATCTGCTCACTTCTTCTTCTTTTTTTTAAAGGGTGGGAGAACAAACCAAATTATTCACCCCAGTGGCTTAATTCAACAATTCTGTCCATCATGCAAAAAGACTTGTAACCCATTTAAAACACTTGCATCTTGCTTTTTGATGAGCTTGAGATTGCTGGCAAAAACTATGGCTTTGTTTTCTACAACTCCTTGATTTACATCAGGATGGTAACACAACAGTGCTTTCCATTTGTTTGAATCCAAATACGTTGCAAATGTGGCAGGCAGTAAATGTTGGCGTTCTTATTCATCTAGTTTAGCGCTCGTTTCCAACACTGGCCAGTCAAATGCATCTGGAAGACCAATCCCCAAAGGAGAAGGGCAACAGTGGCCCCTTGTCTGCTTCCACATGTGATATTTCACTATGTTGTGGTCATGTGGAGGCTCTATTCAATTATTGTAGAGCATGGGAGAGGGTAACATGGGATAGGTGAGGTTGAGTGGGTGGAGCCAAAGGAAAGCGCAGCACCAGTGATTTGGCAGAGGAGCAAAAATTTTGGTCGCTCATGGTGGCAATCCATGGTTTTAAGGATTATGCTTGATCCCAAAAGTGGCTAACACAGCCGTGGATTAAAGCAATATTATGCTCAACCATATATATTAATTTTGTTAATATGCATTTTTGAAAGATTTATACCCCACCTTCTCAAAAATGAAGTTCTCAGAAAAAGGACCCTTCTAAAAATATAACATAAGATAGCATAAAATGAAGTAAAGTGGAACAAATAAATCACATAAAATATTTAAAATTTAGCAGCTCCAGTATAAAATGACAAATTAAGCATCAGTGCAAAAGCTAAAATGATAAAGTAACAAATAAAGTCTCAGGAGCAATAGCTGTTGAATCATTCAGTTATAGGTTAAATAAAATCTTAGCCTGGTACCTAAAACTGAACAGGCCAAGCCTGAGGCAGGCTGCCCATGGAAAGAGTGTTCCAGAGTTGGGGTCCATAAGAGAGCTGTTTTGGGCGTAGCCACCCACCTCCCTTCTGATGGTGAAGATAAAGGCCTATAATGATTATCATAGTTGGCACACAGGTTCAAATTTGCCATAACATTTTTGTGTGTGAAGAAAACTCGGAGAAGGAGTAATGTATATATATTCCATTATTTAATTCCCCTTATCTGTTAAAATCCCAAGATCTAGCTTGCAGACTAAAATATTAACACTTTCAAATAGCACTTTCTGCTGGATTTCCCCCTTTCCCACTTTCTTCACCCCAACTTTCTTATCTACAGTTTTTGAATGCTTGTTCCCCAAGACCACTTCATGGAGAAACAAGGCTCTGGTGTTATCACTGCAGGTTCCATATGAAATTCAGAATATTATTTAGTGTCGTTGAGAAATGTCTTCTAACTGAGTTACTTTAGCCCTTGGAGGACCAACATGGCTACACTTCTGCTGAACACAAGGTGGTCAGTCTTCTCTAAGGTCTGTCACAGAAGCCAATGAGAGAGGAAGAAGAAGAAGAGTTTGGATTTGATATGCCGCCTTTCACTCCCCTTCAGGAGTCTCAAAGCGGCTAACAATCTCCTTTCCCTTCCTCCCCCACAACAAACACTCTGTGGGGCTGAGAGACTTCAGAGAAGTGTGACTGGCCCAAGGTCACCCAGCAGCTGCATGTGGAGGAGCGGGGACGTGAACCCAGTTCCCCAGATTACGAGACTACCGCTCTTAACCACTACACCACACTGGTGTAGTGTAGAGATGAATGGTTTTAATTCTTTTATGTGCAGAGATTGATACACCATCCCAGCTACAAGTGACTGATGTTCAGGACAGCAGCATAACTGTGCGATGGCAGCCTTCTTCTTCCCCAGTTACTGGTTACAGAGTGACAGCTGTTCCCAAAGATAACCACGGTCCCACAAAAACCAGAGTTCTCTCTGCAGGTAAGAACAGGGCATACATAAAACTCAGAGAGGGACACCCAAGGGAAGGAAAAGTCCATAATCTAAGCCTGACTTACTAGGAAGCCAAAATGTTGGGTCACCACTGCACCTTCCCCATAGGCCAGCTTCTCTCTCTTGTGCTTTTTCAGAATACACTAGCATGAACAGAAATAAAAAAAGTAAAAGCCTACAGGTCATAAGAAGCCTTGGCAGAATAGCAATGTCTTCCTCAGTTATGAAAATGTTCCATGGAGTTCCACAAAGGGCTGAGATAACTCGCTAAAATCAGAATTGTGTACATGACTGAGGCAAAACGTGGCACAATGGCCAGGACCTAAAGAACCACACAGTTAGTTCCATGTACCTAGATGTGTTTGCATCTAATGCTAAATTATGGTATAATGCTCTATGCACAAGCTGGAATGAGCTTCAGGGAGGCGTGCCTCTCTTCTCCTCCCATCGCACTGATGTGTGTGAACCTAGGAATCATGGTTTACTACAGACGCTGATTCTTCCCCCATTCATACAAATCAAGTTCTACTCCGATTAGGAGAAACAGGAGGAGGAGCCCAAACCTGAGGCTCTGCTCAGACTTGTTCTGGCTCATGCATTTAGTTCTAGGGCAGCCTCGCCTGACTTGGTGCCCCTCTAGCATGCCGGCTGAGGATGATGGGAGTTGTAGTTCATTTAATAGTCACGTGAGACTAAGGCACTGTACATAAAGGTAACATCTTCTGGACCAACCTGGTGTTTAGTATACCTCTTCTAGAATGACAGAACAAGTCTGCAGCAGTGGACAAGCATCATGGTCTTGAGACGTGTTGGCAACATCCTAAGAGTATTTTTGTCAAGATTGCAAATATTGTTATTCACCTTTAATTAGACATCTGATTTCCTCCTTGCAAATGTTTGTTTAAAAGCCCCCAGTGTACAATATATTTCATTGGAACTGGCTCATAGAGCAAAGAATTTCTGCATTTTTCATTCTGAAGAAATTTGAGTGTGGAATCCATTAACAAAGCATCTTTTGATCTGGAACTATTTGTGTTAATCTAGAGCAAGTCGCCTTTCCACTTGGAGCACAAATGAATACTTGCACAAGGGTCTCAGTTGTGACAGAATGAGGCCATCCATAAATAACATTTCATTCCTGATTAATGTTTTATTGGCCTTTTGTTGCAGATCAAACTGAAGTTACAATTGATGGACTGCAACCTACAATTGAGTATGTAGTTAGTGTCTACGCCCAAGGTCAAAATGGAGAAAGCCAGCCTCTGGTTGAGACAGCTGTTACAAGTATGTATTTCGCATTTTCTGAGTTTTACAGCAGGAACACAGTGTCTCTGAATGCTTGAATTCACTGGACATATCTACTTTCAAAAATCAGTGCAAAACACAGAAAACAGCATCATTCCCACTGATACAACCTAGAGAGGCTGCTAAAACTCGGTTGCTCACCCCAGTCTCAGAAGATGTGCTTTGAATATGGCTAAAAATGGTCAATGCAAAAAATGAAAAACCTTGACTCTTAATTGCTTTTAAATGTGTGCGAAATATTGTATTTCCTATGGTAAGATAGTAAAGGTGACAGCAGGAGATTGCAAACTCCTTTTATATGCTATCTGACAAAGATACTAATGCTGAGGTTGCTTATTTCTTTTCTTTATTCATGTCAGCAGCCTGTGGGAAGGTAAATAAGCAATAACAGTGGAATTAATTTAAGTCACTTGAAAGCATAAATTCAAAGTTAGAAATCTGCATATCAAATTTTGATGAAAAACAAAGTGAAGGAGGAGACTAGCTCTCTCTCTCTGCGTGGAGCACAATCCAGCATTTTCAACCCTGAAGTAAATCTGCACACTAACAATGCACATTGAGGCACAAATACTTCCTGGTGAATTCATCAGCTGGTGAGTTTTACTGCTCGCCATGTGCTCTGTGCCCTGACAAATCAGGGCAGACTTGCCCACAGTAATACAGTCAGGGTATGATCTTTCCCTGTCCAAACGCTCTGGCTGTGTGGGATCAACAGAGCTCTATTTGTCCGTCCCCCCACTCAATGTATTCACAGGAGAATGGGAAGTCTATGTGCACCTTCCATATCCCCATCCAGCCTTCCTTCCTTTGCCTGTACATATTGAACAAGCAGAATAGGGGGAGGATTGGATAATAATCTATGAAGAGCACAGCTAGATCACACCAAAGGTCCATCTTGTCGAGCATGTGCACAGGTGGCCAGCCAGATGTATCTGGGAGGCTCATAAGGAAGACGTGGGCAGTGTGAGCAGATCTTCTGTTTCCTGCTTGGGGAAGGAGAGGAGAGCAGGGCTCCATTGAACACCAGGGGCTCCTCCATGCACAGGTGCTGTGCCCATGAAGGGAGAAATTAACCCAGCTAAGAAAAGAACTCTGGAATTGAAAGAGAAACAAGACAGCATGCTGAAACCCCAGACTTGTGCAAAAGAAGTCACCTTTTCTATCTGGAAAGCATAGAAAATGCACAACTCTAACATCACTTTGCTATTAATGGTGGCAAAATATGCAATCATTTGAATCTTCTTTTTAAATGAAAAGACTGCTCCTTGGCTCACGGAAACTGGCTGAGTGCTCAATTCTGTGCATACTTACTCAGCAGCAAGGTAAATTGTGTCCAATGGGACTTCCTCCCAAGTAAGTATGCATAGAATTGCAGTGCTAGTTTTACCGACATCTTGAAAAGCGATCCATGCTGCTCTCTGCTGCCTAAGAGCTGCTTCCAATGTTACTGTTTAGGTACATGGAAGCACTCCCAGAAGTCACTTCTGTGTTTGCAAACATCCTGAGGAAATGGAAGAAAATATATGAACTCCAGGACTTCTGAAGCAGTCCATGTCTATCCTGGAGCTGATACTAAGCCTTCCAACAGGCTGTTTTCAGTCATGGAAACAGAATCACTAATATGCTGAAATTGTTATATCAAAAGTAACATCCTGGTCTGCCAAATACTATCTTTAATTTAAAGATAGGGCTTCATGTGCATATTATCTATGCTTATGGCAATAATTTGCAAGAATGGTGTGTGTTTTTTGACAAATTGATATGTGGGTGTTAATTTGTTGAAATAGCTACCTTGAGGCCTTCCTGCAGTCACTTACAGCAGTACAAGACAATGATCAGCTTGATTCTCTGATCTGGCTGGTGTAGAGCGCTTTTGGGAAACACAGTTCCTCCATCAAAGAGGTTCTGGGCTAGCAAAAATAGTTGCAGGTCTGTGGGAATAGTATTTGAGGAGGGTCTTTAGCCAAGGCTATTTTCTGAATTGAGCTTGCCAGATTCCAGGCTCCTTCCTTGCTTCTGCCTGTCCGGTTTTCTGGGTTGCAGCAAAAGCATCAATGCAATGGTCAGATCAGCTGAAACCATCAGAGGTGTGCTGCTGTGACTACCAGCCATTCGATTCCCAAAAAGCTTGTGCTTTATGCTGATTGCTGTTTGCAATAGCATAACATACAGCTGAAAAACATGGTACAAGTCTTAACTGCTACACCTCCATTGTGCTGCTGTAAATGGCTCTGCAGGCTGCAAAATAAAATAAATAAATAGTTTCTATTTCGGGATGTGGAGAAATAGAAGATTGCTTTGCATGCCTATAACAAAGTGCTTTGTGCTACCCAAACCTGCTTCCCCACCCTTCCCCTCCACTTAATCTTTCATCATTAATTTGCCTAACAGACATTGATCGCCCTAAAGGACTGACATTCACTGAGGTGGATGTCGATTCCATCAAAATTGCTTGGGAAAGCCCACAGGGGCAAGTCACCAGGTACAGGGTGACCTACTCAACCCCTGAGGATGGAATCCATGAGCTATTCCCTGCTCCAGATGGCGAAGACGACACTGCAGAGTTGCATGGCCTCAGGCCTGGTTCTGAGTACACTGTCCGCATCGTTGCCTTGCACAATGGCTTGGAGAGCCTACCTCTGATTGGGACCCAGTCCACAGGTACACACATAGCAATGCCACCCCCCGGTGGCCAGGGCAGCTGCTGCCTTCGTTGCCTGGCTGGCCAGAATAGTTTCCAAGTGCTGCTGGTTTCTCATCTATGAGACCCCCAGTTTGGGGGAACCCCTTTGGTGTGGGGACATAGAGACATGGGTTTCTTTTGCATGGAAGATGAAGGATATCAGAAGCAACACACACACACACACACACACACACACACACACACACACACACTGGAATCAAGGGACGTGTAGCCTTTTCCTCCCTTAAAAAGATTACCTTTGATAAAAGAAAAGGTGATTAGCTTTCACTTTTAAAGAAAGCCTTGGGCAGGGGTTCTGAAGGTCCCCTATGACACTTCCATTTGCCCTTCTCCTTCTTCCTTTCTCACCAGTTTGATCACCATTGCAGCCTATGCCCACAGTCCTTCCTTGCACATCCTTTTAATTCCACTAGTACTCGCACACAACATTTGAGCACAGAATTTGACTGATTTTGGGCATTATCCTTTGTCAGCCTAGTCAATAAATGTCTCTGCAACGTGTTGCCGTCATATAATCTTGATTATTGTTGATTCTATAAAATCATCATGATATTTCCAAAATCACATAATTGACCCTGTTTTGGGGCAGGCACAGCAGAGTGCTGCCTGGTTATACCTATAAGCACTCTTTAAAATTCTAAATCTGTAAGCAGGGACATTTGAAAACAGCACCTATCACCTCCACACCTGTGTGTGTGTGTGTGTGTGTGTGTGTGTGTGTGTGTTACTCAGTTCAATTGTGGCAGCATTGTTTAAAGATGACTTTGTAGCTTAGTTGGTCCCTGTTTTTCCTGCAACTATCTTCCATTACTGATGATCCATGTATAAAAATATTTCAATACATATTTGTCTTGTTCAAGGCACCTGGATTTTGAAACTTCCTTTCTATTAGATTTTTTAAAGATACCTGATCACATCATCAAAACTGCAGTCACCTGAAATGATACCGGTGACTTCACAGCAGGGCTAGCCATTTCTGTACTCATTACTACTCCCGAAGTAATCTAAAATTTTAATCCTAAATTTGACAGCAATCCCACCTCCTATGAACCTGAAGTTTACTCAGGTTGCTCCAACCAGCCTGACAGTCACCTGGACTGCACCTAATGTTCAGCTTACTGGATACCGCATCAGAGTGAATCCCAAGGATAAGAACGGGCCAATGAAAGAAATTAACCTCTCTCCAGATAGCACATCGGCTGTTGTCTCAGGACTCATGGTAATTCTTCTTTTATTTTTTTGAAAGGATTTTTTATTTGTGTTTTTACATACAGTTCAGAACGAATAAGTAAAGAATAAATGGAGAAAATGAAAACAAAACCACTACAAACGAAGGGCACAACGCAAAACACCTAAGGACTTCCCTTCCTCTCCTTCTCTGGTATCTTTTCTTTTCTCTCTCTCTTCTGCGTATTCTTAGTTACCAGAGTTCTACTCTTTGTACTAATTTTCTCCTACTTCCTCTTACACTGCTGAATTTTTTCAAGTTCTGCTAATCTGTTCACTTGTTTACACTGATTTTTTTAAATACTCTACAAACATTTTCCAATCCTTTTTGTATTCTTGGGGACTTCTGTTATGTATTCCCAGAAGAAAAACTTCTGGTTTCTTGGGAAATGTACTCTTAAGTATTTCCCCCCTTAATTCCCATAATTCCTGGATTATTTTACATGATCACCACTTGTGGTAAAATTCTTCTTTTTAAATGCATTTGGTTATAATTGTTTTGAAGCCACAACATTATTTGGGGCAGAAGTTGAACCTCTATTGAGCTTGACTACACATTCAGCGCTCTCTCATAACTGCATTTGAATGAAGCAAATAATAAATACATTACAGCAAGCAGCATAGGCACTGAAACCACCTCCCATTCCTCCAAAAGGGGTTTCCACTGAAGACAGAGAGTTATGGGTATATCTCCTGACAGGCCCTGGGACTGCAGTCCCTGTTGCCGTGTGTAACTTTCATTCTATACATCTCATAAAAGATACATAGGGACAGTGGGGTTTTGTTGTTTTGAAAGAAGGTGGTGCTTCTCACCATGAGGTTGTTACAGTAAGTGACATACTTTTAACATTTTGGGGTGGGTGAGGGCTAGTACTGCATACCCTTGAATTCCCCCAGAAAAAAGCTCTACATGTGGAATATGCAATTCTCCAAAAGAGCAGATAAAAGCTAATTACCAAGGGATGCAAGTCACTGAAAAAGGCTTGTTTCTTTGTGTCATCTGAATATTTGGCTCCATCTGATTTTCTGATTGCTCAGTAAGGCTCCCAACACTTCACAATGCATTGGATTAGAGAATATAAACAAAGAGCAGGCCTACTGAAGTGGCTTATGCGCCAGCTTTTTGTGACCTTCTGGAGGATGTAAATCTCTTAACAGTCCATGGTTTTGTTACATCTAGGTGGCAACCAAATACGAAGTCAGCATCTATGCTCTGAAGGACTCTCTGACCAGCAGACCTGCCCAGGGAGTAGTCACTACCCTAGAGAGTAAGTTACTCAACATTTCAAAATAGCCATAGAGTCCCTGATTCAAAGGCAAAAACATTTGGAGCTTTTTCAGTTTCGAGAAAAGGCAAATAAGTGGGAAGGGGGAGGACATGATAGAGGTGTATAAAATTATGCATGGTGTGAAGAAAGAGGATAGATAAGTCTCCCCAATTGCCCAGTATTAGAACCCAGGACCATCAAATAAGGCTGGGTGTTGAAAAACTCAGGGGAGACCAAAGGAAGTTCACACCACAAATAGCAAATTTCCTACCACAATCTGCTGTGAGGCCCACCAACTAAGTCCATGAATAATCCTCTTTTAAAGACATCTATCAACAGTTGCTAGTCATGATGGCTGTCGGAGGGTCGGAGGCAGCAGGTTTCTAAATAGAAGTCATTGGGGAGCACCAATGGGGCTCTTGCCCTGGTTGTGTCCTGCTTCTTTCCTTTCCACAGACAGTTGGACTTGAGGTCATTGTTGGAATACAGGATGCTATTCTAGATTGGTCATATCCCTCTTCTCCTATTTTTTGGGAGTGCCTGGAAATGGGTTCCTAGAATCACTGGTTCTAATCCTGAGTGAGAACTAGGCAGATTGGGTTTGGAGGTATAAATAAGTGGTAGTTCTAAAGCGGCCTTTTAGTGGAATTTGCCTCAATGCATGTTTGCAAGACTGCAATGCACCCTTTACCTTTAAAGCACATTTGAAGCGCTATCCTCCACTCCAAAGAATCCTGACTGTTGTAGTTTACCCCTCACACAATTACAGTTCCCAGCAACCCTTCACTACAGTGCCCAAAATTCTTTGAGAGAAGAAATATGTGTAGAGTGTGCTTTAAAGGTATAGTGTGTCTGCAGCCTTCAGTCTTCCAAACAGCTGTGTATGACTGTGGTACTAGCAGACTGTTGTGCTAACGGACAGTTGCCTGACTTTTGGTGTTTGTGTGTATGTGCAGATGTCAGCCCTCCCCGTAGGGCACGTGTCACAGATGTCACAGAGAGGACCATCACAGTCGTCTGGCGTACCAAGACTGAGGCAATCACTGGTTTCCATATTGATGCTGTCCCAGCGAATGGTCAAAATCCCGTTCAACGAACAATTGGCCCTGATGTTAAACCCTACACTATCACTGGTATGTGAACTTCTTCACACCACCTCTGTGTCTGCCCATCCTCCTATCTGCGCCCAGGCTCCGAGTCTGAGTCTCTTTGGCTCTTCCTTTCCATACCTCCACTACTTTTCAGTATGATTTCAGAATGCAGCAGGGATGTCTGCGACAAAAACTCTGCTCACCTTCAATAGGAAGCAGCACAATAGGCCCTAATTCCCATCCCCGCCATTCATGGTGATGCCACCCTTAGGGCTTGTCAGCCAAGCTCCTTGGAAGCCCTTGCTAACATGTTTTTATTGACTTGAGGTGCAATGCTGTTCAGAACAGTACTTTATATGAGCAAGGTTTATTTTATTTTTAATATTTCACTTTGAATCACAGGCTTGCAGCCCGGCACTGACTACAAGATTTACATCTACACCCTGAACGGCAATGCTCGCAGCTCCCCAGTAGTGATTGATGCTTCCACCGGTAAGGGTAGTTTATAAAAACTCATATTAACTGAAATGGTGGTTTCCTTTCCTTTGATCATGTAAATCATCTGTGGCATGTT
Organism: Podarcis liolepis; assembly: GCF_965112155.1. Lineage (NCBI taxonomy): Eukaryota > Metazoa > Chordata > Lepidosauria > Squamata > Lacertidae > Podarcis > Podarcis liolepis. The sequence goes on from NC_139554.1 coordinate 136,269,415, forward strand.
ACAGCAATGATTCTCTTCCCGCCGCTTGGGCTTTGGGGAAGAAGCAGAATGTTCTCAGACTTGTAGCTGAAACATATGGAAACTGTATTTCCCCCTTGAGGAATATGATGTCATATTAAAATACATGCACTCAATGGTTTTATTTGTTCCTTAGCCATTGACGCCCCCTCCAACCTCCGCTTCCTTACAACCACAAGCAACTCCCTGCTGCTCACTTGGCAGCCACCCCGGGCCAAGATCACAGGATACATCATCAAATATGAGCAGGCTGGGGGGCAGCCTAGGGAAGTGCTTCCTCGTCCCCGCCCTGGCACTACGGAGGCCACTATTACAGGTATGTGCCCCTCCCCAAAGAAGTCAGCTGTTCAGCTGAGAGGTGGGGTAAGCCTGTTCCTTGCTTGACCATCCCTGGTGGGTTGGGGGTTTGGTAATGACAACTTTTGACCCTGCCTCAACTGTTTTGGCCGTTGTAACTAGTGCATTTTGTCCCGAAGACCTGAATAGGAGCAGTTGAGAACTAAGCCTACTCCTACATGCATAGCAACAGTCTGGGACCGTATCCTGGCCATGCTAAAATGTAGCAGGCCAATAGACCACTTTCGTTCAGTTGTTTCACAATATGAACCTTATTAGCACTTCTAACCTTTAGAAGCCTGCCTCTATCTATCTATCTATCTAGAAACATGTATATCCCACCTTTCCACTGTGACTGCATTTACAAAATCTGAACTTAACAGGACAACAGATGAACAGTATTAAACAACAGAGAGATGAAAGTAATAAAACAAGAAAAACAGAGAAACCATATTAAAATATAAGAAGTTAAACCAGCAAAACCTTATCCTGGCAAGATAAATGCCTATCTGAATAATAACTAGATGGTAGTAAATGGGAGCAGTGTGTGTATAGAGTACAAAACTAGAAACCTATAAACACTTACCTGGTAGTAAGCTCCATGAAAAACAACGAGGCTTATTTTTGAGTAAGCATGCATAAGATTGCACTGCAAGCTGTTGTGCCGGCCTTGAATACTGCTTCTTTTGAATACTGCTTCCTTTTAAAAATGGGTTTCTGCCAATCCTTTGTCAGGTCTGGAGCCAGGAACAGAATATGTCATCTATGTATTTGCTGTGAAAAATAATCAGAAGAGTGAACCATTGATTGGAAGGACAAAAACAGGTAAAACACTTTCAATCTTACTGAGCCCGAAAGAGAAGCTAGGTGCAGTTCTGTTTTGAATTTCTGTTAATGCCATTGCCACACAACTGATGGCACATCACTGCTTAAAATTTCCTTTATATACCTGGACACAAGTGGAGACATTCATCAATCAGTATATACCATATTTTTCGCCCCATAGGACGCACCTAGATTTTTTTGAGGGGAAATAAAGGGGGGGAATTCTCCCCCCCCCCACAGGCACGGGGCTGGTGCGGGGGAAGCCTGAGCTTCCCCCGACCCCAGCCCCCAGAACAGGCTGCTGTCTGCAAGCCTCGGCGCCCGGTGGGACCTCCCGCCGGGTGTGCGAGGCTTGCGGATAGCTTCCCGAAGCCTGGAGAGTGAGAGGGGTCGGTGCGCACCGACGCCTCTCGCTCTCCAGGTTTCAGCGAAAGCCTGCATTCGCCCCATAAGACGCACACACAATTCCCCTTCATTTTTGGAGGGGAAAAGGTGCGTCCTATGGGGCGAAAAATACGGTATATATTCAGATAAGTTGGTAATCCTGACCTGCAAAGTACTAATGCAGTTTAATAGATTTGGCTGCGGTTGACAAACCTCCTTTCACTTTTTGTCTTTCCTGTTTCCTACTTTTAAGATGGTTGATTTAATATTGCTGCTTACCTCTGAATCTGTTAGAAACTGAGGTACACTCCAATCCAAATTAAACATGTCTGCTCAAAATTAAGCTTCACAACATTCAATAGTATATGGGGTTGCATCCTCAACATTTAATTTGATTGGTGAGAGGTAAGCACTTGCTTAACTCTCCTTAATTGTAAATCAGTGGAACCTACAAATGCTTGATTTGATCTGGATTGTAAACCGTCTAGCTTTTTATAGATTCAAAAGGAGAAATCTATATTGCCTAGTAGATATCAGTTGATGCATGCGGGTCTGAGTGACTTGTTCATACATTATTAAGACACAAGAGTTGCTTTTTCTCAGAAGAAAGGGAGTCAAGAGCTTCAGTCATGGATGATTGACATAACTCTGTTAGTTTCAAACCAGATTCACCTTTGAAGTGGGTGGTAAGTAGTTGTAAAGTAGAGGGGAGTTCAGGTGTTATCATCCTAAGCTAAATGATTTTGGAAATAGGTGTAAGGAGTAATGTAGTATATAATATTTCTCGCCTTTAGCTGACATTACATCAAAGGAACTGAATATAGTGGTCCCAGGGCATAATGTGAGGGTACGTAATGCAGCCTGGTGAGAGTCATGTACACACTGCCTTCCATGGTGGAAGAGTGGCAGGATAGAAATGCCCTGCCATTCATTCATTCATTCATTCATTCATTCATTCAGCAAAAGATCATTTGTGGCAAGAAGGTTCTTTTGCTTCATAGGGGATCGTCTCCAAGGTACAAAAATTGTCATCACTTTGGCTCATCTTGAGTTCTGTGGGCACATGCTTTTGCCTTCTGGCTGAAGTGCTCTAAGTAGCCTCCGTAGAGAAACTGCATGATGACTTTTCAGGACCCTTGAGAATGCTGCTAACGTTTAATTGCTTGAATGAGGCAGTGTTTTATGGAGCAGCTGCTTAGTTTGTTTCCTAATGAAAGCAGCGCTTGCTGAAGGGGGCTGGAGAACCTGGCTTTGACTGCTTCTAACCTCTCTTTGGCCAGATGAGCTTCCCCAGCTGGTAACGCTGCCACACTCTGGCCACGGTGTATCAGAGAACCTGGATGTGCCCAGCACTGTGGAGAACACGCCTTATCTCACCAACAACCCACATGATAATGGAAACGGTATCCAACTTCCAGGGACTTCTGGGCAGCAGCCTATATTGAGCAAGCCAGGCCAACAAGTCATTGTGGAAGTATATGGGTCTCGGACCCCTACAACTGCCACCACCCCAGTGGGGCGTAGGCCACATGCACAGCCTGGAGACCTACCAGACGTGGATGAACATGCTTATTATCCCCACAACCTTCTGCCCAAGAATAATCACACCAGGCCCCAGGAAGCAGTTTCTCAGACAACCATTTCTTGGACGCCCTATTCAGAGACCACGGAATACATTATCTCTTGCCAACCTGTTGGTGCCGAGGAAGAGCCTGTAGAGGTAACTTGGTTTTGTTAATTTCTAAAATGTAGTGGTAATTCTGGAAAAGTGTTGTTGCCGTTGTGCTTGTTTAGATAACGCCCTCGCTGGCACTTTACCAAGTTTCATAGGCAAAGTGTCTTCAAGACCCCATTCTCAAGGAATTTGCAATCTAATAAAGACAGTGATGAAAACAGGGATGGCATGCTAAAGATAATGGTTAAATGTACCCATTGAAGTTACACGTACTTTAATCTCAGTTGGATATTACTACTACTACTACTATTTAAATTTCATAGAATAGAATCATAGAATCATAGAGTTGGAAGAGACCACAAGGGCCATCGAGTCCAACCCCCTGCCAAGCAGGAAACACCATCAGAGCACTCCTGACATATGGTTGTCAAGCCTCTGCTTAAAGACCTCCAAAGAAGCAGACTCCACCACACTCCTTGGCAGCAAATTCCACTGTCGAACAGCTCTTACTGTCAGGAAGTTCTTCCTAATGTTTAGGTGGAATCTTCTTTCTATACCACCCTTCTACTGAAGGTGACAGGGCGGTTTACAATATAAAAACACATGTCATAACAAACAAAAACAATACCCCCCCTCCAGTTTAAAAGGCAATAGGTGGTTTAATGGGAGGCCTGGGAGAAGTGGAATGTTTTTGCCTCAAAATAAGTAACCAAAGCACCAGGCAAGCCTCCCTGAGGAAAGCATTCCACAAATGGGGAGCCATGGCAGAAAAGGCCCGTCCTTGTGTTGCCACCCTCTGGACCTCTCTCTGAGGAGGCACACAAAGAAGGACCTCAGATGATGATCACAGGGTCTAGGTTGGTTCATATGGGGAGAGGCAGTCCTTGAGGTTTTGCGGTCCTGAGGATGAAGGAGAAGGAAGCAGAGAAATGGCATTAATACACATTTAGGGAGGAAATTCCTGGCATAAGGTGCAGTAATGGAAAATAGGTCATTTAATGAGTCATTGCAGGCAGCTAATTAGTCTGCTAGGGTAATGGTAGAGCTATAGGGAACAGAGACTACAGAACAGATAGAAGAAATGAGAGCTAAGATACCGGAGAAATGTGTTGAATACTTCAAAAGTAACATGCTTTTGCTGCTACAGATGGGAATCCATGGTGGTGAAGAGGGTTTTTTCTTGGTCTAAGGTAGAAATGAGGAGCCTGTGATTCTCCAGAAGTTGCTGGATTATGACACTTGTCATAACTGACTACTTGCCATGCTGGCTGGAGCTGATAGAAATTGGAGTCCAGCAGTATCTGGTGGGGCCACTCAGGTTCCTCATCTCTGTCCTATTGGATAGGAAATGCCTTGTCAAAAACAGGATGGACTTATCACTCCTGCAAAAAACTGGGGCAAATGCTGGTGTGGGAAAGAGACTTGCTGTGAGCTCCTCTTTCAACATGACTAGAGCTGCACAGGAAGAAGACTTTGTGGCAGCTCCTCACCATGAAGGTGACATCAAAAAGTGGCCAAGCAGTAAATTGGCTGCTCAAATCTCACCCTGTTCTTGACAACTTGAGTAGATCTAGGTAGCCACATCACTGCATTTGTAAAAGAAGGGGGAAAGGTGCTGGAATAAGGAAGACTTGTCTCATCTCTATTTGGGTAAAGAGAAGCCATATCCTCATTGGATTGGACCCCAGAACCCTGCTCTCTAGAGAATCGACTTGATATACAGCCATTTCAGAGCCAGTGTCTCATTCTTCAAGAAAGCAAAATTCAACATGTTTCTACATCTTCTCAAATTGTAGCTCAGAGTTCCTGGCACATCGTCAAGTGCTACACTTACTGGTCTTACTAGAGGTGCCACCTACAACATCATAGTGGAGGCAATTAAAAATAGGAGAAGGCACAAAGTCCTTGAAGAGGTGGTCACAGTGGGCAATGTCGGTAAGTAGAAAGGAAGCACTTTGGGGGAAGGGCTCCACTCTATTCTATGATTCTTCTTTTGTGTAATAACCTTGGTTTAGGATCGCTGATAACTATGGTGTCCTTGTTTGGTTGGATTCACACTTGTATCACACTAATCCTTCATGGAGTTCAGGATGGCATGCATAGGGGTCTCCGTGCCACATGCCAGTTTAACCTCCCAGGGAGGTTAGTTAGAGAGAAAGTGACCCTGGCCAGCTTCATGGCTGACCGGGGTTTGAACCCTGATCCTCCCACTACTGCACTCTAACCCCTGGACCATTCTAGCTCTCAAACTCCTCTTTCAATTGTGTGACTTTCAGCATACATTTCTGCCTGTTCTTTTGCTTCCTCTGAGTTATATATTCAAATAATCTTAGTGGGAGAGGAAGCCTGTTTAAGCAATGAAATCCAGATCATTATCCGAACAAAGATAATTAAGATAGATTTTTGTGCTATTTATCGCTGCATGGAGACTTCATTCTTACTGGCACCCTTTTGAGTGTGTGTGTGGGGGGGGGGATTGTTTGCTAAGAAGTACTGCATGTTGTCATACTACTTTTCATTCTGTGTCCTTTCCAGTTCCTGGAACATCAAACCAACCAACAGATGACTCATGTTATGATACTTTCACTGGCTCCTTCTACTCTGTTGGGGAGGAATGGGAAAGAATGTCTGAAACTGGATTTAAACTCTGGTGCCAATGTTTGGGCCTTGGCAGTGGACACTTCAGATGTGACTCTTCAAGTGAGTAGCTTCTTGAATTCATTTGGCTCCATTTCTAAAATTTGAGGCAATAAACCCCAAATACCTACACCTCGCCCCCCCTCAGAAGGGTGGTGAGGAATCCCCAGCACAGAACTATACTACAACGCCAACCAAGTGCACCACATAATCGCGTGCATTCCAGAAGACGAAACAAAACAATGGATACACCTGGAGAGAGACGTAATCGAAAATACCCCCACCGTGGCATAACCATTCCTCCCAAACATATCCCCACGACGCTAAACAGGTTCACACAGACAATGCTTAAAGCATGGAAGGAAGAAGCAGGTAAACTGTCCCCACCCCCAGCCCCTCTAAACCCCCTGGCTCACCACTCACTATTCCACCACGCAGCACAAAACCTCCAGATAAAAACCTGGCAAGCCAAAGGCTTCTACAAAAACAACAAACCCACACTGACACAAGAAATACAAGGCAAACTAGGGGACACCCAAATGCCCTGGTTAACACACCACCATTTTCATTGTGCTGCGATGTTAGACAACCCAGAAAAGAGGATAGCACACATTTGCGTAGCTGGTTGTACAATGGACAGTATAAAAGAATATGTTCTACTGTGTCCAGTACATTCAAAAAACACCCGCAATGCCTATCGTTTCAGGAGATGTTTAAATATCTGCCCTTAACAAAAGCTGAGGGAAAAACTTTCAGTTGGCCCTGCGCTGGACTGGAATTATTAACTCTGAAATATAAGTGACCCTGCTATTTGTTGGACTTAAACCATAAAACATAATCCAGCTAGAGCTGTCATTAATTCTGATTTACACCAGTTTTTTTCCAGTTAAAGTTCAGTATTTTGTTTGCTGCAGGACTTTACCAGCTGACTACCCTGATGCCAATCACTTATATTCTTACGTTCCCCCCGCCCAGATAAAATAAGACACCTAATTGAACATTGCTTCTTCTGTGTGTGCTTCACATTTACAGATACTGACAGCCAAATCAACAACTAAATAAATCCTGATAACCTGAAGACAATTTGATAAAAGCTAAATACTATGTCTTGATCATATTGCAAGTTATAGCCCTCCTTCCCAGCCTTGTCATATGTATCCTAGCAGCATTAGAGCTTTCTAAAACAATCTTAACAACTCTCTTAACAGCTAATTCACTTTCTAAATATGTTCATAATATGTTCCAGTGGTGAAGCACTGCTCAACCCTTAGCAAGATCAACTGCTTCTAGCTCACCCTGGAATAAGGGATGGTTTAAGCAGCCTCATGTAGCAATCACAGTAATGAGGAGACCAACAGCAGGTGGATGTGGCTGAAACACCCTAGAATTATTTTTTGGATAGGCGGGGACTGTTACCTGGGAACAATAACAGAGGAATTATTTTTTTATGGATACTAAACATGTCAGGCCCCTTTTTACTTCCAAGCTGTGCCTAGCTGCCAGTTGAGTGGATAGGAGCTCTTTTTCGTTGAAATATTGTTCTTTGTAAAGAGCTCCTTCTACAAACCTGAGGCTTTTGTCTATGGGACCCTAAGCCCCAGAATACATCAAGTGACCAACACACTGTCAAACAGGGCTCAGTGTGGATTCAGCATCACTTTATTGATCTGTCGTTTCTTTGGTTCCTTCAGAGTGGTGTCATGACAACGCTGTGAACTATAAGATTGGTGAGAAGTGGGACCGGCAAGGAGAGAACGGACAGATGATGAGCTGCACTTGCCTTGGGAATGGAAAGGGAGAATTCAAATGCGAACCTCGTATGTATGGACATTACCTTTTTTGATGTATAAAACAACATTCCTGCTGCTCGTGCTTGTCCCCAAAATAACCTAGAAGCGAAATCTAGGGTGCTATTCAACTGGGTTTCACTCAGAGTAGATCCATTGAAATTAGTGGGCCAAACTTATGGATCTACTCTGAGTTAAGCATAGTTAAATGCCACCTCTGGTGATTTATTTTTCTGAATTCACCTCTAGTGATTTATTTTTCTGAATTAAAATGAAAAGTTGGGGTCCGATTCCTGTCCTCTGGGACAATTCTTCTTACAGGAGTGTTTAACTGACAATGAGGGTGTTCTGCACAGGGTTGTTCATTCTTTATACCACAAAAGGCAAGAAAAATGTGTTCCTGCCATCAGGATAAAGTTTCTGCCCAGTTTAGGTGCTCCCTCTTACAGGAAAGCACTGGCAACTCATGGCCCTACTGCCAATGCTGGTGGCCATAAATCAACAGGACTCAACTAGGTTTTCTTCCCTCCTCCTCTTTTCCACAGGCTGGCAGGTAGGAGAAAACCTGAACAAAATCCTGCCAACCTGTTGATGAATACCACACTGGAGATAACCTCCTAAATTGTCTTAAGAATCTTCCTGGTATAGGTTGGCACTGTTAAGGTGGATTTAACCTGAGATGTTTTGCCCTCCAAGTGGCAAAGTACATGCCAATTAAAAGAATTGCTTGTTCCTTGGCTTTTTTTTGTAGATGAAGCAACTTGCTATGATGAGGGCAAAATGTACCATGTAGGAGAGCAGTGGCAGAAGGAATATCTTGGGGCCATCTGCTCCTGTACTTGCTATGGAGGACAGCAGGTAAGCATTCTAATACCAGTGCTGTGACTTATAACAGGCAGCATGGTGTGTGAGAGAGAGAGTGGGGGGGGGGGGAAGCAGGAGGGAATATGACATACTTGCAGAATCTGGACATATTTTGTGGCTAATGCCCACTCGGGTTCAGAGTTCATTACATTTTAAGTGACTCTACAGTAACAAGCACTACAAATTACAGATAGGTAGCCGTGTTGGTCTGCCATAGTCAAAATAAAAAAATTCCTTCCAGTAGCACCTTAAAGACCAACTAAGTTAGTTCTTGGTATGAGCTTTCATGTGCATGCACACGAAAGCTCATACCAAGAACTAACTTAGTTGGTCTTTAAGGTGCTACTGGAAGGAATTTTTTTTATTTTAAGCACTACAAATGAAATTGTTAAAGGGGAGCCTAAAGCAGAAATAAACATGTGACATTATGCATTTTTGCCTGGTTTTACAGGCATGCTCAGTATATGAAGTCTGATTTACCAATACTAATGCCACTTTCAGAACAAGTACTTTTGCAGCACTGTGGATGAGCTGTTTAGAGCTGCCTCGGTGACACAGTACTGTTCCTGTCTCCTAACATGTCTTTCATTCAGATAGCTTTTGTATTTGTTGAAATATTATTTCCCAAATGATCAGTACATCTGTTCATGCAACTTATTTAAGCCTATACTGAAAACACTTTAAATGACTTTGACCTTAAAACACTGTTAGTTCCTCTGCCTACTAAGACTGTAATCATACACAGTGAGTTCCCATTGACTTAAAATCAGTGAAAATTTACCTGTATGAATGAACCCATGATACCTAGTGAATCAACCTCCCATTTTGACTGGATCTTTTCCCTTAGGATACGAAGGGAAACAATTATGTATGCCACTTTTCTTCAGGGACAAAATTGAAGTTTGATATATATGGCATCTTCCATTCAGAATCTCATGCTAAAATGCAGTGTTTGTTTATTTAAAGGGCTGGCGTTGTGACAATTGTCGTCGGCCAGGTGCTGCGCTCTCACCTGAAGGTTCTCCTGGTCACACCTATTCACAGTACTCACAGAGACAGCAACAAACTTCAAATACTGTAAGTATAGAAGCCTCATTCATCTGACAGCAGTGGCTGTTCAGCAATGCTCACCATTGTTACTAAGAATGCAAATTCCTGGGAGTCTTCCACTACAGACAGGCAACTTCTGTTAACTTCATGGGTCTCCCAGCAGTTTCTATTCTAAGAGACTGATCAGATGCGCAGCTTCAGAATCAAGTGCTTTTAGTCCAACACCAAAATATTTAGAATAAGTTAGTCATCTGCATGGCCAGCCTAAAACAGTTCTAAACACTTTCATGTGATGACTAATCAGACGTTCCTAGTCTGACTGCCACAGGGTTCCAGTTCCCACAATATCCTACGGTATGATATGGTATGAAACAAGACTGGAATGCAGTTTGTGTCAAGAGTGAGTGTGTTTATTGGACATGTCCAGGTTAGCGGCAGAAGGAAGGGAAACCAATACAGCCATCACTTTGATGAATGCAATGGAACAGGAACATTTCCATTCCCTTCAGCAGAACTGCCCATCCCTCCACCTCACAATTCATCTGTTAAGGGTTTGCATTGTGAAATGTCAACAGATGCAAGTATTTTGGCTGAGCAAGATCCTTTCCACCTTCTAGACCTGTTGAGCTGATTTCCTTCCTCCTCCTTTCTTCCAGCAGAATGTTCACTGCCCCATCGAGTGCTTCTACCCTTTGCATCTACAAGCAGAGACGCCAAATCGACGAGGAGACTAACATCAGCCAAGGAAAGTCTTTCTTGCCAAGACCATCCACTCTAGAATGCTGCTAGAGGAAAGCAGGTCTGCTTCGGGTGGCCAGAGTGCCTTTCTCGGCTTTGCTCAACTCACAGCTTCTCCAAGGGAGGCCACTCTTGGAGTGTCTCAAGACTTCTTTTCACAAAGGATAGTTGTATACTGTCTTCTCTTTTGCTCAGTGTTTCAATACCATTCAGTATTTTCCCTGAAGACAACTCATACTAACTCATAATTTGCTCAACAACCAGTAGCCATAAGGGATTAAGGGGAGGGACTCTCCTGCCATAGGGAATGAATGAAAATCCAAAGTTCTGTGTTCATCTAATTGCGCAGCTACCAATAGGGACTGCAAACCCCATCACTGTGATATCTAAAAATATGCACAGTCCTAATCTTTCTAAATTATCCTAATTTCTTTCCCTAGCGGTATGTTTGTATCTCGTACTGTTATTTATCAACATTGTTCTTCCTTTCCCTGCTCCCTCCCCTCCCCCTCAGTGTTTTTTAAACAGGAAAATATATTAAAGACACTTAGTACACCATTGACAGAGGAATTTGGTATAATTATGATCAGTGATTATTTTTTATACTGTAAGTGCCAAAGCTTTAACTACTGTGGGAGACAACTCTTTTAATAAAAAGATTTACAATCCAGCTGTGTGTCTAGTTGTCTCTCTCTTCTTTGGATTGCATAGCTCATCCCTGGATCTGGAACATGGAGCTCTTCTGCAGCCCCCTTCTAGGCACTGAAATACAGCTGCTGTATAGCAGCACCGTTGGTGCAAGCGTGGATCTATTCCAACATAAAAATACATCTCCTTTATATTTTTTGAGCTTTTTATTTTCCAAAACATCACCAGTCATGTCTCCCCTGCTCATTACCTCCCTCGTTATAAGATAGATTAGGTTGATAGGTGGCAACCGGCCTAAGGCTGCCTATTGAGTTTTGTAGCTGAGTGAAAATTGAAACTGGAATCACTAATTCATACAGCAAAGGAAATTCTCTCTCTTGGTCTTTATTGCTATAAGACGCCTGTCTTGTGAAACAGGTGAAGAAAGCCCACCCTGAATTTATCATGGGGGTGAGGCATCTTTAGCCTACCTTGATGGCCTTTTCTCTACTCTTGCCCCATTCTGATCTAGACCATTTGAACTAGTCGGGGGGGGGGGGTGATGGTATGGAAAGATTTTGCTTTAGGGCAACAAGAGGGGCTGGTGCTGAATGTTGATGCTCTATGCTCAGTGATTCTGACCCTATTTTTAAGGCATTTGGCAACGGTACTCCCTGAGAGCTTAACCGTCTTCAGTCACAACATGAAACACAAGGCTAAAAACATACAGAACCCAAGACTGCCATGATTACAACAACAAAATGCTAATGCTGTAATACAGCTTTTGTTACACAGTATAGCTTGCAATACTGTTAATGTTGCTATCATGAAAATTGCTGTTTGCCGTCTTTACTGCAGGTGTCAGGGCTGGAGTCTGATGCAGGCCAGAAGAAGCAGAGCCAGTTGTTAGGGAAGTTAACTTTACTCAAGGCAACAAACATAAACTCAACAACACTCGGAGTAGGTCTTGCCAGGACTGATTGTCCCCACCTTCTACCTCCTCTAAGGCTCCTCTCTGCCAGATGTTTCCAAGCAGTCTCAAAGTGCATCTGGGCATCTCCAATCTTTGTTCTGGCCTACGCATCACTCTGCGTCTCCTTTGAGACAAGGGGGGGCGGAGCTTGTCAGAGTAGATGTTAGGCATTTGTGATCAAAAATACTTAAATACATAAATGGTTCAATATAAATCTTTACTTTGTGAAATACATTACAAATACTAACAGGAGAGGCAGGCTCCCTGTCGTCTTCTGCAGCCTCTTGCCTGCCCTCCTCTGCTTCAGCCTCGCTGTCACCAACTTGCCCTGCTCACTAAAGCCTGTTGACCCAACAGCATTCTACTCCTTGAACTCTCCTGTGTGCAATCTCCAATCCCTGGGCTCTGAGCCTTCCTCTTCTGGGGTTTCTCTTGGTGGTTCCTCAGCTGATGCCTCCCACCACTGTTTGTCACCCAGCCATTCTCTGACAACAGGAAACTTCCCGGGGGACGGGGCGTATGTTACGGGCCCTGTGTGCATAAGCGAAAGTGGGGAACCCACTGCAGCTTCCCACCCAACAGCTGTTTAAAGGTTTGGTTGATTGGTGGCAGGGATGTTGGGTCCAGAGTGGGAAAGGGAAACGGTGGGCAGGGGGGGAGACTGTCTTGCCCCTTCCTACCGTTTACATGGCTGGCGCTGAAGCCACTTTGTGGCTGGACTTCCTCTTTTTCCTCCAAGAGGACAGGTTGTTTTCACCTCCTTTTTTCTGCCTCATTCAGGGGTAGGCAACCTAAGCCCCATAGGCCACACGGGGGTTAACCGGCCCATGAGCCACCCCCAAACCAAGCTGCCTGCTCGGCAAGTCCCCGTGTGCTGCGCTAAACCGGCGCAGCACGATGTGGGGACTCGCTTCTGCGGCACCAGAAATTGCATCTGCACAGACACGGGAAATCACACGGACGTGTGCTCAGGTGTGTGCGCAATCCAGCCCAGAGAGGGATCTCTGGAGTGAACCGGCCCAGGCGAGGTAAAACTTGCTGACCCCGGTCTCATTGTTGGCGTTTTTAGTACGGTTCCATTTGTGGGGGTAGCAAGATTTGTTAGGTAGCGTGGGGGAGTCTCAGAGTGAGCTCTCTCTAGTCCACCATCTTCCAAGAAGTCCCCGTTGTTGAGTGGGAGAGCGTGGCAGCAGTGAGAGCGTCTGCACACCATTTTGAGCCCTTGGAGTCTTTTTTTCTGGACTTTTGGCTCACTGGCGTACTCTACAGCCTCTGAGGAGTGTCTCCTTGGGGGTCACAAGGACTTTCCAGCTCTAACCCACCATTTCAGGTTAGAATTATTTATTTCACAATGCTACATATATGCAGTCGCATGTTACTCAATTGTGTGCAAGTAAGGGGATGACTGTATTTGCTCCTAGTAAAACTGTCCTAAAAGGCAGTTTATTTTTTAATCAGTGCAGGCCACCAGTTCAGTATGTTTGGCACCAAGCTGGTGCCACATGTATTGTCCTGCTTTCCTTTGGGCCACATTAGTGAGGCAGAGAGGGGTCTTTTTGTCTGGGCAGCACAAGACCTCCATACACACTGCCAAGGCTTGTGCCCTGGGGAGGTCACTCAGTGCTGCAAATGCAGCCATTTGACTTCACCCCTGGAGGCACACTCCATTGTCCCTTGAGACAGATGGATGCCAACAGGAGAAACCACCAAGCACATTTTCCTACCTTCATTTGTCATCCAAGGCCAGTTCATACAACCGCATAGTTGCAGGGTCACAAATAGCATGAAGCGTTCCCTCCGTGGGCTGGGCCTGTTGAACCTTGCTTTCAGAGAGATTCATTCAAGTCCCACCACCTCCAATAGAGGTTCCCCCCAAGTATGATTACAGAAGTCTTTGTTTTAGCTGTGCACTTCCAAGCGAGCAACTTGTCAGGCAGTGCTGCTTGAACAGATTGTGTCCCTCTAGCAAACTACAGCACAACTTGAAATGAGCCAAGAGGCAGGGAGGTGGGTGCTCTTCTGTTCCAAGTTTTGTTCTACTTCACTTGAATACGGCCAGCGTAACTTGGTGCTCTAGATTACACCACACCTGTCTAACAAGAGCCTATGAAGGGTTTTTCTCCACCAGCTGCAGTTCATTCTCATCTAACATTGCATCTCAACTACACCGAGTGTTAGATGAGCTGGACAGCACCATCTCTTCAACACTTAAAAATTAAAAATCGCCAGCTATTGACTTTGTTTTTGGTATAGAAAGTAAAGTAAAATCAAAAGCTCCTGTCTATTTAGATTAAAGTGAATTACCCAGGTGAACATACCCACACTGAGCATATACCCAAAATGTTTCTTTCTCCAGGCAAATTAAAGGCTTTCCTAAAGGAGACAGAAGTGCTGACCCAACTCCCTAAAAAAGCAAACAATTCTCTCTTACACTTTGGGGAAAACCCTTTAGAAATTGAGTCAATTTTGTTGCTTGGTCACTTTCATGCCTGTAACAAATAACTTCTGACACCAGGAGCCCTTTGTTTAAACTGCACATCTGATCTGACAAGCACAGCAAAACATGCTTCAGAGTATTTCACAGTGGAGACATTTTTAATAAACCACCAAACACGCAGAAACCACACTGCCAGTTTCCTCCCCCTTGGCAGTGAAAATTACCTACTCTTACCACATATTCTGCTGTCAGCATGGCAGAAGTTATTTCCATCACTTTATAATACACCTCCCCAAAGACAGTTCACATTTAATAATTCCAACTAAGCATAAGGCAAATCTTTTTAAAGCAGCAGATTGAAGCACCACTGCTCCATATTGCAGCTCACTGTTTTGATTTCAGAGTTCTGAAAATGGAAACAAACATTTGGAAAGATGAGGCTTCAGCTTCTGTAAGTCTTTATCTCTCCTGGTCTTATGTGAGAGTATGTAGAGTACAAGAAGCTGCACAGAGCATCTTTGATGTCCTGGTGCAAGTGCTGGAGTTTAACATATTTATAGTTGGACCACAAGTTGGTGTCCAGGTACCTAGTCCAGGATACAGAGAATAAGCATATAGGAGCCCGATAAAGCTCCAGACACTCCCACACCAAAGTTGTTGCAGATCCTCCTGCAGTTGTTCGCCAACCCTTGTTAACAAAAGAATGTATTGTGGTTGCTTATAATGGTATGGCCACAAACTACTACATTTATTCTATAAATTTACTCAACATGTATTATATTACTTGTGCTGGACCCCCTTGAAATTCTCACTTATCCGTGTGAGTGCAGCTTCTCCCATGCTTGTAGGTCTATAAATCCTTCCATCCCTTTAAAAAAGAGGTTTAGCTGTTGTGGAGGTAACATCTGCTGAGGGTGCAGAGTAAGTTTTGTAGTTGCCAGTCACATCATCATATTTAACAACGATAGGAGAAATCGCAGAAGAAGCTGCAATCGGAGTGGCCAGTGAACATCACAAGGGGTCAGGCACCCCAAATTCAGAATATCCTGTCTGTACAGTGCTAAGTTTTGGGCACCAATTTAAAACCACCACCCAGGCCTTTGCCTCTATGCCTACTGCTATGAAGTTTACTTATCTTGCTACCATTTTATATTGTTAATGCTTGCTGATGAATTACATTTTGTTTTACCTATTTTATTAGCAATTGTAACTTGCTCTTCGAAGAGTGCAATAGAAATACCATATTTCACCGCATCATTGTTGCATTTTTAATACTCTCCCCCCCCCCCAAAAAGGGGGTGCAACCATTATGTAGTGAATTACGGTAATGGCTGGAAGCCGTCAAGGTGGGTGGAAGCCGTCGTGTCCCAGAGTGTGGGCAAGAGGAGACACAGGCCTCAGCGGTTGCGTGTGAGCCAAGTCGTGGGGCGCTGGAGTTCCACGCCTGCCAAGTTTGCACAGGCCTCCGGCAGCTCCCGCACCCCAAGGCATGAACAGATGGTGGGACCCAGAGAGGCCAAAGCAATCTGGCGCCCGGGTTGAATGCCCTTCCCAGTCAATAGCCGGCAATCAAGGCCATTGGCAGCCCAGATCCACGGATCCTCCTGCTGTCATATTATACCCTGCAACAATTATGTGGGGAAAGCACTGGAACCAATTTTAGAGCTGCAAAAATGGGGGTGAGACTATTATGAGATTAAATGTGGTATTTTAATATCAAAGTACAAAGATTATCTGCTTCCCATACATACAATGCCCAGCTGATTATCTGCATACTGCAAAAGCCAATAAAACCAATTACACACCTTGAATGCATAAAGAATTTGACTTCAGACACATTAGTGACAAACACTTTTGTCCATTAATTTTTCAAGAAATGCATCAGAGGCTAGCTACTTTAGTTTTCTCAAAGCAATGGGTATTATATGTAGAATATAAAGTGAAATGTTCCCATGAAGACTGGCTTTTTAGAAAGCAAGCAAGAACCCGTTAATGAGGATGCTTCCACAAGCAAAGAGTCAAGCAAATGAGCAAAGAGGAATGTCTGGCAACATGGGGAAGCTTCAGTGGTGGAAGAGACGGAGGCTGGTATGAACTAGAGTTATTCCCAGCTCATCGCAGGCTTCGATCACAACTTGGTCAGCTGCTGAACCAGAAGGGGCAGCAATGAACTGGACTCCACTCTGAGAGAAAAGGAGGAGGGAGACAAAAACAAATCAGCTTTATTGAACCATTTCATTAGCTGTTGCACAATTCTGCACATATGGGGTGCCCACAAAAGCTGTCAACCACTTTTAGGGAAGATTGTCCTAAACGGAGGTCAGAGAGGATACTAAGGGTGGTGAATCTTTTCTTTGGAAGGTGCTGAAAGATGAGAATTGCAACCTGTCTGAGTTTGAGTAAGTAATACCAGCTTTTTCCTGAAATGCATGTCTGGACTAAATTTCCCTACAGCTACTCCTGCTTCCACTTTGATACCTCTTACTTGCAACCGTAACCTGCAAAACAGACTTTAGGGAGCCAGTATGCAGAGCGAGAGCAGCTAACTGGACATATTCTCCTCAGGCCCATTAGTCATTAAGAGTCGCAGTCACCCCCCCCCTCCCCGCCAATTCCACAGCCTTACCCGCTTTGCTCTATCCACGTTATCCCTGAAAGGGAAGAAAGCATCAGAGCTGAGCGAGACTCCGTTCAGTTTCCCAATCCATGCCTTTTGGTCTGCCTCAGTTAGCAAAGCCGGGACTTCCTCAAACAGCGCCTTCCACTTGACAAGATCTTCATCCTGCAAAGGGGCATTTTAAAAAGTCACCTGCTTCATTGATGGCATCTAATTCAACAATGCAGGCAAATACAGCAGTGACAAGAATGCAAACATTTCTCCAAGTTCCCCACTGGAAGGTCACAGCTACGTAACACCTTGCTACAAAATTTGTACTCGGAGGTTTATTAAATTCTAAGCCCCTCTGGTTCCTTTGTTGTTTAAACTAATACAAACACGTACCCTTATAGCTTCCTACTACAAAGCTCCCTGCTCATTTCAGAGTCATTTGCTTTGCTTGGCCTATTTTCTGCTACTCCAGCCAGTGAGTAAACATCAAAGCACCCAAACAGACCATTTAGTACAAGGAGCCCAACACAACATTCAACAAAACAGGATTTTGGCTCACTGTCCTCTGTCTTGAGTGCCACTGATCCAGCTGCCGTTTGCCCCAAGGAAGCAATCAGACTTCTGACATGATTTGCAGAATGTCTGTTTTAACCACATCCCTGTTTGCTTTATTGCATTCAGACTTTATTGCATTCCGAAGGAGTGTGTAGTTTACCAAGTTATGCAACATTGTGGAAGCCCTGAACTTGCTAGAGAAGCATTCCAGTAATTGGAATAAGAAGTCAAACACCCTTCTGCAGCTAAAGGGGGTGGGGGCAGTGTTCAAATTTGGATATTTGTTTTTAATGCTTTCGGCACAAGCTTTTCAACCAGAGAGTTGCCACTCGTGGTCCTTTTATTCCCTTAAAGATCTCTGATGAGAACTAGGTGGCAGCTCTGACTTAATTTCTTCTGGTACTTCAGATTGAAGTCTTTAGGAACCTTCCCTGCTCCCTCTTTCTCGTGGAAGCAGCTATAAAGGTACCCGGTTGGATCTTCTGAAATATCAGTTGATAAATATGATGTGTGACTATTTTTCTTTAAAAACCCAGATCTGGAAGGAAGACACTTGATACTGATCCTAGTTTTATTTGCATCTGACTCTTACCTTTCAGATGCACTTCATGATGGGAGTCTTGTCTGCCTCTGAGAAATGCGGAGACGCCTGGCCTTTTTCCTGAGGCTTCCAAGGAGGATCTAAGTTGGGGGGAGGGCTGCTACCCTGAGATGTCTAATGCACTTGGAACAAACTTGCCTGTTTTTCATACTGTTGTTTTTTTGTAATTAAGTACTATGTAAAAGCAACAGAGAATTGCAGCTTCAATAACTAACAGCACATAGATCCAGCCATGGCAATCACAACCAAGAGCTCTCATCCCAAGTACATGAATATGCAAGGCACACCTCTTTCTCCCTAGGCTTTGGCTACCCTATTGAATATTTGAATAAGGCAGCCCTTGGCACAGAGCTTTTGCAGGGTTGTAAGCATTCCAAGGTGCCTCCTACGTAGAGGAGTAGAGGTTGCACGTGGCCTAGTGGTCGGAGTGCCGGACTAGGACCTTGGGAGGCCCTGGTTTGGCCATGAACCTCACTGGGTGACCCTGAGCCAGTCTCTGCCTCTCAGCTTAACCTATACCTCACAAGACTGTTGTAGGGATTAAGTGAGGAGCAGGGGGAATCATGTAAGCCACCTTGAGCTCCCTGGAGAAAGGGGTATAAATGCAACAAACAAACACAATGTGTGCAAGCACCATTCTGGAGTTTGTCTCTAGCCAAGTGCCCCCAGGCTTACCTCTCCAATGGTCCCTGTGACATACTGGTCAATAGCATTAGAGATTTCCGCTCTTTTCACTCCCGCTTTGAACTTCATGGAGAGCACCCGTGGGTGATGCCTGAGCCACCAGTGGTTTGCCTTGTCTCCAGCCAGTCGGGTGCAATGGATTCGGGACTGCTGCCCTGCCCCAATGCCAACCACCTGAAATAGACAGAGCGCTAGAATTATTTGGAGGAAGGGCAAGCTTCCATGGGCACCTTTTCCTAAGAAATTCACTCAAGGCCTCGCCAGAAAAGCCAAACCTTAAACAAACTGTGTCACTGATATGTGACACTGATATGATAGAAACAAGATTCCTGAACATTACACACCCGCCGGGGGTGGGAAGCAAAATATTTGTTAAGTTAGGAAACAAGACTGCTTTTTCTTCAATAATCCATGTATTGAGCCAAGGAAAAGGAAGCACTCAAGTTATGAGAGTTTCTAGGCATCTAGCCTGGTCTGGGAAAGCAGTTGCACTGCGTAGTCTGAGATGAGCTGTTCTCCAACGTGGGAGCCCCAACCACTATGGAGAAAGCTGTAATATTCTCTACTACATTGTAAGCTATCTTAATTTCCACTAGCGCTACAGACTTCATTGAAATGGGCAGATGGGGCAGGAGTTCAAGGCAGCCAGAGAGTCTCAATTCTGGCTGAGTGAATAGGTGTCACTGCAGCCCTGAACCTCTGGAAAAGATTAGGGGCCCCAACCCAAAGGGGGATTATAAAGCTCCAAGATATTTCCTTGGAATTCAGTCTTACCAGGTTCAATAGGACCACAGGCTGTGTAACCTAATGCTGTCCAGCATTATATGAACTTGTCCACGTAAGCAAAACAACATATAGGAAAATTGTCAAAGGTTAGATTTGCAAGCATGGAAATATACAGCTCAGGAGAAGTAGGTAAATTTCTAGCTGAAATTTATTCATTACTTTAATACAATTTTGTATACTGCTTGATTGCAAAAAATCCCCCGCAAAAAGCACAAAAAACCACCATTTTGGTTTACAAAAATGCTGCAACATATGATGATACAAGAGTAACATAGAAACTGCTAAGCTTTTTTTGAAGGGGTGGGGAGACACAACTCATAGGCCTCTAATGTTAAGGAGAAAGAAAGAGGGGGGCAAGCAGAGATACAGAATACCAACATCCAAAACTTTTGAGTTCCAATCACTGTCCCGTACCTGCATATTTTTTCCTGCTGTTACCACTTTAGTTCTACATATATTTTCAAACTTTTTTTTCACAACAATGAGGACTAGAAAAGCAGGCGGAATCTAAATGAAATTTAGAAGGCAGACTGGATTTTTATATTCTCCAGATGCTATCCAGGCAGTTCCGCACAGGTTCCCAAAGAGCGCAGTCTGGCTGTTCAGTATCAAGGCTGCCTCCTAAGTCCATTCAATATCATTTGCTTGAAGCACACCATCTCTTTTGGCAGCGATGGCTTGGGGTAGGGAGGATGCGGAGGCAACGGTGGATGTTGTCCGGATGGTGGTGCTGTGGTCATTAGGCCAGAGGAGCTCCAGGGGAGCTGTGGCAGCCCCACAGGTACACACAATGCTGCTGCTGCGAGGTCACAATTTCCCCCCTTCCCCCTGTCCCTTATGGAGGCACTTATACTGGGCATTGCCAAAGCCAGAAAGAATTAACTGGTGCAGAAAGACAACTTCTTCTACTAAGCTAATGCCTTTCTGCTTATTAGCAAATCCAGTTTCTTCCTATCTAAATTCTACCTGCCTGCATGTGCTCAATCTGAAGCAGAAATAGCAGCAATCCATCAGAAAACCCATGCATGCGAAGACAAGTTCTTAAGAAACTAGTCTACTTCAAATGGCTGTCCTGTAAATCCACTAATAAATGAAGAAAGCGAAACGGGGGGCAATCACCCTCACGCGCGAAGTCTGGCTAGCAAGCTTCTTTTAGCATCCAAAGTTTTTGTGGTCTCAGCCCTTCTAATATGCTGTTATATCTATCTAAAACGCTCCAGGAAAAGTCATTACATAATTTATTTTACAGGTGGGCTGGAGAGCAGTTTAGCAGACTGACTGGAGAGGATACTTTTAAGAAGAAGACAACACATGTTTTATTTTGTGTAAAGCCAAGAGCAGCGTTACACCACCCTCCCCCTCTCTACAGACCGGCACTCACCGGGAGAAATGTTAACCTAAAACCAGGTCATTACCAGTGCAATCAATAACAATTTCCCTGCTCATTTTTTCCAGGGTCCGCAATTATAGAAATTAACAGTTGTTATTATTCATGACTGCAATCCTATCTAGCAGCAGGGCTTAATAACCTTTACTGAAAGAATAGCATATGACACTCTAAACTACAATCTGGGTGTAGAAATTATGATTGTTGGGATCAGGAGTCAAGGGACCAAATTCAAATAGCCGTTCAGCCACAAAGCTAATGGGGTAGCCTTGGGACAGTCACATCTTTTCAGCCTAAACTACCTCCTGTTGTGAGCATAAACATCCGCCGGTATGTGTGTATACGTGTGTGTTTTACGAACCATGCATTCTGCTCTGCGCACCTTGAACTCAAGAGACAGATTAAAAATCTAAACAAATCCAGGGAAAGGTGTAAACCTCATTCTAATGCAATGAGGACTCAAAAGCTATGCTACAAATGTACATTCACAACTCTGCACTAATTCAGATAATAATGCCAGTTCCATGCTTAGGCAGTGCAACTCTATGCATTTTTACTCTGAAGCAATCTCCATATGCTCAGATCAATCTTATTACTGTAGATTAAAATTCTGAATTCATTTTTAAGCCTGTATTTAAAGGGCAGTAAAAGGCAATTCTTACTACCTCCAGTGCCACTGCAACAGGGAACTCAGAGAGCAAATAGCCTCCTAAGTTAAGCGACTGACATCAGGGAGGTGGCCTATAATCTCAAATGGCCAAAACTCAAGAGTTGCATCATCCACGTGGATTTCATTTTCAGCTCAATTATTTTTGGGGTTTGGGCCTTCATTGTGCTATGTTAAAAACAGGTTGGGGGCACTTTCCACTCTCCTCACCCCCACCCTCTGCAATATTTTGGGACTGTGTTCCCGTTTCCGCCCAAGGACAAGCTCTTTAGAAAGGAGCACCAGGGGAGAGATGAGTTCCTTGCTGGGTCAAGAGGCCTGGCCACTGCCTCAAACTTTCCAGGCTGGTTAGGCTGCATTTCCAGATGTTAAAGCCCTAAGTCCAAGGCCAAACTGAAAGAAATGAACCATTTGCTGTCTTATTCCTACCGTGATTTCACATCTTGCCAGGATCATTTAAAAAACAAAAATAAGGATCGTTCCCCAATGACAGGGAATGAAAAATCTGAACTTGTGTCCTTTTTTTAGCAGCCAATGAATAATATGCTCCTAGCTAACAAGACAGCCACTGGCATTACACAACATTGCGCTTGTTTAATATTCCTCAGGGGATGCACAATGAATGGATTTACAGAGTCTGCATGCTGGGCAGCTATAATGTTGTGCCTGCTCCATTAGAAAGGTCTTTTGCCCAACATGGCTTCTCCACTGGCTTCAGGACTGCATTGAACCTCAACACAAGCTGATTTTACACATCAAACAACACTCTTCATCTTCACAACAAACCAAATACTGCTGCAGTACAAGTGCTTGGTCTATGGCAGTCGCTCTCAAAGGGCAGGCCTTGCCCCACAGGTGGACCAGGAGAGGGTGGGAAGAAGATTCAAGGGCAATCAAAGAAACATTCCAACATTTCAGTGTAGCATAGTATCAACTTAAAAAATAAAATAAAATGCAGAATATGGATATCTTTTTAAAATGAGAGTGAGAGCACTGGCTGTTCTTCTACAGTTCTCCACAACATATTGTTGTGAACAGGGATTTTGAACTCTGACAAATATGAAAGATCAGAAAAGAGAAAGGCTTCTTTGTGCTGAAGAGATGAGTTTGTTTGTCTCAAACTACACCTAATATAAATGTGATTACTCATACTTAAGGCACAGATGAAAGAGGCTCGTTTATAATTACATTTTGGAAATGATTCTGGGTGTCTCATGACCATATTATATAGTAGTTGTGTTCTGTGTTATAATTCAAGCACTGCTAGGAGTTGTTTCTTTGTGTTTTCCAATGTATTTATTATCAATAAAAAATCTGATGTGGGGTGAGCTAATTTATATTCTGAGAAAAAAAGTTTGAGAACCTGGTCTGTGGTCAAAATAAAAAAATTCATTCCAGTAGCACCTTAAAGACCAACTAAGTTAGTTCTTGGTATGAGCTTTCGTGTGCATGCACACTTCTTCAGATACACATGTATCTGAAGTGTATCTGAAGAAGTGTGCTTGCACACGAAAGCTCATACCAAGAACTAACTTAGTTGGTCTTTAAGGTGCTACTGGAAGGAATTTTTTTATTTTGACTATGGCAGACCAACACGGCTACCTATCTGTAACTGGTCTGTGGTGTTTGATTTGTTAATTCTTGCTCCTTCGTAGTCACTGAGTGAAAGACAAGGTGTGTGAAGCTGCTTCCCTTCCAAGCAGAGTGCTCAGGATCCTGCGTGAGCCTCTACACTCAAGGAGCCATGCGGCAGGAACCACGACTCCCTCCCAGCGCTGCTCCTTAACTGCCCCATGGCAGCTCCTTACAACCTCCACCTTCAGATCTGCTCCCGGGGCCAAAAAGCTTCTTTACCCCTGCATGATAGTTTCCACCAATTCCCCAAGCCACATGCAGCCCCTAGAAAATCTACCTTGCTTTGGTGGTGGCAAAAATATAGGTGGCTGTGGCAGGGGAGGGGGTGGGTCTACAGGAAATTACAAAAATCACAGCAGGGGTTTCCGTTGGATGTGAATGGAAGCAGCCCTTCTGTCCCTGGGGAAGAACAATTCAGGAGCGAAGGCCTTGTGCTTCTATTACCTTTATTCCTTCATAAGCATTCTGGGTTGCTTATTATATGCCTCTCGTCTGAGTAACTGAATTTGAGTACCGTGATTCTTAATTAAGGGGGAAAGCAGCAAATCCTGTCAGCTCTGAAGATAAAAACTCGAGGGGCACTCAGGGCTCCCTCCACACTCCCCCTTGTCCTGTGCCTAGAAACATGGGGGTCTGAGCTGTTTTCCCCTGCCCTGCACCTTTCCCAGGGAAAACCCTCTAGCTCTGAAACGGAGCCAGCATCAACCCAGAGAAAACCCAAATGGCGGTTTGCTCCAATTGACTACTAAAGAACTTAGTTCTCAGCCGAGTCCTAAGGAGTAGACTCTTTTCCCTGGGGAAAAGAGTGGGGCAAGAGGAAGTGTGGATAAGCCCTCAATATCAGGAGCTGGACAATATTGAAGCACATCCCAAGGGGGGGGGAGCCATGGCACACACCCCTGAAAGTTAAGGGGCCACCCAAGGGCTTGTTCATTCTGGCTGTGGCCCTGATCCTTTAAGATTTACGGGAGATTTGCCACGAATTTCAATGGCTCTTGAATGGTGCTAAAAGCAACTGAACATTTATACAGCCAACACTATACCAGCCAGGTACAAGGTATATCAAAAGTACCCAATGGAGAGTTGCCATTTCATGTCTGAATGACTTGTTTATTGCAACGAAGAATCTCAGTGTATTCTAGTTAACTCTCTTGGGATGTTTGCAGAGACTGCAACAGAATACAGCCCTCGTGTCTGTCAACTGAAATGACGGTATAAACAGTTCAATCATTTATCCGGAGAAGAAACAGAAGCAAGATTAGAATCCTAAATTATTCCAGAAGCTCCCCCCCCCTTGTTTTTCAGCTCAGCCTAGCCTCTGAATAGCCCCCTGAGCACATAAACAAATCACAGGACGAAGTCAACTAAGAGGCTTTTGACACAGAGAAAAAAGCTCATTGTGTTGCTATAACTGCTACCATTAAAAAGTGTGTGTGGTGGGGGCAGGGTAGAAGCCCCACATCCAGAGAAAAACAAGCACAGTTCAAAATGTACCATACACAAACAGAATCAAAATGCACACCATTTGCCCCAAATAGCAAAGAGGAGTCTTCCTTCTGCTTGAACCTGAATGGAGTCTCTTACTTCCCCAGCATCACAGATGGTACAGTCATTATTGCAGCGCTCCAACAATGGAAAATGCAGCTGCCTCTGCAAAGGCTCTGGAGGAAACATCAAGGAGGGATGCTCAACACTTGTTCTTGAAAGGGAGCAGCGGCAAACACGCTTTGTTCCTGGACCAGTCCTATTTATTATGCTTATGGGGAGGACATGAGCTTGAAATGACCTATGAGACCAGCAGCAGAACAGCTACAGCCCATGAGGCTTCTCTGAAGCACTTTAATAAGGCCAACATTAAAAACTGCACCACCAGCACAGCACCAAGCTCCTCGCCCTTCCTGGCAAGCAACAGCGACAGACCTGCTGGGAAGCTTCCACAATCTCCCACCTTGTAAGCTTAGCACAGGACACATGACTGCCACCCTAGACTCCTTAGGAGAGCGGAGCAAATTGGCAAGTTAAAAAAAAAGGTAAAGGACCCCTGGACGGTTAAGTTCAGTCGAAGGCGACTATGGGGTTGCCGTGCTCATCTTGTTTTCAGGCCAAGGGAGCTGGCGTTTTGTCCAGTTTCCCTGACTCACTAGAGGATTTCCCGCCAGTCTGCCCCAGCAGCACTTCAATGCAGGGAGACATATTGGCATTTATGGCGCAGCGGCAGTAAACCTGTATGGCACCACAAACGAGTCTCCTTGCAAAGGCAGGAGAACTCTTTCAAAGTCAGCAGATTGGTCCCAACAAGCCAAACTGTCTTTAGAAGGACAGCAGCAACTCAACAGGACTCAATATCCCAAACACAGTTTCTAGATCAACATCACCACTCCTAATTGTGGGCAAGTTCAGAACTGGAAAGTATGCAGAAAGGTCTGCCATGCACTTGAAAATAATAAACAAGATCTGGTTCAGAACTAGACAAACTAACAGGAAAGATTCAAAACTGGAGGGACCAGAAATTCACGGAAGACTGGAGTAAATTTACGGACTATCTGAAAAGTATTTGTGAAGAGCAGACGACGTTTGAAGGTTTGCAAGAAGTTTTGTGAGGAGTATTAATGGAATTATTGTAAAAATGGAGAATGGGAAGGATGATTTGTTAAGAGATGTAAGGGCAATATAAAGAAATGCATAAGAAATGCAATATTAGAAATGCATAAGAAGTGGTTAAAACGGTAGATCATCAGAGGTGCTGATGGAAGTCTAAAAAGATTGTATAAGTGATAAGTTTTGTGGTACACTTTATAATTTATATGTTAAAATTAATAAAAATTATTTTTTTAAAAAAAGAAAGTAATAAACAAGAGGTGTGAAGGGGAACACTTCCAAGGCATGCAAGTAGCACTCTGAAGTCTGATGGGGGAGTAAAGATGGCAACACCTAGTGGAGAAGAGGAAGCGCTCTTTGTGCATGAAAACACACTCAGATTCCAGATGAAGACACAACTGCAGTGACAGCGTGACGTAAATGGTTTGAAAACACATTCACTGTACACCAAGGTATTTGTTTTCTGGGCAGAGAATGTGCCCTCAATCACTTACAACGTATGTCCATCATCACCCACTATGCTGCTGGCTTCAATATAGTAAACACCCACAAGGGAGTCTGTGAGCCAGGGAACATAGAAAAAGGTGGGAAGGGACTTACTGGGGAAGAATGTATCAAATGGAACTTAGCAAAACTTTAACTTCAGACCCTGCAGAAAGATGTCTAAATCACTGCACTTGTATTTGTTTCACAGCACCAAGTTTCAAAAGCTGACGTTCTGGCCAGAAAGTACAATGGGATGATCTCCCTTGAACATTTCCAAGCAGTTACCTGTCCATTCTTGGCATAACAAACTGAATTAGACTGGGTGTATTTGACAGCGATGCTGGCAACAATCAGATCTCGGATTGCTGGCTCGGGCAGCTGAAACAACAAGAGAGAGGTGGCTGTGAAGGTATCTCTATTAATGGAAATTGGCTGCAGAGGCAAAAGGAAAGGAAATACCCACTTCCTAAGCATCACTACTCAAGACATAAAACTGAAGATCAGGGCACTTACTTTAATAACTGTTTTGAGTCTTTACTCTAAACACTCTGCAAACCAATTATCTTCTATAACCCAGTGGCGTAGCGTGGGTTGTCAGCACCCGGGGCAAGGCAAGTAATTTGCGCCCCCTAACCCGTGGATTTGCGCCCTCTAACCCGTGGATTTGCGCCCCCTAACCCTAACCCCCAGATGTTGCGCCCGGTGCGGCCGGCCCCCCCTGCACCCCCCACGCTACGCCACTGCTATAACCTGAGTGGTTAGATGACTGTTGAATTAAAATGAAGGCACAACAGTTTTTTTCTAGAAAAATCTAGGTGGTCTTTAACAGAATTCCCCTGCAGAGCAAGGCAGCTTTCTCCATGAGACACAGACATCTCTTCACCAGCCCTGGGTGAAGTCTCTCTCTCTCTCTCCTGACAGGGCTGCTGCCTCTTCCCTGGAGACCAAGAGGGGAGCTGAGAAGAGAGGGGGCTGGGAGCCCTTGTTGGGGGGAGTGACATTCATTCCAAGAAACAACACTGAGTTTCCAGAAGATGCTAGAAGCCAGGGCGCAAGGTCACTGTGAAGAATGTCTCTACACATCCACTCTTCTGCACTGGACACTTAAGAGATGTTTAATCTAAACTCTTCTCTCAAACTGCGAAGATGTGAGAGACGGTCTGGCACTTTTTAGGGCCAGGCCTGGGCATTAATTTTAAACTGCCCTCTATCAGGGCTCTAGTAGAGGCTTTGTTTTGTATAGTTTGTAACAGCCACGCTTAAAACTGACTGTAAAGACTTGTGTCTGTACTCAATCATTTCCTGTGATTTCTTTCTACTCTCTGTGCTAGTCTTGGAACTCTCCCATGCTGTGGAAGCTGCGTGATTGCTCTGCTGCAGAGCAGGCCAGGTACCTGGAAGTGGGCTGGACCCAAAGACAGCTGCATGCCAAACCCCAACAGGCACCCCAAAGGATTTATCAGAGCAGGAAAGGTGGACTTTCAGATGAGCAAGTTTCACCAATACAGAGAGCAATTGGCTTCTGCTTCTACCATCCTCACTACATACAGGATCTCCAGCCCATCTCCAGATTTCTTGGCATCCTTGTATTAATAGTGAAGATGGACAGTTTAGTGACTGAGCAGCAGAGAAACAAGCCTGGGGAAAGCAGGCAAGCAGTGATGTTTAATGGCAACCTGATTAATGGCAGTGTTCTGCAGAGCCACCTGCTGATCTTAAGTGGTACTACACCAACAGGTTGGGTGCCTGCCTGTTTTTGGTGAAAATGACGAGGTTCCTAATGAGCTTCTGGACTTGTTCGAAGGAGAGGTGTTTTATTTGGGGGGGGGCATCGGCCTTTCGAGAGGACTGGTGTTTGGATGCCATTGTTCAGAACTGATGCTTGGTGTTCTGTTCTTTTCAACTCAAGATAAAGCAGGATGGAATCAGAGAGCTGTATGTCCAAAGCCAGAGTCCTGCCACACAACTAAATACCGTTAAGACTGAACCATTAAATGGTCTCAATGTAGCGCTCTAATTTCCATTCCTGACAGGAGCTTTGTCAGTCAGCTCTCCCATCATCAAGGCACCCTTTCCTTCACTTACACTTTTATTTTTAGTGACGATGTTTTTGAAGAGAGATCGGTCGATCACGCCATCGTTCCTCTTCTGCATCAGGTGCAGTCCAAACAGAGTGCGGATTTCGTTTTCATCCGGCTCATAAGCTGGGTCCATCTAAAAAGCAGGATTCTGTCCTTAATGCCATGTCGATTTAATACAGTTTCTCTCATTGCTTATTGTTAATGAAGTACTGAAAAGCACCTGCTGAAAAGCAGGAGCCAGCAAAAGGTTCACCAGAAATGTTCAACTCCATGGTCCTCACAGATGCCAAAACACACTTCAAAACAAGCAAGCAGCACCTGCTGAAAGTTTCTGTGTGGCGGCTTCCCAAAGTGTTCTTCATCTTTCAGGGATTCTAGCCTCCTTCTCTTAAAGTGACTATGACTGCAGTCCTAGAAACATTTCAGTAGGAGCAAGCCCCACTCAACACACTGGGACTTGTTCCAGAGTAAAAATGTGATGGGTTACCCCCCCCCCCCCAGCACACAGATTAAGGGGTTTTGTATATAAATAGCTATATTTTTGTCATTTTATTTCTTTGCAGAACTATTGAGTGCAAAATCTGTTTGGTCCTATACAAGTAGGGAATACTTCCACATTGGGAGATATGAAACAGGAACTACTTTTAAACCATATGCCATTAAACCCTAAATTGATGGCAACGTTGTATTCATTACCTTTTGGACCACAGCCATATTGTCAGGTTTTTCCTTACTGTCAGGTTTTCCTTACTTCTCATAGTTTTATTAAACTATCAATGCACCGAATACAAGTTTATATTGCAAACTACAAGCATACTGTATGGAAAACAGTTTGGAATCACTAAAATGAGTCTCCTCAACCTAAGAGGCAATTTTAAGAAACGCCATTGCACTTTGAGGTTTTAAGATGTCATGAGTATATATCTTTATTGGTTTTTGCTTAAATATCACGCTTTAAAAGTAAATTGAGGGAGGGAGCATGGAAGTCTGGACGTAGTTGGATATGACTGAGGAGTTGAGAGAGAAAAATCAGTTGTCATATTCACATATCCTGTAGCAGTTCAAACACTAACCTGGAGGACACAGTAGCTTCCATTTTTCTTTTTGGATAGGATTTTGAGGGCTTCATCATCATAGCCAGGAGCCACAATCCCATCAGATACCTGTATGCACAACACATGTTTGCAATAGATTCCCTTTTTCTATTGGATGAGTCACATATCTTCGCGCTTATTAAGCAGAGGCTACTGGACCATGAAATCCCAAAACTTCGCCCCTCCCAGCCTTCTGTATGCTCATCTGCTCACATAGGATTGCAGCCTCACCATGGAGTAATGCCTAATTTCTTTTATAATTTAGATACTCCATAGCATTGCAGAGCTTTTATGTTGGCTCGTCAAAGGCATTCCCCTCATCTGTATTGGTTGGAAGGTTTCAGAAAATCCCCTTCCAGAACAGATTCTCTGCTCCTGTATTAAGAAAACACCAGATAAAAGACGCCACATAATCTTGGATTGCCCTCTTCTCGACACCCATCGTAGAGGTCTCCTAGTGGCTCCCTTACAGCTCAAAATATCCACTTATAAAGAATCTATAACCCAATACCTGTTGAGGGATGATAATCCCGAAACTACCAAGATTGTTTCGGGATATTTAGCCAAGATTTTTAAAGCTAAATCCAAAGTTGTCTGATTTATTCAGCGGTGGCTAGCGAGCCTTTTATATATTGTATGTGTTTGGATTATTCATATATTTGGGTGACTTTGTATGATTTTATTGTTTAAACCTATGCCAATAAAGGTTAAAAAAAAGTTAAGCCACCCAAGAATGTCCAATATCTTATCAGCAAACTAAATTCTAAGGTAGTGTCAGTCCTATCGTAGCCAGAGCAGAACAGCCACAGATGAGAGGGAGGTGTCAGCATGCTCAAGGGACCCTTAAGGGAATGATCACCAAAGCTGCCCAATAAGGAGTTAACCCTTTCAGTGGTCAATGAATCCTGTCTGACATTTGGAAGGGGAAAGGTACAGAAAACTGAACTGAACTGAATACTTTGGAAGACTACATAACTGCTAGCCTGCTAGCAACCTGAACAGGATCCCTGCCACTACTACTGCAACATTTTGTTGCAGGTTCCACTGGTAATTACAGAAGCCTAAATCCAAGCAGGCTAACTTTGCCCTGCAGGAGGGGCTGGAGCCTCATCCTAAATGAACCTTTTTTGGGGGGCAGAGGGACAGCCATGGATTTGTTAGACGGTCTGCCTTTAAAACCAAACCAAACACAAAAACACAACTTAAAACAAACGCTCAGCCGGGGGGGGGGGGGGAATCTCATTTGGGATTTCCAGCTTGTATAACAACCTGTCAAACAGCCTTAGGTATCTCCCATGAAATATAAAACAGAAATTGATCAGGAAAAAAAGGCATAAAAGTTAGGTATAACCCTATGTCCGAAGGCTTAGGAGTATCAATTTAACAAAGGGCAGGGAAGAAAAGATCAGTTCAAGAATATGTTTTTATTCTCCAAGAAGTGCACATATTTAGGGGAAATGATTAGTACGGACTCCCTGTTGTTCCATCTCATCTGCTGCTTTATAAAAATCAAGGGGTCACAGGCTGAAACTGAATCCAAAAGTTTTAGGTGAAGGGTAAAATTATGCTCTTGGTGAAAACTGACAATCGCGAGCAGTTATTCTGGGTCCATATTTCAGGACTGTGAAGAGGAGAGGGGATTTCTTTTTCATTTTTAATGGTGAATGGCAGGGGTTTAGTCAGGCATTCCTCTTGCTACAAAGGAGAAGCGTTCAGTGCTCAGCACGCTTAGGTTCTGATCAACAAAGCTTCCCAGTGCCTCTGCGTACTTCAGAAACTCCTTCCTCCCAGCCATTCCCTTGGTCTCACTTCTGCCCTTTATTGTAAACCCATGCCTAAAGGTCTGGCCTTCCACGCACTGCTAGGGTTGAGGGTTTCAGGATCAGGGCAGGTTCCCAGGGCAGCACAGGGATTAGTGAGGAGGACAGGGGGAGAACAACACCCACTATAAGTAAATTATATGCAACAAAATCACTACCAACCACCTTATCCCTACCCACCATCTACTCTATGGTCATGGCCAGGCCAACTCCAGCCATAGTGACCAGAGAGGTGCAGAATGCCACAGGGACTGACCTCTCTGGAAATAATCTTCGCTGTGGGGACGTCACAGATGTCAGAGAGAGCAATGAAGTCACCAAAAGACGACATCCTATCAGCACCTGGGGGAGGAAAGTAGCATTTTGCACCAGAAAGGTCACCTACCAGAGTCAGGGATCCCAGAAATTTAGCTTCTTAAGTGTACAGCTCAATCCCAGGTGCATTTACTTTTGAGTACGTCCCAATGCGTTCAGTGCTCCTTACTCCCTTGGCAGGTTTCTTCCTAACTGCAGCCCAAGTTACCCAGGGGGCAAGCCAGCTCAGTGTAGCAACTGAACATTTTCAGCATCACAGTATTGATGTAAGTGGTTCGCTGCAGCATGAATAACCAAGTCGCCAAACCTGTGTGGTACTTGCCAAGAACCACAAGTTAACAAAATTGCTTAACTAGCAGAAGAATCCCTTCTCCATGGAGTTCTTCTGTCTGTTGCCAGGAGCCACAATGTGGGGGAAATGTCTAACCAGCGCAGGGCCATTTCCAACAGACAGGGCACTGCTGCCCCACAATGTCATGCTATGAACAGGGAAAACAATAATTCTACACAGGGCAGTAAGGTCAAAGGCATGGATGCAACCCTGATATGAAAACCCAGGCTGGATCTATACAGATATTAAAAACACTATTATCAAAAGCTATAGGGGGAAATGCTCCCAAGGCAATCTGCCATTGACTTTGGATTCTGCAACGCCATATGGTGTCACATTTTTAAAACACATTTTAATGTTATACCGTATTTTTCGCTCCATAAGACACACTTTTTTCCTCTTAAAAACTAAGGGGAAATGTCTGTGTGTCTTATGGAGCGAATGTGTGGTCCCTGGGGCTGGGGGGGAGAAACGGACAGGCTGCGCGCAGATGCCCTGCGCTCCTAAGCAGCTCTGGGGTAGCCCACGAAGCCTCCGCAAGGCAGCAGGATGAAGGCTCCCCGCTGCCCTGAGGAGGCTTCGTGGGCTACCCCAGAAGCCAGAACAGCTAGAGCAAGCGCTGCAGTGCTCCCTCTAGCTGTTTTAGTTTCTGCCTTAGTGGCGCAAAGCCTCCGCTGCCCTGTGGAGGCTTTGTGCGGCTATCCCTGGCTTTTGCGGGAGGTGGGGGAAGGGACAAAGCGCGGCTCTATCCCTTCCCCCACCTCCCAGAAAAGCCCCCAAGAGCCGCGCTCCTCGGGGAAAAGCCTGCAAGCGCCGCACACACACTCCACACAGCTCGTGAAAGGGAGCACTGAACAGAGCCTGGGATGCATACAGGCTCTGCTCAGTGCTCCCTTTAAGTAATATGTTTTTTCTTGAATTCCCCCTCTAAAAACTAGGTGCGCCTTACGGTAAATTGCCCTGAGTCCCCACTCACCTCTTGCTCGCGCATATGCAGATGCCAAGGGTGTCAGGGTGTTGTGCATGTCGTGCACCATACAGACTTGAGCTTCCTGTTCAGTGAGAGGTATGCCAACAGCTGCCCCTGGTAGGCAAAAGAAGTAAAGGCAGTAAGAAGAAGCTTTGTAAAAAAATAATAAATTATTATTATTACATCTGAAGGCCCTGTTCAGGGAAGTTTTTAATATTTAACGCTGTATTGTTTTTAATACTTGATTGGGAGCCGCCCAGAGTGGCTGGAGAAACTCAGCCAGATGGGCAGGGTATAAATAATAAATTATTGGCTTTGTAGCCCAACCTCTGGAAGGGCCACAGGCCTACAGATGCAGTACCATTTGTGTATGGCACTCCCCACCTGCAAATATCGGAACCTGAGCTTCAAATCGCAATTCCATTATTCAAAGTACAAGAAAGAACAAAAAGACTTGGACTAAGCTATTTGAAACTGGAAAAGACTGCCTTGGAAGGTGGTGGATTATCCTCTCATAGAGGTTTTCAAGCAGGTGTCGGATGGTGACTTTTTGGAGAAGCTATAGCAGTAGATTTCCTGCATTGGTAAGGGGCTGAGGGACTTTTGAAGCCCCCTGCCAACTCTATGCATACAAGCTACTCTGAGAAAGAGAAGCGCACAACAGAGCTCTAGTTCACCTTTCTGTTAAGCGTCTCAGTTCTTCTAGATAGGACATTAGTGCATCTTTGCAGATGTAACACAAGAAATACAGTCTCCTTTAAGACATAGCACAGCTGGAGAAAGCCAAGCAAGTTAACCTGGACCCATCCTTGGAAGTCAGAGTCTTACCTGCTGGACTGACATGTTTGAAGGAGGCTGCGGCTGGAATGGCCAAAGCCTGTTTGAGCTCCTTGACTAGCTGCCAGGCATTCAGAGCATCACACAGGTTTATAAACCCAGGAGAGCCATTCAGAACTGAAGGCAGAACATAAAAGTAAATTCAGTCATAAAGGCCTTTCTTATGTAGGGGCACCAACAGCCAAAGCGGAAGGTGCCATTCAGTTTAGGAACAAAGTGTTATGAACCATTTCTCTTTGCTTTTAATCCTACCAGTAGTAAACGCAAGGGAAAAGGAAGGAAGGAAGGAAGGAAGGAAGGAGGAAGGGAGGGAGGGAGGGAGGGAGGGAGGGAGGGAGGAAGGAGGAAGGGAGGGAGGGAGGGAGGAAGGAAGGAAGGTCCCCCTCCACTTTTACATTAACAAGAGCAACGAATGAAACATCTGAGGGCTTGAAGAACTTGACAACATTCCAACCACTAGAGCACGCTGCCTCCATCAGTAGCATTACTGAGAGCCGGGTGAAATGTAGTGCCTAAGATTATGAGGTATAGCTCCTAATCTCACCTCTTTTACCTGTTTTGAATGTACTGAATAAGTGTTGTTCTCTGCAGTCTGTGATGTGGAAATATCAATTCTGACCTACCTGA
Source organism: Podarcis liolepis (assembly GCF_965112155.1). Lineage (NCBI taxonomy): Eukaryota > Metazoa > Chordata > Lepidosauria > Squamata > Lacertidae > Podarcis > Podarcis liolepis. The sequence continues at coordinate 136,303,848 of NC_139554.1, forward strand.
TAGTAGTTCTTGTAAAGATTACAGTAGAAATGTGTTCCGTATATTCAAAAGAACTGTTTCCTAGTACACAGGTCCCACTATCAGAACTCTTGTTATAAAAAAAAATCTGTTATCTGAGCACAAAGGATTATGCCCAAACCTCACTACACGAATGGCTGATCCAGATATCCGAACAGCCAAAGTTTGCCCACTTCCTTGTTGGTTTGTTTTTTGCTGGTTTGCGGCAGCCATTAGGGGCAGAAACCGTGGTGGAGAGAGAGAGATCAAAGAAATCAAGGAGCAGTAGAGATCGGGCAGTTCAGTTTTTCCTTTGTATGGCTTTTGCTGATTGGCTGCAGCAGTTTCAGGCAGAAATCATGGAGGAAGGGATGACAAATCACAGGTTATAGAAATGTTCCCATAGGAAATCATCAGTTTGCTAAGCAAACACTCATTTAATGATTCCCTGGGAACACACTGTGTTCAGAAAGGAGGATCTGCGTGCATTGTTACAGAACCATTATAAGGTTATTCAGAGCAGACTTACAACGCATCCTACCTGAAAGAGGAAGCTTAGACCTCAATGTGTAGAGCTGAGCAGGAGTCTGGTGTGGGTTCATGCCATACCTCAGGGGAAGTTGAGACACCCCTTTGCTGTACTGTTTCCTGAAGTAATCAGAGATGGCCATATCATACTGAGCCGTATGAGTGAAAGCCTGCAGAAAGTACATTGAGACTAGTCAGTCACCAGCATTCTTGGAAAGTTGCGGGAAAGCACGACGCACAGTCAGAAAGCCGACCTTCAGAGCCAGTTGCTGCCGAGTTTCCAAAGTCGTATCCTTAGCGCTGGACGCCTGCATTTCCTTTGCTATGGTGGGATAGTCCCCAGGATCACACACAGCAGACACGCGAGCGTGGTTCTTTGCAGCAGCCCTCAGCAAAGCAACACCTCCTGCAATTAAAAGGAAGCCAGGAAAACCATCACCATTCCTCTGTACATCACAGACTGGGAGCTTAAGGTCCTACCTTCAAAAACACGCAACGCGCTGATCCATCCTGGGTCTGCCAGAACCCTCAGGGGAGGTGCCGGAACCAAGCGGAAAAAAAAGCCCTGGTCCTCCGGATGTTGCCAGACTGCAAATTCCACCATTCCTGACCAGCGGCCACGCTGACTGGGGATCATGGGTACTAGAGTCCAATGAAGTCTGAAGGCCCTCAGGCTCCCTAACCTTGCTATACAACATCTCAGACACACCAAATCTAGTCCTCTCACATACAACTCATTTCCTCTGGCACAAAGGGTTTGCAGGATTTATAGCATGTTCTACAGCCAGCCTTCCAACAACTTAGCAGATTTTATTACAACCACTGGGTTGTATCCGAAGCACCATATAGGTGCAGTTCCACTATGATGGGACTTCTCTTTACTTCCCTCCCCTCCATGCTCCCTCCCCCCAAAATCTGCTGCAGAGGGTCCTTCAGCCCCCTGGAGTCAACTTTGATGGGGGGGGGGACTGGAGGGGACAGGACAGGAGCTGAAGCCACACTGTGTGCATGGAAGTCCATTGAATCAGCAAAGCTTCATCGTTGGGTAAGATGGACAACGCAGCGGTTTCTGCACTGGCTTCTCAAAGTAATTTCATAATTTATGGAATTTTCTCTGGAGGAAAGAGAACCTTTAGAAAAATTCAGCCAATTACTACATACAAAATAGATTTTAAGGACCCTTTTTGTCCAAGGAACCATTTCCAATTCCGTTTCTGCTTGTCCAGGTCACAGAAAAGCCACCAAGTTGCCAGAAATGCAGCATTGCGAGACAAACATCGGGATACCCAGCAGTGGTGGGCTTGCACACATGCATCCCTTTCCACACCCCTCCCTGAAGTCTGTTTTCCAGGAAAAGATGAAGCAATGACAGCCCCAAAGTTGCTGGCACAAAGTTGGAAGGCACAATCCATTCAAACCAATGTTCCTTTGACTTACCTATGTCAATCTGTTCAACTGCTTCTGGGATAGTTACACCTGGAGATGCGACTGTCTTGACAAAGGGGTAGAGGTTGCAAACTACAACTCTGGAAGGAAGAAGATTGAAAGGCTTTAAATTGTTCACTTCAGACAGGCAGCTGCAGAGCTATGGGGCTGATGCAGCCCACAGCACCTTGAAGCCAGCCCACATCTCCCCAACTTGGCCACAGCCACCCACTTTAAAAGTGTGGGACATCCTGTTCATGCAAGTGGGAGCCCCGCTCTGCTAAGCTGAACTGCTGTGTGACATGTGTGCGTGTGATTCATAGGGGACGGCAGCTTAAGGAAGGGCTACCCCTCCCCTCCACACATGATCCCTGAGTATCAGACTCCTTCCACCCATGCCAAGCTTTCTTGTGGAAAGGGGGAATTGTCAGCAGGCAGGAAGGAATGAAAAGAGGGGATAAGAGGATGGCAGAAACAAACAAGGGAGCAACTACAAGCTCTGGCTCTGCTGACTTTTGGCTCTGCCTCCACCGCCTGCAACACTGGTATGCAGTACCCCAGACGTATCCCTCTGAGGGAAAATGTGGTCCTTGGCTCCACCTCCTCCTACCAGCCTCAGCCACCAGGCCCCAGTTGTCAGGAAGGATGGTAGTTATAATGCAGCAAAATCGGGGGGGGGGGATGCAGTTCCCCATCCCTGCCCTAATGCAAAGCGATCATTTATCGGATCCCTGCTGAAGCAAAGCAGAAACAAGACCCTGACACGGGGCACTCAGGACACCCACACCCCAGCAGCTGCTCTTCCAAAGGGCAGGTTCAAAAGGCAGGACAGGAGCAGCCTTTGCAACAGTACCTGGCTCAACCTAGCAATCCAGAGTCAGGTCATCACCTTAAAGTTGTTTTCAGGTAGCCCACCAAATAAGAGGAATGTGTGTTTCATCCATACGGAACCCAGTTGAAAGGAAGCAGTGGGCAAACAGCAGATGATCTACACTGCTGAGACTGTGACAGAATAAGAACTATGGACACAATCCACCCACTAGTTCCAACAGGAGATGGGGGAAAGAGTATTACGCATATGCTTAATTCTCCTCTGAAATCAGTAAGAGGGACCAAATATTTTGGTTGGATTGTGCCCATATTGTCCTTTATTAGGTTAAAAAACCCAGTATCATTAAGGTGGCCCAGAAATATAAAACACTAAAAGTCATCTGTCCAGGTCACTGGGTGCTGATGGTACAGAATCAGGTGATCAGTTGCCAGACAGTGACCCACGTTACGTTTCCACTGTGCTTTACGCAAAACTGGCCAGTTAAGAATCACTTTTATTTAACTTTGATGCTTAACTTTCTGATTTCCATTTAATGAATAACTTCTGTTTGGCATCCAAAGTCGCACTTTGCACCACACCCACATCAAGTTGGCCAATCGAATGAAGCTGAGGAATTATTATGCTGCCTCTAAGTTAAGGGATGGGGCAAGAGGTGCAAAACTGAAAGGGGGCGTGGGGGGGGGGGCGTGCACGGACCAAGTCTTCAGCCCCAGGGTCCTCAGCCTCTGGCCCTGAATTTATGTACTCTTACGTTTGAAGTTGACTTACATGTTGAAATCTAAACAGTACTGTGTAAATCTCAAAAGGGCATGTTTGCCAGGGTTTCAAAATTAAAACAATGAATAGAAGTATAGAGCCTTTAAGTCTCTTACACTATTATTTTTTCTCCCTTTTCCTTCACTCCAAAAATGATGACAATGACACCATCTCACAAACTTTATGCATCTGATCTATTTTTTACTCTAACACACAGATAAAGGCTTGTTTTTGGAGCAGAAGCCCTGGTTTCTACGGCAAATGAACATTTGATTGGTTGCAGGTTTATGTCATGATTATTTATTAACTCACAATGACCCTTTAAACATTTTACCTTACAAGACTGAAATCCAACTTATCCATGTCAGCTTTATCTTGTGGGATGTCCCGAGCCAGAATACCTAAAGGGGGGGGGAATAAAAGAATTAGAGAAAGGAGTAGGAAAACCAATGTATGGTTAGCTAAGTCTGAGAATGCCAGATTCTCCTGTAGAGATTTCATAACTGAGATAAGTGCCAACTACTTTCCTAGTTACTCAAATATTACTCATGAACATCCCAGTTAAGTCTTAGCATATAGCTATCAAAGTTGAGACAGCATGAGCCAAAGTATTTTTAAATCTAAGTGAGACCACTATGTGTACTGGGCTTATTCCTACCCAGGTCTATAAAGTGTTGAAGCCTTAAGTCTCAAAGGCACCTACTTGACTCAGACTTTGAATTGCTCTTACAGCACAAGTCTATTCAAGCCTACTCAGACCCAGCAGATTCAATGGAATACTCCCTAGTAATTGTGCACAGGAATGGAGCTTAGAAAAAAGTTGCCTCTGGATTTTTTAAGGCTTCCAAATTATGATAGAATACTGGCCTATGTTTCTAGCAGTATTTGACATGCCATTGGTTTTTGGATTTCTAAACCAATATATTTTCACAACGCCAAGTCTTTCAAAAGGAGGGGGAAGGGAATCCCTCATGTCATCAAGCTCATGTTATAGGAAAGTGGCTGAGCTATGTATAAAGACAAATGACATAGTGCTGCCCTGTGGGGACTATATAACTTCAGAATGCAGGTGAGAATCACATAAATGAAAGCTCACATATGCCTAACCCCCCCCCAAAAAAAACCTGACACCCAGAAAACTCAGCCTAGCCTTTCCCTGATATGCCAATTCCCAACATTCTACCTTTGCAGAGGAAGGCAGTTTTTGACTGGGAAGGAAGACTTAAACAAATATGTAGTTTCTTGCATGTATTTTGGAGCGACACCGCTATCCTGAGAGAACTGTACCACATGATCCCTTCCAACTCTTAATTCAGCTGTAAGGAGCCACAAAACTTTTGACTTTATGCTTCTAAAATGAACACCCAATCTTTTTCAGGAGCAAGGAACCACAAACATATAATCACTGTGGAAAACTTACATAGGCTACAGTGGTACCTCGGTTTAAGAACAGCCCTGTTAACAAACTATTCGGTTTACGAACTCCACAAAACTGGAAGTAGTGTCCTGGTTTGCGAACTTTACCTCGGTCTTCGAACGGAAGCCGAACAGTGGAAGGGCACTGGCGGCGGGAGGCCTCAATCGGGAAAGCGCACCTTGGTTCAAGAACGGTTTTGGTTTAAGAGTGGACTTCTGGAACGGATTAAGTTCGTAAACTGAGGTACCACTGTAGCCAGAATCATGGGCCGCAATAAGGCTCACAGATTATCCTCCAGGAAGATGCACAGTATTTAGGACCAATTCCAGTTTCTACACACACACACACACAATACTGGATCTCAGGGAGAGGGGCGGCACCCTCTATTTCTATGGGGAAGGAATTATTCTGTGAAGACGCATTCAGGGATGCAGGTCCCCATACGGAGCTTGGAGCAAAACAGCCCAGACCCAAGTGCATCACCTCTGTGAGAGGAAAGCTTGAAAATGGGGTAAGCAGCCTTTTCCCTGGCAACGAGTAATCTATTGAGATGGCATGCTGAAGTGGCCAGAGCCAATGATGGGAGGAGCCAGAAGCAAAAGCCTTGACTAATCTGGAATAAGTGTTGTCAGGGATGGCATAAAGTGAGATCAGAGGCCATAAATCACTCCCCCCCCCCCATGATTTAGACGATGTGCAACTTCAGCGGATCCACCTTTCCCCAGATGCCACACAAATTCCATAAAATACAGGCAACAGAAGCACTTTAGGACCAACCTACCTGCATGAACAGCAGGATGAAGGGTCTTCACACGCCCTCCCAACATTTCCGGAAAGCCAGTGAGGTCAGAAACATCTCTGTGCAAAGGGGTGGGGGGGGGAAGAGTGATAGAGAAACAGAAGAATGTCAGAAGTCAGTTACTTTATTTCTATAGTACTCCTTCGGTGCAATAAACTGTTTGACTAAAAGACTGATCTGCCTATTGAGATGGTATAATAGGTATTTGGTTAATATGAAACACATGGTGGAAGATTCTTTTCATCTCTTCTTCTCTCCATTAAATAACACTTTTAATGTATCTGTTCTAGTGAACGTCCAAAAATTGGTGAATGTAAACAATTATTTCATGAATGTTGACAATCCAATATGAATGTCTATTCTGTCTATGTCTGAAAATGCAGCAGCAACCATTGCCTAAATGAATGTCAAAAAGTCAAGAAGCACATGCTTATTTTCACAAAAGGCAACAGGGATTGCCAGCATTGACCATGTGGATACCCACTGAATTCTGGGCAGTCACTGTAGCATATAAATGAATTGGCTTGGCCAGCCTTGTTCGGCCTGACAAGGATGCTGTGATAAATCACTACTTTAAATGTACAGGTGAAATATGGAAGCTGTAAAAGGATTATTTACTCAGTGTCACCCAATGTTTCCAAGCTAGAATTTGAACAAACTCTTCTGAATACAGTGGTACCCCGCAAGACGAACGCCTCGCGAGACGAAAAACTCGCAAAACGAAAGGTTTTTTCGTTTTCGAGTTGCCTCGCAAGACGAATTTCCCTATGGGCTTGCTTCGCAAAACGAAGCTTGCCCCGGGGACAGCGGGTCTTCTCTTTTGAAGCAAGGGGCGGCGGGGAGAAGCGGTCTTCTCCCCGCAGCCCCAGGTCCGGGGACAGCGGGAAGCGCTTCCCGCTGCCCCCGGACCTCTTTTGAAGCAAGGGGCTGCGGGGAGATCCCGGTGCTCCGAAGCGGGGCGGGGGGGCGGGAAGACCTGCCCCAGCCACCCCGCTTCAGAACGCTGCTCCGAAGCGGGGCGGGGGGCGGGAACACCTTCTGAAGGCGGGCGGGGGGCGAAAGTCTTTGTCCCCCCTGCCTGCCTTCCCAGGGGCTTTTAAATCGCCCCGGACAGCGGAGAAGTCCTCCGCTGTCCCGGGGCGATTTTAAAATGCCGCCCGCCAGCATTTTAAGATCGCCCAGACAGCGGAGAAGTCCTCCGCTGTCCCGGGGTTTTTTAAAATGCTGGGGTTGGGAAGAAAAGCCCTTGTCCCCCCCCCCCAGCCTTCAGAAGAGGTCCGGGGACAGACTGTCCCCGGACCTGGTCTGAAGGCGGTTTCCCTAGGAACGCATTAATTGATTTTCAATGCATTCCTATGGGAAACCGTGCATCGCAAGACGAAAAAACCGCAAGAAGAAGAGACTTGCGGAACGAATTAATTTCGTCTTGCGAGGCACCACTGTATAAGCAAAGTACCTCCTTAGCCACAGGTTCTCTGTACAGTCATGATAATGTCTTGGGTATAAAATAAAAAGAGTTCTTGTAGTAAAATGTCTGAGCTCCTAGAAATAGAGCTCCTCTTAATCTAAACAATGTATGATTTTCCAAGGTAAAGGCAAAAGATAGTATTTTTTTACCCAACTTTGCAGCCAGTCATGAAAACCCCAAAACCCAAGTCTGCATTTAGAGCTAGATACATCAGCTATCCATAGCAACTTGACAGCTTCCTCGCCCCTCTGTGAAATACTGGCCGACACCACAAAGTTGGTGGGAAGATAAATTGAAATTTACTGGAAATTGAGGAGAACAAAAACAGCACCAAGGGGCAAATTGCTAAGGAGTTGAGTCCATGCTGCACAGCTCCACACTCTCCAGCACATTATGGTTACACCACTGTTCACCTTTCTTTTTAAGAAATACTACATACTTTGCATGGTACAACAGGATGACCAAAAATCACTTAGTAAAGACCGGAGTTGGAAAATAGGAACTTTTTGCCCAGGGAGGCACGTGTTGCCTCCTCTTGGACTAATCCTTTATCATGGTCTTGAATGGGTATTTTGTTTAATGCTTGCCTATCTTAATGGATTTCCTTCTCTTAATGGCACACAGCCTCAAACAGATGACAGATTACATGAAAGGGGACAGAAAGGCTTTCAACTGCTCATTTCAGAAAGCCTTTCTAGACATCTAAAAAGCATTAGTTCCCTTTCACATGACCACAGCCAAATAATGCATTCCCTTTCCTCTAATTAAAGTAAATTTCACCAGGAAAGGCTATTGAGCAAAGAATTTAAAGGATTCTAAACTCAAGACAACATTACACTCTCCCCCCCCCCACTTTAAAGTCCATCTTCAGAAAGAAAAGCAACCTTGTCTTGTACCTTGGAAGTCAAACAGCTTAGTTGCTGAACATTTCGGTTCCCAAACGCCGCAAACCTGGAAATGACTGTTCCGGTTTGCAAACTATTTTTGGAAGCCGAACGTCCAACAGGGCTTCTGTGGCTTCTGGTTGGCTGCAGGAGCTTCCTGCAGCCAATCAGAAGTCATGCTTCAGTTTTCAAGCTTTTTGAACAGACAACCGGAACGGATTCTGTTCAACTTCCAAGTTACGACTATATTTCAAAGCAGCCATTTTTATGTGGAGACAAACCACACCTTTAGAAATCTGGGTTGAGAGCTCAGTGGTCTAGTCCATGTTTTGCCCAGAGAAGATGGTTATGAGGACAGAATGGGAAGGGAGAGAATGACATACGTCACCATGAAGGAAAGGCAGAACATACATGCCATCATATGTAAATAAATGTAAAAATGGAAGCCTCTCATCCCTCCCCCATGACCATTTCTTCAAAGTCTTGTACTGGCCTCCTTTTTCACAGACCCCCCCCCCCTGAATACTTGCAGGATACAAGAAACCTAGGCAAAAATATATGCACAACACTAATTTGCAGGTCCTTTGAATCTTTATACCGGGTCACATCACAGGTCCATCTGGCTCAATATAGTCTACTCTGACTGGCAGCACCTTCGCCAGGGTTTCAGGCAAAGAATATTCCCTGCCCTGGCTGGAGATCCTGGGGCTTGGACCTGGGATCTTCTTTATGCAAAGCAGGTGCTGTGACGCTGAGCTAAGGATTTCTGTTCAAGCTGTGACAGAAGTCCAACGTTAGAAAAATCCCAGAGAACAAGGACAGCAAAGGAAATTAAGTTATCATCTAGGATCTGTCAGCTCAATATGCAGAGATTTACTTAAATTTGCTTACTCTCTGGTTTGAACTGACTACAGTCTGCCACTTCACCCAAACTGGCAAACTAACAGAAAACGGTGGATTTATGCAAACTAGCAAGTAACTAAGAAAGGAGTGGATGAAGGGATTGCACAGGAAACACAGAATCACAGAGCTCGTTTCTATGAAACAAATCCATGGTTTGACAATAACAAGTGAGGTGGCAAACCCAATCTCAAGTTTGCAGTGCAGAAGCAGGCAAAGCCAATTACTCTGAAACACTTCATCTGGGGCATGATTCTGTGAACCTTCAAACATCTTTTACCTGACGTTCAGGCCTGCATCCCGAAGGGTTTTTGCGGTTCCTCCAGAAGCAACCAAACCCAAACCCAAGGAACTGAGGCATTTTGCAAATTCCACTAGGCCAGTCTTGTCTGAGACACTGAATAAAGCTAGAAGGAAAGCAAAAGATAATCAACATTTTTTAAAAGACTCTTAGCATGTAGCAGAACCCCCAAATTCACAATGAGTCACTTGAATTTCCTTGTGCGCAGCTCGGGGAGTCAAGCATGCATAATAAGGCTGCAGTCGTGTGCACTCTTAACTTGGAAGCAGACAGCAGAAATTTTCTAAATAGGTATGTTTAGGATCAAAGTGCAAGGTTGCAATCCTAAACACATTTATATGGAATAATTTATAGCCAGCCAGTGTGGCGTGGTGGTGGGAGGCCTGAGAAATCAGGGTTCCAGTTCGCCTTCAGCCACGATACTCACTGGGCTCCCTTGCGCCAGGGGCTGCTGCGAAGATAAAAATGGGGAGAGGCAACCAGGCAGGCTGCCTTGAGCTCCTTAGAGGAAAGATAGGATGTAGCAAATGTAGCAAACCTGCTAAATGTAGCAAAGAAATAAGGTGCAGTCACATAAATGGACTTGCCTTCCGACTAAACGCCTTTAGGTTCATGGCACAAGGCCTGTTTAAACTGAAGAAACTCCAGAGGGCAAAGGGCAGCCCTCACTCAGAAGCACGGCTCCTAGAAAGTTTGAGTCTTCTGTTCCCATTTTAAAATTAAACAACAAAAGGTGGGGAATCTGATCACAGATCTCACATATCAGGTGTGGCTCAGCCACAAGGAAGAAGGCAGGATGCTGAAGCCCATTTCCACACTCCTTATCAAAGGTTCACACATACACAAAGCACCTCTTCAAGGTCAAGGCACAGAGTGCACATGGAAGCACAGCGCAGTGGAGCCGCCCTGTCATAGAATCATAGCTGGAAGGCACCCTGAAGATCATCTAGTCCAGAGCTTTCCAAACTTTTCATGTTGGTGACACATTTTTTAGACATGCATCACTTCACGACACAGCAATTCAGTTTTACTCGCAAACTGGAGGTGAAACGAACCCCTTTCCAGCCCTGGCAGAAGTACGGGGAGCGTTTGTGCAACACACCAGCGCACTGCAGCCGACACACTAATGTGCAGAGTTTGGAAAGCACTGGTCTAGTCCAGCCCCTTGAATGCAGGAATAGGCATCTGTTCCACACAGGGATCAAACCTGCAATCTTGGCATTATCAGCAACGCACTATTTCTTTCTTACCATCTTCTTACAATGTCTTGTACTGTCTGTCCAGAAACGTAAGTGGCACAAGTTTTCAGAAGCAAAACAATGGGAAACACGGATTTGTTTTATTTTATTATTTTATTTTATTTATGCCATCCCTACACAAGAGGTTTCTTCAGTGACGAGTCCTTTGTTATTTTGCACATTTGCAACTTAGGCTCCAAAGCGCTGCACTTTCTAGGCAATTCCCCCTCTCCCCAACTTTTTGCCTACAGCTTGGTGGTACAGTCCAGAAACAGTTTCACCACACAAGAACAAAGGAGGATCCTGCTGGATCAGGCCAGGAGCCCATCTAGTCCAGCATCCTGTTCCCACGGGGGCCAACCAGAGGTGCCCTCTTCTCCATGAATTTGTCTAATGGTCTTTTAAAACCACCCAAATTGGTGACAGTCGCCGTCTCTTGCAGGAGTGAGTTCCATAGTTCCATAGATTGCGCACTGTGCGAAGGAGGGCTACCTTTTATCTGTCATAAATCTTCCAACATTCTCCTTTGTTGGATGTCAGCAACTTCCAGTGCTACGAGAGAGGGAGAAACACTTTCCCCTACCCCAGGGATCAGCAAACTTTTTCAGCAGGCGGCCAGTCCACTGTCCCTCAGACCTTGTGGGGGGCCAGACTACACTTTGGAGGGAGAGAATGAATTCCTCTGCCCCACAAATAAGCCAGAGATGCGTTCTAAATAAAAGGACGCATTCTACTCATGTAAAAAAACGCTGATTCCCGGACTGTCCATGGGCCAGATTGAGAAGGCGTTTGGGGCGGATCTGGCCCCTGGGCCTGTGGTTGCCTCCCCATGCCCTATCCACTTTCTCCACCACCCTGTGAGTATTTTTTATAATCTTCTATCAGCAGGGCTGGTCACCTGACCCCCAAATGGCAGCTCCCTCCCTGCCAGGGAAGAAGGGGCGAGGGAACATCCACACCAGGAGGGGGAGGGGGGGACTGGGAGAAGGACTGACACTGGGATCTCACTTTGCCTCCTGGGTGGGCCGGCCCTGCTAAAACGTCCCAAATGCTGCAATCTTTTTACATAGGGGGTGGAATTGCTCCATCTCCTTGATAATTTGGGTGGCCCTTTCCTGAGCCTTTCGCAACTCTGACCCTAACCCTCGATTCTGCAGCAGAGACGGAAACTTTAACTCTTCCAGCCACGCCACCTTTATATATATATATATATATTTAAAAAAACACGGCTACTGGGGCTCTGTCGCTGCGGCCCTAAATCTGGGTCCCTTCGGAAGCAGCACGGCTCCCTCCGACCCGGACGAGTTTAGGATTTGCAACCCCGGAGCGAGCCCGAAGGAACCAGGCGCCCCTCGCGCGCTTCCCACCCCTCCTCGCCCGCAGGTGGGCGGACGCTGCTACTGCTGCTGCTCCCCAACTTGCCGAAGCGCCCCGAGCTCCCCGCCCCGCACCCCGAGAGCGCGCAGCGCAAAGGCCCCTTCGCCCCCCCCCCCCGAGCCCATTACCCAGCTGCTGCCTGGAAGCCATGCTCGCTGCCCTCCGAGGCGCCGCGGGAGAAGGCTCGGTCCCACGGGGGCGGGGAGCGTAAATGGGGCTGGAGGGGGGTGGGCCCGGCCGGGGGGAGGGCTCAAGGGGTGCATGCCGGGAAGCGGGGCCAGGCTCTCTCTCGCCAACTTTGGCGGGCGCGCCTCCTGCGAAGGGAGGGCCGGTCCTGCAGGCGCCAAGAAGGGGGGGGGGGGGCGCCTGAGCTGCTTCTCCGGCCGCGTGTCGCCTTGGGCGCGAGCTGCCCGGCAGCTGCTCCGTCCGTCTCTGGAAGGGAAGCGCGTGGCCCAACTTCAAAGGGCGGCCGAAATGCCTGCCCTGTTGCGGGGGGGGGGCGAGTGGGGGGGCAGCAGGGCGCCCGGCGCACTCCGGCTTGCTCTCCCGAAGGCGCGCGGGGCGGCTTCCTTTTCCTCCTGGGGGGGCGCCCTAGGAACGGAGCGCTAAAGGCAAGGGAGCCCCCCCGGATGCCCGAGGCGCCCTGAGCAGGGCTCTGGGGGAGGGAGCTCTGTAGTTTGTGGGTTGCGTGAAGGGGGAGGTTTTTTAAAAACCTGTCCTAAATCTTCCAACATTGCTAACCCTAATTAAAGAAGGTGCAGTTATAGGGGCTGCATCTAAATTTCTGTCAACTGCCTCATTTGGCTTCAGCCCACCCTGAAGCTCATTTGGCTTCAGCCCACTCTTCACCTAAGAGAGTATTGACTGAATTCTACGCTCAGTATGCCATTTAAAAAACCGTAAGAGTTCCAGTTAATATAAGAATATATTTACACTGCACCTTTTCCCCTGACAGAGACTGAAGGTGGCTTACAGGTAAAATAAGCAGTCAGTTCCCAAAATCCTGTTCCCAGGAAGTCCTCACCTGCTGGCGGAAGGACAAGGAGGAAGCCAGTCTGGCTTCGCCAAGAAGGGAGCAGCCACCAAGAAGGCCCAGTTCTTGTTGCCTCAGAACCAATCACAGTTTGATGCTCAGGTCGTGGTTCTTCTGGTCCTGGAAAGAGGAATGACTCTCTGGCCACAGGTCTGTGGGGAACCTGTGGGGCCCTCCAGATATTCTTGGACTCCCAACTTACTCCAGCCCAGCCAGCAGAACTGGTGCTCAGGGATGTTGGAGTTGTATGTCATCTTGAGCTCCATGGAAGAAAAGTGGATAGACGTGTAGTGTAATATAATCTGGAGCATTGAAGGCGCAGAAAGCCACTAAGCAGCTTACATTTGCAGTTGCAGTTGCAGTTGCAGTGGCACTGCTCTGTCACTTTACATTACTATGACTAAACCACATTAGAAATTTAAGTGGAAAACTAATCCATCCTCAGCAAGGAAGTGGAGTTGCTTTTACAGATTTAAACTGAGCTGCCCAAGTTACTGACACTGGAGCAAGAGACAGGATGTGCAGCTGAGTAACCACTCTGGAGGCAGGGCTGGCCCAGGATACTTCGGCACTGAGATGAACCATAAAAATTGCACTGCTCCTGCTGGGGGGGGGGGGTGATTGAAGCTCTGCATCAGGAACAAGGGTGGGAGGAGACCAGCAGCACCTTCTGTTTGCCCAGAAGCCACGGTAGAGGTGGCCGGGGGGTGGGGATGCTGAGGACGAGGCACATCCGGCCCTCAAGGAGCACACCGCAACACCACCATGGCGGTGGCAGCAGCAAGTAGAGCATTCCTGGGAGGACGGATCTGCTGCCCTTGTGGCTCTTGCTGCCTGAGACGGTTGCCTCACCTTGCCTCATGGACGGGGCAGTCCTGGTTAGAGGCATCCACAGAAGCCCAGTGCAGCCCTGTGTCGTGTGACCTTTGAGCCTGAAGAGGCCTGGAAGCTGAAGGGCCGGAGCCCGTGCACCTTGTTATGTGCTCAGAAGCACACAGGCTGAACTGTGGGGTGATCACATACTTCTGCTGGTGAATCAGAGCTCTAAAAACAAAAGCTTATTCACAACTGCATTTGATTACTTCAGCTACACTCCTAATTGGCCTTCACTATAATCTTCCCTGAAATAAATGGAAATGCTTTGAGGATTGCATGTTTAGTTTAGTATCACTGTCCCAGTGCATCTGGGGAAGGAAGAGGCAGGCCTCAAAGTCTGAGCCAGGAAGCCCTTGATTCTGTGAGGAATGCCTGATGCCTTTTGACCCTGACTTCACATAAACTCAGGAGGATACTAATGTATCTTTTCTTTTTGATACAGCAAAAGCAGCTTGTGACCTGCCTCCTCTTTGCTCCTTTAATGTTTTTCTGTTGCCAGGGATGGTTTTTTTGCTTTTGCATTTGCTACATTAGGCGAGCCCTGCTGGATCAGGCCAAAGGTCCATCTAATTCCACATTCTTTTCTCGCAGTGAGAAACCCCAAGTCAGGACACAAGTGCAGCAACGCACTTCCCGTTTGTAATTCCCAGCAACTGACCTGCAGAGGCAGAACACAGCCATTGGGGTTGGCAGCCATTATAGCCTGACCTTTCTGGTCTAATCCTGATTCAAAGCTATCATCACTACTTGTGATACTGTTCTCTTTTAAATTATATTTGCTTGAGTGGCCAGATCTGGACTTCAGTTTGCCCAGTCCCTTAATCTCAGCCCCACAGTCCGCTTCACTTCTTGAGCTGCAAAGGCCTGTAGCCTGAGACCTTGCCCAGGTGCCAGGATGTTTTTGGTTTCTTTGAGGAGCAGATTTAAATAATTGGGAGATGCTAACCCTGTACTATCTCGGCTTTAAACCTGGCTGCTATCCTTGTGTTTGAGTCAAGCGAAAACATACAATTTATGGACATTGCCCTTCTCCAAATAAAAGGATTGATTAGAAAGAAAAAGGTCAGAGGCAATTGGAGAAATCAGTCATCCATGAGACAATAGGATTATAACCCAAACCTTTATTTTATTAGATTTCTTACCCACATTTCAACACAAGGCTCCAGAGTTGGTTGCAACAATAAAATGCACAGTTCTAAAACAAACAAAACGGGTACATTCATGAAACAAACGAACAGATAGTTAAACCAGGTCCATATCTCACTGTATAAAAGTTGTACAAGTGACAAGAAAGTATTTAAGTTCAATTTCAATTTTCAATTCAGTATGTTTAACAATTAAAAACCACCCCACCTGCAGAAAATAGCACATTTTTACTACAACAACAAACCTGACATAAAAACAGTTAAAATAGTTCCAGTACAGAATCCGACTGGGATAAAGATCTCCATTTAAAATTTTCATTGAAAGAAAAACTCTCAGCAGGCACCAAAGAGACAAGAGGGACAGAACCTGTGTGCCATGCAATGGGAGGGAATTCCACCGCATGAAAAAGCTGCACGCTCTATCGTAAGGAATGCACCTCCTGTTAAGATGGCATCTGGAGGAGGTCCTCTCCTGTGGCGATGGATTAAGTATATAAGAAATGAGACACTCATTTACCGTAAGTGTCCTGGTCCCAAGCTAAATATACCAGCATCTGGTACTATTTAGAGAACACCATCTTCTTTAAAAAAAAAAAAATTATTGAGATTTAAGATCACCAACCAACACCCACCAACAAAACATCAAATCTTGTTACATATGTCCTACTTTATGCTCCATAGAGCCGTTGACTTCCATCCTTCCCTTCCACCAGTTTTCCTATTCCATTCTATAATTCACAGTTTCTTTAATTAAACATTACATCATGACATAAGGTTTACTTCAGGCCTGCCAACGTTTTCAAATTTGTACAGTTCTCAGTTATATAAATCATAAATTTACTCCATTCTTTTTGGTACTTTGTCTCCTCCTGATTGCGAATTCTGTGTGTCAATTTAGCCATCTCAGCGTATTCAACCAACTTTATCTGCCATTCTCCTATCGGCGGCATCTCCTGTTGCTTCCACTTTTGAGCTATCAAAACTCCAGCTGCTGTTGTTGCATACAGATATAGTCTTTGATCTATCTTCTTAATATCTTCTCCCACCAAACCTAGCAAGAATTCTTCCGGCTTTTTGGGAAAACTATACTTAAACATCTTTTTTAACTCATTATAAACGGCTTCCCAAAACTCCTTTATTTTATTACATGACCACCACATGTGATAGAAGTCTCCATCCTTTTCTTTGCATTTCCAACAAGTTTTACTGCTTGCTCTATACATTTCTGCCAGTTTGGTGGGAGTAAGATACCAACGATAGACCATCTTCATAACATTCTCTTTTAAGGCAGAACACCTTAAGCGGGAGAACACCATCATATCTACGCACATGACAGCAAGCCAATAATCTATGCATAGAACATCCTTTGTGGCCTGCAACATGGCTCCCGTTTTTGGTCCCCACTGCTCCATGCACACATCCCTAAATCAATTAATACGTTTGACTTATTAGCAAGCGACTTTGGGAAGGACCAAAGTGTTGTGCCAGAGCACAGAATGGGTATGTAAGAGTTCTGGTGCCGAGTTGTGTGTGCTCCTTTTCCTTATAACGAGGATGCAGGGGGCGTGTCACTGTTGGATCAGCAATTTGATTATGTATTGCAATGACTTGGGCATTAAAGATTTTGGTAGAAAATGCAACATAAGTTCAAGTTCTCCATTGAGTGGGAGCCACAACAATTAATTTTAATACTAACGAAGAACAATGGGGATGGGGAAGTCATATATATTGTTTGCAGATTGACAAGAAGACTGCAGGATGCTGGGAGTGATTTCCATTCTAGACCTAGGGTGAGTAAGACAACATTAACAATTTTCATTTCCACTGGAATACCCACTGCCAGGACACAGCCTCCAACAGAGTACCACTGATGGAATGTGACCCTTGACAGAAGTACAAAGGTGTTCCCATTCCGGCTTTAAAGAGTAGGTGAACACATAGTTGATGGACTACATGGACTGATTCTGGCAAATGATTAACATCAGTTGAGGAATTTGCTTCTTCCTCTAGGCCAAACACAATACAAAGAAATACAGTGAAATAAAGAGAAACAGCTCACACAACTCTGTATGCAATTATATCAAACCTCCCAAAGACCAAAAATAAAAATAAGACATTTATATTCCAAGTGTCCCGTTTCTTTAAATACAGCTTTTTACATTATGCATGCAATACCAAAATCATTTAAGTTCAATACAAGATGTCTCAAAGCCAAAGTTCCATCCAAATGTTCATTTGTTCAATAAAGAATCTCCTTATTGTTAAAGGATAATCCACAGACTGGGAAAAACTGTCCACATCTCTGGGAGTGTTGTAGCTTTGCTCTCAATCACTCAAACCGCAGTGGCAGTGCCCTGGCTGTGTGGAATCCTAAGTGAGTTTCCTTACAAAATGAGTAGAGCGCATTTTCACTTTTATGGAGCTGACCTTTCTATTTTAGCATGTGTTTTGCTGTCATATCATCCCATTGCAGACTGACCGGAGGAAGACATTTGAAACAGAGATTTGCATCCAGCCATCTTGCTTAGGATTTCACACAGCTGGGGCACAGCTATATTTAAAGAAACATACACTTGGAGGAATATAAATGTCTTGTTTTTATATTTGGTCATTGGGAAGTTCTCTATAATTGCATACAGAGTTGTGTGAGCTGTGTTTATCTAGGCCAACAATTTGCTCTTTTTGAGGATGTGTAACAAGACCTCTGTTCAAGCCATGTTTGATGGCATGGATCCAATGAAGTTGACTCTGGTTCACTGGTTAACCTGGTTTAGAAATTTTGTTAGGATTAGGGTTGGGATTAGTGCATAGGCGCCGACTCCTTGGGGCCTGAGGGGGCCCGAGCCCCCTCAAAAATTCGTTTGGGGGGGCTCCGCCCCCCTAATAATTTCGGGCGCCCCTCCAGCAGAGCGCCACCGCCGCCCCTCCCCCAGCCCAAAATGCACAGGGTCGGGCTGCTTGCCTCCTGCCCTCCCTCCCGAGCAAAAGCTCCACCCAATTTCCTTCGGAGCTGATTAATAGGCGCAGCACGCTCTCCCCTATTCGCTCACGAGGAGGCGGCGCCACTTTATCTGCATATTCATGAGCTTATTTATTATTCATGAGCTTTCCCGGGGCCCCCCCAATATTTTTTATAAGTCCGCGCCCCTGGATTAGTGTTAGGTTTAAGGGTTGGGGTTTGGGGTTAGCAGTTTGGATTGGTGTTAGGGGATGGGGGTTAGGGGTTGTGGTTTAGGGTTAAGGGTTCGGGTTATAGGTTATGGGCTAGGGTTAGTGGTTAGTGGTTAGGGTTAAGGTTAGTGGTAAAGGTTAGGGTTAAGGGGAGTGTTATGGGTTGGGGGTTATGGGTTAGAGTTAGACTTTATATAACTCCTGACTGAGGAAAAACCTCAAAGTGGTTTATAAAAAAGGATTACTGCCTAAAATGTCTTATTTCCTTTTTTCTTTTTATTCATATTTTAAAACAGGAAAATTCAGTCTGAGCTGCCGTTCACAGTGAAGGTGCAGTATACAGGATTCCTTTATTTGTGTCCCAGGAAATGAAACATTGCGCTCCACTGGAGACGCTTCACTTTTTTAAAGCTCATTTTGTATTTTTTTTTTAAATCAAGCAAATGGAAATGCTGACGGTCAGTCCCTTAGAGGGAGGTCTTATTTAAATCAACGTGAAATGCTTGCAAGTGGTGAGTGTTTAGGGCTGCTTGTCACATTCATTTCCTAAAAAGAAGCAGGGAGTTTCATTTTTAAAACTGTAATAATAGAGATTCAACACAAGAGTGTGCCAGTGCATTTGAAAGCTGAACTGATTTTCATTTTCAGGTTTCGCCTAGAAATCCAAGCAACATCAAAGCAGCTGGGATGCCTGCCCAGCCCAGCAATGTTTCACAGATGAAAATGCATTGGCAATCTTGCAACACCTCCCTCTTCCTAAGGAGGATCCCTGTGAACCCTCCTATTAGGACACATTGCTGAAGGCTTTTCTACTCTTTCGTGGCCATTGCCTCTGCAGTAGCCTGTCCTCTTCTGACTTAAAAGCCAAGAGGGTAATACAGCAGTTCCTTTTGCTAAAGACATACCAGAAAAACATAATTGGCTTGCAATGACTTTTTGACAATTAGAAAAAATGCCTTTGTATGGGAAGTGGCAGACTGTATGCTGCACGGTGCTTTGTGTGATGTGCCTGCATTTAAATGCATGTGCTCTAGACACAAGGAAGGGAGGAAGGGAAAGAGAAAATAATTCTAGAGACTCTGGATACAACATATCTGCATTAATTCTCCATTGTTCATACCACGTACTCTAAATCACTGCCTTCTCACACTTATCCCTCCATCCATATGGATTTCCTCACACTCACTCCTTTTTCAGTATCCCTGGTACAGTATTAGGAAATCTGGACTGAGGGAAGAGAAAGTGTAGGAAGGCAAGGAAGTAGCTCCTAAGAATGGTTAAAAGGCTTCCTATAGAAAAAGACAACTGGGGAACCAGAACCTAAGGCTCTTGGTCATTGTTCTTAGTCACCTGTATGACACTCATGCATGTAAATGAGCTCTGAATCCTTTCGTTGGAGAGGAAGAGGGATGGCTGTAATTCTTTTTTTTCTTGTTGATGGAACAGGTGAGTGACCATCTCAAGGCGATCAGCCAGGCCTCCATGCTCACAGCATAGCAGCAAGTGCAAGGCGATCATAAAAGCTGTCACACATTATTGTTGACACCTGGCACCCGTCTGTCTTGAGAGACAATGGAGTGTGCCTCCAGGGATGAAGTCCAGGTGTTGGAGAATCACAGCACCCATTGTGACTACAGAGACCGGTAACTTGCAACTGCTGCCTCCCTCCCACATTGTTTCTGCTGCGTTAGCAGAACTGAAGTAACCTCCTTGGGCCACAAGCCTGGGCAATGTGTCTGGAGGTCCTGCGCTGCCCAGACGGCAAGCTGTGCTGAGCTAAGATGGGGAAATTGAGGATTGCTTTTTACAAATAGCTGTAATTTCGAAAGACTTATGCAGCCACCATATGCTTAGCTGTCATCTGTTTCCACCTACAGACTCTTAGCCAACAGGTGGATGCTCACCCCACCCTTTCTAGTTTGTTTCCCAAACTGTTCTATAAGAAGTTGCTTGAGAATCACAAGAAAAGATACCAGGGGAATTAATTAAATATGGTTTTTCACCTTTGGACCTTTTGAAAATATATCACGTGTTTGAAAATCACATCCATAGAAGTCTGCAATTAAGTCCCATATAGACGATACATATTGGATGATACACTTCTGAGATACATAGTACAGGTAACTTGCAATTTACCTACATTTATCTTGCGTGTGTTCAACTTTACATGCTTGGCAAATAAGGCATCTGTCTTATTGCCTTTAAAAAAAGCCCTGTAAAGGCAGATATTTTTTCTGGAACAGGGATTTAGCAAATTTCTAAAGTTTTGATCATTTCCCACTTCTACGCCCAGGTCTCATGCTCAGGTTCTGCAGTTCCCCCAGTATCAGGCTGATGTTTGAGATCAGGCAACTTTAAGAAGAGGAAAAAGGAGGCAGGAGAAAGGAGCTTTGGTAAGTGGCAAGTTCATTAGCATTTGATATCTGACTGTGTAAATTCCATAAACATGTAACTTAAGAAGATTAAAACCCTGAGCAGAAAGAGCTACAACTTACTGTATTATAACTAATTCCCTTTGCGTGTCCAGGGCTTTGAAATGTTAATAAACCTGTTGCATAGAACAGTTCTGCTCGCTGCCTTGACTCATCTCACAATTACCTAGTTTTTCCTCATACTATGTCTAAAAGAGATAGAAATAAACCTCTGATCCAAGACTTGCAGGCACCACATGATGTCTTTATGATTTACTGCAGGGATGGGGAATCTGTGACCCTATGGCCACTTCCTATGCATTGTCAGTTTGAGGTGGTCAAGGTGGGGAATGGGGGATAACAACTCCCCCCTCCCTCCTGCCCCATAAATTAATGAATCGATTTATTTCAGTCGCTGACCAGAGTGCAACCATATACAACAACAGAGAGCATACAGCTATAAATAGATTAAAATTAAACTATGAGCTGATACATGATAAAGAATTCACATATAAATATATATAAGTTAAAACCTTAACCACTAATTTAAAATACATTAAGACATTGGCCATTAGATTCATTCAAAGCTTGTCTCCTTAATTTTATAGCAGCAGCACAGAAGTTAGCCACTTTTAAGGTAATTTCTGGTTCCCTGTCCTCTATTAAGTATTTTAAGTAGTAATCATCAGTTCTTCTTGGGGTTTGCTGCATGATTGGAGTGATAAATATCTAATGTATAGCCTTGTAATAATGACAGTGTAAAGGTAATGGACCCTTGGACAGTTAAGTCCAGTCCAAGGGGACTATGGGGTTGTGCCGCTCATCTTGCTTTCAGGCCGAGGGAGCCGGCGTTTGTCCACAGACAGCTTTCTGGGTCATGTGGCCAGCAGGACTAAACCGTTTCTGGTGCAACGGGACACCATGATGGAAACCAGAGCGCACAGAAATGCCGTTTACCTTCCCGCTGCAGAGGACCTATTTACTTGCACTGGAGTGCTTTCGAACTGCTAGGTTGGCAGGACCTGGGACAGAGCAATGGGAGCTCACCCAGTAATTCTTGGCCGTCTTTAAGAGGGGAATGTCCAGAGCAGTAGAGAACTCTGCATAATGTTGTGGACCCAAAGCTGATCTGCTGACAGCTCCCACTGGGGTGCATCTCATGTGCCTGATGAATCTCAAGTTTCTTTTATTCAATGTACGATAGCAAATATTGGTTGAAAGAAAAGATGGTAATGGATGATACCCAACTATATCACAGTTACATAGGAAGTTACCTTACATACCTTATAAGGTATATACCTTATACCTTTGGTCTATTCAGCCTTGTATTGTCCACACTAACAAGCAGTAGTTTTGGTTCTGGAATAGGCAGTCCATGGAAATCCCATTGTGTAAGGAGAAGTCTGTTCCACTAGCAGACGGACACAATGGATATTTATTTATAAAGATTTCTGATTTACAACCACAAAATTGTCATAAAATTATGAATAAAACACACATATAAAAATCATCAGAAACACAAATAAGGCTATTGGGGAAATATCTCTGGGTAGACGTGCTTCAGCAGGCATCTAAAACAGTTTAGCAAGGGTGCTTGCCTAATATCAATATCACAGTATCACAAACATCCCCGCTATAGTTAAGACCACCAATATTGGTACACAAGGCATTTACTATCAAAAATATATAAAAATTATATACAATCACTATATTGTTAAACATTTCTGATGATAGACTCAAAAGAAAGTGGAAGAATTTTATATAACTTGTTAAAAGTGGGCAAAGGTTTGCTGGATGTAAAATCGAATGAAAACTGCATCCAGATAGTGCACACATAGCATTGTACACCATGGTAACTATAAAAATAATACACAGCTAGTTCTAGGCAATTCTTAGTTCTGGAGGTATAAATAACAGTATTCTAACCTCAAAAAATGTCTTCATGTAAATCTACAATGACTTTTTGGAAACATTATTAAAGTTATTAAATGAAACAGCAGGAAAAAAGGAACCCATAAATCTTCTTGTCTCATTATTAGGACTGTTGCAGCAACCTATAAAAAAGCAACTATTACATGATTATACATTTGATTGTGACACCTTGGATACAGATTGCAAAAGACTGGAAGAAATCAAGCTTATCTACAACAGATGAATGGCTTTCAAGTGCCAGGCATACGTCAATAATGATAAACATCACACCCTTCAAAATACTCTGAGACAATAGAAACCCCACACTTATAGGCAACTGTGCAAAGAAAATAGGGGTTGGAGAAAAGGAAAACGGGGGCCTTTTGTGATGTTGGGATCAAATTAAACCATACAAATATGTATGGAAGAGAATACAAATATTGTTTAATCTTGTTGAATTTAAAGTCCCAATTAATTTTTAAATAGAATCCAGCAGGAATTTTTGTGGGGGTTTTTCGTAGAGATGTTTTCTGTAAAGTCAGACACCCGCCCTCGTCTTGGTGAAAATACAGCAGCTTACAGAATTGACAATATGCCTGTTAAAAATATCTCCAAATTTACTACAGGTGGAAATGATTTGGGTGTCAAGATTTAATAAAAGTTTTAGAATTGAAGTTTGATCTTTGACCTCAAATGTAAACTGCTTTTTTTCTCTGAATCCTTATTTACATTTATTCACAAACTTACACCTTCATTTTTTGAGAGTGATTTTTTTTTTGATGTTGTGCAGCTCCAGCATCTTTCACATGCGCTCATTCATTTTCCGCATCATGCTATCAGAGCAGTCTAGAATCCATTTCATAATGTGCCATAATAATCCTAGATTGGATCTTGTTTTGTTTTCTCTGTTCAGCAACTTAGGGTAGAATTTGGAATAGGAATTACCAATTGTGTTCCCCATTTGTTGTTTCTGTGACTATTTTTAAAAAATAGTTTACACCATTGTTTTGTCACAGTCTAGCCCCACTGCTTTGGCGATGCAGATTTTGGATCAAAAGTTAATACAATGTGACGTATTATTGATTAGGAATGGCTCCCACCGTCATGACCGCCTGCACTGCAACTCTTGTCAGTCTGAATTTTGTTTATTTAAACTGAGATCTCATTAGTATTTACATATGCAAGAACACAATATCCTATAGTCATTTGTCAAATGTTCTGGAATTTGGTCAAGGTGCAAACAAGCTTGCAGCAATTAGGGAAAAATATACAATCTACATGAAAGTCACATTGAAGGTAGAAAAGACGGCGGGCACAAGAATCAAATTCATGGAATTCAAATGCTAACTAGTTGCTGAGAAGTTATTCTTTTGGGATTATCATTTGGGGCATGGCAGTTCATCCCTCACTTCGAATTAATGTGATGAACAGTCATTACTTAAATATAATTAAATGTGTATGACTCACAGAAATTACTGGCACAGCCAACCACTTCCCCTCCACAAAACATTGAACCAATGCCTAACCGCCAACCTTACAAAGTTGTGACGATTTGCTACACGGTAGGCAAAAACCAAATGGCACCAGCCAATCAGCCAAATGGCAAAATTCCTACCTGGCCCCTGCTCCAAAACAGACGACCCCTAGACAGGCATAGCAAGGCCAGAAGAACAGCCCTAAATATAGGGTGGGAGGGTGGGTGATCCGATGCACGGCACAGGAAAGTGCAGCTCCCAGCAACGTGCAGCAGCTTAAATATCCCCTCGGTAGCCAACAGACGACCCAACAGGCCAAATTTCTGCCCCAGCAACCAAGGGGCAACCAAGGGGGTGTTGTGGCTATCCAAACGGTCCTGCCCCACAACAGGGAGGCAGTTTAGGTGATCTCACCACAATACGTGCCCTCCATGATGGAGGACACAATTAAGCAAAATTGTGTAAAGCCAGAATGCCCTCTATAAAACGGGAAGAAACCCATTAAATCATTCCAACCTCTTCAGAGGACTCTCCAATGTGCTCCACAAGTCTCTCCTGCCTCCTCTGGTCTCTCTCTACACTCCACCTCCTCTCCAATCACACCCATAAGTGAAATTAGTGTAAGGTGTGGTCTACCTGTACATGAAAGTGCAAATGTCCTTGCTAATTATCCACTGTTGCTAGGGTTCAAAGTTTTCAATCTCAATATCCCATCCCTGGTGGGCTAATAAGGAACTGGAGTTGCTTCCTCTTTTATAGGCCAGGTGGTTTAGAGTAGATCCCGTGTTTCTTTCTTTAGAGTCATGCACAGTAATGGAAGTTCTTATTGTTATATCAATAATTAACACCTGCCCTTGTCCCTGTGTAGTTTATTAAGTTGGGCATTTTTAGTTAATGATTTCAGTCATTAGTAAAAGAAGATTGCTGCAGCTTGTTTCAGCTTTGCATTTTCAGTTAAGTACAGTATATAATGATACAAAATTATGTCAGTGTTTTTAAGCATTGAAGCAATATACATTATGGTCAAAGGCCTGGAAACGATGCCTTATGAGGAACGGCTAAGGGAGCTGGGCATGTTTAGCCTGGAGAAGAGGAGGTTAAGGGGTGATATGATAGCCATGTTCAAATATATAAAAGGATGTCACATAGAGGAGGGAGAAAGGTTGTTTTCTGCTGCTCCAGAGAAGCGGACACGGAGCAATGGATCCAAACTACAAGAAAGAAGCTTCCACCTAAACATTAGGAAGAACTTCTTGACAGTAAGAGCTGTTTGACAGTGGAATTTGCTGCCAAGGAGTGTGGTGGAGTCTCCTACTTTGGAGGTCTTTAAGCAGAGGCTTGACAACCATATGTCAGGAGTGCTCTGATGGTGTTTCCTGCTTAGCAGGGGGTTGGACTCGATGGCCCTTGTGGTCTCTTCCAACTCTATGATTATATATATATATATATATATATATATATATATATATATATATATATATATTAGTAGTCTGCAAAAGTTTATGTCATATTAAATTGGTTATTCTTTAAGATACCACATTCCTCCTAGTCCCCAATTAAAGTGTAGCAGCTAGTGAATAATAAAATAGTAAAAGTGAACCAAAATGTCTCCCAAACAGGGATGTGCTCAGGGCTCTGCAGACCATAAACCCAGCACTGATTCTTCTCTTTTATAACAAATATATACCGTTATATCTTCTGTGCTTAAAAGGAAGCTAAAATATATCTTTAAAATTGCAAAAGAGAGAGGCTTGGGAAGAGCTTTAAGGATGTAGATTAGATTGCATAATAGCTATTGATTATACAATGCTTCCGGCCACCTCACCATTGCTTGAAAAGTGAGGATTACATTTCACTTCTTCTGTTACCGAACAATCTCATTTATTTTGCAACAAACAAAGCTAGCAGGGAAACGGAAAAGCTAAAGAAACCTTCCAATCTAGTAGTATTACAAAAGAAACAGTGCACCAACAGCTATTAGCCCAGGATGTGTAAGCGGCCAATTTGGGCAATCAAGTGTGATGCCATTGATGACACATACTGCTCTAATTGTGTCAACTTTCACAAAGACATTAGGCACTCATCACATCAAAGCTATTGGCATCTTTCTAGCACCTGGGTGTAACAGGGCATATTTAGTTTCCCTTTTTATTTAGCAAAAGGAAAAGTGGCCTTTATAAGAGCTACAGGTAGCAGATGAAGACTAACAGTGAGACAAGAGACACTTGTAAGGACAGACCTTTTCTTTCTCACTCTCTGGCCTGGCCTACAAATCCAACAAACAGAGATGGGAATGGAATGGAGTTATGACGTTGTGTTGTTGTTTGTTTAGTCGTCTTAGATGTGTTCGACTCTCCATGACCCCATGAACCAGAGCATGCCTTGGAAACTCTCACTTTCTTCTCAAAGCTTCTCCTTTTTATGTCCATGGAGTTTTCTTGGCAAAATACTGGTTTGCCAGTTCCTTCTCCACATGACGTTGTAGAATGGTCTAAAAAGAAAAAGGAAAAGATAAAGGACCTCTGGATGGTTAAGTCCAGTCAAAGGTGACTATGGGGTGTGGCACACATATGCATACCACTCCTGACCGCTTGGAAGCCCCACCTACCCCGCTTTTAAATATCCTTGCAATTAGAAAACTAGAGCAACAGGGAATGGGCTGACCTTGAACAGTTCTCCCGCATGTGCATTTTCCTGCAGCATTTTTTTAAAAAAAACATAAGGTCATTAAAAATAGTGTGTGCCAGATTATAATAAAAGACATGGTATATAAACCACTGGTAGCATGGAAAAAAAGGAATCTATAAAAAAAATAAAAGGACAAGGGTTATCCAAGCTGCTAAATCTAATACCTTTGCTCTGTTTTGAAACCCCATAGCGCTCTCCCAAACCTAAAGACCAGCCATGGCAGACTGCCAGATCTCCCCAAGGATTTGGGAGGTGTATTTTCAGGAGCCCTATAGGGACACTGATGGTAGTGCAGCAGGGCAAGTCTGCTGTCTCACTTGCACCATTAAGTACTAGTGAGTTGGGTTGAAGAAAAAGTCCAAGATTTATTTACTGCAGTAAATTGTTGTTTTAGCAGGATTGCTCCACAAAGGCTGAATGTGGGGGGTGTTATCCACCTGGACTTTTATAGGGTTTACAAGCAAAGGATTCATTTAAAACCCAATCAAAAAGCTCCAGACATCTGCAGAGAGTAGTTGGCAAAATACTTATTGGATACAACACTCTGTGAAGTCTGGTTTGCACCCTGACATGGCATCCCTTCAAGGGTCCCTCGCTCCTTACTAAAGTTCTGAAGTCTTCATAAATACAAGTCTACATACCAAAAGGAAGAATTGTAGTCTGAGATTTATGTTCACATAGATAACAAGCCTACATAAGGGCGAGTTGTCCTTGGTAAGCTGGGATGGCCGGACTCCCAATGGCCAGACTTCCATAAATTTACTTCTTCAGAAGTTCACTCCCCAAATGCCTTATCTTTGGTATTTCCAGCAGACAAGCAGCAACTGGACTTTGTGTTTTTTATGAATCAAGGATTTTTACAGAACCCAGATGTCTCATTCAAAGGGGGCTCTTTATAGGTTTCTCACACAAAGCATATTTTTTGGGGGGGGGCAGGCCCTTGGGGTCCCCCCACAGTGGAAGTGACCAAAATATCCAAAACATAGAAAGTCTTCCAAAGTGGGATCCTGTGAGAAGAACAAAGACTGGCAATCTTATAGCTCAACCAAATCAGGGGAAAGCCCTGGGAGAAGACTTACCTAATTCCTGCTGAGGAGGCCATCAAAAACAATTTGGATTTTGGGGCCCCTATCCTATACCATCCCAACATTTTCTGAGAAAAAATCGGGCCACCTCCCACTCCCTGTCACTTGCCCCCTCCCTGCCTCTGACCCCTTCCTCATCCGCCTGCTTGCCCCCCCCTTTGTTGTCTTCAGCGTCCGAAAGTGGCCTCCGCAGGAAGCTTCATCTCCTGACACTACGCAGCCTTGAGTGGCCTCCAGGAGGTCTCTCCAGCTGGTGAAGCATCGTGAAACAATGTGCGGCCTAGAGGGGTTTCTGGGAGGTTGTGGTGTGTCCTGGTGCAGGAAAATTGGGGCATCCTGGGTTGCTTTCAGAAGCCGGGGCAGCTTCTGTAAATTTGGGGTGCCACCTGCAACGATATCTATGGACCCCCCCCCCCAAGATTTGGGACTTTCAATCATTATCCCAATATATAAAAAAGGGAGGAAAGATGATCCTGCTAATTATAGGCCAATCAGCCTCCTCAGCATAATCAGTAAATTGCATGCAAGGCACCTGCAATGGAAATTTCAGGACTGGCTGGAACAAGAAAACATCCTTGCAGAGGAAAATCCGGATTTAGGGAAGGCTGCTCCACCACTGACCAGTGTTTAGTACTCCAACACTGAATCGAGAAATACTCCTCTCGCAGCACAGTCTCCCTTTATGCTGTCTTTATTGACTTTAAAGCAGCCTTTGACTCCATATCCAAACTATGGAAAAAATTGGAGGCCTCCCCACTTGACAGGTGCTTGTTATATTTAATATGCATGTTTACATGAAGGGACCTCGCTAGGGCCATCTCTCCAAGGCTATTGGAACTGAGAAAGGTGTCAAACAAGAGTGCATACTGGCCCCACTCTTATTTAACTTCTTATGCTTGTTTACTGTATCTAAGAATACGAGTATGCACACCCTCTACTTCTGCAGCTGCCCTATTGACTATCAAGCATGTTTTATTTATGTATGGCGGTGCTTTTATCTTATGCTGTCCTTAGGACCATAATAAAGATCTGGATTTGGAGATATGGTTTAGAACCAAAGCAGAGTTATGAGTTCACAATGTACTGATATTTATGAAGAAGCATTATGGTAAATATGAGTTTGACCAAACTGCAGGAGGCAGTGGAAGACAGGAGGGCCTGGCGGGCTCTGGTCCATGGGGTCACGAGGAGTCGGACACGACTAAACGACTAAACAACAACAACATTATGGTAAATAGAAATAGATATCCTTTCTTTATCTTGAAAAGTATTAGTGAAATTGGTGAAATCGTGTTCTTCATGTGTTCATCATTTGAGATTATGAGTATGTACAGGTAGTATAGCCTTATGATAGGCTACCATGAAAATTTCTCCTCATGGATGACGCATTATAGCTTCTTTGCTTACTCTTGTTATGAGCGATCATTTTAATTATCTTTTCTTTGATATGGAAATATTTATATTGCAATAATAAAAAATAAAATTGATGTGCTTCCTGTAACAATGAAAAGGTAAGCTCCACCTTTAGTTTGAAGACATACAATCCTCTTAACCTCCTCAAGATGTACAGTACTGCATGTGCAAAATTTGCTCTGCATACAAATCTCTCAGGGAGATTTGGCTGAAGGTTCCACATACATTTTTATCCTCCCTGTTGTTTATCTGGGTCTGTGTTATCCAGAATTGGCTAGAGGTTGGGGTCTGGGAATTGTTTCACGATAATATGACAGGTACTTTCCAGAAACAACTGAAGGCATTTTCATTCTGCCAACCTTTGCAGCTGAATGAATAGGTGTCTGCCACAGGTGTTGCACTGTTTTAAAACTTGTACACATATATACAGCATGAGTCGGATGGAGAAAGGTCAGAACTTGCACATTCCAAGAAGATCCCTTGCTTCTCCCGTAGATGCAGCCGGCTTGAGTGCAAGAATAAAGCCTTCCGCACAGCCTACATAATCCAAACTGAAATCCTAAAGCCTTTTTTTTTTTGTCTCTGCCCACTAACACACAGCTGAAGTGGGGAGCCATTCCTCTTTGTCTGGCAGAGAGTAACCACCCATTATCTTTCTTTTGTTCTACATAATGGCTCTTCTGCCAGGTGATCTCCTGATCAGGAAATACTAGTGTAGCCCGAGGCTGTTAAATCCAACATCTGGCACCTTCTCTTAATACTCCAAGTATTGGTTAAATTCTAGCATTTACTAATTCTATGAATTATAAGGAGGATCAGGCACCCAGGAATTGAGAGGGTCCTTACCTACCTAACTAAACTTAAAACAATACTATCAGATTGCTTTCATTTTAAAGTTGCCCATAGGTAAACCACTCATGGGCAACATGACCACACTTTTTTCAGAATTCTGAGTAACCCATTTTCTTCTAACCTTCGATTAAAAATAAGGCACTAGACATGGGCCTTCTGACAAAACATCCTACTTACTGTACATTGTCTCTGATAAGGGTGCCTGACAATGACACCTGCCTGGATCATCATTGGCTCAAGATAATGATAGAGAAGAGCAAGGCATCACTGTTTTTGTGGTTAGCGAAGGTGTGTACCAGCATTACTCAATGAAAGGTTCTTAAGAAGGCTCACAAGCAACATTCCAAGCATCTAGATTTTCCCCATAACTTCTCAACAGCCACAAAAGAAAAGTCAATGTTTATTGCTCAAACTAGCTTATGCACATGAAAATGAGGACAGAATGCAAGAGCCACATAACAAATCCAGAACTAGTATACTGTATGTGATAAAAAAACACCACTAAGTTTAATCCTTCTCTGAACCACGTGCCATGCTGTATTCTGGACTAATTCTTCTGATCACTGTATTTGATAGATGAGATAATAATTTGTTCCTGGTGCTAAAATTTATCTAGATCCCAATTACTGCTTTGAAAAGCATATAAGTCTATAATCTTGTAGTATTGCTATCATGTGTTCTGTTCTTCAAGGATAGACTACTTTAAAGCTTCTAAATAGATACAGGCAGGTTCTTTGTGTTGGTAACAGCCAAGCTATTGTCATATAATTTAGGAGGACTGATTCTTCCTGAATTAGTCCAATACTTGCACAACTTCTTTTTCTGGGGGTTGTCTATAAGGGATGACAAACCAGCAGTGCACCCCATTTGCAGAATGGCTTTTCGTTTGCTCAGTGACATTTTCATTTCCTCCCCCCCAGTCCCCCCCCCCTCAGTCTGATGCAGAGGTGGACACAGCAGGGAGGAGATGAAGGGAAAGTTCTGTTGTATCAAAAGGCATAACATTGGATATTGCCCAGTATCATCATATACTGTTGTGAGTTTGAAGGGGGGGGGTGTACGCGTGCCAGACTCCTCCAATCTCTGGATCCAGCAAGTGTTAAAAGCGACTAAAGCCTTCTAGTTCAAGAAGGTGGCCAATCTAGCTTCCTGGTGAGGTGATGGGGGATTAAGGGGCTCAGTGTGGGGTGGCAAATGGGTGAGGCCCCCTCCCTCAACAGATAAAGCCAGTGCTGAGAGCAGAGTTGACAGTGATGTGAACAAAAATCAAAGCAGCAAGCAGGGGAGAGAGCCACGCTGGATCCAAAGCTATGGCTATGGGAGAAACGAGACCCTTTGAGAGGTGTTAATGCTGTGAAGCCCTCCATCGTAGGCTGATAGAATCATAGCATTGTAGAGTTGGAAGGGACCCTGAGGGTCATCTAGTCCAGCCCCTGCAATTCAGGCATCTCATAATACATGACAGATGGCCATCCAACTTCTCCAATCAAGGAGGGTCCACCACCTTCCAAGGGAGTCCTTTCCACTGTTGAACAGCTCTTACTGTTCTCCCTGATATTTAGCTGCAATCTGCTCCTTGGTTCAAGTGTCCTGCCCTTTGGAGCAGAAGAAGGCAAGCTTGGTCCATCTTCCATGTGATAGCCATTGAGATATCTCCTCACAGTCTCCTTTTACCCAGGCTAAACATACCCAACTCTGGCTTAAGGACAACTTTTACAAATAGGAGACATTTGCTATAAGAATTCAAAATTTCTGCTTTGTTAGTCACTTCAGTAAAAATATGGTTTTAGTGATTAACTCCATTCTACCAAGATCCAGAAGAAACATGTCAGAAGTGCTGCTTGATGCTTTCATTGGTATCTGTCTATACATACACATTCCCAAGTGAGAGAGAAAGAAAGTTGTATAGATGTGGGAATAAGCCATATATCATAAAGACACCACAGTCTCTGCTGTGCCTCATTCCCAAAGGAAACCTGAATGCTGGGTGGGTGCCTGGAACCCTTGGTATTTCACACTGCTCAGAAATTGGGATGGCATGCACCAATACCAAAAGTGGTGCGATGGCTGGCCAAAAGGCTTTCTTATTTCAGTGCTTGCCCTTGGGTAACATTTCCCTTCTCACCTGCCTTTACTTCCCTTTCATCTATTTTCTAATATCAGTTGAATTAGCTGCAGTTTGCAGAGTCAGTACAATTTTTTCAAAAGTAAGTTGAAGGCAACTGCTCCTTTTGCTGCTGGCTGAATGCTTTGCATGCTGAGACTGGTTTCATTTCTTCTCCAGGTGAGACCAAATGGCAGCCAAGCGCTTTCCATGTCTGCTACTTTGCATCTAATTTCAAAAGATACTCCTCTGCATTTTCTTTCATCGTTTATACTCTTATAGAGTAAATAGCTTTTTAGGGTGTTTTCACAATGGACACCAAGATTGGCTGTTCAGTCTGGAATTGGGTGACTTGTGAAGGTGGCTAAAGTTGAATGGAAAAGCAGTGAGTTTTGTCTATTAGCCGTTTATATAAAGAATTTGCATGTACATCACACAGCTGTATGGCACTCAGCCTGTGTTTGAAAAGCCTTGTGTAATTTCATATAGTTCATTCAGCAGGCAACCTTGGGTCGAAAGAGCTGGCATTCTGCAGAACTTGCCTGCATCTTGCTCTGCTCACATGAAAGAGGTGCAGGGCACTTCTCAGAAGTTGAGCAGACTTTGCTGATGTCTGATGGCAGAGATCCAACGGGCTGCTTCATAAGCCCAGTGGCAGCAACTGTACAAGCACTCTGGAGTACAGCAATCCATAGATCTCCTATAGTTTCTCAAGGAACGCTGTTGTTTAATGCATTTCCCCTCAAACCAGCTTACTTCCAATCTGAAAATGTGAGGCACATTTATATTGGAATTAAACTGAGTTGTGCACATTTCAGACAGTTATTAGTTTTATTATGGAATACAGTCTCTGTTGTTCAAGATGTATTTCATTTTATTTGCCTTGCAACAACTGTGAGTTCTGTTTCTGCTCCTAATATGATTACGCCTGTTCTCTTGCTGTTTTGGTTGCTTACAGTATGCTTTTCTCACTCTCTTCTTTTGCGTGGCGGAGTGGAAGAGCCGAGCAAGTTTTATTCTGCTATCACAATGCCATTTTCTTCTTCTTCTTCTCCCCACCCCCAGGGGAAATCACTCTTTACTGCCGGATTGACACTTGATCCGGTTTAGCCCTAAAGAGCAGGTTTTCCCCGAGAAGGGAGTGGGGTGAGACCAAACTGCGAACCACCTGGAGCCCTGCTTTCTAGGTAGAGGACCAGGGGAAGTGTGGATGAGCCCAATGTCTCCTTCTTGTGCCTCTTCTTCTTCTTTAGTTCTATGCTGGACAATTGCTGTTCCCTGCAAATATTTATTTGACTGTTACTTATATACATCCTGCCCCTTTGTTTGCTTTTCTGATTTTGAGGTTTGTCATTCAACTTTCTTGGCATCTTCTTCAACTGATTTATTACTTGGTGGTTTTCATTTACATATTGATCAAACTTCCAATTGTAACACTTTTCTTCTGTTGGGCTCTTGCTCTTTTTCTTTCTGTTTCTCCTCATTCTGTTAATCATTATTTTATTGCATTATTCTCTTATGTTATTGAATGCTGCCTAGACTTTTTCTGTTGACCTCATTTGATATCATTTCCTTTCTTCTTCACCTGCTCTTTCTAACCCATTTCATGATTTCCAGTCCTTGTAACTGGATTCCTCCTTTTTTTTTTTTTTTGGCTCTCTTGTCTTCTCTGTTTTGCTTGAAGTTTATTTGGCATCTTAAGCAGTTGGGGACGCGGGTGGTGCTGTGGTCTAAACCACTGAGCCTCTTGGGCTTGCTGATCAGAAGGTCGGCAGTTCAAATCCCCTCGACGGAGTGAGCTCCCATTGCTCTGTCCCATCTCCTGCCAACATAGCAGTTCAAAAGCACTCCAGCGCAAGTAGATAAATAGGTACCGCTGCGGTGGGGAGGTAAACAGTGTTTCTGTACACTCTGGTTTCTGTCATGGTATCCTGTTGTGCCAGAAGCGGTTTAGTCCTGCTGGCCACATGACCACATGCTGTCTGTGGACAAATGCCAGCTCCCTTGGCCTGAAAGTGAGATGAGTGCTGCAACCCCATAATCACCTTTGACTGGACTTATCCATCCGGTGGTCCTTTACCTTTTTACCTAGCCCAATATATTAGAATTTGGGAGATTCAGTGTTTGAAGTAGCCAAGCCACATTCTTGGTGAGTTAAGGAGCCTAAGCAGGGTCATTAGTATAACAAAAGGAAGTAGCTTTGTGCCAGAGGGCAAATGGGTGGGCATGGCTGGTAGGGAGAAGGACAATAGGTATAGGTATAGTTGAGTTGTGTGAGCTGGGCTAGAAGTAGGCAGAAGACAGTGAGTGAGAGCCATGCTTGATTTCTGCTGAAATCCAAGGCTATGGTTATGAGGGAAGCAAGGCCCTCTCGGGGTGTTAATGCTGTGAACCCCTCCATCATAGGCTCATGTTGTATATATGTGTAAATAAACCATATATCATAAAGACACCACAATCTGTTGTGTCTCATTTTGATGGAAACATGAACCCTGAGTAAGTGCTTATAACCCCAGGAAGCTTACACTGCTTGGAGATTGATGTGGAAGGCAACAGTACCATCCAATAACATTTTTGGGCTAAAGCATACTTTGGACATAAATAGCCTCTGCATGCTATTTGCATCTCATAAGTTTATAAGGAGTTGTTGCAGTGGTGCCAGATTCAAAACCACTTTCAAAGCCAACATGACTAACTTGGGCCTTTTAAATTTAAGGAAAGGGGAGCAGCAAATTGCACTTGGATGTTCAAATAGAGCAGTGTTTCTCAAACTTGGGCCTCCAGCAGTTTTTGAACTACAACTAACATCATTCCTAGCTAGCAAGGTCAGGGATGATGGGAATTGTAGTCAAAAAACATCTGGAGACCCAAGTTTGGGAAACACTGAACTAAAGCTTCCAACCTTACAAAGGGATTCAAACACAGAGCTGTCATCTTCCCTTTATTGATGAGATCCTCTTTGAAGTTCATGTAGATCTTGAACCAGAATGACAATGTTTTGGTATTAAGATGTGGCCCTGAGAACACTTTCAGATCCATGCTTGTTTCTTCTTTGTCCTACAACCAATCAGCTACCTACCTCTGTTTAATCATTAGCATAATTCAACTGTGGAGAGGAAATTAATTAATGCTGAAGTAGTGTTATTGACCTAATGTCAAACTCTTATAGCCAGCCTACATTAATTTAACAAAATTAATCAATTCAACAGTAAATTAAATTTACTTGCCACACTCCATTCAGGACAAAATATGTTGTATGAATGAAGAGTGCAAAGACTCAAAGAATTAAAAGAAAAAAATTGCAGTGCCTATATCCTTTGAAAGGAAGCTCTGAGAAATTGCGCCAGCACGACACTCCCACAGTGTGTTGCAAAGTTACCATGCCATCCTCCACTCCTGCGTGGTCTCTCCACTTGGAACATTCGTGGCTTGGTGAAATGAATATAATTGATTGGCAACTGTGTTACCACAGTAACTTATGACTAAGGCACACATTCAGGGCTTGGCCACACTTACCTTTGCTCTGTGCCATAGGAGTAGCCAGGATTTTTGTTGTGGGGGGGGGCCAGAACCTCAGTTTTATATTGATTTGTATTGCTTTTGATTGATTCCCCTCTGCCCCCCCCCCGGCTATGCCCATGCTCTGTGCTTTCCAGGCTCAGATCTGCGCTTTAAAGCTCCATGTCCAAGCGCTCTCTCCTTTACCCCAGAGCTTTCCCTGCAAAAACAGCAACTCAGGTTTCCCACGGAGTGCTCTGATTTAGCAGTAAAGAGCAGGTTTTCACAGAAAAAGCTCTGGAGAAAAAGAGCACACACACTTGGACATGGAGCTTTAAAGCACAGGCCATGCCTGGAAGGTGTGGAGGAAAGGTAAAGGTGGGAAAACCCTCTGTCTTAATGATTAAAAAGGAGCTGAAACTATCCTGACATCTATTCACACGCATCCCTAGGAAGGGCCGCCACAGTTGTTTTTGTTTTAAGGCAAAAGTTAGAGTCCCTGTTCTCTTTTATAGCACTCCCTGCCAAATTTATATGCATAGGAAAGCAGGCAAAAGAGTGAGACTGGCCACACTGGCTTGTCAAGCTGGTTCCTGGCTCCTTTTCTTTTATGACTTATCTTCTGCAGGCAATATGTGTAGGTGGCAGGGAGTTCCTAATTGGGGAAAAGGTGTGCTGCTTATATCCCAGCAGAAGCATCTTGGAATGCCACCCATTTTTTATCACACACTGGAGGCAGCTCAAAGAGAGGGAGACAATATTATAATTAACTCAAGATTGTACTGGCTGGTGCTGCTCCCATTCCTTCCTCATTGGAGGAATAACCTGTTGCATTTGCTAGGAGCTATTGCAGAAGGAAAGGCAACTGTGTGCACAGAGCAGAGACAGGTTGATGAGCAAGCTCCTGAGAGCTATGCTGCGCAGAGAAAGGTCACATTCAGAGTGGTGGGCCACCGCAGCATAAGCTTTTGGATACCTCAAGGAGGGGAGAGAGACGACTGAACCAGTTGGCTTTGGGGGAAAATTCCACGGATGGCTTCACTATTCCAGCACCTGCGGGTGCTGCTGTGGAAGAACTGGCTGGGCGTCAAACGGCAAAAAGTAAGTATTTAAGAAATAAGAATAAAATGAGAGAAAACCTTATATTCTTTGCAGGTTCAGACTGAGAAATGGCTTGTGACACTGACAAAAAAAATAAAGGTGGAAGATATTTGCTGGTGGAAGAGCCCTGAGTAGGAATGTGGAGGTGTTACATTTTAGATCACGTTCAAAGGTGTGTTGCCTCAGAACAGAAGCAAAGTCTCAGTTGCCTCTATTTGGCCTGCTCAAATTGCTGTTGACTTTTTCTTCCTTAGTGGGGATACTTGAGTGGTCTGGTCTACATGTGTAGCAGAATGAGGTGGCAATGAGTTGAAGGGTTGGAAAGGGCTGCTCAACTGTAGGCTGCACGTGGCGGGTCACGCTTAGGAATGCTCACGTTTCTTAAAAATACCCTTTGCAAAGAGAAAACTAGCAGAGCAGTCAAAGGTCTGGGCTGGAGTCTCGCTTCAGTAGACTGCTTGCCCTTTAAGAATAGTCAGAGAAGAATAGTCAGAGATTACTTGCAGTCAGAAGTGATACCGACCATTCTATCTCCTGGGAATTATACCAACACATCCCATCTCTTTCTGCTGTATGTGTGCAGAAGTCGACCGGGCTTGCCATGCTCCTTACGCATGAGCCAAATGCTTGTTGAGGCTGAAAAAGGAGCAGCGCTTACCTACAACCTCAGCTGGAGGGAAAGTTACAAAAGGAAGAAAAAAACACCCTGAGGAATCAAGGAGGTCTGCCTTTCATTGGTTCATGACTTTTTAGCTTCCACTGCACCTGTTTCATGGGTATACCTATTTAGTGCTGTACTTATTTAGGACTGTACCTGTGCATCTACTTTCTGAGCAGGTGCTGCCATGGACTGATTTTAGGAAAATTACTTCATAGCTATACAAATTGGGCTGCCAGGATTATGCAAAACTTTCTCCGTAATTTCCCTCAAGAAACTTGGCAGTTTGTGAGCATTTGTATCATACAATGTGATGACAACTAAGCATTAAAATCTACTTCCTGAGTGGTAGCTTAATGTAGTGAGATATGTTAAAATTTAAAACCATTTCAGCAGGTATCCGTCTGCTTTTTTATGTTGGGAGAAGGCCAGGAGACTTTCAGCTCCATATTCCCTGATTTTCATCCAATGAACACTGCCATTTTTATTTAAAATCAGGGTATCTTTCTCCCCTGTCAAATGTTGATGTGCATCACAGTCCATTCACAAAACTTTCCCCTCAGCACTCTGCCATCTGAAGGCTTAAAAAAAACCCTCTCTTCTATAATCCCCCCCCCCTGGATTGTTGCTCAACAGAGCTACTGCTTGTGATATTTGTTGGTCCTAATGTTGCCCCTTAAATATGTGGCAGTCGGTTATATCGAAGAGTCTTTCATCTGCCGTGGTTTGACTGCATCAGCTCTACCCTTTGGGGATTCTGACTCAATGGGACAGATACAATGAGCAGGCAGGTGGAGGTGTGTGCCAAGGCAGGAATTCTGAGAGCTGCCTTTTCTTTTTCCTCTTCCCCACCCCACCCCGGCTTCAGTCGGCTAGATGCCTCTGGGGAGATAAGCCAACATGAATTACACCAAACTCCATTCAAGGGTGGGGCTGCTGGTGGCTGGCAGAGGGAAGGCAAGCCTTTAAAATAGAGTTTGAGTTACACCACCACCTTTGGGTGGGTGGGCAGGACAGCCCATCTCTCAGACATCTGACATCACAATGACATCAGGATTAACAGGTGGATTGTCCCGCCCACCTGTCAAACAGTGTTGAACTGTTGAACAGTGTTCTGGCCTGGTGGACCAAAAGGGCTCCCCACCCCTGTTCTCTATGGACCACCTTCCTCCACATCTTCCTTTCTGAATGCTCAGTCCATCACCTGAGCTCCAGATTCCTGGGCTGTCCAAGGAATAAAACTTACTATTGTCACCTTGGTAACAATACGCCATTTGGAATGATGCCCTCCTGGTTGAGATTCATGAAGACATGATAGTTTATGGCTTGTTTAATAATATGTGTATTTCATAAAATTTATATACCACATGACTGTAGAAAGAAACCTCAAACTGGTTTATAAAAAAGGCAACACAATAAAATTGTTACTTAAAAAGTTAAAGCTGTAATTTAAAACATACAGGAAGTTAAAACCACAATAGAATAGACGGAAACAAACTTTCTAAGCCTCTGGGTAGGTTTGCCCAAATAAGAATGTCTTCATCAGGCACCAAAAAGAATACAGTGCCTGCCTGATATCAAGAGGCAGGGGGATCCAAAGTGTTGATGCTGCCGCATGAAACCATTGAATACTTACAGATGCAGAATGGGTACTATGCCCATTGACTGAGGAGCTCGACTGGGCACATGTGGGGTAAGGCAATGTTGTAGGTAAACTGGTCCCAAGTTGTTAAGAGCTTGGCAGCAAATCAGTAACCAGTGCAGAAGGCTGTCAGCTGAAGAATTTTTACTGTTGTGATTATGTTTCCTTTGTTGTTTTTCTGCCTTCATTTGTTGCTTTGTTGGCTTTTGGTTATATGAATTGCTGCTTTTGTTGATTTTTTAAAAAATTAATGGCTGTTTCATGCATGTAATGAGTATGGGTTGCTCGTGTGTAAGTTGCCGCCTCTCCTGGCTATGTTGCCTGGTTAAACCTTTCTGTCTGGACAGCCCTTCACTTCGTGGCTGCCTCAGTCGCTAGCAGAATCCGTCAGTGGGCGTTTCTTAAACCTTTTCCAACATAAAAGTTGTTTGACGCCAAGTCTCCTCCTACTCTCCCTGCGCAGAAGTCTTCTGCACAGGGAGGGCGTGGGTAGTGGAGGACCCGTGCTCTCCCCGCTGGTGTCCGGTGAAGAGTCCTGGAGCCCTCTCGCCGATTCCCCCATCTGCCCCCCTTTGTCCCTGGTGTTGCGCTGATTTGCTTCCCCATCTGCGGAGCTGCCTCTCTCCCTGCTTGGCCCTTCTCCAGCATCATTTGAGAGCCTTCCCTCCGCCTCTAGCTCCGATGTCAGTTCCCTGACAATGCATTTTGTGGATTTGATTTGATTATATTTCTTTAAGCCACTTTGAACTTCTTTTGGGTAAGGGGCATACAAGTCTGCACACGCACAGGCCTTGTTCTGTGCCCAATAAGTGCAGGGTGCCCTTTCCTGGCTGTTGTGGCCCATAGACTGAGCAAAATACTGGGCAAGGTTTTGCCTAGTATCCTCTCTGAATGATGTCCCATGAGACCTTGAAATGCTTATATTCTGTAAGACTGCTTCCCCTGGAGCTCAGAGCTTCACTCCCATGCACCCCTGGGTTAGAGCCTTCACTGAGCAATTGCATTGCGAAGGGTCAACACAGATCCAAAAGGGGTTTGAGGGGAGGAATGACCACACCCCCCAAGTTTGGGTTGGGGTATCTGCCTGGTTGGAATCTGCACCCTGTTTGCCCAGTGAAACCTTGTTGCTTGGCTTGCACCACGGCAAGGTTCAACACTGGCCAACTCCCGTGGAACGGGTTTGGGATGGTTCAAATCTGGTGGACCCATTCCTTCAATGTGGGGCTTATGGAATGATGAACTAATCCAGGACCCCATGCCATGCCAACCCTTACCCTGCTGCCTTCTGTCAATAAATATTTGGCCTGATTTCATCCTAGTTATTTTGCTGGTCTCATGGGTCACATAATGCGCTTGCCTGGGCAATTGGAATATTTTGGTTTTTGAATCAGAGGCTTCTTTCAATGTCTATATAAAAAGGTCCCAAGGCCCATCTGAGTCAATTTTTGAGCAATTTCAGACTTGAGACTTGACTAGCCTTTGAGCCTTCCCACTATTTATATAAATATGTTATAATTGGTGATGGAGAAGAGAGGCATTTGTAATGGTAATGACCATTCTAGCTAGTGTAGGCTTCCGTTACAAAACCATTTGATGGGGGAGCTGCTTTAAGCCTCATGCGAAAACACTCTGTGACACAGAGGTCGAAATATAACACAGTGCAAGAAGCAGGGATTTGTGTATGTTTGGATACCATTGAGTGCCATTTTGAAACAAGATGGCAGACTGAATCTTTCAGAACTGTACTGATTTCAACCATTGATTTCACAGCATCACTTAACTTTTTGTTTCTTAGAATTCCTTCTCCCCCCCTCCCCCCCACAAAATTATAGACACACTAACAACTAAACAGACAAACAAAAATCAAACCTTATTAAAACTAATCTTATTAACATTGTTAAGTGACTTCCTCGTATCCCCCTGGTTGGGTTTCAATGCATATCATTTTAACGGTTTTCCAAATCAAAATTCTTATATACTTAACTTGATCACTTAACATCATTCTTTCTTCTCAACTCAGCATTAAACATGTTAATTCATCATATTACTTATTTAAATCTTCAGTTACTACATAAATAAGTATCCTTTTTAAGATTTATAAAATCACTCATTGCTATGCCCACTAATTCTTACTACAGTGGTACCTCGGGTTACATACGCTTCAGGTTACATACGCTTCAGGTTACAGACTCTGTTAACCCAGAAATATTACCTCGGGTTAATAACTTTGCTTCAGGATGAGAACAGAAATTGTGCAGTGGCAGCGCAGCAGCAGCAGGAGGCCCCATTAGCTAAAGTGGTCCTTCAGGTTAAGAACAGTTTCAGGTTAAGAACGGACCTCTGGAATGAATTAAGTATGTAACCAGAGGTACCACTGTACCTGCTTTCAGATTTGATAATCATTCTAATTTGTAGCAGAAAATCATTTGCTTGGTATAGGGATGAGGAACCTGTGGCTCTCTAGATATTGCTGAACTCTAACTCTCCTTGCTGCCATTCAGTAAGTTACTGGCTGGGGATGGTGGGAGTTGTAGAAGAGTTGCATGCCTGGGGACATTGGGTGGAATTTGTGTGCATTCCCCAGCCCCCTTCCATGTTTTAAGCCCTTGCGCCTTCAAGTGAACATCTGAACAGGGCTGCTGTGTCACATGAAACATCAGCACATGTACTTTTATATAGCAACTTTTATTTTAACACTATGCTTCATCTTACTGTCTTCATGATCTCAGTAAGTTGGGTGGAAAAAGATTGCAGTCTATGCTCCAGCAGCTGCAGTGCCGCTGCCCAATCTAATCGTCAGCCATGCCTGCCAGCTGTTTCGCACCCCTGTTTGTTGGCCTTTGCATGCCATGTCTGCTCTGCTATCCAGTGGGGTGGGGGCTGGGGAAGTGGGCCTGTAGCAGTGTTGTTATTGATTTTATAAGGCTGCAGTTTCCTGCAAGCCACCCTGATTGCATCATCTACCCAATCAAGCGAATCTAGAGCTGTTTCTATGATTTAAGCGATCACTGAGAGCAGAAAAATTCTCTGTATGGGTAGTCTCAGCACTACGCTGCCATTCTGCCCACTGGCAAACCACATCCATATTGCAACTTTTATATAATTCACCACTTTC
This sequence comes from Podarcis liolepis, assembly GCF_965112155.1. Taxonomy (NCBI): domain Eukaryota; kingdom Metazoa; phylum Chordata; class Lepidosauria; order Squamata; family Lacertidae; genus Podarcis; species Podarcis liolepis. Next base: position 136,345,948 of record NC_139554.1, read on the forward strand.
CGAATAGTTTACTGGGGCACTGAGACAAAGTCCCATATATTACTGAGGAAGTGATTGGTCGGTTATTCATTTGTGCTGTGTGTTTCAATCAAAATGGGTCCTATGACCATAATGAAGACGTTTATTATTTTCCTTAGAATACCTGTGCCTTAAAACATTTTCCATGTTTTTTAATTTGTTGATTTCCCCTTCACTGAGCATGTATGACATGATAAACCAATAAAAGAGTAAAATGTAGAGTTGCTTGAGCATAAAGCAACATCTGAACTATGGGCAGGTTCCTCCGCAAGTGAAACAACATGCTTTCTAGCCAATGGACAAGCGGAAATGTGGACAAGTCCCTAATGGCACATTTTGCTGCAACTGGTCAACAAAGGGCAACTGGGGTGGTCAAGGAAGTTAACAGCCCAGTTGTTTAATTTTTTTAAATTATATTTATTGAAAAAAGAATTTTTTAAAAAATTACAAAAAAATAGAAAAGATAAAATTACAAAGAAAGAAGACAAAAACAGAAAAATAAAAAAATAAAATAAAACCATCATTTTCAAATCCTTCAATTTCATTACCTTCTTTCCATGACCTCCTCCTCCTCCCATCTCTTGTATCTTGATTAATAATTATCACAGCAAATCCTTTCCATAATTCATAGTATTCTGTCCTTACATTACCTTACTCTATTTTCATCTTATCTTATAAAAAACCTTAAAACTTAAAACTTAAATCTTATTTTTACCAGCTTCTCATAACCATAACCTTTTTACCTAATTCTTTAAACATTTTTACAAGAGCCAAATAATTTCATTTCAACATTTTTCCAACGTTCATAAAACATTTCTGATAATAAAAAGAAAAAAAAGAATAAAAACAATCCAATCTTCTTCCAGGGTCCCCTCTCCCCGGGATTGTCAGTCCCCTTTTTTTTAACCCATTAGTCTGGCACATTAACCTGGTGATATTATATCCGAGGCCTTCAAATCTCTTCCATGTCCCTTGCTGAATCTTGGGCACCAGGGATGGAGGGACTTTTGGCCCAGCAGGAAAATGAGCCTTTGGATTTGACAAATGAACTTGGAAAAAACCAGATTTGGAAAGACAAAGTTTGGATTGATTTGGAAATGGAGGGTTGGACTGACCCCCCTATGCAGGGATGTTTGGACTTTCCAAGTCTGGCAACGGGCCGCCAGAGGTTTGGAGCTGATGGGACTCCCAATCTTGGAGGGAATCTGAAACATGTTTTAAAACACCACATGGAGTCTAGTCTGGACTATGAGAAAGGGGCTGATCTGTTGAAATGGGTCAAAAACACTACCAAGCTGGAGTTCCCACGAGTGAAAGGAAAATATGAAGAAGAGCTGCCCAGTTGTTTAAGCTCCAGCCAGGGAGTCAAATTCCCTCTTCCCTCCCTTTGGCTGTCTTTCAGAACGGGCATGAAAAAAACACCCGAAAGGCTGTCACATTTTCAGTGGAGACAAAAGGGTTCCCATAAACCTCCCTCGCACCCTGTACCAGAAAGGCTGGGGTGGACTGGGGTGGAATTCCTGAGTTAGACTGGGTTGCTATGTATAAAGTTGGGTGCCTCCCCACCCCCTGCCAAACTCTATGGGGTTCCAGGCACTCACCCAGGGTCTGTATTCCTGTGGAGAATTGAGACACAGTGGAGACTGTCATAGCTTTAAGAAATATGGTTTATTCACCTATTTACACCTTCATTCTGCATGAAGGGAGTCCAGATCTTACAGCATGAGGAGCTTGTCCCCCACAGCAGCACAGCCATGGAGTCTGGTATTTCTCCCAGCCAGCCTTCAGCCAACCTGCCTAAGATGAATCCCAGTCTTTATTCTTCCTTCTTCTTCCCATAACACCCTTCTAAAAACTCTCTTTTTACCTCATACCCAGTTACCCTGCCAACCTCCCAAAGCCCCAGTGTCTGTTCACACCTCCGGGCAAGAGGAAGGACAGTTTTATTGCATTGGCAATGGCCCTGTAATGTTTCTTAATGGCCCTAGCTTGGCCAAGTCATTTTGCATAGAGTAACCCAGGAATTCCTCTGCAGCTTATATTTCCCCCCTTCACATACCAGCTAATCGAAATCCTATCATTTATTAATTTCTAATGGTTTTTTTTTGGGGGGGGGGGTTTCCCCTTCCAAATCTATAACATGTTCTGTCATGTCAAAGTCTGGTAGATTCTTTGAAACAAAAGAAAACTCTTGGCTGATTTGTTGTTTTTGTAAATTAAGGCCAGATTGTACAATATATTTCACTACTTTCTTTCCTGATGGGTGAAGTTCATTTATCTCCTAATTGGAAACTCATCTGGTATCCAAAGAAACAAAAAGTAACTTCTGGTTTGTACAGGGTCCCAGAGATCCATGAGTTTCCAATTCGCACAATTCATTGCATGGAGAAAGCTAAAACTATCACTAGGATGATTTCCCATAATTCCCTTGGCCTTCCCTCAATATATGGCCTATGGCAGGCATAGGCAAACTTGGGCTCTCCAGATGTCTGGGACTACAATTCCCATAATCCCTAGCTAACAGGACCAGTGGTCAGGGATGATGGGAATTGTAGTCCCAAAACCTGGAGGGCCAGAGTTCGTCTACGTGGCATGCCTGGCTCAGGTTTTAACTGCTTTAGAAACAAGGATATTTTCAAGCTCCCAGTTTCCAGTTACATCTAGTTTTATAGATCCTAAAATCTTGTAAAATTTTAGAAAACCACCCGAGAAGCAAAGGATTGGAATAAAGTGCACCCAACCAAAGGAAAGAGACAGCTATGACACCCAAAAAGACACATTTGGGAACTAATATACAAGCTGTAATTAGCTGTGATATGAGCTTGAGCTTTGAGCTGGAGACTCATGGTTTATTCCTTCAACACATAAGTGAAGCATGAGTAGTACCAGCTAGCAGCCACCTACATTTGCAATATGGGGCAGTAATAATGCTGTTCTACTTTACACGGATATTGTAAAAATAACTGAGAAAATGTGCACAAAGTTATTTTACTGTGAAGATGCACGGTTTAAATATTATTGTTGTTGCCATGATAAGTATGGAAGAAAGGGGGTGTTTTTGATCCATTGCAAGTGAATTGAAGCTGCTTCAGTGGCTGCTCCAGCTACTATTTCCAGGAGCTTCCACTTCTTTTTCTATGAATGTTGCTTAACAGTTCTATATCATTTTCAGAGACATTTTTCTGCCTATATAAAATCAGTTTGCATTGCTTGTAGGTCCCTGTGATAAAATAAAGAATCTATCTATCTATCTATCTATCTATCTATCTATCTAAAAAAAAAAGAGGCCCAAGAGTTGATTTGCCATGTGCTGGTGTAAATTAAATAAGAATTACTTGCAGGCTGTGTAGCAATATAAGAAAATATGGGATTTTCACTGATCCTCTAACTGTTCAATTAGAATAATATCTCAAAAACTATTATAGAATTAGTTTAAAATTTACCAGTGCTTTCAAGGATTGAGACTCCCTGGGGAACCTTCTATGGAAGCCTGGCTTATTTGAGCCTAGAATGAACTTAGTTCACTTATTTATTTTATTATTTGATTTATATACTGCCTTTCATCACAAGCTCTTGGGGCGGTTCACAGAATAAAATACAAGGTAGTAAAGGTAAAGGTACCCCTGCCCGTACGGGCCAGTCGTGTCCAAATCTAGGGTTGTGAGCCCATCTCACTTAAGAGGCCGGGGGCCAGCGCTGTCCGGAGACACTTCCGGGTCACGTGGCCAGCGTGACGAAGCTGCTCTGGTGAGCCAGCACCAGCACAGCACACGGAAATGCCGTTTACCTTCCCGCTATAAAGCGGTCCCTATTTATCTACTTGCACTTAGGGGTGCTTTCGAACTGCTAGGTGGGCAGGAGCTGGGACCGAAAGACAGGAGCTCACCCCGCCATGGGGATTCGAACCGCTGACCATGCGATCGGCAAGCCCTAGGCACTGAGGTTTTACCCACAGCGCCACCCGCGTCCCAAAATACAAGGTACAGTGGTGCCTCGCAAGACAAAAATAATTCGTTCTGCGAGTCTTTTCGTCTTGCGATGTTTTTCGTCTTGTGAAGCACGGTCCGTCGCAACTGCGCCTCTTCAAGCGGCTTTAAGAAAAAAGCGCAAGATGTTTTCATCTTGCAAAGCAAGCCCATAGGGAAATTCGTCTAGCGAAGCAACGCAAAACCGAAAAACCCTTTCGTCTAGCGAGTTTTTCGTCTTGCGAGGCATTCGTCTTGCGGGGCACCACTGTAAAACACAAGTAAATAGTTAAAAGAAAACCAACAAACAATAACCCCCCTCCTACAAGCACATTTAAAGGGCTGTAGAATATTAATCAGGCTGGTTGAAAAGGAACTAGGAATTTAGGAAGTTATGTTTTGCTGAGTCAGACCACCCAAGAGGCCTCAGGCAGCAGGATCCACAGGAGCAGTAGCTCCAGCCAGTGGTGGAGGAAGGGGGGCGGTGGAGGTGGTCTGCCCCGGGTGTCATCCCCGAGGGGGTTGACATCGCCACCCCCGCCCCCTGGGACTCCCACCGCTCACCATGGGTGGCATCCCCCAGGACGCTCGCCGCAGGCACTGCCCTGGCTGCTGAAGCAGCTAGCTGCTCCTCTGGCTCCAGCTGCCAAGAAATGCAGTGCCTTCTGCTGCTACTGCTGTCACTGCTGCATGCTCCTTGGAGACCCATCTGCCGCCTCCTTGGCAGCGCCTCCCCACCCTGCTTGCCACCTCTGCAGTGGCCTCTTGGCAAATAGGAGGCTCAGCTTGTCTCCCCCACTCCTATGGGGCTGCTGTCTGGGGTCTCCTGGGCTCTGCACCTGCCCAGTGTGACTCAGAACAGGCCCCTTTCAGCCCTGCAACAGCCTTTGACTCCACTTCAACCATCGGTGAAGGTTGCTTCGATTCCCCCCTTGTTCCTGATGTAGATCTTCACTCACCCCTTCTTCCCTTGTAGTGGTTTTGTGGTTCGTCTCAGGTGCCCAAATTGCTTGGGCTGGCCGTGAGACTATCGGTCCAATTGGTCTAGCCAAGTATGATCTACACTGGTGAGCAGTAGCCACTCAATGTTTCAGACAGAACTTTTTCTTTCAACCTGGAGATGCTTTCTACCTGAACCTGGGATTTCTCTCTGCAAGGCAGATTCCCCACCACTGAAGGCTAGGACAAGTATGACCACAAACAAATAAGGTTTCTAGTGATTATTGGTGAATGCATTGGATTCTGGTAGAAAGAGAATTGGAAAGCTGATATTTTATATATGTGTGTGAGTTGCTTTGTTGAACAGATTTTCCTTTTATGCTACTGACATACACTTTTAACCATTTAACAAGGATTCACGCTGCCCCTGCTTCTCTCTCACAGGTTTGGTCACTCACATTAATTGCATGGCCTGTGTTTTTATTCATCCTTATGGCCATCATACGAACCAGATTTCCTCCAGAAGCCCAGCCAAACTGTGAGTAACTTGACCCCCCTTTAAAGATGGATATGGGTTTTGTATTGTTGTCGAAAAGGCTCAGGTCCTTTATGTTTAGAAGCTTTAGCTATTTGAAGATAACTATCATTTCTCCTCTCAATCTCCTCTTTTCTGGGCTAAACGTACCCTGGGAAGAAAAAGCTTTTAATAGTTTCTTAGATACCATTGTCCCAGAAGGGTGTTTTCTGTCTACTGCAACCTCTCCCCAATCTGCCTATTGTCAGCAAAGTCAGGTGCCCAATTTTGTGTGATGGGGACTTTATGCACTGATTCTAAGCATAATTTGGGAAGTGTAGAGGTGCCACACCCTCTCCTTTTGGATGACACCGGCATGTGTGTGAAATCAAAAACGCTTAAGAGATAATCTGAATTTACTATATTCAAGGTCAGGTTGGTATAACCTGTTTGCTGGAATGTTTCTTAATACTTTCTTCAGCATCTCTCTTTCAATTTACGCTCACATAGAGCAAGCTATTTATTTTGCAGGCTCACCTAGAATTGTAGGAACAAGGAACAGTGCCTGTAGCAGCATGAAACTAGTTGAACAAGATCCTTCTCCGGTTAGCTAATAGTTTCTGGTCTCTGCATCATATTAAAAAAAAGAAAAGAATTAGCAATTGTGCAATTCAATATTGAAGTAAAACACTGTACCAGAATATTTTTCTAACTAATCCTACACTTAATCCAAACTGACATTGTAGAACTTAGTCTCAATGGTCACTGCTAGACACTTCCAGCATTAGCTGCAGTTGGGGAGTTTAACAGGGACAAATAAACTGCATGGCTACAGTTCATCTTTAAGGACTCAGAACCCACGTTAGTCTGGCAATTTCCAGCTAATCACAGCCATGGCAGGTTTGACATCTTCCAGAGCAGAGGAAGATGGTTATGCAGAGTGGAAGGTATCACCAAATTTTCCCATCTCCTTATTAGAAAGAATTGGACCATGGACTTCATTTCTTTGCTTACCAGAGATGGAGGGCTGGGTAATCTTAAAATAATAAACTGGGGGTAGTATAACTGCCCCATGGCAGGTGTCTAAATTTGATGGGGCAGGGATAGGAGCTACTTAATACTTTTACATTGGACATTTGTCTGCTAAAAACCCTACCCAGCTGCTTTGCTCCCTGGAGGAGAAAAAACCAGTGCAGACTTGGGACACTCCCAGGCAGGAGGTTATTGTGGAATCAGTGCTGCTCATGCACACAAGTTTTTTTGCAGTGACTAAATGATGTTGTCACCAAAATGCCATTCTGCACTTCTTTTTGGTATGTTTAATTCAGATGACGCCTTACTGTGGGGAATCCAATCAGGAGAAATAGCCATTGTATATCTTTGGTAACCACTAGTGTGGAAGCTCATTAGAACATTTTTGGAAGTGGGGTGGTGGTTTGTCATGTGTCTGCTGGTGTTTCAGTTGGCGGCTTCTCATGCAGTACCCTTACTTCCATTTGCTCCTCACCTGAGCATGATTTAGTCATTTCATCTCAGCAGCACCCAATAACACTCCTCTCCCAATTTCCACTGTTTGCTAGACCAGTGTTTCCCAACCGGTGTTCCGCGGCACACTAGTGTGCCGCCGGACGTTGCCTAGTGTGCCGTGGGAGGGAGGTGGGCGAGTCGGGCTAATCCTCCGACGAGCTCCACCTCCAGACCCATTGCTCAAATCCTTTAACCCAGGAGGGCGGGGAGGGGGGGGGGAGAAAGAGAAAAAAGAAAGGGTGGAAAAAAAGAAGGGGAAGAGAAAATATTTTTTTAAAAAAAGGAAAGAGAGGGGAAAAAGCGAGGGATGGAGGAAGGGGAATAAACAGAAGGGGAGGACAATGAAGAGGGGCGGGGCTTGGCAGGCAGCAGATAACTGGGGAGGGGGGCGCGGCTGGCAGCGGCTCAAGGCAGGAAGGGAGGAGCTGCCTCGCGGAGAGTCTTGGGCTGCAGAGATTTCCCGTTCAGGAGCGCGGGAGGCCACGCTGTGGATGGGAATCTCCTCCTCCTCTTCCTCCTCCTCCTCCAGGAGAGAGGGTGGTCCGCCCCACCGAGTCGGGCCTGCTCAAGCGTGGGAGCCTATAGTTAGAGCTCAGCTCCTTTTCTTGCCTTCCCCGCCCCCCCACGGAGCACATTTTCCTCGCCCCCCCAACCCCCGCATGTAGAATAGAAGCCCTCCAGCCTCCACGGTGCACAAACTCTCCCCTCTGCAACGAAGCGCTTTGTTGCATATCTTTGGTGAGGTTTTTAGGCAGTCTTGGTGCACCTTAAATCAGCGCTAATTGCGCCTGGACGCAGTATTTACTTCCGAGTAGGCCCCCTTCTCCCCCCCCCCCGGTAGCACCTGACGTTGCTATTCGTATCATCAGGTTTGTTTGTTGGTAATTTAATTGTTTTAAAAGCATCATGCTAAAGAGCTCTCTCCCACCCCCAGACCCTTGGGCAAAACAGAAACACACACATACACAAACACAGAGATTGAGCCCTGCAGGTTTTATGAAATGAATGGATTCTGAATGCCTGTTTCAGTGGCTTGTCCGCCTTAGGCTGCTGGGCCAGACACCTGTTACACGGTGCAGTCCGTAAGCTGTGAGCGCTGCTACCTGCCGCCGAGACCACGTAACGACAGTCTTGAAAGACCTACATTGGCTCCCAGTACCTTTCCGAGCACAATTCAAAGTGTTGGTGCTGACCTTTAAAGCCCTAAGCGGTTTCGGTCCAGTATACCTGAAGTAGCGTCTCCGCCACCATCGTTCAGCCCAGACACTGAGATCCAGTGCCAAGGGCCTTCTGGCAATTCCCTCACTGTGAAAAGTGAGGTTACAGGGAACCAGGCAGAGGGCCTTCTCGGTAGTGGCGCCCGCCCTGTGGAATGCCCTCCCATCAGACATCAAAGAGATAACCATTACCTTCTATGCTGTTACTATTTTTTTATTTTTTTTTTACATAAGTAAAAAGTGACCTTTCCCCATCTGGCATGGTGGTGTGCCTCGAGATTTTTTTCATGAAACAAGTGTGCCTTTGCCCAAAAAAGGTTGGGAAACACTGTGCTAGACGTTCGTATACCAACAACCCAGCTCAGCAGAGCTGGTCTCTCAAGATCTCCACACAGTAAAGTAGGGGATTACCTTGGAGACTGTAACTGCAGTATTCCTAATGTTTTTAGGCATGACCAGCCTCCCTGCCCTCCCCAAAACAAACAGAAATGGGTTGTGTTATGAAATAAGAAGGCATCTACATATTTTGGAGATCCCACACCTCTTACCTAGAGGGCCAGAGTCATTCAGGTTGTCTATGCTTACAGAAGATAGCCAGGTTACACCTGCTGTTTTTTTGCTCCAGGCAACTAAGCCTCAGCTTGGTATACCTTCCATACCATCTAAATGGAGATTTTGGAGTCAATGGGTATTTTATATACATTCTACAAATGACAGAGTAGTGCTTCCCTTGCAACATTCACACATAAAATAGCCTTGTGCATCAACGCATCTTCCTACTAACTTGAGTTGCAGCTGTGCTTAGGACTTCCATCTCATTCTCCTAACTATACAGTGCCCTGTCAACACATTTCCACCGTATTGAACCTTGACATCTAGAGCTGCTTTGCACATTGTATTTTGCTCCCGACTTCTGTGGGCAAAAGCAGTAACATTCCAGTGGACAATTGTTAAAATGCATAATGCAATTCCTTAAGCTGATGCCTCTTCTTGCAATAAATAAATAATATGATCAACAATGGCATTTTAAACTGCATACCACTATTTGGTAAACTCTGCCACAACAACAGTCAATAGTGCAGCACTAGCCCAGAAACGTCAAGGGCAGAAGTAAGAGATTTTAGCTATGTTAAAAATAGAAAAGAAGACATGCAGTTTTTGTCCCAGTGAAATATGTCACTTTGAAAATAATTTCCTCAGAACTTATACTTATGTAAAACTCAAGCTGGTGATGTAATTTCTATTTTCACTGTGGGAAAATATCATTCCAGATACTTTATAAGAAGGAGAGTGGCACAGAGCTGCCTCAACACTTTGCGTCTCCAGGGGCAAAGTACCCCCACCTCCATTCTCCTCTTCCTCCCCACTGTCACCAATACTTTCCCCTCTCCTTTCTCCCTGATCTGCTGTTGTGCCAGGGCTATCCATGCCACACTGAGGAAGGGGTCCTATCAGTGTACCACCGTCATTTTGCTGCGATGGTGGCAAAGCTTGTAAAGTTAAATTTTAACAGGATTTGCCTCTGTCATGGCTAAGGGGCAATGGCACAGGTAATCTCCAGGGTCTCCTCACCTACACTGCCTGACCCCCAGGAAGGGGCACAGATCCAAAATATGTTACCCACAGGAAGGGGCTAACCCTCAGGAAGGGGCACAGATGGGGGCACAATCCACTACCTATCCTGAACCTCTACCTGAGTTGTCCATCAAGGTTTAAGCCCTGCGGTTCCAAAGTCTAATTTATGTACGTTATTTTCAGGATATGTTCATTCAGAACTTTAAAGCACTCTGCCACTGGAATAATCAGTTCCCACCTATTATGTGCCAATCCCTGCCCTCCCCCACCCCCAACTCTGTATCGAGGAAACTCAAATTCACTGTCAAATTTAAAATTGTCCTAGTTTATGTACTTTGTGTTGCAGAATTATTCTCAGTTTTTGAGTTTTTAGTCAACAAGTGTACTATAGTGGCGTGTAGTATGGGGTATGTCAGGACTTGCAAGGCAGCATGTGCAGGAGAACTTATGAGAGTGAGATACGAATGGTATTGGACTCTGGACAGTTTACAGTGAAAGTTAAAACCATATCATATGGAGAAAAAATACATCAGTTCAATGTATAGAACAGAATAAAACAGCAGCTGAATAAAACCAAAGTAAAACCCGAAATGGTGAATAAAAACACCAACACGTTATTCTGGCACTTAGGGTAGAAAACCTCACAAGTACCTCACTCTGGTTATAAAATAAATAAAAGAACTATCACTTTGCTACCCTTTCATGATACCCATATAACCAGCTGCCCGAGGTGGTTGCCTCACTCTGCCTAATGATAGAGCCAGCTCTGAATGCTATGCAATGCAATACTGGGACCTTGCTCTCTACAAAGAAGTAAATCTGTGCCCAGGCTATACCAGCTTACAGATCTATAGATAGAAAACTACCATGTATTTAAAGAGATACAATAAAGAATAAATTTCCAAGAAGGGTTAGAAATATGAACAGCAGTCAAAAACTCTACTGCAAATATATACAATTAATTGGGTGGCATAAAAAGGATATGCAGCAAAAAAAAGAAGAAAAAGAACAATGGAGAGGTGGAGCTGGAAGCCCTTTAAAAGAAATAAGAGAATGAAAATGTAAGATGTGTATACTAAGTTTGTGAACATGCATAAATAAAAAATTAAAAAGGAAGAAGACTAGTTTTCTGTGTCCACCTGCATTCTAAAATAGTACAGCCTAGAGGGAGATTTACTGTCTCAGTGAGCGCTAGACCCTAAGCCTCATTGTGAAGATAAGGGTTTGGGAAACATGCTTAAAGATTATGATTTTCAGGACCAAGAACAGGATGTGTTTGAAGGCTCAGTTCCATTCATTTTATTTTCAACCTCAGTTGACAGCCAGTTTTAATTTCTTAGATCCGTCATACTTTACTAGATGCTAGAAAACAGATCCTGAAATTATTAGAAGTACCAGAATGGAGGAGCGAAGGAGCGTTTTGGAGGGATTGTTTCTCTCAGCCTCTAAGCAAGAGCACCTGACTTTCTGGGGTGCATGAGAAACTTTGCGCAGGAGGAAGCCCTGGGTGTGAGGTGCAGGGGGAGGGAAATGTAGGTCTCTGCTTCTTCCACAGCATCCCAGAGATCAGTGAAGAAATTTGAGTATGACTTGGAATTGATCTGGGTGGTGTGGGCAGAAAGGCAGTTCAAGCGCTGTGGTGGCAAGGAGGGGAAGGCGTTTCTGGTGCTTGGAAAGAAAGATCTAATCAGGAACATACTCCCTTGCTTAATGTTGGGAAGATGAAGATTCCTTTAAAAATCAAAATCAATTCTAATAATGATAAAAAACACCCTTTAAAAACAAACATTTGTGATCAATAACTGTGAAGAAAACCATAGCTAGTGTTACCTAAGTGTGTTACCCTCCTAAAGAAGAGTTGTCCAGCCTAATGCTCTCAGGTGTTTGGATTATACTTCCCATTATTCCTGACCATTGTCCATGCTGAGCAGAGCTAATATAAATAGCCTGGAGGACACTAGCTAGAGGAAGGCTATCCCCAAACATGGCGTTTTCAGTCTTAGGCAGAACCCAGAACATATTGTCTGTTGCCATGTTTTCCATTGCTAGTGACCAAGGTGAGTTTCACCCTCACAGTACCAATGTGGGATATCTCAGCTCCGCATTTGTAAAGTAACAGGTTGTCTGAGGGATTCTGTGTCTGCTTGAATAGCGGCATAGGGGTCATTGACTCGGGTGCAAAATTGTTAGGTGCAAAACTTCAACACTGGGTGCTGCCTTAATACAGGCGTGTGCTTCTGTCACCGGGTCCGTTGAAAACAGCTTCTCCATGAGAACCAGGAAGTGTCAGCTTCGTTCTGGAGCTGATAGAGGCTGGGAATGAGGCCAGAGAAAGAGAGAGAAGAACCCTGGCATGTGGGAAGGAGGAGGGCCAGCCTAGCCACCTGACACAGAACAGAGAGCAGGCAGCATCCCTGAGCATAGTGGACAAGGAAAGGGGCGCCAGAACAGAGATACACAAACTAACAGTTTCAGCTCAGAAACAGAGGGAGAGAGGCCGGAAATAGCCAGCCCCAAAACTCGAAGGCGTGAAAGGGTCAGTGAGAGGAGGGGAAAAGAGTGAAAGCGAAAGGGCTTTTTCCCCTGTTGGAGGAAGAGGAAGAGGCAGAGTTTAGACTCGGCAACTGCTAACCTGGAGTCAGACACGGAGTGAAGGAGTGATTTATGTGTTTGAGCAATAATCCTGAGATAATTCCTACCAGTGTCTCGCTTCGCTTCTGTGGGAGAGCCAAGCCATTACAGGAAGTGACCTCCACAGACAACAGATCGACTACTCTTTTCTTATCTCTGTGGCTATGGTCTCCTGTGTGACGCGGATGCAATTGGTCAGTTGCACGTGCATGCCTATTCCATCCTTTTCCCTCCCCACCCCTGCAAGGTCCCAGACTCTGGCAACACATGCTATGCCACTGAATAGCTGTGCAGTTACAGAACAGCAGACGCCTAAAGCTTGCGCATCTCCAAGCACAATTCAGTGTGCTGATTTTAATCTACAAAAGCCTTTTGTGTTTGGAATTAGGGCTGGACAATGTCAGGTTTCCTACATCACAATGTATTGCTAGGCAAACATCATGATCTAGCGGTACATTGCAATGTTCAAAACCCCGCTTCCCACCACAGCGCTGAGGCATCAGGGTGAGATCGCCAAGGTGGTTTCACCCCAGCGCCTCACAGTGCCAGGGAGGAAGCAGCTTCATGCTCACCATCTAACCAACCCCATCCTTCTCCACCGTGCATGAGAGCAGGAGAAGGATTGGGGCTGTTCAGCTAGAGAGCACAAAGCCTTCCGCTCCTCACCTGAGTAGCCACAATCCTTCTCCAGCTTGCACGTGAGCAGGAGAAGCATTAGGGTTGCTCAGCTAGGGGCGTGAAGCCTTATGCTTCTCCGGCTTGTAAGCAAGCCAGAGAAGCATTGAGGCTCCTTCAGCTGGGGGAAGGGAGCACTTTAACAGAGCCCCAACCCCGCCACTGCCTCACATGAGCCAGCGGTAGGCTGGGTGTTCCGTTAACTGCTTGGCTGATGGGAGCGGCAACCGTGCGCCCCTCAATGGAGCAGTTTCATGGAGCCTGCACACCACCACCGGCTCATGTGAGCCAGTGGTGGGTCAGGGGCTCCGTGAAACTGCTTGGCTGAGGCAAGGGCAGTCGCACATTCCTCAGCCTTGCCAATGTAGCTTGTCTCTCCTTCTGCGTCAGTATGAGGGCAGAGTGGGATGGTGGCTTCACGGTATATCACTAACTGCTGCCGCTCCTAAATCCCTCTGCTTCCAGCACCCGGCTACAGCTTGTTTCTCTTTTGGTGCACTGGGCACTGGTGGTAGAGTGTTATGTACTGAGTTGAATAGGATCCAAACTGCAGCAGTCTGATTGGTCCTAGAACAATAGGATTCAGAATGCAGCAGTCTGATTGGTCCTAGAACAATGCAGTGGTATGATTGGTTGGCAGGAACCACCCAATCATGCTCCAGATATAAGTGAATCCACAACCTGATTGGCTTACAGTAGAATTCCAGAATTAGCCAATCATGTGCAGCCCATTGTGTAAATAATGTATATAAAGCAGATACTTGGAGGGGACTTTCATTCATTCCTCCTCGCCTCTATGAGCTGAATAAAGAGCATGAAATCACTTTGCGACTCTGAGTATATTTCATAGAGGAACTCAGGAGTGGCAGCGGTTTCACTCGCAATATACTGCTGAGTGAAGCTGCCATCGCAGTCTGCCCCTCAATCAATACATTGCCCAGGCCTACTTGGGATCAGCTAGTAGTTTTGAGTGCTGGATTGAGATTTGGGAGACCAGATTCTCATCCCTACTCAGGCGTGATGCTTGTTATGAGGATAAAATGGAGAAAGGAAGAACCATGTGCCCCACCTTGGAGGCCTCCTTCAAATAGAGGTCTTACAGCCCTTAAGGAATCTCCTCAGTGGTCAAAATAGATAGAGATTCCTCCCTTAGACTGCAAACTTAAAACTTTCTGTGAAGTTTCAATGAACTCAGAGGGACTTCTGAATAAACATGTTTTGTGCTGTGAGAATCTGAAACTGATGTTCTATGAACTGCTATGTTCTTACTTGCTATTCTGTTCCTTTTCTTTTGATGGAACAAAATTTTGCATTTAACCTTGATTTAATTTTTATTTTTCCTGTATTTTTTGTATTTAAAGCCATTTGAGTGTTTTGTATATATTTTAATTTCCCCAGTTTTATACTCTCTCCTTGTTGTTGTTTCAGGGATTGCTTATTGGACACTCTTTGCTTTTATTTGTTGGCTACAATTATGGTTTTTCCTGTATTTTTCTTATTGTATGTATAGATTTTTCAGTCATGGGACAGAAAGATGGAGTAGAAATGCTTGCATAAACAAAACTTACTGTCCTTACATGATATAAATAGCAAACACCCATGGTGTCTGTTGCAACCACTATCAGGAAAACCTGCAAATAAACTATCATCTATCTATCTATCTATCTATCTATCTATCTATCTATCTATCTATCTATATCTCCAATCTCTGAACCCCTTTGTCCACGACTGATGTTCTGCCCTAAGAAGGCACTAATTAACTGCTTTGTCATTTTAATGTTATGTTACTTTAATTACATCAGAATCCACTTCTAGAACAGGAAGGCAACTGTGCAATCATTGTTGCTTTGCTATCCAACAGTCATTAATTAATAGGTAGACTTCATTTGTAATTTTCAACTCTAAAGCAGAGTTAACACCCCACAGTCCTCTCCTTTATTAATATCAAGGACTATGGAGGAGTAAACAAGTCGTTTCTGGCTGAATTCTCAAGGGTCATAAGAAGAATCCTGCTGGAAGAGGCCGGCATCCTGTTTTCACAGTGGCCAGCCAAATGTCCATGAGAAACATGCAAGCAGAACCTCTCCATTTGGGATTCCTGGCACCTGGCATTCAGAGGCCTAGAGCCTGGGACAGTGGAGGGAGAACGTGGTCATTGTGGCTGGTGGACATTGATAGCCTTTTGCTCCATGAATTTACCTTGTTGGCACCTGTCTGTCTTGGGAAATAAAGGAGGAGTGTGCTTTCAGGGGTGAAGCCAAACTGTTGGGGAGTTACAGCGCCTGTTGTGGCTGTAGAGAATGGTATGGGAGAGATTTATGTTGTAGCTGGGCCAAATGCTTTCAAAGCCATCTAACTGGTGGCCATTGCTTCCTTTTGTGGACTCAAATTCAACGCTTTAACTACATGCAACAAAGGTGGAGTTTTTTTGGTCTGCCGTGAACCTTCCAAGATTCAGCTTCGTTGGATGTTCAGGAGTTCTAGTATGACAAGGGAGAAAAGCTTTTCTCCACACCATGCCAACTATGCTAAACTAAATGAGCTCTTAGCAGATCTGAATATTTACACATGAGCTTTCCTCAATTGAGAGTACGATCTAAGTGTGAACTCACCCCTTCCTTACTTTCCCCCCAGCAGGGACAGACTTTGGTAATATGGCATCCTGAGTGAAGACAAAATTTGGTAACTCTCATAAAGATGTCTTATTTTCACAATAATTCATTTTGGTACAGTTGCTTTTTAATGGATCTTCTCAGTAGGTACCCCATATAAATATATTATTGTGTGCCTCCTCGTCTTGGTGTCCTTTGTGGGGCACTTGCACTGCCCTAAATCTGCCGTTGCTCCCAGCCAGATTCCAGTCCCAAAAGTGAGCTGGCTGAGGGTAGACTGCAGGAGAAAGAGAGGGGAATAAGAGGAGGTCGGTTCAGCACATACCTTATATGCACTTTAAACCATACCACCACACGTGTGATTGGGATTAACTCATATTTAAAATATCAACAATAAAGACATAGATTTTAATGACTTTGGATGAATACTTTTCCTGTGCACCATTTAGTCAGCTTTTACACTGGGGTGTAATAGAGTTCATAGTGAGGGGAAACCTTGGTGCCTTGCATCCAGAAAACCAGGCAAGGATAAAGTAACCTGGGAAACAGAATGCCAAATGCTCATCAGTCCATTACACTTCTTCTTCATCATCATTGTTTATTTGTATGCTGGCTTTCCACAGTTAAACCAAGCTCTGGGCGGCTTACAACATGAAAAGATTTACATAATCACAAAAATATAAGAAAAGTTTTAATAGCCAATAAATTACATATCAATAGGTATGCAATAAAATTAAGTGATCCCTACATAAGTCATAATAAGGGCTAACAATAATGAATCTTAAAAATACCCAAAACAACAAAATTAAGCATCTCCAAAATTAAATTTTGACCTCAACAAAAAACCCCAAACAATACCCCACACCAAGTGTCTCTAGGTATCCTGAGAAGCGGGTCCTGCTGACTCACAGCGAAGGTGGCCTCTGGCCTTTTCAGCAGCCAAGTGGAGTCAGTCAGGGCCTGGCCCTTCTAGGCCAGGTGCAAAGAGGCCAGCAAGGCAAGGAGCAAGTCTGGCAGGACAATGCGCAAAGAATAGTATATGATATGTTATAAAGGTTTCTAGAACGATCTGAGTGGCTATATCCACTCTTGCCTCTTCCAGTCTTCCCTGATTTATTTTCTTCATCCTGGACCTGGGCACTTCTTCTGTATTCTGTATAAGACAGGCTCTAGATCATGCCCAGGGGGTCCTAAGCTGCAGGACCCTCTCCAGATGGAGCCTTGAATGCATGGAGAACAGGGCTGGGAAGTCTGACCCCCTTGATCTGGTTGGCCATCTGCACAAGGCTTTGTTTACTTCTGCCCTTGGAAGTGGCCGCTGGAAATAAATATCACTCTTCTTTGTACTTAGATTTGCTGTCCAAACCTTCATTTCTAATCTATGCGTGGTTCTGTTTTACTTCTCTTCATTATCAGAAACTTTTAATAATTAAAAAATGGACCGTAATTTTTCACCGATTCTCATGCATACCACCAAGCCATACTGATTTATGCCTATTTCTTGCCTACTTTCCAGGTTATCTCGCCCCCCGGAACCTTCCCAGTGCAGGTTTCTTTCCATTTCTTCAAACTGTGCTTTGTAGTTCAGATGCCAGGTGCAAAAGCACACCATATACACCTGAAGACCTGCTACCAAAATTGAATGGTGTATCACCCATAAACAGGTAAGGGAGTAAGTCCTCTTGTTACATAAGATTCAGATTCACCATTTGTGATTTTATCTTTTACTTCTCCAAATCCTTGTGTGGGAATCATTTCCATTTCTGCATCACCGTCTGCTTCTTTCTGTTTAATTATTTATTGATCCAGTCCTGCCAACATTTCATCAATTTGGTCTGAAGCCTCTGTGTATGCCTCCTTTCCATTTCCATTTTCGACCTCATATTACTCTGGCTCATTTTTTCCCATCATTCCCTTCATCTTCATCAAACATTGATCTGATCATTTTAAATTATTCATCCATCAACTGCCGAACAATACCAACAGTCACTGGGTCATCCAAAGGTACCACATTGGGTGCTTTTAATGTTCTAGACCTTATTAGACATTAAATCCACCTTAATGTTCCCCCTTAAAAGTCCTGGACTTCTACAGCTGTAACTGTGTTATTTCAAAAGCAAATTCTTGTCTGCCTCCTTTCTCATGGCTAGTTATGGCTGCTTCACTTTTGATTTCCCCGGTTCTTTAGTGGCAAGAAACAAAGTAAAAGGATTGAGGATTTCCTATCATCTGATTTAATTTTTGTTGTCTACCAGAAATCAGCCTGTCTGCTTTGCTATAACTCTTTAACAATTAGTTTCCTTTCTGTTTTTTCAGCCACAAAAGGTAGTACTCACAGATTTTCAAATTATAAATTTTCCCAAGCAGATGGAAAGGGGATGTGTGATTCTCATTACAGTTTCATTGTACTAAATATGTTTTAAAGGGCTTTTAAAAGAGAGGGTGAGATTCTTTTATTGGCATTGCTCCTTAGCTTGCCAGCTCTTCCTTGCTCCTGTCCAAGGTGCAAGGTGCAGACAACAGAAAAACGGCTTTGATCCAAGTGTCTTGAGGATAAATCCTAGATTACTCTGTCTCCGGAGTGAGTAATAGACCCAAACTATCTGTCTGGCTATTAACAATCCCCACAGAGCTAGCAGATAGGTCTCTGAATCGCCACAACTCTCTCAACTGTAGGAAGCTAGCCGGGCTTGATTAGCTTTTAACACTTGCTGAATCCAAGGATCAGAGGGATCTGGCACATACAAACACATAACAATAGTATCAGCTTGCAGCAAAACTAAGTGATCAATTTTATCAAGCACATTCCTTGCTCCTCTGAGACTCTCTCTTAAGATTTGAAATATTTTGATGTAGACCACGCACAGGAAGTTTACCTTACCCCAAGTCTGACCAGCTGGCTCTGTTGTCTGCACTGATTTGCAGTCGCTCTCCTAGGTTTCAGACAGGAGACATTCCCAGCCCTACCTAGAGAGGCTGGGGGTGGAACTTGAGGCCTTCTGCATGCAAACCAGGTGCTCTGTCACTGAGCTACATCTATTCTGCACCCAGAATCTCCTATACAATACTCAAACCCTGCATCCCTGCCTAAGGTCACACAGAATGTGTACACCGAAGAGAGTGGCGGACCATCACATGGTTGACCCTGATTTTGTGGTGTTGGTCAATTGACTTAGATAGGATTCATGAGAAATTCTTATAAGGTCTTGAAAGAGAAAGGTGAGGAAATATGATAGGAGAGTTAATTGTGAATTAAAAATCTCCCAAACTGTCCTCTACACACCTGGCTTTTATGAACAAATCACTCGAGGTTTTAACCCAGAAGTGGCAAAACCTTTAGAGTTGGAGAGCCGGATTCTCTCATGGCAACTTTCTAGAGCAGCCTTTCTCAACCTGTGGGTCCCCAGATGTTGTTGAACTACAACTCCCATCACCCCTAGCCAGCAAGGTCAGAGCTCAGGGATGATGGGAATTGTAGTCCAACAACAGCTGGGAACCCACAGGTTGAGAACTGCTGCCTAGAGGCTGCATGCTCATGGTGAGTCTTGGTTAGCACATTTTAGGGCTTCTGCTGATTCCTTGTGGTTGCAGGGGCTCTGTATCTTGTCATTAAGGTTGTGGTTAGACTTGCTGTTGTTCCCAGTCTTCCTTTCATCACGCTCACTTCTACCAGCATTTGTCTCAGTTAAGAGCTGCCATGTGCCATGTGCTTGAGCTGTTGCACCTGCAGCATCCTGGGTGCTTCTGCTATACTGTTGCAGCATTACCTTGTGATGGAGCTGCAGTCTTGGATCTGGCCCTGTCCTCTTTTTGCCATACCCTCTGAGAAAGACCACCAGGGGGGAAAGCAAATAGCTTGTCCGTAATGGAAATAGCATCAAGATTGGTTCCAGAATGGTTTTAAACAAAACAGCAACCCATTGCTTGAAATAAAGGCAGTGCTTTATCAAGAAATTCACATTTTGGTGGGAAGAACTTGGCCTGAGTGGTTTAATGCAAGGAGCTTCAGTGAAGGGGTATCTATAAGTGATGATGCAGGATTCTTCTCACTCCTTTTTCCTTATCAGAAAATGGAGAAGGTCAGCTAACCCGGAGAAGGACAGCCATCCATCATCCCAGAGTGCTGATGTTCCCAAAAGCAAGAATGGTTCATTGGGTAGGTTATTTGATTCTATTAAGAGTTTAGCAAACTTCCTCTCTTAGCTGCAGATAAATGTTA
Organism: Podarcis liolepis; assembly: GCF_965112155.1. NCBI lineage: Eukaryota > Metazoa > Chordata > Lepidosauria > Squamata > Lacertidae > Podarcis > Podarcis liolepis. The sequence goes on from NC_139554.1 coordinate 136,365,840, forward strand.
TAACCATGGAGAAGTATTTGAACAAGGCCCAGGCGAGTTCTATTAAAACAATTGCTTTGTTTTCTATGGGTACTTGAGTGAGTAAGCAATTATTTTAAGCAGCTGAGGATATCTTAGTAACAGCAGAAGCCTATATACATGTATATGCAAAACTTCAGTGGGACTTATTCCCAGATATGTGTGCAGTCTCATGTCCTGCAAGCTCCAAAAAGCTCAGGACTTGATTCCCAGGAGGTCATAGAATCATAGAGTTGGAAGAGACCACAAGGGCCATCGAGTCCAACCCCCTGCCAAGCAGGAAACATTGATATGATTGTGCTTTATTAGTTAAAACTATTGAGAATAGTTACAGATGTGTGCCTTTATATTAGGTTTGTCATACACCTGGAATTTCCCAGGCATTGTTGGGATTCGGTCGTTCAAAACCATGTCCAGACGTATGGCAACCCATGTCGGAAGTGTAGATTTCAGTAAATTTGCTTAGAAATAGCTCAAACAACTTTGGCCCTGCTTGCTCCTTCCATGTCTGCAGGGGGGGGGGGAGAGAGAGAGAAAGAGAGAGAGAGAGAGAAGGGGGAAGAGGCAGAAGCCTCTGCTGCTAGCGCTGCCTTAAGCAACCACTCACATTTTCTGTATTTTGATAAAGTTGTGGCCAAAATTATGCCAAAAGCTTTAAATAAAAATTATGTGTCAATTGTGTTTTTACTGGGGTGTCTTGGGGACCTCAACTCACAAAACTAAAGTCCCCTTCCTTCTTTTCACGTATCCTCATTGGCTGGTTAGGGAGCAAAGTGAAAGTGAAAGTGAAATTTCTCAGGACTCAGACAAAGGCAGAAAATCAGTTTCCTGAGCCATAAAAATTTGTTCAGGACGACGGCAAAGTCAGGAAATTGGTTTTTTAAGCCATAAAAAATTGTGGCTCCCATAGTCCAGTTTGAAATCAGATAGATAACAGGCTTGCTTAAAATGGCATGAAGGGAGAAAGGAAGTTTTGCTGAAGAAGAAACCCCCTGAAGTGAATGGGAGCTGTTTTAGAGTCTTTGTGGGAACACCTTGGGTGGCTCGTGACATGAGGCTGTTCCCTGGGGAAAACTGCAAGTCAGGGTGTCTGCGATGGGAGGGGAAATCCTACCCTTGAAGCATTGGGAAGGAAGTGCAAGTGTGTGGCTGTTGGCTGGATCATTACCTTGATTCAGGCTTCTGAGATCAGCAAGGGATGACTGTTGAGCTAGCTAGCAATTGTATGATTGCATGGTGCAGACAGTGGTGATCATCAGCTCCCTTATTCAAAGGCAAGAACATGATCTTCCTAAAACAAACTGGTTCCTCCTGGTTTCGCACCACAAACTGCCTTACCAGTTATTGCTGCTTGGAGTAATGGATTATGACGGCTACATTTATCCACGCCAAACAGAGGCACTGATTACGTAGGAGGCGTCATGAGCTCATTCTTTGGCAAATTCAGAATTTGAAATTTGTATGTTTTTTAAAATCATTGCAGGGCTAAATGATTCAACAGTCAATCTGAGCAGCATTGCTGAAAATATTTCTTCATCAGCCAGCCATGCCAGAATTAACTTGCTCAACAAGATTCTCAGTCTGGGAGAGGTAATTTCTATATTCGCTTTAATGAAATCACCTTTGGAATATCATTTTGTTACGTAATATTAGTGCGTGGGTTTATTTTAATAAGAAAATGCAAGCATGTTTCTAGTTTCCAAAATTGCTATCTCGGTATGTTCAAATAGCAACAGATCTTATTCTAGATTGTTCCACGGAGATCTGGTACAAATAGATGTGCAATGGAATGTGATTTGACTATGCCTGGTTCACCTTTCATATGAATCCATAGTTAAAATATGCTCTGTTTCTCCATTGTTGCTGCTGCTGCCACCACACCAGGAAAAAACAAGCCACAGTCCATCTAATAATAATAATAATAATAATAATAATAATAATAATAATAAATTAATTTATTTGTACCCTGTCCACTTGACTGAGTTGCCCCAGCCACTCTGGGTGGCTTCCAGCATATATAAAAACATAGTGAAACACTAAACCTTCAAAAGCTTTCCTATACAGGGCTGCCTTCAGATGTCTCCTAAGGGTTACTCTTCTCCTTGACATCTGATGGGAGGTATTCCACAGGGTGGGCGCCCCTTCCAAGAAGGCCCTGGTTCCCTGTAGCCTCACTTCTCGCAGTGTGGGAACCGCCAGAAGGCCTGCAGTGCTGGATCTCAGTGTCCATTCTGAGAAGAGCCTGGGTTTGGGGCTAGTAGCAGCTTCATACTTTACATACTTCCTGGTTTCCAGATAGAACATGAAGTCTAAGAGAGATGTGTGCATCCCTGAGTGTGTGCATGTGCAAGCAAACTATAGTCACTTCTAGGCATGGCAGCCGGACAGGCTCCATATTCCTTTACTGGGAAGTATGGGGGTGGGGTAGTGGTGCTCACAGTCCCAATTTAGATTTCTTACAAGTTCTGGTGCCCTGAGTCCTTTTGCTAGCCTCGTGGGTGTAATAATTGTGATCCTCTAACCTTTGCACTAATAATTGTAGCTGTTCAAAAAATTTGATGAAACCATTGATCATTCACACATTGAAACAACCACCTCATTTTCAGTTCTTCTTGTACGGAAATTTATTTTATAGATGCAGATGCACAAGTCTTCTGCAGGAAACCTTAAAGCTGGTATTTGTAAAGTCATGGCGGCATCATCACAGAATCTCCTTTGGGAAGTCTTTGGAACAAACATCTATCGAACATTTTGCTTCACCAACTTGTCCCTTGTAGAGTCCTTTTTTCAAGAATTCACAAGTCAGATTCCTAAAGTGAGTATCCAACTCATTTTTTTTGTCTGCTAAATAATAACCTCAATCAAATTGCTTAGAGGAAAAGTTCCCCCTCTTCCCTTATCAGAGGAGCTTTTCACATTGTGCCCATTCACTCACCCTGTACCCTCAGCATAACAGTTGGCAGTTTTGTGAAAGAGGCATTTCAGTTTCATGAGCTGCAATAGCTGGAAATGAATGGCAGGGAGAAGCAGGGATGGAATATAAGACTTTATCTTTGATTGTTGGAAAACAGGCAGGCTGATCTCTCCTTGGTCAAGGGCAAAGGCTGGAGATGGGAACGCTTGCAGTATTTGTTAAGCTAAACTCAATAGCAGCAGGTGGGAGTGTTTAAACCTAGATTTTCTCAGCCATGTAAAAAGAGGGGAGTTGTGGGGACTGTTTTTAAGAGCAAAACGATTGCATGGGCAGGAAGTTCTAAACCTTCTCCTTTGTGTGACTTCCTGTAGCTTATACATAGTTTATATCATGGATATTTTAATTCTCAGATGATTAGATTACGTTTCCCTGACCATTGGCCATGCTGGATGGTGGTGAAGGGAATCAGAATCCAACAAAGACATGAGGTCCACAGGTTTAATAACTCTGTCCTAGAGGAGATGATGAGAAGTAGGTACAGGGAGAGCTCAGCTCCATCAATCCACATACCTCCGTATCTCTAAAGCTTGGATACCCACACCCACTTTTATACAATGATCGGAGCAGATCTGAGTTTCAACAAACAAGTTTGCTGCTGCCCTTTCTAGTTTGGCCCTAGTTATACCTGACAAAGAGTTCTAAAGGGAAAATTCAACAGGAATTTGAGGGAAATTGAGAAATGAGCAAGCATTACTTACCCATAAAATTGTCTTATACTGAGTCAGATTATTGGCCCATCTAATCAGGTGTTGTCTACCCCAATTGGTAGCAGTTCTCCAATGTCTCAGGGGAAGGGTCTTCATCAGCTCTAGTTGCCAAGAACTTCTGAAGTGGAAATGTGTATTGGTTTAGTAAAAGGAAAAATAGAATATGGTCAAATAAAATGAGAATTCACTGTGTGCCTAGATTTGGGGCAAGTTTTGGGCAAATGAGAGAGCCCAGCAGAGGTTTAAAATCACAGAGCATGCAACAAAGTAAAGCATTGAAATATAGGCTGTTAGACCTTTGAAATATCCCCTTCTAAGTTGCTTCCAAAGTTCCCCACTTCCTTTAGCATAGCAAGAGACCACACGTTTGGGAAGTTTAAAATGGTTTACAGTGGTACCTCGGTTATCAAACGTAATCCATTCCGGAAGACTGTTCGACTTCCGAAATGTTTGACAACCGAGGAACAAAGGGCAGTTGGCAAAGTCAATGGAGAAAATAGAAAAAAATGCAGTGGAAGCCGTTTGACTTCTGAGGTACATTTGAAAATGGAAGCAATTACTTCTGGGTTTTCGGAGTTGGGGTTCCAAAATGTTCGGCTTCCGAGACGCTTGAAAACTGAGGTACCACTGTACTTATAAACTCTTCAAAGGTCAGATTCATATGCCTTTCCATACAGCAGCAAGAAAAGAGAGGGAGTTTCAAAATGGTAAATATTTCTAAATTATTCATATAGAAACACAAAGCTTAAGCCAGGCAGTCTAAGGTTGGAGCATCTAGATTTGACCTCCTTACTGGTAGGGTTCACATGATGGAAAGGAAAAAGAGCAAAGCGTTTGGTAACCCTTCCTTCCACAATGAGGGCATGTAACCTAGCTAAGCCTGGCAGGACAGCTTACTCTATGGTCTTAACCCCTTCATGCATTAATTAGAGTTAAGCATGTTGGTTATATGAGGCTGGTTATATCCAAGGATCAAACCTGGCACATCATGAATTCAAAGCATGGCCTCTGCCACTTCACCATGTTACTTCTTAAAGCTATAACACCTCTTTGCCTTAGACCATGTGTTTGTGTGGACATAGTAGCAAACTTTAAAAGGAATGAAGGCCCTGATTGAAGACAAAATTCCATGTGCACTGAATCACAGGTGATAAAAGCATCCCTTTCAGTTAATAGAATTAATGCAGACATCCCTTCTCTATAGAAAAAATACTTGTGCACCATATATGCACCAACACATGTAACACTTCTATAGGCATCTGTTTCACTACTTGTATATTTAATATACAAGTCATTAAGAAGCTGCAAACAATAGTGAATTCCTGCTGCAAGTGCATGCAGTGGTCAGCTATATGTTCCCACCCTTGAACTGAGTTCAAAAGAACCTCTTATTGGAATCATCAGATTAGGTTTTTAAAATTTGATTTTCCGTAAGAGTCTGCTTTCTCCTGTTGTGCCTTCATCATGTTTTATAAGGGCATCACCCAGCAACTCTTATTCGTTCTGATGCTCTAGGGCTAGTAAGGTACAGTGGTGCCTCGCAAGACGAAAAGAATCCGTTCTGTGATTTTCTTCGTCTAGTGGTTTTTTCGTCTTGCAAAGCAAGCCCATTGACGGATTAGCGGATTAGTGCTATTAGCGGCTTTTAGCGGCTTATCGGCTGATCGGATCAGCTGATAAGTGGCTTAGCGGCTTAGAAAAAGGGGGGGAAGGGAAAAAAACCCGCAGGAACTCGCAAGACATTGTCGTCTTGCGAAGCAAGCCCATAGGAGATTCGTTTTGCGAAGCACCTCCAAAACGGAAAACTCTTTTGTCTAGCGAGTTTTCCGTCTTGCGAGGCATTCGTCTTGCGGGGCACCACTGTACAAGCCTTTGGCATACTTCAATACTATCTGGGAGCCCAAGCCTGTACCACAGCTTCCCCTTCCTATCTGGGAGGTTTTGCAACTGGTAGGGCAAGATCACAAGATCTCCTAGTCATGGAACAGGTTCATGCAGGTCTGTAGTTCTCGACTCACAGCAGCATCAGCAAATGAAGCAAACCTCCACACCCCGTATATAGCTGGGCTTTCTTGAGGTTTAGTATAGAAACATTTAAATTTTCAACCAGGCCAAATTAATATTTTTACTACTAGTAGTAGTATGGTTTGAAACATGTGTTTCAAAAAGTACAATACTTTTACAGAACAGTAATAAAAAAACCAAACCCAGAAAGGTGTGCCCCTGAGCTGAGGAATGTGTATTCAGTTCATCACATGTCTTTACTTTCAGTACGGGATGAGAACAAAGGGGTTAAGCCAAAAGCTACTGAGGAAAGGGTTTTGTAAAGAGTGACTTGAAGTAAGTATGGAAGTGGGTCAGCATTACATAGGTGATCTGGGAGTAAGTTCTGGGCACGAGGAACAGCAATCAGGAATCTTCTCTCCTGCCTAGTTCTAAAAAGATATCTAGAATGACAAGCGCTGAAGTCAAAGAAGTGACTAGTAGCCAGGATGCCTGCCCAAGTATGGTATCACACACACATACTTTCCCCACAGAGCTGCAGTTTGAAGTTGTTTCCCTTCCTCCGTTGTGAGCGAGCTATGATTAAAAGAGAACTGGCGTCCTGTGAACTGCTCTATCTATCTATCTATTCCTTTTAAAAGTTTCATTTTTGTTTTAAGTTGCAGCAAGATTCTCAGTACCAGGTGGCTTTTGTCAAGGAAACAGTTTCGTTCTTATCGCTCATCTCCCAAGTGCAGAATGAAACTTCTCTGTGGCACATCCTCCTGATGGCCCCAGATATCACTCAAGGTGTCAGTGCTATGAAGGATATGATTGCTGCCCTTCAGAACACAAGCAGGTAAAAGAAAAGGCAAGCTATACACCAAAAACATAATAGCTATGCCTGGTATTTCGCTGACAGTGATGAAGTAGTAGCTTCCACTGACAGTTATAAAGGGAGGTGTTATGAAAGGAGAGCATGAGATTTCAGTGGCTCAGCAGTAGACTGGTTTATTTGAAGGTCTAGGCTGTGTACATGGACTTCATCTGTAGTGCTTGTTTGATTAAAGTGATTTTATTGTTCTTGGTGGTACAGAAATCTTTGTAAGGAAATAAAAATAACTAGTGTTCAAATGGGGCAGTGATGATACAACAACATCTAATACAACATTGTATTATCAATTGTTATATCAAAGGAGCTAATAGAATAACATAGTGAGAGAAATGAATGTTTATAACAGAAAATGCAAAAAATTAAAGCAAAACAAACAAACAAAGGGGCAGTGATGATTGCCACATAGAAGTGTCTTAGGGAGGGAAACCCTGACTATTCGGAATTCATAGACTTCATGGCATTCATTTTCATCCTCCCCTTTATCTCCATTTCTTACTACTTTGGGAGTAGGCCGTCTGCTTGCCATTTTGTTTTCCTAAAATGCCCTAGACATTGTGCAATTTCTTCCCTTACACTACCTAGCTATTTACAGGAAGCAAAGCTGTTTGATGCTCTATAATATGCTCATTCTGTGTTACTATTGCTTTATTTCCCCTGTTTACAAAGAATTATTACGGCTGTGGAAAAGGATTCTCCACTAGTTGCAAGTGACAATGGACTGCAAGCCATACAGAACATGATTAGTGGTCTGCTGCATGCCTTGAACTGTTCAGAGCAAGGTGAGGCCCCTTGCTTATCTCTTTATCAGGCATCTAAGTAATATTGATGGACAAGTTTAAGCTCTTGCAAATCCATACTTGTTGCATCATACAAAAAATGTTTTTTTGCTTCAGTTTATAACAGACACTAAGATGCACAAAATAATGAAATGCTTACTGCCAACAGAAAATAGAAGCATTTTTTTCATAAGTTATTCAAGGCCTTGTTGATGTGTTTATTCTGATAAACGGAAAAGATTAATAGTCATTAGAGATACTGGGATGGTTTGTATGTAATGTTTATGGCTTAAGAGAGCCAGGAAAAGGGTCTCTTCTCATCTCCTCCTGATACATGCCATCTTTGGCACATTATTTAACCCAGAGTTCATTTTTTTCAGAAACAGGTAACTCTGGTTTCATGTCAGTTTACTAACCAGGATCTTTAAACGTGGTTTATTCTTGGATCTTGTTAAGATCCTAGTTAGTAAGCCATCATCACCCCAGTGTTCCCCATATGACACACTGTTTGAAGCAAACTGGGACAGAAGTGCTGAATATAGTTTTGGGATGGGGAGAAATTTGTTTCAGTTTTCATGTCCTAATTGATCAAATTTGCACTTTCCAAAACACAGCCATACTTCAAAATTCACATTTATTGTGGATTTATCTTGTTTATTTTTATTTTGTAGATAATAGCAGCTCAGCAATGAATGACATTTGTCAGCTCTCTCTTTACTGGAAAAACAACCCAACTTTAATGACTCAAATGAAAGACATTGTGAGGTGAGAGTAATAAATTATTTATGGGGTGAAAGTTAGGTTTTTGCTAATGTGAAATTTTATTCTGGGGGGGCAGTGGGAAGGGGGCTTTGCAAAAACTGCATAGCTTTCACTGGATCATATGAACATTTAACCAGCAACTGCTGTATTGTTGAGGCAAAGCTGGTCGATTAAACTCATAACACACTGTGGATTTTAGGGGGAAATGTATCCCTGAGAGTTAGTATTTGTGTAACATTAACATATGCATGATTCCTCAGAAGTAAGTCACCTTGGCCGAGATTTAACTAACCAGCTCCATAAATGGAAGCCTTGAACAAGGGTTTCTGTTTGTGCGCTAGGGCTTTCCTTCCTCTCCTCTTTCGGCAGGCCCTGTCCCTCAAAACTGGCTTTCGGGTGTATGTGTGAGAATTCCCAGAATAGTACACAAAGGGAGGAGAGGGGCTTGTTCCATCTAGCAAACTGAAATGCTTGTGTAGAGGGAACAATTGAAAGAGCTTGAGGTTGAATTCTACCCACAGTGTTTAGCGGGCTTACTCCCAGCTAACGGTGTATAGGATTTCAGCCACAGTGACAGAATCCATGACACATTGGTTGTTCTCAGATGTAGCACAAAACTATGGCTTAAGGTTTATATGCACAAGTATTGGGCACATGCACTTCCTTCCTCTCTTCCTTCAGTGCAGCCGTGAGGTGGGAATCAACCCTTCGCTTCTGCTTTTTATGAATGATGATTTGTTGTTCTATGCAAGCCTAGAAATGCTGCACCATTCAGAAACTGATGGGCGTGGACTTCATTCTTCAAGCAGAAGCAACATATTGTTTACTGAATTTTAAAGAATTACACATTTGCCATGGCATAAAGACTGACACGTTTATTCTGCCATGTTCTAGCTTGAGGGGGCATTATTGTCTTTTTGTTATTATGTTATGTATTTTGTGGGGGGTTTGTGTGTTTTATGTTGTAAACTGCCCTGTGATCTTCGGATGAAGGGAGATATATAAACTGGATAAATAAATCAAATCATTTGAATTTGTATTTCTGTATTTTTGTTCTCATTTCAGAAAAATATTACCTCCAGATTTTGCTGGTGAAGACTTCAAAACGCGTAATCTCTCAAAGGATTTAGAAACCATTAAGAAGTCTCTACATCTTTTTGAAGTTTTACCAGAGAAATTTAGCATTGCTGAACTGAACAACCTGTTCAAGCAATATGAGAATAACAGTGGAGTGAACTTGACTGATATCCTTCAGTGGCAAATGGAGGCTGGCAGAGACAGTAAATTAAGAGGTGCACTTAATAGGAGAGAAATCAACCAAATCAACAACTTCACATCTCTCCTGCTTCAAAATGATTTTAATAGGCTGCACTTGCTTGATATAATGGCTCACTTGAAAGAAAGTAAAAGTGTTCCCAAGTTTAGAAACATTTGGAATCAAACATTTTTAAATAAGACTAATATTATGGTCACAAAGATATGGCAAACCATTAAAACGATAAATTCTCACAAATTATCTTATATGCCTGAAAACCTTAGAAGGTACTTAGCATCAGTCCAAGATGTGCCATCATTGTTTTCAGATTTTCTGTTTAAACCTACGACTATTTACAACTTTCCTGAGAAGTTCTTGACACTCCAGAAAATCTTAAATATTGTAGCAAATGTTCAGAAAAGTCATAATTACTTATTGCTATCCTTCATTATTGACAAGATGCAGGACATTCAAAATTTCATTGGTGAATCTCATTGGAATGAATTCAATCATTATTGGCGTATTACAGAAAAACTGAGGTCTGCAAAATGGAGTGATACAGATATCGTTGCCTATGGGCAGGTTTTGGACATATTGCACAACAATCTTCATGTTCACCACAATGGCTCTGGCCTTCCTTTGAAAAAGGAGCTTGGGCAGCTGACCAAATTTGTGAACCATTTAATGAAAGAATACAGTGAGGAGAACATCAGTGGGGCAAATGTCTCAATGTTTTTAGATGCTACTCTGAAAACTCTAGATGTACTAGAAGACTTGGAGGAAAGGTACATCCATGAATTAATTCCTGTTAATCCACTAAAGGATGCCAGCAATGAAACTGTCCAGAGATTGTTCCAAATATTCAAGGAAGGGGTAGATATACTTTCTGATCCTAGGCTGACAGAATCATCTAGTATTAAAAAATTGGATACCCTCTTCAGTTTTTCACGCATGTTACTTTTGCAGAAGTTGTATAGGACTTCAGCACAGCATGATTCTTCAGGAGAAGCAAAAGTACAGGATCTTTTGTATTTAACATTGACCCCTTTTCTAAGGGAAGACAATCGGGTTAATGAAAGACTGCAGAACTGTACTGTCAAGGATGTTCATCACATTGTTCTTGAAGTGCTGTTGAATAATGCCACCCTACTGGACACCTTAAGAGGAAGCAGCTGCCATTTCCTCTTTACCGCCACAGACTTGGAAAACCAAACAGCCCACCATCATACATTTACTGAGCGGTTTCAGCTTGTGATAAGAAATTTAAAATTGATGCCAACTTTTCAAAATCTCCACAAAGACAAATGGAAATACTTTTCAGATGAATTTCAGTGCTTCATCAACTCATTACAAGTTTCGTCAGAGTTTCTCTCCAAACTGAACTATTTCCATAGCTACAAGAATCCCTGGATACAAAAGATGCATAGACGTCTAACAGCCATCTCTAATGAATTCCACCAAAGTAATCTGACCTGCCAAGCACCATGGCTTGGGCTTATGGACATTATAAATGGACCTTCTGCTCTGCACATTTTAAGCCCTTTTATTGTGAATGAAACAGAACCTCGTGCACAAAATTTATCTGGCAGTGTACCACAAGCCCTTGCATCTTTTATTTTGTTACAAAATGAGCCCTATAAGAATGCCGCTGTATCAAAGATATTAAAAGTGAGCAAAAATGATGCAAGTCAATCAAAATGGAAGAACTTATCAAAGGTATTGAGTGAAGTTGCAAATATGTTGAGCTCCAATCAGAATGTGACAAATGCAAACCAGTATGTTCGACTCTTGGACATGACCAGGAAAGCTCTACTTCTCGTTGGCGCAGGACTGGCGCCTAATAAAACAGAAGCTCATCTGCCCCTTGAGACCTTAAGTTGGCAGATGAAAGTTTCCTATTTAGAAGACATGCTTGCTTCATTAAAATTATTCCTAAGTGAAACCTCTGACATAGATTTCAAAGCTCATTTAGAAATACTTTTTAATAATTTGTCTACACCTGTTGATGTTCTTGCTCAAAGCCTTTTTTATATGAACCCTCACTGGAAAGAAACCAAGAAGGCATCAAACTTAAGTAGAATGACTTGGAATCTGCTGATTTTAAATGAGACTAATTTTAAATTAGCAACAATATGGGAAGATATCAAAAAGGTGATCTCTATGGCAAATCCGCTCTTTCCTGAGGACGTGAAGCAGGACTTTGATGCAACACAGGAAGCCCCATTGCAGTTTTCAGATCTTCTGCTTAGATCTAAAAGCAGAAAAAACATTTTGGAGTACTTCTTAGCACTTTTGAATAAGTATCGTTTTACAGCAAGCATGAGCGTGAGCCACAATGCCCCCTTAATGGCGTACCTTTCAGGAATAATGCAAAAAATCCAAAACACCACAAATTTATACACACAGGATAATGGTTCTGATACTCTTTTCAGTGCAGAACTGGAGGAACTGACTAGACACTTATCCCACATTACACAGAAGTTTACTGAGGAAGACTCACAAAGCAGCAACATCTCAGAAGTAATCGATGTGGTCCTCAGGAATCTGTTGTTACAGAAAACTTTTGAACACCAATTTAACACCAGCCAATTAGAAGCAACCCCTCAGTTGGTCTATGATAGCAATAAAGCCCTCCAAAGGGTATATGACATACTGAGGCAAGGGAGAATAATGCTTTCTGACAGCAGGCTGGAAGAAGAAACTGCTAAAGAAAAAATTGCTGCACTGTATGGTTTCTCACACTTTATCTTTCAAAAAGAATTTAATGAGTCTTTGTTAGGGCTTAGTACTTTAGCGGAAGCAAAGATAATAGATGTCTTGCATTTATCTCTGAGTCTTTTCTTAGATATTGGGAACCATGGAGCTGGAAGGCCACATAACTGCAGTGTCCAAGATGTAATTCACGTAATACTTCAGATGTTGTTTAAGAATGCCACTATCCCTGAGTTCTTGAAACAAAGTCATTGCGAACTACCTTTTACTTCCAGGGACTTTGAAAACAGAACAATGCCCAATCAAACATTTACTGAATTGTTCCAGGACTCAATAAGCAACTTAAAGCAGACTCCAGAATTAGCAAGACTTTACAAAAACAATAGTGAATTTTTGTCAAGTGCATTGCTATGCATCATCAAATCACTACAGTTTTCTTCAAGCCTGCTTTCAAAAATGGACGCCCTCTTCCATTTTAAACATCCATGGATAAGGGACATTCATAAAACCCTAGCAATAATCTCTAACAAGCTGCCCCCAAATGATTCAACTTGCCCAATCCCTGTTCTTAGTGATACAAATAATACAGTCAACTATGATCCTTTGAATCTTGTCCCGCTTTTCTTTGCCAGTGAAGCAGAATTTTATTCACAAAATCTCACAGACAGCTTAGCTGATGGGAATAATTTGTCAGTGTTTTTCAAGCTATTGCAGGATAGCCTTCCTTCAAATGCTGCCATAAATGAAGTGCTTCAGATTGCCAGAGAAGCTGTCCACAGCCAATCTGGATGGAAGACTTTTTCTCATATCTGGAACGTGTTTCTCAAGTGGAACATTACAGAAGTTGAGTATGTGAAGCCTGGCTTGAAACTAGTGGAAAGAGTTCTAGTCGACAATGAAGTACCTGATGCCAGTGTTTTTAAAAATGTTACATTTTTGAATTTACTGAAGGAGCTAAAAGCAGATGTGAATCTACATTTTCTTCAAGACAGAACCAATCTGGAATATCAGCTTGACCATGTTGCACCCCCTTCTGTCATGACCACTGAAATGCTTCTAAACAGAATACTGCTTCAGAATGAACTGGTGCAAACACTGCCTCCAAGCAGTTTGATTGGACGGTAAGTGGTCAGTTTCATAATTGTAACAATCTGTTGTTGAACTCAGCAGTTCAAAGATTATTCAGCCTTGTTCTCAAATAGAGTTGGGTGGCCCCTAAATATCAGAGAGCTGCCAAATAGGGAGCTCGCTCTTCCACTCAGGCCCTGCTTGCGAGCTCCCCATAGGCATCCAACTGGCCACTTTGAGAACAGAATGTTGGTCTAGGTCAGCCATAGGCAAACTCGGCCCTCCAGATGTTTTGGGACTACAACTCCCATCATCCCTAGCTAACAGGACAGGTGGTCAGGGATGATGGGAATTGTAGTCGCAAAACATCTGGAGGGCCGAGTTTGCCTATGCCTGGTCTAGGTGGGCCTCGGATTTCTCTTATGCCATTTTAGGTGAAGGCTGGCCCACCCATGAGGCAAGGTCAGGTGGCAAATCTGAGCCCAAGTTGCACACCACTTGCCACCATTGCACCATCACTGACTCCTCCTGTGTGGGGGTGCACCACTGCTGCTGCAAGCATGCCCTGCTGCCTCATCTGCCATGGGTGGCACCCATGGAGGTGGTCGTGACAAAGGTGACAGGTTTTGCCTCAAGCAGCAAAAGATCCTGGCCCGGACCAGATACATGCTTTAGTATTTAAGCATGGGATAAACAGTGGCGTAGCGTGGGGGGTGCAGGGGGGCCCCTCCGCACCGGGCGCAACATCTGGGGGTTAGGGTTAGGGGGCGCAAATCCACGGGTTAGGGGGCGCAAATTACTTGCCTTGCCCCGGGTGCTGACAACCCACGCTACGCCACTGGGGATAAAAACAATGTCTTGAATCCAAGGACCACACAACTCTCCCTTTTTGCTGAACTGCAGAAAAAATGACTGCAAGCTTATGGGTTCCTTCAGAGCAGCCTTTCTGGAGGCCTGGGGGCAATTGCACCAGAAGGAGAAAATCGGCAACCTCCCCAGCACAAGCAGAACTACATTTCCCTCATACTGGAGATTGAAACTGTAGTGTTTGACAAAAATAAGAGGGAGGGGCAGAGAAAGGGGGGTGCGGGCCGCCCTGGGTGTCACCACTGAGGGAGGTGACAAAATGCCGGGTGGCACTCACCGGGGGGCCTGCAGCAGACCTAAGCCTTGTGTCTCTCCTGGGAGTGACATGGCGGCTTGGGCTTACACAGGCTTTGCACTGCCCAAACGATCTGCCCACTGCCTCCCCCCAGCTGTAGGGTGGCAGAGTGGGAGGAGGCAGGCAGACTCTGGAGCCCCGCAGTGCGCCCCACCCCATGGGTGGCTCGTCCCACCCTCGCCCTGCCCCCATGGGTGGCTCGTCCCGCCCTTGCCCTGCCCCAATGGCCGGCTTGCTTTGCCCCAGACGCCTGAGCGGCTTCCTCCTCCGCAGGACGGGGGGGGGGTAAATGAATGCACAGCATCTTTTTCTAAAAAAGAGGCTGCGAGATCCAGGATAATAGCAGTTACCAAGACAGGAAAAATATGTAAACTAGAGGAATCTGTGTATGTGTCAGTGATTGAAATAATTGTTGCAGCCCAATCTTAAGCTTGCATATTAAGACACAAGTTTGACTGTTTTTTTTTTACTGTGGGACTTCCTTCTCAGTAAGCAAGTTCATAATTGTTGCCTGATGCCCTAATTGTGTACTTAAAGCTGCAATCCTAAACACACTTACTAGAGGGAAAGTCCTATTGAATTGAATGAGGCTTATACATGAGCCAACTTGCTTTGGGTTGCATTTGGTTTGGATCAATGGGTTAGCTTGTCTCCTGCTCCCAGCCTCTTAGCCTAAGACTTGCACTTGGACAGGCCAGGGAGGATCATACTGAAGCTGGTGAGATTTCTTAAATCTTTGAAGTTTAGACAGACTGTAAGTAACGTAATAAGTGAAGTGTCATACAGAGAAATCTGTTTAATTATGGCTACTATCCCAGATGGTGTATCTCTAAATTTGTTTTACTCAAGAAAGTTGAACTCTGCTGTCTCATTTGGAAACTAGGAAAGCTACTATGTGCAGTGTTGTTTAAAAAATTTACCACCCTCATGTAAAATTCAGCTGAGCTGTCTGGCTTAAGCTAATTTGGTCTCACCGAATCAAATATAAGTGGGCTACAGATACATTTTTTTAAAGGATTTCTATTTCACACCATTATGTAATGTTTGCTGCGGCATACTTAAGAAGTCGGAGCATTCCTTTCTTGTTCTGTTTTTTTGTTCTAGGTTTCTGTTTTCGGAATTTGAAAATGTCTTCTTACACATGTCCCCCAATAATGTCTTCAGATCGTACTTGATTTGTGTATTGAATGTCTCTGAAAGGCTGGAAAGTGAATTTTCAGGTAATGTATATGTTGATAGTGGCATACAATTTACAGTGATACCTCGGGTTACATATGCTTCAGATTACATACGCTTCAGGTTACACATGCTTCAGGTTACAGACTCCGCTAACCCAGAAATATTACCTTGGGTTAAGAACTTTTATTCAGGATGAGAACAGAAATCGCACGATGGCCGCACAGCAGCAGCAGGAGTCCCCATTAGCTAAAGTGGTGCTTCAGGTTAAGAACAGTTTCAGGTTAAGTACAGACCTCCAGAATGAATTAAGTACTTAACTTGAGGTACCACTGTACTCGTTTTTGAAACTTCCCTTTATGGATGGCTGAACACTTTTATGTATGAACGTGCCATGGCTGGCTGTGTACACCCCATACATTCAAAGCTGATTATCCTCTGTAAGGATTCTGGAAACTGTAGTTTACTCCTATAGAACTAGAATTCCCAGGACCTTTAATAAGCTACAGTTTCCAGGATTCTTGGGGGGGGGAGGAATGTGCTTTAAATGTATGGTGTGTAAGCAGCCTTGGACTAGCTGTTATCCATAAGATGAACTCAATATATGTTCATTCATGTATGCATTTATGTATATGTGCAGAGAGGGAGGGAGGGGAGTGATAGGATTTCCATTTTTGTTTTTGCAAAAGCCGCAGTCTTGATTTTGGGGGTGTCTGCTCAATATCACCCTCCCCTATCTGCATTTCTACATGCAGGGAAATGGTGGTGGTGAAGATGATGATAGTTGGATCTTCATAGTCATCTTGGTAGCCTATAGGGCAAAAAAAGTACTAAGAATGCTTGAAATAAATAGACAGACAAGTAATTGTTTGGTTTTTCTGTACAGGAAATGCTGACCTTCCTCCAGGCTTCGCACAGCTGAAAAAGGTTATTCTCACTCCCCGTGATACTGACAAGAAAGATCTATCAGTTACAGAGATCCTGATGCGAAGAGTGAGTAGGCTTATGATGCTGGCTGATTGCGTGGTATGATTGCGTGGGCTTGTAACAACTGTTATTAAGGCCTAGGTCTGCCCAACGTGAAAGTGTATTAAAAACCAGAAGACTACATTCCCTAGAGAAAAGCAGCTTTGGGAGGGGAAACCTAGCACAGAAATGGAGCAGGAATGCATCTCACCGTTCCTCACCTGCTGCTTCTCTTTTCCAAACCTCTCTTCCCCCCATTGCAAACATACATATAAAATGCAAATGGAGAAACTTTTCCAGCCCCCTTTATTTCTACACCCTCACACAGCCCTCTTTATCCTCCTTCCAGTCAAGCAGAAGGCATTATCTGGGTTCAAGGACATACTCAGGCAACACAACAAAAACAAAGACCACGCAAGGAGGGTGCAAAGCAGGGCTTCTGAGCCATGTTGTCTGTGGAGTGGAGGTGTAGTTGGTGAAGGGGCGTGGCATGAGGACAGTAGAGAGGCTGGAGGGCCACATTTGACTCCCTCCCCAGGTCTGAGGTCCCCTACTCTTAAAGCCAAACTTGGGAAGGTGGGAAGTGGTTTTGGCAGTGGCAGTTTAGAGCAACAAAGCGGCAGGTGGATAAGGGTTCATCGCTTCCCCCTTGGCTTCTCTGCTCCAGATTCCCATTCCAAAACTAGGGGAAAGCACCTATTGGACTCACAGCTGTCCATGTGGACTCACAGCTGTCCATGGAAGCACAGGTCAAATCTGTGTCCAGGGCACCTGTTTACCAGCTCCATCTGGTACGTAGGCTGAGACCCTATCTGCCTGCGGACTGTCTTGCCAGAGTGGTGCATGCTCTGGTTATCTCCTGCTTGGACTACTGCAATGCACTCTACGTGGGGCTACCTTTGAAGGTGACTCGGAAACTACAACTAATCCAGAATGCGGCAGCTAGACTGGTGACTGGGGGCGGCCGCCGAGACCACATAACACCGGTCTTGAAAGACCTACATTGGCTCCCAGTACGTTTCCGAGCACAATTCAAAGTGTTGGTGCTGACCTTTAAAGCCCTAAACGGCCTCGGTCCAGTATACCTGAAGGAGCGTCTCCACCCCCATCATTCTACCCGGACGCTGAGGTCCAGCGCCGAGGGCCTTCTGGCGGTTCCCTCATTGCGAGAAGCAAAGCTACAGGGAACCAGGCAGAGGGCCTTCTCGGTAGTGGCACCCGCCCTGTGGAACGCCCTTCCAGCAGATGTCAAAGCGATAAACAACTACCTGACATTCAGAAGACATCTTAAGGTAGCCCTGTTCAGGGAAGTTTTTAACATGTGATATTTTACTGTATTTTTGGTTTTTATGGAAGCCGCCCAGAGTGGCTGGGGAGGCCCAGCCAGATGGGCGGGGTATAAATAATAAATTATTATTATTATTATTGGGCCTCTGTCACATCCACTCACAAGTGCATATAACTTGCACTGCCATCATCACCTCACCAGTGAAACATTCTTTCTTCACCAAATTGGCCGGATTTTCCTCATTGGTTTTTGTTTTTAAACCACTCATTTCTGAATAAGTTTTCTCTCTTGATTGTATTTGAAGCTAACTCACCTCCAAAACTTGACATCCCTCCTTTGTGACCCCGAGAGCACCCGGTCATTGCAGCAAACCTGCCAACTCCCTGGTGTTGGCTTTGCAGAGTTGTGTGATCAAAGTGAGCTCCACAAGAAGCTTCTTCGTGGTATAGAACTAAGTGATCGGATTGTGACCAATTTTATGAACCATAGCAGGGTGTCTAGAGAATTTCGAGACATAATCATAGGGGATCCCGAGAAACTCCAGCAGCAAATAAACAGGTAAGGCCTTCTTCAAGGTAATTTGTAGCAGAATAATAAGCAGTGTATATTAGTTTGAAGTAACAAAGTATTTGGTGTGTTTTTTTAAGGTTACAAGAAAATGTGCCACAACTTAAATATATCCGTGATATCCCACAGTATATGGCATCTTTGGATTCTATAATGAACATCACTCAGAATACAATACAGTCCAGGAAGCAAGGTAAGTTTTACATTCACTTGTTTGTTTCTTAGATTGAATTCCTTATTAAATTTAGTTGTCAGTATGAATCAAACCATTTTCATTGTGAAATTGTGGACAAGGCTTAGAATTTATACATATTTGTATAAAACTTAATTATATTCAACAAAGGCACAGAGACTAGTTACAAAAGCTGTAACTGGTGATAATGTGACCTTCCTGTCTTTGCTATGCCGATTTATTGTCTTTAGTGGGATAAGAAGCTTGGTCTCTGTTCAGTCCTGAACAAACAGAATCAAACTTACTCATAAATTTCCTCCTGGAGTCTGGCTTCTGGGATGATGGTGACATTCAGATCAGCAACAGAGCATCCTGGAGAATTCAGTGCTCCCTCACTAGTTTCTGAAAGGTGCAGATTTTATATCAAATTTGTATCCATTTAGTCCCTGTTTGTCCTTTGTAGACAACAGAAGGGCATTCATGGCACGTGATGGATATATGATCATGTTGGAGGATGGATAGGTGAATGAGCCCCTGATGACACAGCTAATTTTATTCATTTCTGTAATAGTGTTGCCTGAGTGGCTATCCTATACTATTATGGACTAATAACATCAGCCATACCTTTAGGGTCTCATTTACTTGCTCGTTCTAATAATATAAGCCACACCATCCAGGGGCAAAATGAAGTAAGGAAGGAAAATATAGCATTAGTGATTAACTTATTGCTATCAGCTAGGACTGAAATAGCATTTAAATAGAAAAGTGGTGTTTCATCTAGTGAGGATTGGTAAAGAAGCAAATGGAATACATTGCTGATGGTAAAATAAACTCATTTGGTATGATTCAGAGAAGGAAGTGAAATTAGAAACACATTTATGGGCAATTGGGGTTTATTGTTAGGCTTTTGAAATACAAGATTTGGCCAAAATGTAGCAGGTGAGATTACTGTATTGATTTTTATCAGGGGCTATGCTTTATTAAGACAGTGTTATTTTAGGTTTATTATTTCAATGTGTATGGAAAATGTTTAAATACATAAAAGAGAAAAGAGGAGCTATTTGAATACTGAATGGCCTTGAAATCATACAGCCTCAGATCTCTCTGGGCACAGGAATACAAAATAGTAGAAAATAGGAATGATACCTTTGCATTTAAACGTACCACATGGTGACACTCTTGAGGCATGTTCCCTACATCTCCCTGAAGCTACTTTCAGTGCTCTGCATAAGCAATGTTTCCTGAAGACTGAAATATTTCATTTCGTTTTGTTTTCTGATGTTTTAAAGACATGCTAATAGACCTTTTCAGAAACGTTGACCTCCTCAAAAATGATCTCAGAAATATGGTAGGAATGTCGGCAGAAAGTATCAATTCTTTGATGGAAATGCCTCTTCCAGAAAACAGAACACAGGCAAGTTTATTATGAATGATGCTGTCTACTTACCTGGCTTTCCACATGCGGGGGATAAGTGGTAACACAGGCGTGCAGCTCGTGTATACTTATGCATTATGGGATGTGGTTACATGATCCACATCAGCCAGTAGCTCATGTTTCTTTCTGATCTGTCCATTCATAATGTATGTTCCGTCATAATTCTTTGTCAACAGTTTAGCTTATAGTGCATCTTGTTACAGATTCTGGGTGGACTTAATAGTGTGACAGCCTCTCCAGCGGGAGAAAATATGATGCTGAGACATATATAAAAAGTTCTTCATATGCTAGCTGCTACTAATTTAGAGGTGGTTGCTGAGGGAAAGGCTTATTAAGAGCATGACAGAACATGTGCATTATTCACAGCTGCCAGTAGAAAGCAAGGTGGCCCCCTCCTGTTTCTCCATATAACCTAAGTTAATAAAAGCCTATCCTATCCGTTAGGAGTTTGGGCAACAAAAACCGCTCGTGGCGTATATACAACTGCTCTCTTTTGCCTCTGTTAATCAGGTTGGGCAGCTTTTTGAGTTGTTGAAAATGTGTAAACCTGTTTGACATTGGGGCAAAATAAATATGTAAGTACACCCCAGGAAACAAAACCTCTCCCAAAACACTTTCAAGTCAAAAACTAATATTTGTCTCCAGCCCTGAGCACTGCTGGACAGAGAGTTGTGATGGATTCAGTCACATCGGCTAGAGTCATAGACTCATACACCTGTAGAGTTGGAAAGGACCCCGGGGTCATCTAGTCCAACCCCCTGCAATGCAGGAATCAATGCAGGAGTCCTTCAGCAACACTTTCGTGGGCTTAAGATGCAAAACAAGTCATGAATCTTAATAGTCCAAAGATCCTGAATCTTTTAACTTGTATTCTTGCATTCAGGAGGTTAAGGAAACTCCCAATTTGTTGTGTGAAGAATTGTATGTTGCTCCATCCTCTACTGGTGAGGGCCGAAAAAAGAGAGATGCTTAATTCATCCTCATTAGAAAGAGCTCACTATTTACAAACTTGCTTTTCCTCTGTGCCAATACAGCTGATTTTCTGGATACTCCAGCTGGAGTCCTGTGATACTAATGCAGCTGGTGCTGAGCTGGGAGTCGTAGCAAAGCAGTTCTGCAACCTGCCACTCACAGAAAGGGTCCACAAGTCTTACGTTTTAGGGGTCACACTACTGCATTACCTGGATGTCTACAGTTTCATGTACAAGGTTTGTGTTGCGTTTGAATCTTAAAAATACCTCCCTAAATTTTCCAAGCTTGTTTGTATCAGTACAAGTCTTCTGCTTCTTTTGTTGCTTTGAACATAATAGGAAGGAAGTTCAGGAAATCAAGCAACCTGGTTTGTGTGCCCATGTGCAGCAATGGTGTCATGTCTGTGAGCAATGGATATTCATAGGTTGCTGTGCTCATCTCACTTTACAGGCTGAGGGAGCCGGCATTTGTCCACTTCCACAGACAGTTTTCCTGGGTCATGGTGTGCTGCTGACAGCTGACTCCAAGCTTAATTCCCTCTCATTAATGATCGTTTCAGGAATGACGTGAGCCTGGGCTCTCCCACCATTATAAAAATAATCATGGTTGTAGCTGTGAT
The DNA here is from genome assembly GCF_965112155.1 of Podarcis liolepis. Classification (NCBI taxonomy): domain Eukaryota; kingdom Metazoa; phylum Chordata; class Lepidosauria; order Squamata; family Lacertidae; genus Podarcis; species Podarcis liolepis. Next base: position 136,387,347 of record NC_139554.1, read on the forward strand.
GAGGTTCAGGGCAAGCTTTTCCTGAGCCTAGTTCACCTACCAGTGAAAATATCTAGCAGTGCAAAGGGTAAAGGAAGACAAATACAACCAAGCCATTGTCCCATCTTCCTTCTGCATGCAGTTCTTTATGGGGTCCCACCCGTGCACAATAACCTCAAACAATACCCTAAAGGAACCTATCTTCTAATTTTGCATTGCTCAAATCTTTCATATTGCTATTGCGAATACTAATCTGTTGCTGTGCTCCCATGTCGTATATTGTCACAGTCCACCCCAATCTCTGGGCAGTGCGAGGTTCCACGCGCTTAGGCAGGGTTCGGGTTCCCTTTTGAAAAAGAGGCACAGTGGAGATTGTGGTGTCTTTAGGATATATAGTTTCTTTACAGATATATACAACCTGAGCCTATGATAGAGGGCTTCACAGTCTTAGCACCCCAAAAGGGTCTTGTTCCTCCCATAGCCGCAGCCTTGGATTCAAGCAGAAATCAGCCATGGCTTTCTCCTTGCCTGTTCAGTTGCAGATTTGTCCTCTAGGTCACATCATAGCAAATTCTGCCCTCAAAACTCCACCCTCAAAGAAAGGGTGGAGGAGCTCCACGCATTTGCTATCTAGCATAGAATCCTTTTTCCTTTTGTTCTCTTAATGGCCCATCACCCAGGCTGGCCTGGCTATTCTAGCAATTGAATCCAAGTATTAGAAGGGTCTCCATACTTCCTCCCACCCCAGCCCCTTGCAAACTGGTCTAGCACTCATAACAATGTATTTTAAAATGTAGCCCATTGAAGAATATTTTTTTAACAGATGATTTTGTAGAATTTAATAAAGCAATGATTAACCTGAGTCCAACTCCAAATTGCATTGAAGCACTCAAGAGTTATTACCTACTTGAAAACGTAATTGCTAAACTATGTTTAGCAATTGTATAATATTCCCTCTTCCCCTCTTCCTTGGCCCAATAAACCACTCTTTCCTTTGCTCTCTGCTTCCCTAGTCAGACCTGCAAAATCTCAGGCCTATCAAAAATTCCATATCCATTTTGTTCCACATGTATATTGACTGCACTCCAAAAGGGACATTTTTATATGCCAATAAGAGCTCCGAACCAGAAGCCAAAGCCAGTTTTTCTCTATCACTGCAATAATGTGATGAGAGGTTACCAGGTTGCCAAAGGCTCACATCCTGGGATCTAATGGCGGGTGAGGAGAGAGATCTTAGTTTTGCCTGGTGGGGACAGAAGATGGCACCTGATGTCTCAGAGCCTTGCTGTGCTGGTAACCACAAGATGTACGTAGGGTGCAGGGCTACACCAATGCAAACACCCACAGTTTCTTTTTCAAGTTATACCAGTGGTTTATTTTGGAGTAGCAAAGAGACAGCATTTAGGATGACGGGGAGAAGATCAGGTTTCTGGCAAGAGGCTCCTGTTATTTTGACTCTCCCCCTATTGTGCATGCTATTATATTCTGCAGAAAAGTGCAAATGGTCATCTTGCAAGACTTGAATGGCCTTGAAATTATTAATAGGATCAATAAGTCGCAGTTGGGGTAGGTTAAAATCCACAGCAGCCTACAGCAAATATGGCTTTGAAAAATGTATTTTGCTGTCCAAAGCTCTTAGCATGCAGCAACTTTTCCCTTCTCTCTTGTTTTACAAAAACACATTTAAACAATACATCTTCAAAATTGCACTGCCTCGCTTAAACCTAAAAAAAAAAATCTGATTTTTAAAAAACTTCTTTTCAACTGGGATAATAAAAAAGGCCACTCCCTGTTTTTTGTCTTAAGTTGCCTAAAAGCCATTCTAGGCAAAATCTAAATGATAAAACAGCCATGTTCAGTCATTTGCCTGAACTTGCAGTAAGTGGAAGCAGGGGCCCCACTTCCCACGCCCCACTTCCCATGTCCCCAGATGTGCAGGCTGCTCTTCAGATCTTTCTGTTAAGCGCTGAAGAGGGTTTTGAAGAGTATTTGATGGAACCTGTTTGATTGTCTTATCAGGGTTTCTCATTGCAGGAAATTTTCTATGCATGTTCAGTTTCACATACTTAACCAGCCCTCTAGATGCTTTTACTGTAATCTCACAAAGATCTGAAGAGCAGGGCTTGCCTTATTGCCCCCTTCCCCCACCCCATGACTAACAAAAAGAAATAAAGTGATTTTCAAATGCAGCGGAACAAATTGCATGCTGTATCTGGACTTTGGTGTCTTCTTCTTCTTCCTCATCTTCTCCTTGCCAGTGTTGATAATCTAGTCGGTGGTCCGTGCCTGGTGAAAAGGCACCAAGTAGGGCTGGTGTGGGTTTCCTCAAGAATGTAGCACTGTAGGAACTGTGTTTTACTTGCAGGTATATGTTGTTCAATCAATATGCTTTATCCATAAAGAATGAAAAGATGCTTGGGGCAGGATCTTGGCAAATCATGCCTGTTTTGAATACTTTCCTTCGTACTGAATTATACAAGTTCAACACTGAGCCAGTGTTGATTATTTTACAGACCTAGGAAATGCTAACATATTTGGGGTGGATCCACACACAGGAAAAAATAAGTCAGAAATTAAACAGTTATAACAAAAGAAAAAAACGCTATGTAAAAATCACATGGGAAAATTTATTTGTTCTCTGGCGCCATCAGGTGTTGCATGTTTATAATGCATTCAAAGCATATTTTTACTAATGAATACAATCGCAATTCAGCCAAAGTTAAGCAGTTTTAAGTCCTATTTATTTCAGCAGGAGAGGTTTAAAAGCATGTGCTCAATGCTCCCACTGGGATCATTAGGATCTAGACGTTCTCTGTTTTGATTTTGTACCTCACATGCTTAGTTTTGGTTATGATGTTCCTTTCTCTTTGCTATTCTAGGTGCTTTTCCCAATGGAACTTCAAACTTCTTTGGATAAAGTGCTGGCTCTTCTCAAGGATTTGGATCACATCAAGGAACAGGTTGCATCAGATGTCCGTCCACTCTTAGATGCAATTCATTCACTTAAAAAACTACGTCAGTCAAGAAATGTACCACTGTCCAAGGTTGGTTTTCTTTTTCAATAGGCAAAAGTCAAAAATTCATTCTAAATAACAAATACTGTTGTGAAAACTAGTTACTGGGGGAGTTTCCAGGAATGTTAGCAAACATAACTAAAGATCAACAAAACATATATTATGTGTATAAATAGCAAATCATATGTTTTCCAGAAAGGGAAACCATGTTAGTTTGCTGCAGCCGAAACAATAGCCTTGTGGCACCTTAAAGACATAAGGATTTATAACAGCATAAGGTTTGATTTCTGCTACAGCATACTTCTTTAGATGCATAACAGTGTTTTACCCTGAATACATTTTATGCATCTGATGCAGTTACTGTAGTCCACAAAAGCTTATGCCATAATAAATTTACTGGTCTTTAAGGTGCCACAAAACTCTTTTTGTTGTTTTATGGTCTATTTTGGGGAAAGAATTCCAGGTAGGACTGTAGGAGCCATAATGAAGGTGTACAGTTGTATATCAGGTCTTTCTGGACTGTATTTAGCACTAAGGTATGTGCAAGATTTTACTGTTGTTGTTATTTTATTCATTATATTGATTTGTTTAGGTAGTTATTTAAAATAGATTTACCCCGCTCCCCAGCAATAATATTTTTTTGGAACTGGCTTTAACATGAATTAAATAAAAATACATAACCATTTATGTATTTAAATACATAACCATTCTGCCACCAGAATGTGGCAGCTAGACTGGTGACTGGGAGTGGCCACTGAGACCATATAACACTGGTCTTGAAAGACCTACATTGGCTCCCAGTACGTTTCCGAGCACAATCGAAGTGTTGGTGCTGACCTTTAAAGCCCTAAACAGCCTCAGCCCAGTATACCTGAAGGAGCATCTCCACCCCCATCGTTCTGCCCAGACACTGAGGTCCAGCACCGAGGGCCTTCTGGCGGTTCCCTCACTGCAAGAAGTGAGGTTACAGGGAACCAGACAGAGGGCCTTCTCAGTGGTGGTGCCCGCCATGTGGAATGCCCTCCCACCAGATGTCAAGGAAATAGACAACTACCTGACTTTTAGAAGACATCTGAAGGCAGTACTGATATCCATCTTGTTGTGACGGGGCAGGGGGGCTTTTCTGTTGTGACTCCATCTCCCCTGCGATATAGAGCAGGCGCCAACTGTGCTTTGCTTTCAGGGCTGGTCAAAACTTAGCTATTTTGCCAGGCTTTCACTGGCTATTTCCACCAACTTAACATGGTTTCCACTGATTTGCACTATATTTTGATACATTCTAAATGATGTTTTATTGTGAGCCACCTTGAGATTTTTCTTAGTGAAAGGTGGTATAGAAAGTAGAAATTTATTTTTCTATAAAATTCTGAGATTTTTCTTTTTCCTGCCCATCCCCAAAGGAAGGTCATTTTAAAAAATTGTGACTGCCATTTCACTGTCACAATGTCCTGGAATGATGTCATGTCCAGGGCACTGTGGTAGATACAGAATGGTGGACAGCTGCCATCACAGCAGCTGCCTGCTTCCTGCAGCAAATTACAACTACTGTAGGAAAAAAGAAAGAGATGCAGTCCCAAGAAATGTGGTGGACAATTTCTCCTGTCCACTCACTCCTTGTTCCCTGGTGGGGTAGCGGGACATGGGTGCCAACAAGTCTTGGGCCGGCTCTGCGTAACATCCAGACACAACACTAACCATCCTAGTCCCATTTTGGCTGCCAATGTTATATGTTGCCACATAAATGTTATGCCATATATAAATTTGAATGTTACCATTATCTCATTTGCCAAAATTTATTCTGTCCATCAACATGCCTTCTGTTTGCTTCCACAGGCATTGTCTCAGGCGAGCAACTTAACAATGAACAGAGGGACATTTAAAATCATTTCAAAAGCTCTCTGCAATGAGGAAATCACTCCTTTGTTCTTTGAGTCTCTGCTTCCAGATTTTGAAGAGCAGAATGTTCACCATTCTTCTGTACAAGATGAGCGAATACAACATATTATGAATAAATATGGCATCCCACAGAACACCAGTGAGTTGTTAATACTATTGGTATCTGAAGCCTCTTGTAAAACCTACAGGGTACAACCCAACAAAATTATTGGGTGGGAGCAAGTTGTAACAAGTCTTAATTGGGAATTAAGATTTCAACTCATTGCTTTCAGGAGAACATAAGCACAATTAGGAATGTGCAAAACTGCATTTGTTTATTTCTTTAGAATTGTCCAATATGTTTTTTAAAAGTCCACAAATAGCCTGCTTATCAAAATCCCACGAACCTCTGCAAGATCATGGTCATGTTTATGTGCATATTTATGCCATTTACATTTCTTGATATGAGAAAACAGGCAAATAAAGATGTCCTAAATATTTTAGACATTTCCCCTTTCGCTCTTTCAACCACTGATCAACCTTATTCCCTTATAAATTAGTTAGAGGTCAATGAAATCTAAACACACACACAATCATAATCCAATAAGATACTCTCTGTGAACACTATTGAAGTTGCATAGGAACTGGTCCAAGAATAGCTTTCTTTTGTCCTCCCACCTGTCTCACCAGGTAGAATAGAAATCTGGGACCTTAAAGATCAGCTTTCATTCTAACTTCATGGCTTATTAGTAAGGGTAATTAAAAGTCATATTTCTAGAGTTAGAAAAGCACTTATATGAGCAGGATTCTGTGCTTTTATATCAACTGAGTAGGAAGATGACTACAAGAGGGGAGGGCGTATACAGGGTGTATTTTGCATATGAACCAGATTCAATCCAGTTATAAAGGATTTCAGGTGGCAGGAAAGACCTAATCTTGAGACCTGGTGCCAGTCAGACCATTGGTCCAATGACAATACGAGTCAGAATGGACTCAGTATGGCAGCACCATATGTTCATAAGGGCGCTCCGGTCTCAATGAGATCAAATTCTGCAATACATGTTTGTATGTAGTTATGGTGACCTATTTCAAAAATGGAAAAACTGACTTTGCTGCTGGAATTGCTGAGCTTTCAGCAGACACTTTACAAAGAAATGCAAGGTTTGCATTTTCTTGGTGCAAGAAAAGTTTCTATCTGAAAAGTGAAGCAATGCAGACAGCAGTTGAAGTGGCTTTAATACATTGCCAAATCTAAAGTCCCCAATGAGTTTGGCTTTAGTATTCAGAAAGGTCACTGCTTTTATTTTGAGGAGTTGTTTTTCCATCTGTACTGACACTCGCTCCTCTGAGCTCCAAAAGCTCCATTTAACCTTAAACAGAAGAGGTTTTTGCTAGAACAATAAGAACCTTGTTAGCTGAGTTCAGCTATGGGAGATCTTTGGGGAGGATTAGCTTTGTCAAAAGGCATCACATCAGGATGTGAAGACAGGGCTTTCAAGGGATTCTTCAAGCATCTGCTCTCATCTGGCAAGCATCAATATCTGCATCCAGACTGTGCATCTGTGTTATGTGTGCTAATTCTCACACCGACTCTGTCTTTTTCTAGCATCGTTCTGCACATCAATCTTTTTGGACTTGGTGAAAACACCTACAGGGGCTTTAATTTGGTCTTTCTTAAAGCCCATGCTGTTTGGGAGGATTCTGTATACACCAGACACCCCTGAAACAAGAGCAATCATGGAGAAGGTAACACCACGCTCAATAAAATCAATAGTTCTCGGTGATTAGAAAACACTTGGTACTTGCAGTAGACGCCAATTAGGAGGTTGCTTCTCCAGTGACTTGGGAACATATGGAATTCCTAATGTTAATTTGCCTTCAGAATATGTGGCTTAGTTGGGAAGAAGTTTTGTAAAAATAGCGAGAAATTACTATTAACCAGTGTGAGACTGCTCTCATAATCAGGGAGCAAACCAAGGCATCAAAGCACTGTAATTCACTTGATTGACTAGATATGCATTTTTCTTTGCCCATATATTTTTTGTTCTCTTAGTCTAATGCAACATTGAAACTGATGGCTGAATTAACACAAAAATCCCAGGAGTGGCTGGACAATTCACCATTGCTGATGAGCTCACTGAATATGTTAAAGGAAACTATTCCAATAGCAAAGGTATGAAACGTTCACTCCCTATCTCCTTAACTGATGGAGTGTTGATTTTGTCTTGTTATGGTTTTTGTGCTAGTTGATTTGTACGTCTGGATTAATAATTATGCTTAACATCTCATAGCATAGGATTCCAGCAAAGTTGACCTTACCTCGGAGCTCCCTGATTCATAAAATAAGGTCCCCTCTGCTGCTGCTTACTTTAAAATGTGTGTGGAAGATGAGAAGTGTTTCCTTCCCTCATAGAAAGGGGAGCATTGCCTACATGCCCAGGCCTGAAAAACTTTCATGTGTCAGTCTTCTGTCCATGATGAATGATGCATCAGCCTTGCTGTCTGCATTGCAACCATTTTCACACGTATCATGAATGGGGAAAGGGCCTTGCAGCAAGTGAATGAGTGGGTGTGTGTAAGGTTTTAATCAGAAGCAAGAAACCGGAGACATCATAATGATTTCACAATGGAGTCTCCATCTCCTGTCATCCGGCTATCTCAAGTTCTCTCCCCCAAATCCAGGCTTTATGGGCCAACCACTGCTAATTTCTCAACAAAACGCCAAAGGTATTTTGGCTCAGCTATAGTTGCATACTTCCTATTAACTGTCTCCTCTCACATGTACCTTCTTGCAATTTGGGGGTAGGGAGAGCTTGCTCTCTCTCTGCTTGGGGGTGGGAGTTGGTGGAGCTTTCTCTGCAGTGGTGCTGAGGCTGCAGTACTGCAGTACTTTTGACCATCTGGCCCATCACATGGGGTTTTCGGATGAGGAAGGTAGGCATAGCTTTGGGGCCTTTTGCAAGGGAAGGTTAAACTGGTCAAACGGCTGACAGAGCTAGTTCCCTGTCTAATTTTTAAGTGCAAATTCACCTGTCTGTACCTTTATGGTATTTTAATTAAGCTGCTTAATTTTTTAAAAAAGTTATATCATTGTTACAATGTGTGATTGTTTTGAGGTCTTGTATGCCCCCTTGGAACAACATTGTTTTATGGAAGGGTATGCGGTCTGAAAAGTTTAAAATACTTTTTTCATGATTAAATTAATATCTTTGAGCCTTTCCCTAAATTGTAGAGATACCTGTGTGCTGACAGGCTGGTACCTGCTCTATTATCTAAGAAAACCTGTTTGAGTCAGGAGGATCAAAAAGGCTCCGTAGCGTAATGAGTTGAAATATTTGAATTCAAGCTACAAAATTCAGACCTTCTTCATAAATCAGTGTTAAAACTCCCCTCTGGCGCTGAGTCCTATGGCAACAATCATTTTCTTTTTACTATGAAGTTGCAGCTGTCTTCTGTCAAATGATGTCTTTATTAACTCATGGTAGCATGTGAAATTCAAGACAATGTATCTGACAGAGATAGCTATAACACAGGAACTTATTAACTCATGTAAGCAGTCAAATTCAGTATAACACAGTCAGTATAGCAAGGCTTGAGGGAAACCTTAGGAGTATTTTATTTTTTGTAACATGGAAATAAAATCTGGATGCTAGAAAAATTCATGCATCTCATGATGTCTTAATGGTGGCTTGTTTTTCTCTCAAGCCCATTTGAAAGCTTCATATGAAACATGCATATCAAGGCTATAAATAGGGATAAACAAAATTAGTAACGCTCATAAAGTGCTATAAAGTGAGCTGGTTTTGTCTTGCTGCCCTTCCACTTATGCCTGATGCAGTACTGTCTGCTCCACTGTGTGCTGTGGTTTTGTTTTCAATCTGTCATGATCTATGCTGCTGTGCTTTGCTCTATTTACTAATCCATTGTCTCTCCTGCATGTTCCCTTTCAAAGTTTGATAAACAACAAATATCCTTGTGCCACCTTAAAGTCGGTGTTAATGAACTGGCCATTACAAAACCATCTATGAATGCAAACCTAACCATGCCTACTTAGAAGATAGTCATACTGAATTTAGTGGGGCATACCTTCTGGTAAGTGAGGTTAAGATTGTAGCCTCTCTCACTGCCTAGATTTCACAACTCAGTATAAACTTGCCATCTTATATTGCTTCCCTCACTCAGTACCAGAGGTAGGCAGTTGAGTTACAAGTCAAGAAAATTTCAAGGGGGAAAAAGTAAAGGAACTATAATTTAAATTTCCTTTTTTCCAAATTACTTTTATTAATTTTCCAAATGATTACAAATCAAACCAAATTAATTTAATACAATTTCTTAAAGCCAGGTCTTCCACTCCTGTTCCAAACATATGATCATGATCATTATTTCCTCACATTGCCACATCATTTCTTATTTTGAGTCCAGTTGACATCCTTCACTTGCCGTTTAACCATTCTTCCAGCTGGCCGCTTTTTTCACCTTACAACCAGCACCTCCGTTACGTCTTGTAAATAAGTAATCCATTTCACATGTGTAATCCTTCATATACATTGTTGTTCCAGACCTGGTGTGCTGGGAGAGTTAATTACTATCTTCCATTGTTCAGTTCTTTGCAGTGTTTATCTGGATGGTACTAGGTCATATTTCATTTTCCCGCTGTTTACCAACTAGCGTATGAGCTGCAGCCATAAATAATTCACAGAATACATATCCAAACTCTGCCATTAAAATTCTGCTCTGGAGTTCTTCCTCGGCACACAGTTAAAAACAAGATCTTTTCTCAAATTCAATCTCTTTGCCAGATCTGTTCAGCAGCATTTCATTCTCCCCCTACTGCATTCCTCCAACAGCAGTTCAGGAATAATTTTAAATAAAGTCCATTCAGCCCCAGTCGAGGGGGGAGGGCTTAGTAAACACTTGTTAAATTCCTTGTTGACAATAAATCAAAAGCCTCCCCCCTCTTTTCTGAAGTAACAAACAGAATAACATAGCAGTAGCTACACACATCCTTTTCATTATGCGGGGGGGGGGGGAGGCAGGAAAAATGAGATCATTTGAAAACCACAAGAAAGCACAAAGCACCTTGTCCCCCCCCCTTCCTTTCCTGGCTGTTATCAGGATTCTTGAGCTTCAAAGAAAACATCCAGACACCTTCAAAGAGCCAAGCACAGTCCTTTCAGCAGCTGACTGATTGCAGCCCATTAGCATATGTTGGCCCAGGAGCGCCTCTTGATTAATGCCAATTAACCGAATTGTGGAGGAACCAACTACAAATCATGCCGGAGATGGAGGCTTGTCCATGGCAGAGACACACTCCCAGGTCTCACCCGCTCTGCCTTTCAAGTTGGCAGACATGGGCTTGAGCGACACAGCAGGGAGCCCCGTAGACTCCACTGGAGAGCATTGCTGAGATTTTTGCCTCAAAAATCCTGACTATCCCCTGCCTGAACCTCCCCTTTGCCTGTGAAGGGCAGCGATGAGCTACTGCTATTGAGTTCGTGATGTAGCCAGAAACCTAACTGAAGTTTACTTTTAAGGGCATTTTTATAGTGGTCAAAAATCCAGATGGTTCTCCCCACTTTGACAAAGAGGCTAGGACTTTAACAGAGGAAGAAATATAAAATCCACAGGTAATAAGAGAGATCACTTATTTACATATGGAAAAAAAGCAATTTTGCATTCCATTGGCTTCTAAAATTCACAATATGAAGAGAAGCAGATCAAGGCTGAATCCCTAACTCTATTTACCTGAGAGTAAGCCTCACTGAATTCAATGGGATTTACTTCTCAGGTTTGCAGTCTTAGTGCACATGGGCTGCCTTGGGCCACAAACAACACTTCAGAAATAAAAAAATAAAAGCAACACCTGTGTACATCGGTGACTTTCTTACACCTTGGCAGTGCCTCCATCAGCCCCACTTTCCTGTTAATTCTCTTTCAAAGTAAATAAAGCAGGTAATGGCCCATGAATTAGCCATCTCCCCACAGGGTTCTAAACATTTATTGAGCTTCATGATAACAGCATTGTGGAACATCAGGTGAAGTGACATGTAAAAAAAAATTACATTAATTATGTCAAACCTGCATACTGAAAAAGATAAAATAGATGCCAATGTGAATGTGGGTTGCATTCACTTCAAGGAATTCCATTCCTGAATATTGGGAACAAGAACTTTCCATATCTGCACCTGCCTATAGCAAAACTCTCCGACATCCCTAGCTATTAATAAAACTGCTCTCTTGCAGAGGGATAATTTTTGCCATTACTCTGAGGCCAAATTTGCTTAGTACTCAAACCTAGTTTAGATTTACAGTTTTAAAAAAAGAAGATTAAAAAAGAGGGGATTGAGTGTTACATATTTCTTCCACTGTGCCTCTTTTCTCCCATATGGATTACCCCACCCTCCTCTATATTGTTTTGAATGAAACTAGGAAGACTGATAAGCTCACTTGGAGAACTTTGATTAACAAAAACATTCAGACAATGTGAGGTGCATAAGTTCAGAAGTATTCCTCCCTTCCTTTAAACTGAGTTAGCAACAGTTGCATGACATACAGAAACTGGATGCATAGTTTTGGGATGGGCAGATTAATATGAGCGAAGGGAAGGGCATGCCAGAAATGTAGATATAGGGAGTTTGGGGTTTGACATTCATCTTTGGATATTGGGGGACAGTTTGCTAAAATCCACTACATTCTCAGCCTTGGTATATAATTATCATGGCAAAATTGTGCTAATCCTGGTGTGTTCCATGGCTTGGTCCCAGTCCAGCCCTTTTCCTTCTACAAATGGAAAGCTTGAGGTTCAGTTCCTGGGCCTGGCCTACATGATACAAGAAGCCAGCCACTGAAAGAGGAAAAGCTTGTGTCTTCTCTAAGGAACTGACCATACCTTCTTCGCAGGGGACTCGTTTCCTCCTTCTGACAACTGTGGTTCTAATTTTGAAAAGTGGTTGAATATACTTTGTTTAAGCAAGCTCTCATTCCATTATTTTGTAGAATGCACTGCAGAATCCCTTTGTGCAAGTGTTCATCAAACTCATGGTGAAACTAGATGCTGATGACCTTCTAAACCAAATTGATGAGCTGGGTAAGTTGTTGCACACAGCCATGCATGCTAACAGTACTAGAGATGTTCCTGGTTATACACCTTTACTTGTCTCACATAAGTGGGTGGTTGCCGCTGGTTTCTAGAGGAAAATATAAGTCCATATTACTTGCAGTACCCTGTGGAGACACCTATTTTTTGGACTGCATACTAGTTGACAGAGTACCCACTGAAAGGGACTACATTTTGTGGGGTGGACATAACACCCCACGCTTCCCTGTTGCTTCCCAAACTGCAAAACATCAGGTTCTTGTGTGACAGAGCCCTGTAACCCACTTTAATCATACAAATCTAAAGTTCTGGTTTGCACTTAAATCCCTTCACTTCCACGCAATATTAACTGTCTGGAGACACCCAAAATGGGAAGAACCCCAATGTGTGGTTTTATTTGTGAAGGGATTTGCTTTTTGTATGGAAGAGTATTTGGTCATTCAGCCCTCATCTATAGTCTAAAGTGGTCTAGGCCAGATACAAGTTTACCCCTTTCAGAGAGAACTAGGCAATCATTAGATCTTTTTCAGCTTTATGAATCTGTGAACAGAAACTACTAAAAGTAACTTCTGCTAATTTTAAGGTTTTCTTGTGTCTTCCACAGGAGAGTGTCACATTAAAATTAATAGATTATGGCAGAGGTGGTTCTAGGTTGGTGCAACTGGCAGGCCCAGACAGAGGGGGGGGGCATGTGAGCCACTTGGCCCGGGCCTCCAATTCCAAAGGGGGCCTCGGTCAACACATTTATCTATATTTTCAGTTTTGTCTTTATATGCAGATACGGTTCAAGCCTTGAAATAAAATTATTTGTCGGCATAACTTTTGTGAAAATCATTTATATACTTACTTATTTATAAGACTTCAGTTATCCCCAGGGTAAAAAAAGGGGGGCACATTATCTACCTGGCCGGGTCCTCTGCCTGGCTCTGCAAGGCCCTGGCAACTGGTGTGGTCATCCTGGGTGCCATCCTGCAGGGTTTGCCAAAACAATGCTGTAGAATACATTGTGAGAGGCGGTGGGGGGGGATTTTTGTCTCGCACAGGGCGCTGCTGAAATTTGAGAGCCCAAAGTCCACCACTGATTATGGTTCTCTTGCTTCTCCCCCCCCCCCCACCCCCAGATGATATACGTTGGGAACTACAGAATAATGCTGACATCATGAACCAGCTCAGCGTCTTAGCAGGACTTTCAGTAAATATCTCCTCATGTGTGTTGTTTGATCGTATTCGTCCATTCAAGACTGTAGAGGAGCTGGAAATGGTGGCAAAAGATTTCTTTTTGAAGAATGAACTTCTTGCAAGTGAGTATTGTCATCTGAATTTGGATTTCTTTACTGAAATGAAATAGTTTTCAACCAAAATTCAAGATGAGGTGTTAAAAGGTGGATCTTTGGGCTGAGGTGAATCATTCTGGTCTGTTACATTGGTGGTTTGAAACACATTACTTGACAAATCAAAGCTGATCCCCAGTGGCATGTGTTCCAGCATCATTCGGGAATAACTTTTAAAACAAACAAGCTGCCTAGGAAGAAAGTGCATAATGCACTGAGGTTATCTGTAAGCAAGGTCTGTTGCGAGAATCAGCAGGGATTGCAGTGGCCAGGTGTGAATCGGATGTATAGCTCACTTCAATTTTTAGTTTATTTCTCTTCCCACCTTTTCCCTCCAATGGGCAGCAGTGCCATATCAATTCTCAATTCAGCTGTCCCCAAATCTGATGATATACCTGTGTTTTTATTGTATACTAACTTAACATCCTTAAGATTCTCTGCTTTGCAAATTGAGAATCATAGCAATAGACATTATATTAATGCCTGTTCATTTTATTAAAGCATGCTTGAGATCACAAGCAATTGTACTCAACCTGTTTTTGGCAGATGCACAGACTTCTTTTGAGCATCAAACCCTGTTCTGCCAATTCACCCACCTTTCCCTAGACTAGAGCATTTTTAAAAGTTTGCAGTAACTGCTTTTTATTTCTTAGCTATTTATTCTTTGATAATTTTGTAATGTTACAAGTTAAACAAAGCAAAACAGTTGAAGTTGAACGCACAAAACAAAAGAAGTTTGCATTGTCAATTAAGAACTACAGAATCAATATAGCATCTGATACATTAGTGGCATTTACCAGATGAAAAGAGATAGAATATCAGTATTACATACTGATAAGATCATGCCAGAACAATTTATGTTGTGTTGAATAATGTTGTGTTGAGTACTGAGAGATCATTATTACCATAAGAAATGAAATGAAACTATTGAGCTACAAGAATTACTTATGACTACACAAATCTGTTGCATCAATTCTTTCATTAAATATAATCTTCACATTCCATTATCAATTTTCTATATGACAAAACATTTTCTCTCTCTTCAGTTGAAGTTCTTTCTTTTGACTTGTAGCACATATAGAAACAAGGTGATAAGGAACTGAGAAACATATTTAACAGGATTGGTTTGGTTTTAATGGCTGACAGATTAGTTTATTTATTTCCAGAATGTCCGTATGGTGATGCATGTGATAAAGGGACCCTGAGAAATTTTGTGGATGTTTCCCTATTAAAATGAAGCAATGCATGAGTTCGATTCCAAATTACTGGGTTTTCTTCTTTAGTGGTTACTGAACAAATGTTTAATTAAGGAACTTGCAAGATATCTGAAAAACAACATAAAAGGTGACCAATTTGTCTGAAGCATGGTTGCAGGGCTGGGGAGAGAAAAGTAAATGTGTGTTTGCTTCAGAGGCAAGTAGACGTGTAATCTGAGAAGGACATTTTGGTGGGGAGGACCAACAGCGGACGCAACTTCTGATCCCTGTCTAGAGGCCTCTGAGTTTGCATCCCAGAGTTCAAGGCTAGTGTCAAGGGTCAACTTGCTGATGGCCCACACCCCAGTGAGGAACCTACTGACACGAACCCCCCTTAGCCCTGCTGCAGTGAAACACATTTCTTTCTCTTTTTTAAAAGGTATCATTTTCAAGCCATTCTCAGACAGAAAGAGGGAGGAGACAGAAATTCCTGGCAGTCTTTCCTTTCCACCGCTAGTCAACTACACCATCCGAATGAGCAGCAAGATTTCCCAAACAACCAGAAGAATACGAGAGAAAATCTGGACGGTGGGTCCACATAACTCAGCCTCGCAAAGTCAGATCTACAGCCGAGCATTTATCTACATCCAGGATAGCATTGACAGAGCAATCATTGAATTGCAGACCGGGAAAACCGCAGAAGAAATCGCAGTACAAGTTCAGGCTACCCCCTACCCCTGCTACAACAAAGACATGTAAGTCTGCTGACTAAACCTCGTTAAGCAGAGCGTTTAATAAATGGTAGAGTGTTTACAACAGTATGCTCTCTGTGGGGCTGCCCTTGGGCCTAGTCTAGAAGCTCCACCTGGTGCAGAATGAGGCTCCTGAGTGGGGGCACAAAGCTACCAACACGTGACACCACTGTTAAAACATCTGCACAGGCTCCCCCTCTACTACTGGGCCACCTTCAAGGACCTTGCTCCAATTTACAAAGCCCTCAACAACTTAGGTCCAGGGTACCCGAGGGACTGCCTGAACTGTTATCTCCTAGCTCAGTCACGGAGATCATCTGCAGGCACATCATTGGCAACATTAAATTGAGTCTTTGGTGTCATCAGCCCAGTGGAATGTTATGCAACAGAGATTTGGGAGGTGCTTTCTGTTTTAACCTTCAAAAACCTGCTGAAAACTGTTCTGTGCCACCAAGCTGATGCAGACAATAAGGAAAACAACTTTCCTCAATAGCAGATGATCTCTGAGTATACATTTTTATGAGGGTTTTTTTTATGGTATTTAGATATGGTATTATGATATAGTGTTATATAAATATTTTTATAAATAAATAAACATTATAATGGGACAGAAATATGGTCACTCACAATCTCACCAGTTGTATCAGGCTTCTTTGCTAAAACACTTCCTGGTCAGGTAAAATCACCATAATGTGACAACTGGCAAAGGGATCAAGTAAGATCTCCAAACCAAACAGCCATCCTGATTTGGATGGCTCATTCAAATCACAGTTTGATAGTTTGGATATAATGTCTGTCTGTGCTTTGATCCAACTCATGGAGAGTGTGACATCTGAATGTACCCAATCTTCATTTATGCCTTCATAGGCTGCCTTAACAATATGTGAAACCCTGAAAAACTATGTTCCTTTTCTTTTATGCCAACCTCTACCCACCTCCCTCCCTACTCACACCCACCCCCCCATTGTAGTGGAATCCTGCAACATCTGGTTGCCTTAACTTTAAGAATTAAGTAATTTTTACTTCTCAGATAGGAATCTCCCCTTCTTAAATTATTTAATGATAGCCATGGTAAGCTTTGATTTCTCACTATCACTGTTTTAGGCATTGCTAATGGTAAATTGTCTTTGACCCAAGTGTTTTGTGTAAGTAAACTCAGAATACAAGTGGATCCATACCAAATTCATACTATGTACACTCTATGAATAAATGATTGCAAAAATAATCATTTTCAGTGGGACTTAGTTCCACGTAAATATGATTCAGTTTACAAATTAAACCTCTGCATGTTGACTCAGAAGTAAATCTACGTACGTTTGCAGTCCTGTATACACAGGAAATTGCCAGGGAATAAGCCATGTTGAATACAGTAGGATATAAGTCTGAGTGAACATGACTAGGACAGGACTTGTCTGGCATAGATGTTATTGCTGCTTTCATATTCATCTCCTGAGAAGATCACAACGTCAAGTGATATTTCTGCAAAACATGGCAAAACATAGTATGCTTTGCTTTGAGGCGGAAAATTGAAACTACTTCCAGTCTCTAACTTCATAGAGTTTTGCAAAGGTATAAGAGCCCATATATCTTTATTCCTACATAGGTTTATACAGAGGAATATTAAGTATCAGTCAAGGAAGGGTGGGGCACAAAACATGGCTCAATGTAGGGACTCTGAGAGCCAGAAACCAGTAGCTGTAGGTTTTTGTAAAAGCAAAAATTCTTTCATTGAATGTAGTTACCAGTTCCTAGAATGAGCCAAATGTTTTTTAACTATAGTCCAAGTTTCAGAGAAAAAACAAAGGCTTTTATGTTGAAAGTCATGCTAGTTATCCCTCCTTAATCCAACATACTTTGCCTTTGCAGCTAAATAATTGCTTTTCTTTTTACAGGTTCCTAACCAGTGTGACTTACTCCCTTCCATTCATGTTGATGGCTGCTTGGATACTTTACATTGCAGCCTTTGTGAAGAAACTCGTTGAAGAAAAAGACCTGAGGCTTTACGAGGTAGGCTGAAGTTTTGAGTATTCACCACACCCTGCGGCTGTATCTGACAGAGTCTGAGTACCTGGGTGGAAGGAATCCAGTCTATAGGGTTCCCTGTTAACTTATTCACAGAGACTGACAGAGAAACCACTTATGAAAGCTATGCCCTGAGCTCCTCTCCAAAACAATTCATACAAGCAAATTCAGTGGAAATTGCTCCTGGGTAAGACCTGAGAAGGCAGGTCTCAGAGTTCATTTTTCAGAATGAGAGACTACCAACAAGACTTGCACCTTTAAAAGCTAACAGAGTTAGTTCTCCAAGACTGTAGAGGGGCCTAGCAGTTGATCTTGAAGACATTCCAGTTTTCTTTGTGGTGCTCCTATGTTGTTTATCACTCCTATATAGGGATGCAGGAGAAATTCAGTTCCTTTTTCCAGTGAAAGCTGAAGCTATTGAATTTGCACTTTCTGAAACAGTATGTGAACTGAAGCACATCTACATTGTGCGGTGCAGTTCTCCAACTAATGTTTGAAAATATACATATATTCAGGAAAAGTATACATAAAAATGAATATATTAGTGAAAACTCCTTGCATTGGGGGACATTGCTTGCAAAACTGTGTACATTAGTCAAAATGCATATAAAATGAGTTTGCATTCAAATGTTGATGGAATTTCAGAAAGATTTTTACAATTTCATTTATAAATTGATGCAAAATGTGGAGAACTCAATTTAAGATTGGAAAAATGAGAAACCAAGAAAGCAGAAGCAGATCCTTCTGTTCCTACTCCTAATTATGCATATTTAACATTATTTGTTCTTTGAAATATTTCTTACCCTTCTTTCACCACAATGCAATTCTAGGGTAGGATACAATTAAAACAGATAAATGACAACTTGAAAAATAATAAATGACAGGAATCCAGGCACTGGTATCCAGCAAAGGCCTAGGCAAGTAGACAACATCAGAAGGGTGAGCAGGAGCTGTAGCACAGAGGGGAGGTGCTCCAAAGCTGGGGCCCATAATGACAAACCTCCTTGGTAGATCTCAACAGCCAGGCAGATCTATGTGGGAAGAGGCACTCTCTCTAAGTTATGTAGGGCTTTATAAGTCAATGCAAGCACCCTGAAATGGGCTTGGTAGCATATAGACACCCAGTGTAGTTCTGTCAAGATTGGTATAAATTGTTGGCAATAGGCAGTCCCCAATAAGAGCTCAGCTGCCTCATTCAGCACTAACTGCAGCTTCCAAAACAGCTTCCAGGGCAGCTCCACATATAGTGCACGTTTCAGCAGTCCATTCTTAAGGTTATCTGCACTTGAAGCTTTCCCTGTCAAGACCATGTGTCCTGCATGCAAGTTATGCATCATGCATATTATTACCCCCCCCCCCCATATCATCAGATATGGAAAGTTCTTGTTCCCAGTGTTGGCACTCCAACAGGGAATATTTGTCTGGAAAAGTTCCATTGGGAACAAACATCAGGAGGAAAACTGTGGGATGTAGTTGGGTAGGGTCTGCTGCTCAATGGAAGAGCACCTGCTTTGCATGCTGAAGGTCTCAGGATCGATCCCTGCAGTGACGGACCTTGGCACCTCAGATTTCAGTGGCACCCTGTGCACCGCCAAAATCTGGCACACCTTTCCCCACACCTCTCGCTGTGCAGTGGAGTACTGGTGGCAGAGCCTGCTTTGGCACCCCAGATGTTTTGCACCCAGTACAGCCACACAGGTCACACTCTGAGCCACTCTGATCCCTGGCATTTCCAGGCCTGACTGGGAAAGACTCCTGTCTGAAACTCTGGAGACCCACTGCCAATCAATGTCAACCATGCTTAACTCGATGTGCGAACGGTCTGACCTTTTGTAAGGCAGCTTCCAGAGCTCTTAAAAACTTTTGCACACAGCAAAGGGGTTCTTTGGATTATGGGCCTCTAAAAGAAAGCCATAGATTTCAGAAGAAAAGTCATTAGTAAGATCAGTGATTGGAAGCTGTTCGCTATTTTGTTTAGATACATCAGCGAGTTGTTAAGAAATTATTTCTTTCATAATTGGTTCTTCTGACATGATTCTACTTTCCTGACCTCTTACATACCATGGTGTTTTTTGTGTTATTATCTCAAGTGAGGCATGTGCAAGATTAGATTTCCTGTGAGACAACATAGCGATCAATGTGAAAATCTTTCCCCTTCTTAACTTGATTTAGTTTTCAAACTAAACTTCCACCAGAGGAGCAAAAGGGCTTTCTAATTCTTTATCTTGGTAGTCAGTGAAGTACAGCATCCACTTCCACAGAATCAATTATTGCCTTAGCCCAACTACTCTCAATTTAGTGTACACTTATTTAAAATATGAGGCTATTTCTGCTAAAAATGTTCCTGTGTGCTGTCCTAACACTCAGTGGGACTTTTAGCACTTTCATTAGCGATTCAATCAATTCCACAGGTTAAACAAAGAAAATTATTGTTTTTGAGCAAACAGATCCCCACAGAGAAGCTACTATTTCACAGAATCATCTCGGGTCATCTAGTCCAACCCCCTGCAAGGCAGGAATCTCAGCTAAAGCATCCATGACAGATGGGCATCCAACCTCTGCTTAAAAACCTCCACTTGAAGGAGAGTCCACCACCTTCTGAGGGAGTTTGGTTCCACTGTGAAACAGCTCTGATGTCATTTGTGTAATATTAGAACAGCAGCAAGTGTGGACTTTTGTAGAGTTATATCTGTGTATCTAATCCTCAAAGTATTTGTAGGGAAAGGGCAGAGTAGCTCTGTCGGAGGTTAGCTTCAGAGAGTCTTGGCCATGCCAGAATAACTCTCTCTTGCAAAATGTGGTAATGCAGGCATGAGGAGAAGTTATAGTGTGATCTTCTCACACCTCTGGTATTACGTTTTTGCCAGGGAAGAAGCTGTGTTAAAGCGGCTCAACAATGTAACATAAGAAATGGTCCACACATTCTTGTTTATGCTGAGTTAAAAAAATAACCAGGCAAAATATTTGGGGCAAATGGAGCAAAATAATTCACACATGCACCAGTAGCATTCAAGGATGTCGTACAAGGAAGTCTACCTCCTAATCCTTGAGTTATAAATGTTCACTCCAAAGAAACAGCCTGGAAATGTTAAATGGAGTGAATTTTAGGGTGGGGTGCATGATTTGTTCAGCAGATTGGCAATTTAAAATATTAGAATAGCTGGTATTTTTGAGAAACCTATCTATTTGGGAGGTAAGTGCCACTCCGTTTGAACTCCACCATGGTGTTGTTTATTTATTTCATTTTTTCCCATAGCTTAGCAAGTTAGAGATTCCAACTTTTTGATCATAATACATTAAAGATTTTGGTGCAGGAAACAATACTTGTTGGAAGAAGCTGGCAGAGCTATTGCTGACCTGGCACCAGTCAATAGCACTACTGATAGGAGCACACTTGATAGGTTGGTGTCCCATTAAACTTTAATTAGTTTAATGCTAATCAAATGTCCAGTGCGCTTCCGATGCCACAATGTCCCATTACAGCAGAGCTTTTCGCACAGCGGCTCAAGAAGGGCTGGAGAGTCAGCATCTTTTCAATAAAGGAATCTTGGAGCAAGCGGTTTGGAACTCAAATAAAAGGTTTATTTACACAAAAACAAAAACTGGTGAAGAATCACACATTTCAGCAAACACGCCCCAAAAGAAAAGAAAGGGGGAAAGGGGCAAACACAGGAGTGAGCTGACTATTTATACAAACTCACATTCCAGGAAGCTTAACGACCTCCAGCTGCTCAGTGACTAGAGCGTCTTGATTAGAGCTTCTTAACCCTTTAATACCAACACCCCCTCTTGCTCGTAACACTGAGCTGTACCAACCTTAATTCAAATTTAAACCTGAACAGAAACATTTATGAGATTGCGGACTCAAAGCTTTTGTAAAACCGTCTGCGAGATTTTCTTGGCTTGGACAATACTTTAGTTCAATTAAACCTTGTTTTACACTTTGGCATACATTTTGATAACGGATATCCAAATGTTTTGTGTGTGCCTTGAATTGACCTGATTTAGCTAGTTTAATACAAGGTTGATTGTCTTCCCACACTCTGATAGGTAGGGAACATTCTCCAAACAATTCTTGTACCAGTTGCTTATAAAATTCCAGTTCTCTACATACATCTGATAATGCATTGAACTCAGATTCAGTTGAACTTAAAGCTATAAGTGATTGTTTTCTTGATCTCCAACCAATTAGTGCATTTCCAAATTTTATCGCCATTCCTGACACTGATTTTCTATCTGGTCCAGCATCAGCCCAACTGCTGTCGGCCCAACATTCAAGTTGTGTGCTGCCCTCTGCTGATAGTTTTAAGCGAAACCTTTTGGTAGTTTGGAGATACCTTAAAACTCTTTTTACTCCTTGCCAAGCATGCATTGATGGTTTTTCAGCTTGTCTACACAGCATGTTGACAGCATATGTTATATCGGGCCGAGTCCACTGTGCAATGTGAAGTAGACTGCCTATCGCTGACTGATAAACCCCGGGATTACAGAACTCTGCCTGTTGCTCAGTTTGAGCATCCTTTGTGTAACTTAACTCCATTGGGGTTTTAACACCAGCACAGTTGTCCATTTTAAACCTTTCCAGCAACTGCTGGATTTTAGCTTCTTGGCTGAGCCAATAGTTCCCATCTTCATCTTGCTGAATTTTAACTCCTAGATAAACAGATACATTGCCTAGTGATTTTATCTGAAACCTTTCTCCAAGCTTTGTGGCAAATTGTTGTGCAAGGTTATCGTCCTTTCCACTGTATAATAAATCGTCAACAAATATCAAGACTGCTTCTTGTTCACATCACGAGCCTTTTAGATAAAGACACGCATCTGCTGCGCTCTTTCTGAACCCCATGCTCTCTAGAGCATCGTTTAAGCAGGAATTCCAATTACGGGCGGACTGTTTCAACCCATAAATGGATTTGTGTAGGCGCCAGACCTGGTTTGGCTTGTCTCCTTCAAAACCTGGTGGTGGCGTCATATAGACTTCCTCCTGTAAGTCTGCATTTAAATAAGCCACATTGACATCAAAATGAAACAGCTTATTTCCCTTAGCTGAAGAGGCTAAAAGCATTCTTAATGACTCCGATCTTGAAGTAGGGGCATAAATTTGAGAATAGTGAACTCCTTTGCGCTGCGAAAACCCTTTTGCAACTAGTCGGGCTTTATATTGCAACTCCTCAGTAGTTGTGGGCTTTAAACGATATACCCATCGACAACCTACAGCTTGTTGCCCTTTTGGAAGCTCTGTACTTGTAAACACACCGAGAGACTTCATTGAAGCCATCTCTTTTTCCATTGCTTCCTGCCACTTTGCGGCTTCTGAGCTTGGAAGCTGTTGTACCTCTACATAGCTATCTGGCTCACACTGTGCCATATTTACGTATACACTTGTCACCTTAAACCGCTCTGGCGGCTTGCCCTTTGTGGCACGTTTTGACCTGTGCAATTGCTCCTCTTGTGCCCCCTCTGACCGTTGGCTGTCAGAATCTGTCTCAGACTTTATGTCTAGACGTGCCTCTAGGGATAAAGACCTCCGTTTAGATACCTCCCTTGGGCTTGGTGTAGCAGGCGACCTGCTTCGCTTTTGCTGTCTGCTAGGCCTAATGACTGGCGATGTTGGAACACTCTTAGATTCTGGCTTTTCTACCTTAGGAGAAGAACCTTGTGCCTGGTCAGAATCTGCATCTGGACCATGTGCACCATTCCCTTCTGGCTCATCACCCTCTGGACTTTCATTCTCAGCATAAATGCCTAAATCATCTCTCAAAATGTCAGGGTTAGCATGTAAGTGAGTCCATCCGGATTGCTCACAAAATTCAGCGCTCCTACTGAGGACCACTCTTGTAGTATCCCCATCTGGGTTCACGAACCTCCAAGATTTGGCGTGTGGTTCGTACCCACAAAAGATGAGTTTCCTAGCCCTTGGACTTCCCTTTTTCCTTAACGCTTTTGGGATAAGTACATAGGCTTGAGATCCAAACACCCGAAAGTAATTAACTTTGGGCTTCTTCCCATATAAAGCAAAATATGGCGTAGTATCAATTACCGAATTATATACTCGGTTCAGAACATGAGTAGCCGTCCGCCAGGCTTCCGCCCAGTAACTTTGAGGAAGTTTAGCATCAAACAACATAGAGCTTGCCAACTCTTGCAGAACCCTGTTTTTACGTTCGGCCACGCCTCCTTCTTGGGGGGAAATAAGGTGTAGACAGACGATGCTTAATTCCCTTTTTCTTAAAGAAATTCTGCAACACAGACCCGGTAAATTCTAACCCTCTGTCTGTCTGAAAAGCAAGAACTCTAGTACCGAATTCAAGTTCTACTGCATGAACCCAATTTTTAACTGTTTCTGCAGTATCTGCTTTTGTTTTGAGAGGAAAAAACCATGTAACCTTTGTTTTGTCATCTGAGAGACACAGTGCATACCTCGAACCTCCCATGCTAGCAACAGGCATTGGGCCACATAGGTCCATATGCACAAGTTGGAATACTTTGTCAGATTTCCTATTTGAACTGGGATAGCTGCATCTATGAACCTTCGCCCTTTTGCATGCAGTACAATCCAAATACTTAGCACATTTGTTCAATTTGCACCCTTCTGATAATTCAGGTTGCCTTTTAACATACTGAAAATTAATATGTCCCAAACGGCGATGCCATAAATGAACACAAGAATTATGGGTAGGCGAGTTCACACAACCAGCATGAACCTGTTCAACTTCATCTGGACTTGTCTCAAAATAATATAACCCATCTCTGCATTCCACCTGCAAAAGAGATACGTTATTCTTTGAAATAGTGCAAACCCCATTTTCAAACACAGTTTTAAACCCATTTCTATCAAGTTCTGACACAGACAAAATACACCCCTTCATTCCCTTTAGCACGTAGGCATCAATTTCTGTTTGCAAACACTTCAAAAACACTGTGCCTACGGTCTCTAAGGAACGTTTAGTTGAATCTGCCATTGTCACAACTTTAAGGGTTTGCAAATGCCTGCAATTCTGCAAACGGACACTAGATGGCGCCACCAGGTGGTGAGATGCACCACTGTCGATCAACCAGCGTAGATTGCTGCCTTGGCCACGCCCTTGCATCAACGCCATTGCTGAAGCCATGTGCTGTGTGCTGTGGGAGTAGCCACGACCTCCTCCTCTTCTTTGACGTCCCCTGGAACTCCTTGTCTGGTAACTAGGGGTAACGGCCTTGGTGCTGTCTTGACCAGGTTCACGTGTACAATTCCTGATTAAATGGGAAGAGGAACCACAGCGAAAACAGTGTCTAGCTGCAAAAGCATTTACTGTGTTCTCAAACTCAGCATCCCCACTCTTAGGCACAGCATAACTCCCCTTTGAAGACAAACCTCTTTCTCTTTGCCTTTTATCCTGTTCATCTGCAAGTCGAGAAGAAATGTATTCAAGGGTTAATTCAGATGAAGGCATAGCTTCCAAAGTTAAAGCTAGAGTCTCATAGCTTTTATCAAGAGAAGACAACAAAATGTATGACTGCTGCTCCATAGAGAAAGGAATGCCCAGCTGTCTTAGTTGATTAAAGGCAGACACCATTTTGGCAATATGTTCTTTCACACACGCTCCCGGTTGGAGACGTAAATCAAACAAACATCTTGTAGCATGGATCTTGGCCCCCGCAGTGTTTCTGGAATTTATCCGCTGCAGAACCGTCCAGACCTCATGCGTGTTCTTTAACTCAGAAACATAAGGCATTTGCTCTGGTCCCACTGCCAAAACTAGTAGACCTTGGGCTTTCCTGTCGCGTTTCTGAGAAGCTGCCGCTGCTGCTTTGTCTTCTGCAGACGCGTCTGCAGCTGCCTGTAAAGGCGGTGCTTCAGTACAACTCCACAACTCTTTTGCTTGCAACCAAACCCTTACTCTAGCCTTCCAATCTTGCCAATTTTTCCCATTGAGTCGCATAAAGGGGACAGTAAAACTTTCCTGGGACTCTGCCATCCTCCCTGGGGCTTAGGAACGATACTCACAGACCTGTAGACCGTCTCCCAGCTGCTGAGGTGGCTCCTCGAGGAATAAGACGTCTTCCAGCGAGTACAAACTGCGCAGTGCCTCTTTAAAACTTTTCCTAGGCACGTTGCAGGACTCAAGCTGCTTTGAAGGCTTTCGTTGTCGGCAACCGCTTCTGTCCTCGCTCCAGTCCTTTCATAAATCACTCTTAACTGCACTCCTTATCTCCTTCTTGACGTACAAACAGCCATAACCTGTCCCATTAAACTTTAATTAGTTTAATGCTAATCAAATGTCCAGTGCGCTTCCGATGCCACAATGTCCCATTACAGCAGAGCTTTTCGCACAGCGGCTCAAGAAGGGCTGGAGAGTCAGCATCTTTTCAATAAAGGAATCTTGGAGC
This sequence comes from Podarcis liolepis, assembly GCF_965112155.1. NCBI lineage: Eukaryota > Metazoa > Chordata > Lepidosauria > Squamata > Lacertidae > Podarcis > Podarcis liolepis. Next base: position 136,412,985 of record NC_139554.1, read on the forward strand.
AAGCGGTTTGGAACTCAAATAAAAGGTTTATTTACACAAAAACAAAACTGGTGAAGAATCACACATTTCAGCAAACACGCCCCAAAAGAAAAGAAAGGGGGAAAGGGGCAAACACAGGAGTGAGCTGACTATTTATACAAACTCACATTCCAGGAAGCTTAACGACCTCCAGCTGCTCAGTGACTAGAGCGTCTTGATTAGAGCTTCTTAACCCTTTAATACCAACAGTTGGGACATTGCCACTTGTATCAATGCACACATAGGCCTTGTAAGGCAACCTCTACAACACCCAATTTTTAAAACACACACACACACACACAAAAAAAAAACCTACTTTGCTGTTAGTCAGAGTTTGCAGAAATATGAACTGGAGAGGTAACAGTGGCCTCAAGCATCTGAGTTCTCACAATTCATTAGGGTGTGCACATTCAGCTTAGTGGGGCACAATTTGGGCATTCCTGGTAAGGACTGACATGTCCCTCTCAGAGACTGTAAAACTGAAATTAATGGTGCAGACCACCAGTGACCCCTTCTATTTTAAAAGAAGAGACAACGGCCATCTTACTATGCCTACAGTACATAATTAGAATATCTGGGTGGCGCTGTGGTCTAAACCACTGAGCCTCTTGGGCTTGCCAATCGGAAGGTCGGCGGTTCAAATCCCTGCGACGGGGTGAGCTCCCGTTGCTCGGTCCCAGCTCCTGCCAACCTAGCAGATTGAAAGCACACTGGTGCAAGAAGATAAATAGGTACTGCTGCGGCAGGAAGGTAAATGGCGTTTCCGTGTGCTGTGGCACTCGTCACGGTCCTCCGTGCGCCAGTAGTGGTTTAGTCATGCTGGCCACATGACCTGGAAAACTGTCTGTGGACAAACACCGGCACTCTCAGCCTGAAAGCAAGATGAGCGCTACAACCCCATAGTTGCCTTTGACTGGACTTAACCATCCAGGGGTCCTTTACCTTTTTTACCTGGGTGACCACCAGTCACCCCTTCTATTTTAAAAGAAGAGACAACGGCCATCTTACTATGCCTACAGTACATAATTAGAATATCTGGGTGGCGCTGTGGTCTAAACCACTGAGCCTCTTGGGCTTGCCAATCGGAAGGTCGACGGTTCAAATCCCTGCGACGGGGTGAGCTCCCATTGCTCAGTCCCAGCTCTTGCCAACCTAGCAGTTCTAAAGCATGTCAAAGTGCAAGTAGATAAATAGGTACCGCTCCAGCAGGAAGATAAATGGCATTTTCCCTTGGCCAATAAAGCGAGATGAGCACTGCAACCCCAGAGTCGTTCATGACTAGACTTAACTGTCAGGGGTCCTTTACCTGTTTTAGAAGACAACAGCACTTAATACTTTGGTGTTTGTGTAAATGGTTTTATTGCTTTAGAGTTGGCTAAATTGATTTTATTTTTCTTTGAGTCTGTGTTTCTGTGTTTTAGTCTGTTTTTACCCTGTGCGCCTCTTTGAAACTGGTTTCTAAATTTGTTTTCATAATAAATAATAGTAATAACTAATATACATGTTTGAATTCAATTAAGTGGCTATCCTTTTATTATTTCTCCCTCCATAGTATATGAAGATGATGGGTGTCAATTCCAGCAGTCACTTCATCGCCTGGTTCATTGAATGTGCCACCTTTCTCCTAATTACTACCACGTTTCTCATTGTTATGCTCAAAGTTGGGAACGTCCTTTCCAACATAAACGTTGTGATACTGTTCCTGTACCTCCTGGACTACAGCTTCTCCATCATCGCCATGTGCTACCTCATCAGCGTCTTCTTCAACAACACCAACATTGCTGCCTTGGTGGGCTGTCTCATCTACATCTTGACCTTTTTCCCATTCATCGTCCTGCTTGTCGTTGAGAATCACGTCAGCTTTTCCGTGAAGAGCCTGCTGGTAAACCTCTCAGCTGTGTTAAGATGCGTGAAGGTGCTGGGGCAGCCTTAGTCAACCTGGAGCCCACAGAAGTTTTGAACTACAACTCCCATCCGCTCCAGCAGGGCAGTGCTAGGTGGGGCTGGTGGGAATTGTAGTTCAAGACGTCTGAAGGCTGGGGGAAGGGTCATTTACCAAAGAATTTTTGTCGGGGGGGGGGGGTTCAACTTAAATGCACATTTTGGCTTGTCTCTCAACCACACAATAGCAGTGGTGTAATATTAGGCCCAATTGCTTCAGGCAGCAGGGTTCACAGGGCCAGCAGATACCAATGCTGATCTTCCTTCCTTCTTATTCCTGACGTAGATCTTCCTTCATCTCTGCTTCCCTGGTGGGGAGGGAGGGGCCATTTTGGGGTCTGCCAAAATGTCTTGGGTCGGCCCTAGTTAACACCTCTATGTTTCCTCTTATCCAATACAGGGTAAAATAGATGAGAATTGGCAAAATGTCAAGAATATTTGGTTTGGATGTGCAGTGCTGGATTCAAAAAAACACACTCGTGCCACGATGCTCAGTCAGTGGTCCCTAGAAAACACTCTCTCTCTCTCTCTCTCTCTCTGTGTGTGTGTGTGTGTGTGAGAGAGAGAGAGAGAGAGAGAGAGAGAGAGAGAGAGAGACAGAGCCAGTTTATAGGGTGAACTGCATGGATATTGCCTTACTCTCCTTGTAGGAAGAAGAGTCTACGGGGATAATAAGAATGATTCCCAAGGCTTCTTTGTGCTCATTCTCTCAGGAATGCTTTCTTTCTCATCTCCACACTCTCTCCCTTCTTTCGTTTAAAAAAAATACTTTCATTTTCATCTGAATCATGGGGTATAATTTTACATCTATGCTTCCATTTTATATGTCTCTGAAATCTGCATCGTCTTCATATGTTTAACTGGATATTTGTATGCAAATATTTCAGTAGGGTTTTTGTGTGTTTGTTTCTTCCCTGCTTTTTCCAGAGCCTGCTGTCTCCAACCGCGTTCAGCTATGCAAGCCAGTACATTGCCCGCTATGAAGAACAAGGCGTTGGTAAGGGTTCTTCTTATGTGGACACTTCTCTGGGTAGCCCTGGTGCAGACTGGTTCATTGGCTAATGTAGAAATTGTCTTTATCTTACCTTCCTTTTCTCTTTTGTAGGCCTGCAGTGGGATAATATGTATAAATCACCTATGTCTGGAGATGAGACTAATTTTGGCTGGATGTGCTGGTTAATTCTGATAGATTCTTTTATTTATTTCATTCTCGGCTGGTACATTAGGAATGTTTTTCCAGGTAAGTAGTGCATGCAAGAATTTTCACACACACACTCAAACACACACAATTACTAGGTTGCTCATAAGGGCATTATTTGTCTATTAAATTTGTGTTAGATGGGACAGATTATGGACTGCAGCCCATTGTGTTGTTAATCACAGAGAAGCCACCAAAGACATTCTTTGGTTGGGGCAACCCAGCCACATATGTGGGGTATTGTTGTTAATAATAATAATAATAATAATAATAATAATAATTCCTATTGAGGACATCCTCTCCCTTGCACATTTGCAAGTGCTTAACAAATGACATGTGCCCTATATTACTGCACATTCTACCATTCTTTGCTTCTAGGGACTGTGCAGAAGGATGTATTTGCATGACGAATGGCCATACAAAGTACTTACAAATGTCATAACCAGAACGGGTGTCACTCATAATTTTCCATATGTAAATTATGGTGAGCTCTCCCACTCTATTTCTAGAGGCAGATGAATTCAGGAATGTATGTGTGTGTTTTAATGTAATTATTTTGACAGCATAGTGGCATCATTATCATCATTTGTTCGCCGCCTTTCCATAGTTAAAACAATGCTCAGGGCTGCTTACAAAATGACAAGATTTACATAATTACCAACGTAATAAAAGTCATAAGCAATAAATAAAACACATCAAAAAGTACACAACAAAATGGAAAACAACTCCCACATAAATCATATAATCTAAAACTGAGAATACAGCATTAACATCAGTTACAATTTGAAATGACATAGATTTAAAAAAAGCAATTTAAAAAACAAAAACGGAGCCCTCTCTGCCCAGATGGAAGGAGGCAGGCGAGGCCCTTGCTGGGCAGCAGCAAACAGTCACAGTCCTTATAGAGCCCTGTGGCCCTCTAGCCATGTGGTCTGGGTACCCTTAGGATACTGGGAAATTAGGGAAGAAAACAACACATTCACTTGATCAGAGGTTGCCAGCACACAAGTGCAATATACTCTGGGAAATGATGAAATCACATTGAACTCACACTACCACATTCTTTGGGCTTGCAGTCGTATAGACCATGTAAACCTAATTCAGACCGTCACATGCTGTAGAGTAACTTTTCCCAACTTCTCAGCCTCTCTCTCTCTTTCTCTCATTTTTCAAACAGGCAAGTATGGTATTGCAGCCCCGTGGTATTTTCCACTCCTTCCATCTTACTGGGCAGAGCGCTATGGCTATTTCCCCTTGTGGAGTGAGAAGAGGAAAAACTTTCTTTTCACCAATTTCTTCTTGAGAAAAGAGCCAGCATTCCCTGAAAAGATATGTACGTACTCCAAGTTTTTAGATGTGGTGAATATTTATTTCATAGATTCGCTTACTTTAAATCAGGGCACCCAACAAGGTGTCCTTGAGATGTTTTTGGACTACAACTCCCATCAGCTCTGCCAGCATGGTCAAGGATGATGGGAGCTGTAGTCCAAGAATATCTGGAGGGGGCCACTTTGCCTGATCTCGCTTTAATCAAACCATTAGTCTTGTACTGAAATGTAACATAGATATTTGCCAGAGCTCAAAGCTGAGTAGTTATCTTGAGACGAGGGGTAAAGTTTAATGTTGTTGCATTTTGACCTGATGCACAGAGAAGGTGGTGAGGCTGGACCATGAACAGCTGCAAGTGAGCAACTTGCTCAACAAAGGCTGAGAGCAAACTGTAGCCTTACAAGGCTCTCTCTGCAGACTGCCTCCTCCAGGCTCCACCTCCTTGTAGAAAACCTTAGAAGCTTAAAGGGCCAGCCCTCTGGCCTGAAGATGGACACTCCCTTGCTGTTTCATAGCCTCCTTTCTGGTGCCTGTGAGTGACCAGGCTCTGGCCCTACAAGCCCTGGGGGTCAGGGGCTTTCCTCTGAGAGGTCCTGTCCAACCGTCTCAGGCCCAAGAGTCTCCCTATCTTCAGCAGTCAGCTCTGTGCCCTGAATCTGGCTACGCTGCCCCACAACCCCCGACTCCCTCTCCAGAGCACCACTAGAGTCAAGGGTCATGACAAAAGGCAACACAATTTAGATTCCTCACCTGACCCTGACTATATTTGGAAATATGTATGCTGTCATGTTTTGCAAACTTAAATATGGGTAGGTTATTTGGATACTCTGCATTGTGAAATCCCAAAGCAAAAATTACCCCATCAAGCTGATTGTGCAGGGCTCAAGCTGATTGTGTGTGATGACTGACAGGTAGGTGAACCAGGGATTGTTTGTCATTAGATATATACACACAGTATAATTTCCATATTAATCTTCCACCTATTTAAAGACTACCCATCTTGAACCGTATATTTCTTTGGTGGGGGAAGACAACCACAACTCACTGCTCTTAAATTTGCTGCTAAATCTGCTGTTTATTTAAAACCCACGTTGATGCATTATAGTTTGTTACAAAATGTTGTGGCTGTACAGTCATGTACATCTAATTTTCATAGAAAGAAGTCTTAGTATCCACCCAAACAGCTGTGTTTTCCATTTCTCCTTTTGACATGCCAAACATGGGCAGTAGCAGATATCCACAACATACGCCCCTTTCCTCTCCCTAAAACGAAACACAATTTTGAACTCCCAGCTCCAGAGGCCATCCCACCAGCATACCTGCCTGTGTGGTACATTTTCATGCCACTTAGCACACTTACCATTTTTTGTGTTTTCTTTTACTGATAGCTGTCCATATATTCCATATGCAAATTCCCACCATCTGAAGCACAGAGTAAAAGGTTTCTCCGTTCTTGTTGTTTTATAGTTGTTCAAGGTGCTTTGCCTTCTAACCTTGAACCTGAGCCGACCGACCTAAAAGTGGGAGTTTCTCTGTATGGAATAACAAAGGTCTATGGATCCAAAGCGGCTGTCCAGAATCTCAACCTGAACTTTTATGAAGGAAACATAACTTCTTTGCTGGGACACAATGGAGCTGGAAAAACTACCACAATGTAGGTTCTATTTGAAGAGGAATTGCTTCGAACTGCAAGAAATACCACTTTGTAGCTAGTGAAGATAAATGCCAGAATCAGTAACATCTTTTTAAGTTTCAAGACCAGATCAGTTATTGTCTTTGAGATCTGCTTTTTTGAAGTTTATGCCATATACTTTCAGTGTTCTTTCTTTATCTCAGCAGGTTTCTGTCTCCCCTTCCTTCATAAATGAAAGCATATTTCTTATTTTTACTGATTTTTCTGCTGGCTTTTCTGCTCCTAGGCCAACAGAAGTATCAGCAGTAACACTTGTGGATGCTAAAGGTTCCCATTTTGTTGAATTATTGTAGAACTGTGTGCTGCAGCAGCTGGGCTTGGTGTTTCTTTTTATGCTCATAGCAGGAGAATGACACGCAGCAACAGCTTGTACTAGTCATCCTCCACACTAACTCAGTGGCTGTCATTTCCCATCAAACTAAGACCATCTGAATTTGCAGGGTGCAAAAGTCCTTTGGGGTAAATCCAGCAGCTTTTCGGCTTTGCTAGTCTCTAGGAACACCCTGTTCTGTGCATGATATCTCAGTGCGGAGCTCCAGTTTTGCATAAACATATCTCTGATCAAACAACTTAAATATATTTCAGGATCTGAACTATAGGTTACAGATCAGTCTATTGCGATTGCCTTCTGTCAGCAAAGTGGAGCTGAAATGAAATTTTGTCACAATAGCTTTCCATATTGACAATTTTGAAATATTTAAATTCTGATTTTTTAAAATAATCAATTTGAGAGGGATGCAGACTGCAAAATGTTTTAGTTATCAAAGGAAAACCAAAGTCAATGAAAAACTATGGATCTTGGTTTGGACAATCAATAATAGCTTGCATTGTGCTGACCAAAGGGAGACAGGCATCCATCCTCCTGACTCACGGTGTACATGTAAACTGGTCTTAAAAGGATCGTGGCAGAGTGAGGATGTGACTTCCTTTGCAGTGACATTTCATCATCTAGCAGTGTTTGCAAACATAGTTCTGCTTTCGCGTGTATGCCTTACATACATTGTCTTGTTGAAATCCTTATAACAATCCCGTAAGACATGTTATTATTAGCTCCATATTACAGATTCAGGGCTGAAACTGAAAGAGGCAGGTTTTCCTAAGGTTACCTAGGGAGTTCATGGCAGAGGGAAGATTTAAAGGGATTTCCCCATTCATAGCTCAGCCTCATGGCCACCCCAGAGTGTAGTGACTACACTATACTAGCTCTTATAACTTGTGGGATGAAACGCTGGATATTTGTCTCAACTGTTCCGTATCTCCCCTATTTCTAGATCTATTCTGACCGGCTTGTTCCCTGCTTCATCTGGCACTATATTTGTTTATGGTAAAGATATCAGAACAGACCAGGATACAATCAGGAAAAACATGGGAATCTGCATGCAACACAATGTCTTATTTAGTTACCTAACCACAAAGGAACACCTGCTTTTATATGGCTACATCAAGGTGCCCCACTGGAGTAAGGAGGAGTTACGTGCGGAAGTAGAAAGGTACATCATAGTAGTTATATGGAGAACAAGTGTGAATTTGGTGGGTTCACATTAAAATGAGATCCAAATAAAATTTCTTCCCCACATTCCTAGCTGCAGACAACCAAATCCAAATCCAATCATGTTCTTTCTTGGTTTTGCTGCTTTGTTATCACAACATTTATCTCCACACCGATTTTCTGTCTCAAGACTTAGCTGACTTCTGTATCCAAAGTGGCATAAAAAGACTGCATGGAGGAAAAGATGTTTCCTAAATTACTAGGAAGTTTTCTGAGCAGGGTATACTTTGGATAAAAAATGTGCTTCTTTCCTTTGGCTGAGTCAGAATAATACTGAAATATTGGTGGTGAAATCAGGGTTTCATGACATTAATCCAAGACAAGCTAATCCCTGTTGCCAAGAACAGTAGCTTTTGCATAGTAGCTTTTCCTCATTATTATTGTCCTTTTTGTTTGGTTTTACCGACCAGTTTTTCTAAGGCTATTTCATGCCACTTTAGAGATATTAATCAACCTTTGCCATCCAATCAAAATGAGTTTGTAGTTTCTTTGTGTCACTGGGGGGCTTGGAAGCGGGCCAGAATACATTGTGATTCAGCTCTGAGCCCTTAACCTTGACACATTGGCTAGAAATCCTGAAACATCTTAAAAAGAACGATAAATGAAATCAAGTCCAAGGAGCATGTTAAATCACAGTTTTGGATTATGCCAATTCTAAGACAGCAGTTTTTCATGTGTATTGTTGGCGCTTTGATATATATATATATATATAGGTTCCTTTGTTTTAGTTACACACAGCGAAACATATTTTACTCTTACCTTTTCCTGGGTGCTATTTTGAAGGACTTTGAAGGAAACTGGATTATACAACCATCGTCACAAGCTGACCGGCTCTTTATCAGGAGGAATGAAAAGAAAGCTATCAATATCCATTGCTCTCCTTGGGGGGTCAAAAGTGGTGATTTTGGATGAGCCAACTACTGGGGTTGATCCATGTTCAAGGAGAGGCATTTGGGAGATTATTTCAAAAAACAGAAAAGGTAATGTGGGCAGAAAAGTTGACAACCTGGCTGTTTAAAGCAAAAGTAGAAGTTAATACTGTCATACACACAATAAAAAATTGGGGGGGGGGGTCAGGGTGAGCTTGCATCATTGTTGAAACTCATGTCTGGAGTGTTAGGTAATCTTATGAAAAAAATATTCTTTTTAAAAATATGTATTTTATTGGTTTTCAGCAGTAACATTATAAACATTACAGAAAAACACAGAGAGTGAATATTATTGGATTGTTAGCTACAAAAAATGACAGTAAGGTACATACATAATATCTGATTAATTAGTCCTATGCACAGAGATACATGTGCTATAAGGGGGTCAACAAAGAACACGTGCCTAAAAATTTGTCTTTCTTTGCCTGATCATTATTAACTCTGCTGTGTTGGGTCAAGCATTCAGAAAGTGCTGTTTCCCATACACCTGCATGCCAGGATTTTCTCCTGTTTTCCACCTGACAGCTCTCTCCATCCAGGCAGCAACTAAGAGGAGAGAGACAAGAGTTTGAGATGGAACCTCAGAGTTAGAGTTACTCTCAAGTGACAAAAGCGCTAATTTAGGATTCATAATCAGTGACTTGCAGGCCAAAATGGATTGCCCAGAGGATGCCATTTACAATCCTCTGAGCCCCACACAGACCTATAAAGCCTCAGGCGAGGGCCTGCTTTTCAGTCTGAGCAATTCATCTCCTAGAGAGCAGACACTATCACACGAGTCCCTGTTTCCCATTTCCCTGTCGCATTTCCTGCTGTCTGCAACACCTCTGCAACATATTGATTGATATATGCTGCCTTTTCTGTATGCTTTTTTCAGGGAGAACAATCATTCTGTCTACCCATCACTTGGATGAGGCAGAGGTATTGAGTGACAGGATTGCATTCTTGGAGCACGGTGGACTCAAGTGCTGTGGGTCCCCATTCTACCTGAAGGAAACTTTTGGCAGTGGATACCACCTGACCCTGACTAAAAGAAAGGTTTGGAATTGTTATGCAAAACACTTGAATGTTGTTATGGGGTGTGAAAATATCTAATGCTTTTCAAACCTGAAATTGCCCTGTGTTAAGGAGGAAAGTGAAGAAATGGCATCTAATGGAAATGATTTTTAAAAAAGGTATCCAGTGGCTGTTATGAATCTACAGGAAATGGTAAAATCGAGAGATCAGATCGCACAACAGCTTCTCCCCACAGTGTCTTTACGTTTTGATTAGCTATTTGTATAGAAATGGCCAAGTGCTTGTCCAGTTACACTCTCTTTGAAAATTTAGCTTTTATAGTTTCATTTGGCTGTTTAGGATAATAAAATGTCTCTTCTTGAGTTGCTGGAGAAAGTGCATTTTCATGCATGTTTTGAGCGGGCCAGGAAATATAGTGTCAAACCACCCCATTCCCCTTCAGCCAGTATCTGATGGTTGCTTTAAACTCAAAATCAGGGATGCTTGAGGAATTGCATTTTTTGCAAGTCCTGATATGAACTTGCCTGATCCATAATTCTATCCACCAGATTTTGCACTCCTCCAAATGTTGCAGCACAGTTCACAGAAATTTAGGGTTACCAAGTGGTGCATTTAAATATGTTTTAAGAGAAATAATTGATTTTAAAATATGTATTTAAATATTCATTTTGTAATGGTTTCTGATTTGGAAGGAGAACAAAACTGAGTAAAAATCTGCAAAAGTGGCATCACCTGGAAATAGGCAGATTTGACCATGGCTATAGTTGGATGGGGTTTTGTGCATCTTTCCTACATTGCTTTTTAAAAAAAGAAAGTTGAACTGGAGGAAGTGCAAGTGGATAGAAATCCATGTCAGAATCACCATTCCTGAGTTGCTTTTTCACAGTGTATCCTCCCCCCCCCCTCTCTCTCTCTCTCTCTCTCTCACGCACACACACACACACACACAGAGAGAGAGAGAGAGAGAGAGAGAGAGAGAGAGAGCGCGCACTTGTGGAGGGAAATTTTGAGCTTAAAAAGATGGAACTGAAAGCATTAAGTAACCTTTACCCTGGACTACCCTGGATTTTAAACATGTGGAGTAAATAATTTTAAAACATTGCCTAACCTGTAATTTCATTCTGAGATTGATCTAGGGAGTGAGGTGGGAGATAGTGGAGCAATTCTATTTTAACATCTTTGCAGAGTTCTTATAGTTAGGGATGTGCTGGAATGGAAAAGAAATAAAGTAGGTATGTGCTACTGTGTCACATTTTGACTGGCCAAAACAAAACTTTTGTTTATAAAGAAAACCTCCAAGCAATTGCTAGATTAGGCCAAAGAGGCCTTGTGACTTATGAGGAGCCTGGAAGCAGGACGTGCACCCAGCACCCCCCCCTCCGTGGGATCCCCATTAACTGGTATGCAGAGCCATTCTGCCTCCAGTGTGAGTGGGAGCCATTACTAGCCTTCTCCTCCATTTCTCTGGCTAATCCCCACTTAAAGCCATCCAAGTTGGTGGCTGACACTATATCTTATGGGAATGAATTCTATAACAGTCTACTGTGTCAAGAACTTTCTTTTGTCTGCTTTCAGCTTCACTAAATGCCCCTGGGTTGTAGTACAGTGGTACCTCGCAAGACGAATGCCTCGCAAGACAAAAAACTCGCTAGACGAAAGGTTTTTCCGTTTTCGATTTGCCTCGCAAGACGAATTTCCCCTATGGGCTTGCTTCGCAAGACGAAAACGTCTCGCGACTTTGTTTTCTTTGTCTAAAAACAAAGACATGTTTTGTTTATAAAGTTAATTTATTTTCCCTTCAATTTTTGAACTGCTCTTTACAGTATGTGTGACTTTAAAGAGCAGTTAATAAACTGTTGTTGTACCAAATTTGGCTTTGTTTGGACTTTTTTTGACCATAGGAACGCATTAATTGATTTTCAATGCATTCCTATGGGATTTCGTGCTTCGCAAGACGAAAAATTCGCTAGACGACAAAAATTGCGGAACGAATTAATTTCGTCTTGCGGGGCACCACTGTATCTTTGGTATTAATAAAGAAATATGTCTGGAGAACCAAATCCTCACATGCAATAGCTTTAGTGCTCTGTGTTCTCCTCCCCTCTTCCCCTAGAGTCCAACTCTAAGCTTCACAGAAGAATGTGATACCTCTGCAGTGACAGCCATGATCCAGTCTCATCTTCCAGAAGCCTATCTCAAGGAAGACATTGGGGGCGAGCTTGTATATGCACTCCCCCCATTTAACAGTAAAGTTTCCTCATCCTACCAGTCTCTCCTGAGAGGTCTGGACAGTGGCTTGAGTGACCTCCATATTGGCTGCTTTGGAATTTCAGACAGCACCGTGGAAGAAGTGAGCATCTAAACACTTTTAAACATCTGATAAGTTTTAAGTATCTGGCTGTTTTATTGCTATTTTATGCTGAAGTTTTATTGATTGTTGTTTTGTTTCAATTTTGTTGGGCGGGGGGAGTTTAAATCTTGTGAACCACCTGATAATAATTTTACCAAAGGGTTGGATACACATTTATTAAAGAAATAAGTCTACTGGGAGCTACAAAGGCGAAGTCAAGGTATTGAACATTTTGCCCTGATTTTCCCTTAAATATATGAACATGCATTCAATTTATTTATTAATGCATGCATCAATCTACATAAAGGGAGAATTACAATCAGGTGCATAGGACTATTTATAGCCATCTCCAAGCTCTACTTTCCAGAGATGGAGCAAAAGATGGTGCAAATTGACTCAATGACTGGCAGTGGCAAAGATGCCAGCATGTACAAGCAGCCCCTCCATTGGTCAGCAGGGTTTTCTGACCCCTGGCAAAGGGTTATTTACTTACATCCAAGGCTCTTTACTCCAGGGAGGAATATAAGAAGATGTGGATGATGAGGAAGATGCCAACTCAAGTCTTCCTGTTTCCCCATCTGTTTAGTTACAGTGGTGATTTAGTGCTAGAAGTTTGTTTAAAGATATGTACATATTGAATTCACAGAAATATTTTTGAATTCACAGAATTATCAGTTGTCGGAAGACTCTGAACGGGCACGGTTCTCTTGTAACAGAGTGTACACCAAACCCCTTGTCCAAAAAAACTTCTGTGTCCTCCTTCCCCCCACCTCTACCTGCTTTTAATATTTTGCCTGGGCTGTGGCTTCTTCCCCCTTCTACATCTGTAAGAGGGCTTCACAGAACTGAAATAAAAGTATTTTTGTTTTGCCGTTATGCAGGTATTTCTTAATTTGACCAAAGACCTGGCAGAAGATGAACAAGCTGATGTGGAGCTGTCCCAAGAGGCGGTCAGTTGCAATCTGGAGACAGACGATCTCTCCATGAATGCCGATAACTTCACTGAGAGAGATGGTATTTATCCATGATTAGGTCCCTGGCAGCTAAATAATTGTCTACATTGTCAACTTGCATTAGCTAAGGAAGGACTCCTGTTTTAGGGCAGGCCCCTCTGGGGGTGGTGTGTGTGCTAAAAATTTGAGGATTCTCAGGAATACACCTTAGAACACTTGCTCCCTCTGCCAACCAAGAATAGTGGATGCAGTTGTCAAATCATTTATCTCATTTCCCCACTTTTCCAGGCTTAGGCTCTATCTCAGCAGTCAAGCACGTGCTTTGCATGTGGACGCTTCCAGGTTCAAAGCCCAGCATCTGCAGTAAGGACTTGGAAAGACCCTGTCTGCAACCCTGGGCGGCCACTGGCAGTCAATGTAGACAGTGCTGAGATACATGGTTCAATGCTCTGGCATAGTATAAGGCAGCTTCCTATGCTGTTGTGAAAAACTTTCAATGGGGAGAGGGTAAAAAAAGACTATGAAATCTTGCCCCAGTGTACAGTTTCGCCCAGAAAAGTTTCAGGCTTCTAGCATGCAAGAAAGAGCAGTTGCACTAACTACGATGCAATGCAGGCCTGCAAAATTCAGGAATCACCTCCCACAAATTAATGCAGCTCATCACCCTTCTGGATCCTTGACTCTGTTTAGACAAGCTGGAAGTTTATCAAGCTGACTGGGTGGGCCATAGATCTGCCATAGTAAAGGAACTTTACAGCTCAATTGTAACCACATTTATTGAGGACTCAATCTCATTTATTTTGGTGGGGTTTTCCAAGTAAATAAACTTTATATGGATTCAGTCTTAAAGGACACAACAGGCACTTTCACCGTCAACCATTTGGGGAAGGGGTGAGAGTTAAAGTGTAACTTTTGCTTCATTTGTAAACCTAGCAATTCAAGTCCCAACTGGCAACCAGCGTTGCCAGGACCAGAGAGCATCATCCAAAGAAAATCAGAGCTCTGAAGCTGCAAGTTGCTTAAAGAATCTTTTGCTTGTCTGAAAAAGCAGCTTGAATTATAGGCCTAGTTCCAACTGAGGAGGTAAACCCCTGCCTGGAGTGTACTACTTCAGTGTAGGTGGATGCTCACATGACTGAAGATTCCGCCATAAAAACGTTAGATTTCAGAGAGAAGGTCCCTAGCCTACAAATAAAAATGGGCAAATCATGTGAGCCCCCACGTTCGGACAATTACCTCCATAAATACCTTAGGCGGCTGAGTATCATAATTGACTAGGTAAACCCTATTTTCTGTTGGCTAGTTCGGTACCCTAACGTTTCTCAAGAGTTTCAAGCAAATAATACAAATACAGCTGTGAGGAGAAAGTAACTTGTGACTCATCATGGCCACACTGATAACTGACGCTGCTTTCCAGTGGTTAATCTTGTTGCATTAAAAATGGGTAAATAATGTCGGGTAAAAGAAAATAAGGCTCAATTTATTCACATGAATTACTGCTATCCACATGGTTGTGCCAGATCAGACACCACTTTTTTCACCCAATTGTATCTATGGAGGAGCTCCATGTTCTGAACTGGCCCTATGACTACATGCAAAGGAGCATTTTAAGGTAGGAAAATCATGATTCAGTGACATATATGCAGCTTCATGGCTGTTTATCAATCAGGCTGGTTGAGAGCTGAACTGCACTTTCTGTGTGTCAATGTAGATAATCTAATGTGGATAGCAGCATATCACCTCAATTAAGATTTGAGAATTTGATTTGACTGTTTTAATTTCTATTCCGCTTAATAGATTTCAAATGTCCCTAAGTGGTGTACCAAAAACTGAAGCAACAACAGGCAACTGAAAGAAAATATTTCAAAAATACACAGTTACATAAAAAAATGTTGCATTAATAAAAACATTACAATATATATTCATTTTCCTTCTGACACACCCTTTCTACTATGGCAAATTTTATATCTTTACATACTAAGAGACAATGTTCTTGTCTTTTTTTGGAGTCCCATGTATTATCTTGTAGTTGCGGCTTGCTTTGTACAAATTTAAAGTATGGCTTATTGCCGATGGATGTGGTTCATAAAGGCTGAACACTTTACCTAGAAAAAGTAAAAATGCCTGCCGTTGTAAAGTCTCTATGTAGATTGAAATCTGAAACTTTGCTTCTGTGTTTTCATAATCCTTCAGCCGTTACTTTGCAATGGCCCCAACCCCCTTCTCATTGCATTTGGGAATATTAGTGGGTCCAATGAGTGCTGCAATTGCACAATACAGACTGTAATATGTATTTGGGTTGCAACCCCCAGTATCATGTTTTGAACAGCTACAGGATGATTTGGGAGGGAGCGCAGAGCTTTTGGCTTGAGGCTCTTCCTCAGGCCAAGGAAAACGAATTAAGCAGCACTGACCTTTGCTTCTCCTTTCTGGAGTTAGGCGTTGAGCCAAACTCCAGGCGAATCTTCCTTGCCTGAGCTGTTTCTAGCCTTTAAATTTTACCTCCCAGCTAATGCCCTCTTCGTGCTTCCTTCCCATATAACTTTGTGACGGCCATATCTCATGAGTTTAGAGACCATAGATCAGTGGCAGAGCACCTCCCTCCCTGGCACCTCCAGTTAAAAAAGCAAAATCTCCAGTAGCAAATGATGTTTATACCAGAGATCCTGAAGATCTGGTCTGTCAGAGTAGGCAATATTGAACTAAATGAAAAAACAGCACTAACATGTCTCTATTGCCTCTCATGTCATTCTTGGGAATGGCCGAGTTGCACCTCTTTTGTGATACTGATGGGTCAGTTGACGCGCACTGTAGCACCTTTCCGCAATTTGTAGGTTTCCTCCAGTCTTGGCTGTGGGTCTTGGGTGAGCGCACCAACTCCTAGGGGCCGAGGCAGTTTTGGCTCCTCCCTCCCAAGTATTTTTTGAAGGAGCTGAGCCCCCTTTGGCTCTGCCCCCTAGCTTCAGAAGCACGATGTCGTGACGTTGCCCCCTCAGTCCCTTTAAGAAGATGGCGCCCCTGTTCTAGGGCCAACTTCACACATGTGGAGGAGGTTGAGCAGAGGGTTTGTACAGTTTGGAGCACTGGTGCAGCAGTGTTAGTAAGCCACTTTTTGTTTAATTTTTTTTACTTTGTTTAAATGGTAATTTTTTGGGTACTATTCCATTCCTCCTGCTTTAACCACAGCTGGAGGACATCAAGCATAGAGACTGCATAAGGGTCTTAGACCTTTTTTTAAAGATGACTCTTTATCCATGGAATGAGGATAGTGTATATGCTCCCCTTCTTTAACCTTGACAGCAACAGTGTGAAGTTGATTAGGCTGAGAAAGAGTGATGTGCCCAAGGCAATACAGTAAGCTTTATGGTAGAACAGGAATTTGAACACACATGTACCCATCCACTCCAGCCTGTCTCCAAAACTCTGGCTACCACAACACCTTACTACTTGGAGCTCAGAAGTTTGTAAAAACTTAATGTTCAGGCTAGCTGATTAATAAACAGCAGGAATTAACACAAAGCTGCATTGCTTGATTTGGTGCTATCTGCCCTGGACATTTCACACCCTCTAGTGTGGTGCTTTAGTACAAAACTACTAGTATGGTAAGCAGCACTTAGAAAAAGTTCATGTGAGGCTTCTACATGCCAGCAGAACTCTTTGCCCCGTGTTGAGTGCACCATCCATGTGCAGCACATAATTCCATGAGGTGGCAATTTGTGCCGCAGGTGTCAGAGTGCCAAGTGAGTGCATTTGAGGCACTTAAAAAAAAAATCCTTTAGAGCAGAGCTTTCCAAACTTTTCATGTTGGTGACACACTTTTTAGACATGCATCATTTTGCGACACAGTACTTCAGTTTTGCTAGCAAGCAGGAGGTTAAGCTAACCCCTTTCCAGCCTCGGGAGGAGTGCCAGAAGCATTCACGCCTACACACTGCAACCAACACACTTTGTTGCAGAAGTGTGAAAAACACTCTGCTTTAGACAATGAGCTTGGGCTCTTGGCTGGCCATCAAGCTTGTGGCTCCAGCACAGATTTCTCCTGGGAAAGCAGCACTGGTGCAGAAGCTACCCCAAATCAAGGATTTTTGATGTAAATTAGTAAAAGAGAAGTAGCATCATTTTAAACCAACCCACGTGTTTTGGTCAGGTATGAATGCAAGTGTGAGGAGGGAGCAACGCTCAGTACTTATATATCTCGCTCATCCCTTTTTTGCTCAATAGACCAAGCGCTGGTTAAGCCGATGAAGTCAAACAGCTTTCCTCTCTTGCTGAGGAAGGCCACAGCTTTGCTGATTAAGAGGTTCCATCACACACGCCGCAATGTGAAAGGCTTTATTGCCCAGGTCATCCTTCCTGTGCTCTTTGTGACTGCTGCCATGGGCCTCGGCACCTTGAGAAGTAAGGTGGCGGAATATCCAGCTCTCCACCTCTCCCCATCCTTGTATGGTTCCTCCAAGCAGGCGGACTTCTTTGGGTGAATATCCCTTTTTATATTATTAAAGCTAGCATTATGGACCAGGTATAATGGCCAAGATCTGCCATATGGTTAAGTGACAGTCTGGGGGCAAAAAACAGTAACATAATGAGGTATACTAGGAATATGGTTGGTGTTGTCTTGTTGCTGAGCAACAACGTGCAGAGCTCAGTGGAATGGGAGCCCAGCCAACCAGAAGTCTCTTAGTCAGGTCCAATCCTAGGGTCGGGTGAACAGCAATCCACGTGTTCAGATGGTCCAAGGGAATATGTTGATCTTGGGGGTCAAAGGTCAAGGTGAGAAGGCAGCAGCATGGTGGGGCCACAAACTAAAAGTGTTGTTACCAGCACCTGGCTGCTGCTGGAAGCTCTGCTTAAGAAGGCCGAAGCCAGCTGGTTTTCACCAGCGCCTTCTCCTCTGTGTCCTTGAAGGCTGATCAGCTGCTGATGGAGTCATTCTACCTTCTCCCCCTTCAGGGAAAACTGACTCCTGGCTCATGGCAGTTGGAAGAGGGCCTCGACAAAAGGAATTTTTTTTATTAAATTCTGCAATCCAGTGTTTTCTAGAGTTGGGAAAGCCTCTGGGATCTTCTTGTGGGACAAATCCTCAGCTTACCAAGTGATGGCCTAAGAGGCTGGGTCAGCAAAGTGCAGGAGCACAGCTGTTGGCTGGTCGGTAGGGTTTTGTGTGTGTATCAGGGCCCTTCAGCAACACAACAGAACTCTGCAGACCCAGTAGTCCCACTTCCCCTCACACCTGTTGGTCAGGAACATGAGCTCCCTTTGGTTTCCACAGCCAGGTGTTGCCTTTCAGCTCATGAGTTGTCAGAGGCAGCTTTAAAGGCAAAAGAGGCTCTAGGTTGCCAGTCTGACACCCTGCGTGTGTGCACATGTATACACACACACACACACACACACACACACACTCTAACTTCAAAAATATGATTAGGTCTACTAAGAAATTACGTCTGAATTTTTTTACCTATCAAAGAGATTACCCAGAAATCTCTTGACTGACAAATTCCACAGATTTGAAGCCTCGAAACATTAAAAGTTTAATTTAGTCGTGCACAAATGCGGAGCCTCACAATTATTTTTAAACCTTTTCATATCAGCAGCTCTTTAGTAAACTTTCAATTGCTACTTTATATTCTTCTGGATTTCAAAAGTTTTGGCACAAGGCCGGCAGATAGGAAAACTGCTATCACTGTGCATACACCTTCCTGCCCCCCCCCACCTTAAAATGAATTTCTATATCAACACATTCCTTGTGCTGAACTGCTTCTTCAGTTCAAGATGAATTGAATTCTAAGCAGCAGTTTGTGGATTCACCTTCAGGGACTGTTTACAGGGAAACACTTCAGAAGAATGACTCCGGTGTACTGTGCAGAAACTTTTTGGAGTGCTCTCTCATGTCAGAAAACGTCCCCTCCTGAAAAAGACACATGGGAGCTGGGAAATTTGCTTCTGAGATAAAAGCTGTTGGTTCTTATTTGAAACGGGACTTATGAGTGATACAGGAAAATTTGTTTAGGGTAGATAATTGAAGAATTGCTCACAAACTGGTTATAGGGTCACAGCGTAAATTTTATATGGCATACCATTAGTTTTATATGTGTAATTTTGAACCTAGCAAATGAATGTTTGTGCCAAAACTTCATATCTATTTTGTGTTTTATGCAGTGGGATATAAAATAGTGTTTGACTTTGACTATGCTTATTTTATTCAGTTTATATGCTATGTATCAGTTCTGACTTTAATGAAAGTTCAATTAACATTTTTTGTACTTTTTAAAAACCCTAGAAATTATAATGAGACTACTGATGCTCTGGTTGCTTCGCTGCTTTCTTTTCCTGGAGCAGATAGCACCTGCGTGAACAAAAGTCATTTGTAAGTAGCAGTTTCCTTCTTTTAAATTCCTAATCAGGGAAGGGAAGTGGCCAAAAATTAAGAGTCATCATGCATTAAGGGCACTCTTTCACCATCTGCCAAGCTATGATGCTCTTAGAAACAGGTCTCCAGCAACCGTCAGATTGTTAAAGAATGTAGTTTTTAAAATGTTTTGCATTTACTAAGGCTGATTTTTAAAGCATACTTACTTGAAAGGTTCCGTTGGTATCCATTCTGTGTTCAGTACCTAGATGCAAGACAAATGACTTCAACTAAATTTAAACCTTCCTCACAATGCTATTCAGATTTACCCAGAAGTAAGCCCACATAATTCAATAAATTTTATGCAACCCAAAGTTATGCATGTTTACATTGAAGTAAGACTCTTTGCACTCAATGTGACTCAGTCTGAAGAAAATAGGCATCGATTACAGCCATGGATTTCCTGTTCAAGGAGGCTCCCTAACAGGTAAAAGTGTGTGGGGTTGTAGCCTTAGCTGCCCATGCAATATTCATACATTGATGGCATGGGCCAAGGTACCCACCTTGGAGATTCTGTATCACACCTGTCAGGTGCTAGTGGTGGTTGCTCGTGAGTAACCAGGCAGGACTCCGACCTGTCTTTTACAGGTTTTATTGTGCAAACTATTTACAATGCAGAGCTAAAAGGTTCATGTCCATCTTAGTCACTTGCAGAATCTGGGAGTGGCCCCTTCCGGTTTCTGCCCCAACATAAGAACTTGGACACCCCAAGCCTCTGCCTCCCCTCCTTGCGTTTCACCCCTCTGCGCAAGGTGGGCGATGGAAGTGGCGTGCGTCCCTCTTGACCAGCCTGGCTAGGTGAGGCGCTTGGGCTCTCAGCATCTTTGAGCCCTCTTCTCACTTGGCTGGCCTCTTCCCTCTCTTCTCCACTGGAGGGGGACGAGGAACTGCTCCTCAGAAGTTTCTGCGGCTCCCTGTATCCAACGGCCCCCCTGCCTCCCTCCCCTGTTCCAATGGCAGTCCCCTGACAACACCTATTGAAGCACATGTCTCATCTGTGCTGACTGATCTGTGTGTGGGAAAGCATGATGGATTTTCATCTTGGGCCTTGGCAGTAGCTTCTGATTATCCCTGAACTGACTTAGCACAATTCTCTTGCTTAGGGAAGTATTTGTGCAGACTGCACGTGATTAAGCAAGTATCACAGGATTATCCAATTAATGCTTTACCCATGCAATGCCTCAGGGCAGGCGCTCCCTTATGTTTTCAAGAAAATGTTGTTATTTTAATGTTAATTTCTAAAGTTTCTTGCTAAGGAATTTAAAGCAAGTCTCATTAGACCTTTGCAATCAATATCACGATTCAATGACTGAAAAGAGATTGACAGAGCAATAGGCAGAACCATTAAGAACTAGACAGGCTGAGTGAACTTCGCTCCCCTTGAAGCGAGTGGGATTTGCTGGGGGCTCTCAGGAGAATCAATAAATAAAGGCGATCTCCAGCCAAGTGCCCTGCATTAAATAGGAATCTGCCACCTTCTTACCATGTGTCATCTGCACACCTGCCAACAGGAAATGTCAGTGTTAAATCTGCTTATTTTCAGAGCATGTTTCAAGGAAGACGTGCCTGGAGAGTGGGTGTTCAGTGGGAACCAGAGTGCTCAGTATTCTGCCTGCAACTGCACAGACACCAGACAGGTAACGTTAAATTAAAACTCAATGAGAGGAGATAAATATGAAATAAACATCAGGGACTTGTGGAACTTGTTCAGGAGCAAGTGGCTGACTCCAAGGGTTGCATATTTGAACATGGGCTACATACGTTGGATAAATTGGTGACAGGAGTTACTGTCCACTGTCTGTCACTACCTGGAATTGAAAATACGGCTGTGCTTTCAAGCCCTTTTTTAGTCAGGAACCAGTTATGGTATAAACGGATATCCTTCTTTTTATTATATTCCTTCAACTTTCCTCAACCTGGTACCTTCCAGATATTTTAAACTTCAGCTCCCATCAGTCCCAGGCAGCAGAGTTGTAGCCCAAAACATCTGGAGGGCACCAAGTTGGGGAAGGCTGCAGACTCCAAGGTGGCTTGATGTGTTGAATGCTGGACAAACACAGAGCTGGTTCACTCACAAACAAGCTAAAACAGAGTTCATGGATTTAAACTGCTTCATGGTCCAATCCTATGCACATGTATTCAGAAGGAATTCCATTAAATTCAGTTGAACTTATTTCAAAATAATGCTGTGTGGGTTTAGAACCTTGGGTTGCAATTCTATGCACAGTTAGGCTGCTTAAATCCCACTTAGGCAAAGCATCACAACCCGATCCTACTGATCTCAGTGGGAATTGCTCCATAATACTATGGACTGTGATCTTAATCTCATTGGAAATAAGGGAATTGCAGTTGCCTATGGAAGATATTACAGCTGAGGGTTGGACTCTAGTGCTTTCAAGGCTTCAACCAAAAGAGGAAAGATATAATTTGACTTCCAAGTGGTTCTCCTAGACCTAACACTACACTTGGCAGTATATAGTGATCTTAGTTGGGAATTCATCTCACCCGTCCTCTCTCTCCAACGTTTTGGCTATCCCTGGGTATACTTAAATCCTATTGTGTGCAAAATTTTGTGTGTGCAATCCCTGTGCACATTTTTTTGAATGCTGATAAGGGTGGAGTTGCCATAGTCCTGACAAAAAAAAGGGAGAAAAGAATCCTATCTCAGAAGCTGCTCCTTGCATTTCAAAGGAAGCTCCCGTTGGCAAAAATGCATTTTTGTTGACAGCATACAGACCTGTCCCAAGACATTTTGCTGCCTGAGGCAAAATACAAGGTGCCCCCGCCCACCGCGCCGTACATGTCATGCCATATTCAGAAGCTCAGTGGGCCTGCAGATGAACTTGAGTACAACAGTGGTGACTTGAACCGTATGCCCCCCCCCTTCGGAGTGCAGCTGGTTAGCTTAGGAGGTGCACGGCAGGTCATGTGACACACACTGCTCCACCCTTCAGCATTTTGCCACCACTTCCCACCCATAGCAGCTGCCTAATGGAACCATGACAGGGAATGAAAAATGCAAACCTCCCTGCCTCTCACTCACCCCACCCCACTGTTGGGAAGCTTCTTATGCATTCCCTTGGCGGCCACATACATAACAAAAATGTGGACATTCATTGCATTTACATAGTTAATGCCACTTCCAGTCTGGCCTACACTGTGCATGTGTGCCTTTGTGTGTGTGTCACTGAGTGAAAGGAAGAGTGTAAAGAATAAATGAATTATGTGCTCCAACTAGACCGTACTTCCTGTGATTGAGAGGGTGCCAATAAACCAAGAATATTGTCTTGTGTTGCCCTTAAGCCTGGGCTTAACAGGGGCTGTAGCAATGCCATGGTGTGCATATAGTCTAAGTTTAAGGGCCTTAAATTCAGTATGTTATGTTAATGGCTTTTGCTACCATTGACCATGGTATCCTTCTGGGTTTGGGAGCAGGGGGCACTGTTATACGGTGGTTCTGCTCCTCCCTCCTGGGCCGTATCCAGAAAGTAGTGTTGGGGAATGAGTGTTTGGACCCCTGGACTCTCACTTGTGGGGTGCCTCAGGGCTCCATCCTCTCCCCCATGCTTTTCAATATCTATATGAAGCCTCTGGTAGAGATCATCAGGGGATTTGTATGCAAGCATGCTGATGATACCCAGCTCTACCTCTCTTTTAAATCGGAACCATTGAAGGCAGTGAATGTCCTGTGTGAGTGTCTGGAGGCGGTTGGAGGATGGATGGCGGCTAACAGATTGAGGTTGAATCCTGACAAGACAGAAGTACTGTTTTTGGGGGCAGGAGGCGGGCAGGTGTGGAGGACTCCCTGGTCCCGAATGGGGTAACTGTGCCCCTGAAGGACCAGATGTGCAGCCTGGGAGTCATTCTGGACTCACAGCTGTCCATGGAGGCACAGGTCAATTCTGTGTCCAGGGCAGCTGCTTACCAGCTGCATCTGGTATGCAGGATGAGACCCTCCCTGCCCACCGACT
Organism: Podarcis liolepis; assembly: GCF_965112155.1. Lineage (NCBI taxonomy): Eukaryota > Metazoa > Chordata > Lepidosauria > Squamata > Lacertidae > Podarcis > Podarcis liolepis. The sequence goes on from NC_139554.1 coordinate 136,436,339, forward strand.
GCGTCACCAGAGTGGTGCATGCTCTGGTTATCTCCCGCTTAGACTACTGCAATGCGCTCTATGTGGGACTACCTTTGAAGGTGACTCAGAAACCACAACTAATCCAGGATGCACAGGCAGACTGGTGACTGGGAGTGGCCACCAAAACCATATATTATTGGTCCTAAAGGATCTTCACTGGCTCTCAGTATGCTTCTGAGCACAATTCATAGTGTTGGTGCTGGCCCAGTGTACTTGAAGCAGCTGAAAAGAATATGCCTAGCTGAAAAAATGGGTTTTTGTACACATTTTATGTATCCATATTTAAATTTAGTTAACATTAAAACAAACCTATTTTAAGCTAAATTTTATGAATGACAAGTGATATAGGAACAGTATAGTGAGTTGTACTATATGATTTTTAGCTAAAAGAGTTAACATTTCTGGTTGCTTCCTAGAAATGTCCAAAAGTTGACTTTTCTCCACCTCACAAGAGGACTTTCTTCTCCCGGACTATTTACAACCTTACTGGCCATGATGTTGAGACATACCTTCTAGTGACTACCAAAGACTTTGTGCAGAAGAGGTACATTGTTTATTCTATTAACCCCTCTTTATTTCTTATGCATTTTATTCTTTCAGTAAACACTTTTTATTATGCAATCTCCAGTTGTCAGGTCATTGGAGTTAATTTACAAGTGTGCTGTGTACTTAATTTTGATTAATTTTGAGGCATTTCCATAGTTCTCCCAGTGGATAGGGGAGGTGTGGGCAAAGTGTTTTTGACTACAACTTCCGTCAACCCCGGCCAAAGTAACCAATGTCAAGAGATTATGACGATGACAGCTGAAGTCACCAACATTTGGGAAATTGCTGCATGGAGTTTCTCTCTATGGTGCCCTGTTCACCTGATTCTACATCCCTGAGCAAATCCAGGTCACATTTCTTCAAGTTCTGGCAAGCCAGAATGTATGAATGACGTAATGCCACACATGGGTGAGGGGGATCAGGCTTGCTCTAGAATATTTTAGGAATCTCAACATTCCTATTTTGAAAAGGAGAAAATTGTACAACTACATTTTTTAAAACACAGGAAAATGCATAAATAATGTTTATCTTATTCATTAATTTATTATAACATTTGCAGATACTGGGTTTTGTAAATGTAGAATTGTAAATATTGTGGCTCTGCTTTCACTGTAAGAGATGGTTAAAATCCTGCAAATCTAAAAATAAAAGAAAATCACTAACAACTATTTGAAATTGTTATTCTTCATTAAGATTTTAATGTGCTGGCTTGGCATTGCCTTAATGTAAGTACTTATGCAACCATTGCTGTACATGGTATGACTGGGCCGCTGAGCCTCAGAGTTTCACCCACCTTTAAGGAATGAGGCAATCCTGTCTAGCATGTAATTTATGACTGCTCTGGGTACTTCCTGAGGTGTATTTATTTCCCCCCTCTAGGTATGGTGGTTGGAGTTTTGGACTGCCTTTGACTAATGACCTGAAGTTTGATATAACTCCAGTGCCTGCTAACAGGACAATAACTAAGGTAAACTGCAGTTGTGGAATGAAATATGGAACGAAAATCTAGAAAAGCAGTTTATTGCATTCAGTTTAAAATAGGTACATAAAAACTAACCTGGTTAAAACTGGCTAAAATAATTACATGACAAAATTGGAACGTTGGGCTATATTCAACTAAGTGATGGTCAGAGTCAATTCTTTGAAATTATTGAACATAACAAAGTTAGGTCCATTAGTTTCAATAGGTCTACTCTGAGTAAAGTTCAGTGGTCTGCCACCACCCAAATAACAGGGATTACAGTGTTTATGACAGATTATTATTAGGTTCAGCAGGGATTTCATCTGTTACATATTTGAGGTGTTTAATTAAAATGTCTTACCTGTGCCCTCTCAACCATAATGTGTGCACACAACAAATATTATTTATTATATTTGTTAATTAATAAAATAGAAAATATTTATTATATATGAGATCTTTTCTGGATGGCTTACAAATACATAGGGGTGCTGGTGCCATGGGACTGGCTGTGGTGGAAGTATGTGTCACTGTTGCATAGGACTCGCTCACCCACTCATTCACTTGTTCTGGTGGAACAGTCTCTTGTACCAGTCATTTTTTCTTGTATCAATAACATTTTTATTATAACAAATAAAAATCATTGTGTAAAGGGATACACAGCTGCAGCCTGTAGCAAAAGAAACATAGGAGGGGCGAAGCCTGTCAAGATACATGAAATAGTTCCATAAAAAAGACATTTCATGTTTATTGTCTTTTTGTGCTCTTGAAGGAATCTTTGAAAGAGCCTCCATCTTATAGCAGTCCTGGGTTACGGCTTTTCCTGACTGATTCTAGATCATTTGACATCTTCAGGACTTGAGAGCTGGGTTTCCTGAGGCAGGAATCTGAAAAGTCTGAGAACACAGCCCAGTGGGCTTATAGCTATGTCTGCCCCTTGTTAGCACCGTATATTGAAGGAGGGAATGTGACTGGAATAAGTATCAGGACTCTGCTAAATTGGGGGTCTTTTTCAGTCTAATCCCATGAATGTTACTCAGTCAGAACTGAGTCGCACTGACGTCAGTGGCATTCATTCCTAAGAAAGTGTTGTAAAATTACAGGCCCAGGCACATTTATAGCTCATTTTCTCTCCTCCAAGGAACTCAGAGCACCAATATTAGTTTTATTTTTGCAGCAAGCCTAAGAGAAAGTTTAGACTGAGTGCCTTGCTCAAGACCACCTAGTGGGCCTCCTAGTTGAGTGGGGTGCTCTGCTGTTGTTCCGTTACTGGAGGGACTAGGAAAATATCTAGGCTGCTTTCTGTACTACCATGTTAAAAAAATTACCCACAGTTCAGAACATCACTCAAGGTCAATCTTTGAGGCACTTCTGAGTCGCGACTGTGAGGATAATACAGGAAAGTGCAGAAAGGCAGTTCATGGAAGAGATTAGAGTTCATGAATTGAATTCAGGGGTTCAGCCTGTGAGGGAAATACCATAAATCCCTCAACAACAACAAAAGACACACACCTGAGACGCTGGTTTGGTGGCATCCTGGCACTGCTATGCATAGCTTTCAACGTTTCCCTTTTTTAAAGGGAAATTCCCTTATTCCGTGTTACTGGAAACTACCATTCACAAGTGCACCTTGTTTGGGTGGAAGAAGACACACAGGCCATATGCATAGTGGGTGAAGAACCATTTCTTATTAAAAGCAAAAATTAAAATTAAAAAATGACTCTTCCCTGTTGCTCTTGCCTCTCAAATTTAAATATAGGTCTGGTATAATCCTGAAGGTTATCACAGCCTCCCAGCCTACCTTAACAGCTTGAATAACTTCATTCTCCGTGCTAACTTGCCAAAAGAAAACTCCTCCGGATATGGTAGGTGCTCAACAGACTTTGGCAGCATCCTTTGGCTCTTCAGGTTGAGAAGCTTTCTTTTCTGCCTATTGCCTAATGAATTGTGACATTGTAAAGCATAACACTTTTATTCATGCCCATTAAGAATGATTGGCGTAAAACAGCAAAATGGCTTGTCCAATTTTTAGGCTTCTCAGGGCATCAATTACACTTTCCTTTATGTTCTTAATATGTGCTGCTGGAGACAAAACTAATTAGTAAACATTGTCTTAAGACTCACATCCCATGATCAAGCAGGAATTATTTTCAGTCTTTTCATTTAAGCTCATTCAAGCACTTGGAACTGGTAAGTATGCTGTGAACTTGTAACTTTGGATAGGTCAGTCTTATTGAAACCTAGTTGGAGAAAGAATTGATGGTATTTTCTCCATGGCACCTTTCAAACAGCCAAAGTCGTTTGTTGCTTTGACAAATAAATGACAGCTTAAGAACCGTTGAAATGGCCAGATAAAAGTTGACTGTCATTTTAGCAATTTGAAATAGGTGGCAATCCTGCTTTTGAGGTTTGACTTAGGCTTCATGTATTTAAAAAAACCACATAAAAAGAGCTTTTTACACTGACACTAAGCAAATCATAATGGCTTTCGACTTATGTATATTGTGCTTCTTTGCCTTCCAAGCCTAAAAAATATGTATTGAAATGGAAATTTTGACTTCTAGCCTAAGCTGCAGTAAAGGGAAAATGACTTTATAGTGAAGGAGCATTAACAGCTTAGTCAAACTGTATCTTCTTTATTTTTGATTGCAGGTGGGGGGGGGGGATTGCTTTCTAGTTGTTAGTAGATCTTGTTCTGAACTAGAAATTGTTTCATTCCTTGATTGAGGCATGAAACACTGCACTGAAGGGGAAATTTTGGGGTTGGTGGGTTTTTGGTTTTTGCAATGAACTGCAAGAAATATCCTGCTATTCCATATTGTCAACCTATTTTTAAAAGCCTACCCCAACTGCAGAAAACAAAACAGGTCCGTCCCCCCCAAAAGAACAAATGTCAGCGAGGACCCCAATAAGAACGGATGACACATAAGCACTCGGCACTGCAGTGATTTCGAAATATGTTAAGAGATCAACCCCCTTGCCCCCCCCCCCGCCTGCAGGCCTCATTTCAGCTCTTGTATAAATGTAAAGGAAAGAAATCTACATTTTTAAAAAGGTTGGGGTTTTTTTTTCAATACTTAGAATTTGAAAATGCTATTATTACATTTATATCTCACCTTCCTTTCAAGAAGTTTAGGGCTATGTAAAACGTTCTCTTCCCCAGTCCAATTCTTTCCTCACAGCTATTCTTAGAAGTACTTGACTGTTTGAAGGTCACCCAAGGAACTTCATACCTAAGTGGGGATTTCATTTAAGTCTCCCCATTCCTTTTTGTGGAACTCTTAATTACTGCACCATACTTCCCATTTAAAGGTGTGTTTTTTTAAAAAAATATGTAATTACATAAAACAATACAATTAGCCCATATAATCATAAAATTGTAGAGTGGGAAGAGACCCTAGTCCACTCCCAGCAATGAAGGAATCTCAGCTAAAGCATCCATGACAGACGACCATCCAGCCTCTGCTTAGAAACCTCCCAGGAAGGAGAGATCACTACCTGTTGTAGGAGTCTGTTCCACTGTCAAATAGCTCTTTTTGACAGAAAGTTCTTCCTGATGTTTAGTTGGAATCTCCAAACCCATGCGAAGTCTAAGAGTTAAAGGTGGCAGTCTCTCCCCTTATCATGCTTCATCACTTTGGATATTTTTGATTTTATGGATTTTTGCAAAATGCAGATGATGGTTATTCCAATCTGGTACCTTTCATCTGGTCAGTTCAATTCTGACAAGTAGTAAAGGATCATCTTCTTTTTCTGAGTGGAGTCGGATCATGCATAATGATGGCACCTTCACCTGGTGCAAAAACAGCTGGATCACCCATTCCACCTATTCTGAACATGGCCCCATCCTTTTGACACCTGTCATAATTACAAGTTTTCCCTAGCCCATTCTAGACCACACCTGGCTGGCTCCTGTCATATTCTCTGGCTCCTGCACCTATCCCCATCTTGCGCCATTCATTGTCTCCAAAGGCTTCACTATTCCAGTCCACTGAGTTCTAGCTCCAAGTGCCCTCACCGTCCTAACTTCTATTCCTACCACCATATTGACCCCTTTAGATCTAAGAATGGAATGCTTTAAAAAGAGACACAGCTAAGGTTGTTCTTGTGGCTTTCTCTCCAAGAACAGAATTGTGAGCACCAGTCTTCAGATGCCTCAAGTAAACCTTGGTTATTATCCTTGTATCCTGCTTTTCATTTGGAAAGAGTGATTTATATGTGACTTCCAGGGGACTTCCATCTAATCACTAATATAAGCTACAGCTCCCCTGAATAAAACAGCACATGGCATTGGAAACCCGTTGCTAAAATTGGTTCTGCAGTGCCTCCCAATTCTTGTAAATTCAGGTGGAAGTGCAGGATGGGTGAGTAGGAAAGGGGAACTGAATCCTGCACTCAGTCAGCTCCTTTTACTCTGTAGCTGCTGCAGCCTAGCTGCATTCCCACCCAGCCCTGGCCACAGCAGGGCTCCAAAACCAGAAGCTGTTCCTGCCATGAAAGAAAGTGCTGCAGTGTGCAGTAGTGTCAGGGTGAAAAGCGTGGCTGGAAGGAGATTTCAGTTCCCTCCTCCTGCCCACTTGAGCTTTACTTTCAATTGCATCTCCTGCTTTATAGAGGTTTGGTAGGACTCAACATAGGTCTGTCCTCATAACACCTGGTTTGACCCTTGACTTCACTGGTGATATAGGATTGCCAGGTCGTTCCTTGGATAAATGATGGTAACAAATACTATTAAAAATACCTAATGGTCATACCTAATGGCTTGCCCATGATGAAATACCATGGCATTCAGAACATAAATAGACTGCTGTTAACCTTCCTGCTCCTCAGCTAGCACTTGTGTTCAATGATCAGTTAAAGAAAACCCTAATTATTGTTCTTTGTGTAGGCATCTCAGTCGTTGCTCATCCTTATCCTGGTGGAGAGAGTCAAGAACAAGCTATGTAAGAAGTTGATTTTATTATTTATTTTTATGGAATTTAAATTGTAAGTCCCCCTTGAGGGTTGGGGGAGGGTGGACTGCTGAGCGGCACCAGCCAACTGGACCCAGCCACCCTTTTAATTCCCCACAGTGCCCCAGAGGGGTGATAGGTTAGAGGCAATGTGGGGAATTAAAGGGGTGGCTGGTTAAAGCTCTGGCACCAGAGCCCAGAAAGCCCAGCCAGGATGACAGAAAGAAGAGGTGTTTGTGAAAAGACACTTTACCAGGACACCTATCAAATCTAGAGCTGGATCTGTCTGCATGCGTATTTTGAACATACTTTTGTTTACCTTCCCCCACTCAGGCTTAGTAGTTTACTGGATATCATAGTCTCCATGTCCGTCCTGATTGGCTACTCCATCACGACAGCCAGCTTTGTGCTTTATGTAGTCAAGGAGCATCAAACCAAGGCAAAACAGCTGCAGCATATCTCAGGCATGGGTGTGACAAGCTACTGGGTGACTAACTTCATTTATGACCTTGTAAGTATCTTACCTGTTACATATCAGTTTGCAAAATGGTGTATGAGGAAGAGCAGCGTGGAGATTGCAGCACTGAGATTTACCTTGAACTCTGACACAGAACACCTGAAAGGAGCTATTAAGTACGTATTAAGCTCCTTTCAGGTGTTCTGTGTCAGAGTTAAATCAACACCTGGGGCTGGAGGAGGGAGAGAAGACCAAAGATGAGCCTGCTGGTTGTATCCCATCACCCTTAACTTTTGCAGCGAGCCATCTGCTACACTTGTACAGGTTCCCCGTGTGGTTAGAACCTGGACTTTCCAGGTTTCTAAATCACACAGGTAGCCTCCCTGAGTAGAACAGGCTCTCTGCTACAAAAGTTATCCCTTCAACTTGTGCGAGAATGGGAATGAGAGGTGGGCTCAGTGTTCTTGTCCTTTCTCTCCTGTGCGTGTGGGACAGTTGAATAGCTGCAATGATCGTGGTAGTTCTGACCAACATAGGAGCAAACTAAATTTGTGCGAGGACATTTAAACATATTTAGAACTAGAGCTATTACAGTACGTATATGCTAAGAACATGGACAACCCCTTTTTTCCCCTGGCTGTAGCATATGCATAAAGCTCGGCACATTTATAAAAAGATCAGTGCACTATTAAGGTCAAGACTTCATTTTATTTTTAACTTGTAGGCATAAAAATTGCTTTAGGTTAAATTGCAAAGAGGCAAAGGCAAAAAGCCAGGTCTAAAAGTCATCCAGTGGTATGTATTTTGTTACGAACTATGAGTAATGGCTGTTCATGTAAGACTGTTTCCTGTGACCTTCTAAACTCTGTCACATCTAGGCAGAAAATTTGCTCAAAAATACTCTGAACCATATTTTTCCAAGAAACATTTTATTCTTATTCTTATTCTTATTAAATTATTTTGAAACAAATATGTTGGAAGCTTTCCCTCTTTTCTGGGCTTGGTTACTTTTTTCAGAGTTGTTCAACCTCAAAACATAAAAAATTGTATTAAAAATTAGAAACATTTCATGGATTCACAAAACGGCATTGCATTAGCTTCTCAGGGGGAAAAAGAATATTTTTGATTGCAGCAGAATGAAAATATAACCGGAATAGAATCAATTGGATTGACCTCTGAGTAGACATTTGTTGTATTATGATGTAGAATGTTATAAAAGTTACAAAAGTAAGAGGTTGAATTATTACAATTAACTGGAGGGATAGTTACCCCAGAGCATAAGACAACTTGGTTCAGGAAAATGATAGAAAGGGGTCCAAGATAACAAAACAAGTAGGCTAGCTTGCTGAATTATTCAATTCCTCTTCCCATTAATTAGGATGTGTCAAATCGTTATCTAGTCGCAGTTATTTTTTGACAACCTCTCTCTCTATACATCTCAGTGGCATGCTGAAAACTTCACTACACTGGTTCCTCAGACAGGCTGAGGCTTCATACACACTCAACATTCAAAGTACATGACTCACCCCCCCCCCCAAAAAAAATCTTAGGAACTTTAATTTGTCAAAGGTGTTGAAAATTGCAGCTCCTTGAGGGGTAAACTACAGTTCCCAGGATTCTTGGGGGGAAGAAATGTGCTTTAAACAGAAGGTACTTCTGATTTTGTGTGCTAGTGTTCAAGGGCTGCATGACCACCCAGAAATTCGTAGTCTCTCAGCCTGCAGGGACAAAGGTGCCTGCACTATTGCAATGGGAGAGGAGAAGGGGGGGGGTATGAGAGCATTTATGTGGGCTACACTCTTGTTCTCTCTTTTCAACACTTAGCCACCTCTTGCCAAATTATTCATTAGATCTGGGTTGTTTTCTCCAGTGGTTGTCCGAAGTCACCTCCAACTGGCCTGTGCACCTGCAAGAATCATGCAAGCCACTCAAAGTTGGTTAGATCTGAAGAACTTCCCCAACATACTCTTCTGGCTCTAACCTTCATGTAATAGGCCTGCCTCTATCATACTCCATATGCTGGCCGTGAAATGGCGTATTTATAAATCATCCAGTCGAAAACGTCACAGTGATCTAACTGAAATCAATATTCACCAGACTGAAACTAATGCAGTGATACTCTGCAACCTGATACTTCTCGGTGAATTCCTACTGGCAAACAATTCTCATTTCAAATTAAGGGGAGAGACTGGGAAGTCTTGAAGCTGCTGCTAATTAGAATTAGGGTTGGACTCAAGTGATTACACCCTCCCCCAACAAGAAACTAGCAGCAATATTAAAAAACAGCAACACCTTGTGGTCATCCGGTGAGCTTCCTGCTTAGTGAGGATTTTAACCCTCCTCCCTGGTCCTAGATGCACAGGATGTGTAGTTCTTGCAGAGAGTTGAAAACAATTTGAAAGAGAGAGTTGCTCTTCATGAAGTATTTTGCTTAGCCAACTTTTGTTCTTGTTCTCAGAGTTTGCAGAAACGACAGGTAACAATGCCTCTCTCAAACTATTTTCAGATCTCTTAAAGACTACTGTATGTCTCTAGCAAAAGACTACTCATGCTGCTTTAAAAAATAATAATGAAAATTTCTTTTATTGAAATAAAAAAGCCTCACCAGAAACACAACCTTAGCCCTAAGTGGAGTGGTGATTTCAATCCATGTCAGTGACTCTGATCAAACAAAGGGGAGGGAAGAAAAGATGTGATTATATGTATCTGTCCTAAGGATGCTTCATATTTTTCATGCAATAGAAGCTAATTCAGTTCCATGTGTAATTTTCAGGTTTACTTTCTGATACCTGTTACACTCTCGGTGGGAGTAATTTCAGCTTTTCGGATACCAGCTTTCTTCAATGACAGCAACCTGTTGGCTGTATTCCTACTTCTTCTCCTTTTTGGGTAAGGATTTGGTTTAGTTTAACCTAACCTGAATTTAACACCCCATCCTGGCTCCAATCGTGAGCAGAACTCTCTAGCTCCTGCCGCCTCACCCGTTCTGCTAATGGAAGCCTTGCCGTCAGCTGAACTACACCCGCTGGATACAATCAGAGTAAGAAAGGAGGTTTACAACATTGCACCATTATAACTTTTCACTTGGTGCATTTAAAAAACCCAAACCTATTTAAGAACCCCTTTTTTATTTTGGGATATTATGATTCTGTGTTGCCTTGCTGGCTCATTTGGATATAAAGTCAGGCATAACTAAATAAAGTACAAACTATGAATGGTCAGGCTAACCTCAGTTAGCAGCTTGATTAATTTAGTAATGACTCAAACCAAGCTCATCCCAGAAACAACATGATCCTTTCCTCATCTTTTTGCTCTTGATAGATATTTCAAGGAAGCCGATGACCAACACCAGCTTTGCTGTTCTTTTTGACTTTGCCCAAAAAAAGATGAATGGTACATCCTTGTTGTTTTCTTTACCAGAGACAATAATCAGCTCACAGGCTGACTGGACGAGTAGTGTCAGTCAATAAAGGACATACTTTGCTGCTTTTGTTGGTCTCTTGCTTTATTGTATTTTTTATTCTTGTTGTTGATGCTCTGCAGATATGCAACATTTCCATGGATGTACTTGCTGGCTGGAATGTTCAAGGAAACAGGAATGGCCTTTATAGTTTATGTCTGCATCAACTTGTTCTTTGGCATCAATACGATCATGACTCATTCAATTATGTTTCTACTTTCCCAAGAAAAGGCCACTGATCAGGTATGAGCCTTGCAAACACACCTTGAACTCTCATGTGTAGAAGTTGTGCAAAATTCATTCTATTTCATGGGGGGGACAGACAACAATGCTCTTACTTCAAGGAAGTTTTGACTTGATAGTACCACATAGTTTGGAGGCTGGTTAAATAAAGATGTAATATAATTGCTTAAATTGAGTACTTTAAATCAGCCTGTATCTAAAACTTCTAAATACAATCAGCCAACCTCTTACTATTGCCTTCTGTTTATGTAAGGATGGCTTTCTCTTTCAGATTACAATGAATACCAGCCATAAAAATATCTAAGGGCAATAAATCTGTACTGTGGGTATATATCTCAGTGATGGGGTTTCCTTCATGTAGGCTTCTCCACTCTGGAGGTCTCAAGTATCAAACTGCATCACCATTCTCAAGTCTCATTAGTGCAGCACAATGAACGGTGCCTGGGACCTTTAGAACAAAGGAAGATATTTCAAGGAAACAGAATGAATTCATACCTCCCCTCCAAAAACGAACCTCCTTGGCCAAACTGGTTGCAGTGGGACCATCCCTGCATAAATCAGGAGGGGGGGTGTCAAAGAGGAGCAGAGCTTCTCTTCCTCTGCCTGGGAATCTCATGATATATAGCTTCAGGCACTTTTTTCTGCAGCCTGAGTTTCCTTCCCTCACTGGATGTGGGCAGGGTAAGATGTGGGGCATCCGGCTGTTGTTGTTCCGTGTATTTCTTACCTGCCCTTCACTGGGTGGACTTTTTTATAGGAATCTTTTGGTTGCTGCAAAAAATGTCTTGGCCCATATTTGGGAATTGCCTTCAATACCAACAGCTGCAGCAAGGATAGTCACAGTGTGTGAAATTGTACACGTGGACAAATTGACATCAGTATGCTTCAGATGGTTTTCTGGGACTGTGTACTCATGTGCACAAACAGCGAGGTTTTTTTAGCTGTTCATATAAATGGGTGGCATCCAGTGGAATCGGGCCCATTGCATCCACTGGCACAATGCAGGCTAGCTCCTGGTGCTTTTATTCTTAAAGACGCAGTCCTTATTTCTAGTTACAATTTTTTTGCCCAAGCTACTGCACCGTATCTCTTTTTCTCTTTTATAAAAAAAGAAAGCAACCACAAAAACACACAGAAGAAGGATGATAGGTGAATAAAAACTGTGACTGCCCTTGTCATATCTTGTTTAGATAACATCATGCCCGGGAGATTACCTAACAGTTTTTGAACCCTAGCTATAGATATTTACCAAATTAGGAAAAATGCTGTCCAATTTAAAAATGTAACGATGGGTAGACTAAATTCCTAAATCTAAACATAAAAGCAAAGTACTTCCACCGCAGTAAGAAAGTATAGAAGCCAGCTCCCTTCTCTAAAAGATAAGCATTGTTTTATAATGGAGCAGCTTGTCAACTTTCATTATGGACATAGGTATTTCTTGAACATGCATTCAGCATTTTCCTTGAAGGCGTTTGATCAGGAAAGCGCACGCAAAGGGTTTACAAAGGATTTGCTGCCCAAAGGCAGACAGGAGTGGTTGATTGACATTGATATGTCCCTTGCAGGTGCCTGGCTAAGTCTCCCTATGGTGATTTATTGCCTATCTGATGCCCAGCACAAGTGTCAACAGCATTTCTCACTCCATGACAAGAAGTACAGGGATCAGACACAAAGACCAACTTTTCACTGCTTGTCAGATGGTATTTTCACACACACCCTTCTTGGAACAGCTGTACATAGTTTGGGCCAGATTATAGCCTGAAACCATCTGCAGCACCAGTTTTTGTTGTCTGCTAGCTGACCTGAAACTAATGTCTTCAGTGTATCTATGTGTTAAAGACTAGCTGAAATAGAAGGTCATTTATGGGCTTTGGCAACAGTAGTGCTAGCAATGTAGTACCAGAGGTGAAGCGTTCCACTGTGCTGAATATGCTACAACCCAGATCTCCAGAAGTTAACCTGAATCATATTGACCTGGACTACATACCTGTAAACAAGATGTGAAAATAAAGCATGCACGATGGGGAAAGGCAAGCATATTGGAAAGTATGGCAGGAAAGGGGGGAAATTACATTTTCTTGAGATGGGAGCAGGTTAAGCCAGCAAGTCCCTTTTTCTCATATAAGTGAGGCGTAGGGAAATCCTTCCTCATTCTGGTGAAACTGGCTGACTGGACCTCCACCAAGAATAGCCTATTGATGAAGAAGGGGTCACAATAAATTTCTGTGTGATGCACACATACTTAGCAGCAGGATGTGTACAATACTTCTGCACCACCACCACCAGGAGGGACATTTTGCTATAAAACTCAATACATTATTCCTAATTTTTATGATATATGAAACTAGAAAGTAAATGCACAATAAGGTATTTTTTCTTCCTTTCAGAGCTTACATGACCTTGCTGAAACACTGAGGCATATTTATCTGATATTTCCACAATTCTGTTTCGGATATGGATTGATCGAACTGTCACAGTATCAAGCCTTGATGGGTTTCCTAAAAGCATATGGAGTGGATTACCCTGACAGAACCTTTGAGTTGGACAGGATAAGTTCCAAGCTGCTTGGGTTGTTTATCCAGGGGACTATATTGTTTTCAATCCGCCTCTTGGTCGATGATGGGACAATTCAGAAAGTCTGGCATAATACATTAGAGTAAGTGACCTGCGGGGAAAGGGTTCTCCAAAATCAGAAACAGGGTGATGGATTGACAAGGAACAAGATGTGGCATATAGACTTGTGATTTATTGTTTTACATTTACACCAGGGATTTGTAAAATGCTTCAGCAACAAACATGGATTTCTGATTAGATTATGATTAAGACAACAGCCAAGCGCAGTTTGCCCCAATCTCTCTCCCCCCCCCCCGCATTGCAATCTGCCTTCTGTGCATTGGATACAGGAATTAGAAAATTGTCTTGTCGCACTATTGCCTTACTACATAACAGGCACACAGCCCCAAAATTAGAGAAATCCAAAAACAAGAAGGTATTTATCCTTGAGACAGGAGAATGGTCCCTCAGCTTGATCCACAAACCAGTATAAGCAGGTAGTTCTTACGCTAAATTAGGTTGCGTTCCAATTTCAACTCAGTGGTTTTTATTTCTGAGTAGACATGTATATAATAGCTACCATTTCCATTCTCACATTTTCCAACTGTGGAAGAAGATGGTATATGCAAAGGCATGGCGCTACCTTCTACAGAACTTTCACATATGAAACTATACCTGACCTACACAGAACCACAGATTAAAAAAATAGTAGAGTTGGAAGGGACCGCGAGGATCATCTAGTCCAGGCTTCCTCAAACTTGGCCCGCCAGATGTTTTTGGACTACAACTCCCATGATCCCTAGCTAGCAGGACCAGTGGTCAGGAATGATGGGAATTGTAGTCTCAAAACATCTGGAGGGCTGAGATAGAGGATCTATTCCAACCCTCTGCAATGCAGAAATCTTTTGCCCGACGTATCTATGGGAGCTGGTCTCTTTTAACACACCATTTTAAGCAGGAAGTTGTTGCACTAAGCTGAACTAAGGCTGCAATCCTATGTTCACCTACCTGAGACTAAACCTGATTTAACTGAATAGGACTTATTTCTGGGTAAACATGTATAGGATTGCGCTGTTAGTCTCACTGACTTCAATGGGATGGAATATTCCTGTCTCTAGATGGTATCTAGTATGTGCCCCTGGGACAGCTCAGTCAGCAGAGCATGAGATTCTACCAGGAAGCAGGGCAAGGAGGCCATAACCCTCTCCTGCTTTTGCTTTGGGTTTTTGTGCCCATCATCTCATCCTGAGAGATATTCCTGCCTCTGATAATGAATGCTCCATTTATTCTCAAAGGTGACAGCTATAGACTGACTTTTTCTCTTTGTCAAAAGTTGCCAATGTGTTGTCATCCATTGTTGTCCCAAGCCAGCATGACCAATGGTCAGGCTTAATAGGAGTTGCAGTCCAAGCATATCTTGAGGGCTGCAAAATAAAAAAATTCCTTCCAGTAGCACCTTAAAGACCAACTAAGTTAGTTCTTGGTATGAGCTTTCGTGTGCATGCACACTTCTTCAGATACACGTGCATGCACACGAAAGCTCATACCAAGAACTAACTTAGTTGGTCTTTAAGGTGCTACTGGAAGGAATTTTTTTATTTTGACTATGGCAGACCAACACGGCTACCTATCTGTAACTTGAGGGCTGCAAGTTAGCTACCCCTGCTTGCCTCTGCATCTGTCCAATCCCCTTCAGAAGCTGTCTAAGCTGGTGGTCATCATAGCAATTTTTGGTAGTATCAAAGCTGCTTTGAGGATCAGAGTCAGGAACATAAGAATCTCTTGTTTCTAAATGCTGCTTCAAGGGCTCAAGTGTAGGTGTCTCCAACAAGCAGCTGTGCTCCTTCTGCATGAGATGGTTTGTTTGTTAATGTATTTTTATTGTATCCCATTCTGGGATTGCTTTTAGTAATGAAGAGCAGGCTAGAAATATTTTAAATAAATGCATTACTTAAATGTATTTCTTGTCAATCAAACACGACTACAACTTGTGCCATCGCAATCTGTTGTTCTGGAACCTTCTCCTTCATCCCTTAATTTCCCATTGTCTTTTAGTGGGGCAGGGCTGAGTTGGATCTATTTTTTATATTGGTGGTTCTTGTTATTACACTTGCTTTTAATGTTTGTGTTGTCAGCCACTTTGAGTTCACCTTTCTGAAAAACAATAAGATAGTGCTAACAGGAGTTGTCTTCCACCATGCTAGATTCATGTATAACAAAGTACATGGCAAGCCACAATTCCACCTGGAAGCCATTGATGAGGAGGAAGACAAGGATGTACAAGCAGAAAGAGAGAGAGTCACATTAGGCTTAGCAGATTGCGACATGCTGCAGCTCCAGAATCTCACCAAAATCTACCACCTTCCCCACCGAAGAATTGTGGCAGTAAAAAATGTCAGTATTGGAATCCCAGCAGGAGAGGTAAGTCGGTACAATTAAAAACACTGCTACTGCCTTGGAATACATTCACAGGCTGGCTGTTTGGCTGGCTGGCACCCAACACTGAGCATTTGGGGAGCCATTTACTCAGCGCTCTCTGCTGCTACACAGTGTTATTGTCTATAATCAACAGCTCATCCAGGCTGCAGTAAGCAGGGATGCAAGAGAGTGAGTGTGGGATTTCTCCCCTAAGTGACCATAATATTACATTGGAACTTCAAGGAAAAACAACTCCAGTATTCTGGAAAAACAGATGATCTGGTCCTGTACCGTATTACTGTACCGTATTACAAGCAAGATGAAAGGGTTCGTTCCTCACATCAAAAACATCCTCATGTAAAAAGTAAACATGTTTGCAGGAGTATTCAGCTGAGGCATTTGACTTCTCCACCTTGGAACTGTGATTTTGATTAATTTTGTCTGAAAATGAGCACATCCAAACACACTCAATCCCTTTGCTGAAGCCCATCAATCACTTCCTAGGTTTCTTTTGTTGTTTCGGTTTTCTCATATGAATTAACAACTGTGCAGATAAGATTTCAGATTTTGCATTTTCAATTCTGTTTTAGCTCCAGCTATTGGGTTTTCTGAAAGAAATTATGAATGGGTTGATCTTTATTAATGCACTATAACTAAATTCTGGTCTTTCCCCCCTAACAACCCAGTGTTTTGGCTTGCTTGGTGTGAATGGGGCTGGGAAAACCACCATCTTCAAAATGCTGACGGGAGACATTGAACCATCTTTTGGAAGGCTGCTGGTGCGAGATGAAGCTGGGTATGACAGACTAATTCATTTTGGGCAATGAAAGACAAGCAAGTTGGCTGAGGAAACAAGTCTAATGTGACATTTGCTTGGGTTACAAATTTAACCATGAAGGCTGGCCATAAAGGAAGTGCAAACAATATAAATATAATGATTTTGCCGTTCCTTAGGTGTATGACATATGCCCAATTTTACTGTGCTCTCCATTTTATTAATGGGAGATGGAAGCAATGTGGCAATCTTAATTCAAACTTAGTTTGGGAGGCATTCCCACAGAACTGAGTTGAACTTGTTTCTGATGAAACAAATGTATGATCAGTCTGAAGGTTGCATCAAGTCATTTCTGCCCCAATCAATAGTCAGTTCTCCTTACTCCATGAACACTTACATGGTTACTTAACTACATCTCCCAGTGATTACAAAGGGTCAGACATCCAGCGAAGTTTGGCATATCTATATAAAAGAAGCAGTGTGGAATTTCTGTGGAGGGTTAGGGTGAGGAAACAAGACCAGTCGGTGAGATCTTGCTCCCCTGCTTGCATGCACTTTCACACATTGTGTCTACAAAGTGTCTGCAAAGACATGGCCTTAGCACTGTATCCCTGAAGGAGCATCTCCGCCCCCATTGTTCAGCATGGACACTGAGGTCCAGTTCCAAGGACCTGCTGGAGGTTCCCTCACTGTGAGAAGTGATGTTACATGGAGAAGGCCTTCTTGGTAGCTGCGCCCACCATATGGAACGCCCTCCCATCAGTTGTCAAACAGATAAACAACTATATGACAATTATACACAGAGGTCCAGCACCGAGGACTTCCTGGCAGTTCCCTCTCTGTGAGAAGCCAAGTTCCAGGGAACCAGGCAGAGGGCCTTCTTGGTAGTGGCACCCGCCCTGTGGAACACCCTCCCACCAGATGTCAAAGAGAAGAACTACCAGACTTTTAGCAGACATCTGAAGGCAGTCCTGTTTAGGGAAGCTTTTAATGTTTAACAAACCACTGTATTTTAATATTTTGTTGGAAGCCACCCAGAGTGGCTGAGGAAACCCAGCCAGATGGGCGGGGTATAAAAGCCAGAGTGGCTGGGGCAACCCAGTCAGATGGGGGGGGGCACATTTATTTATTTATTTATGCATGCATGCATGCTACTACTACATGGAGCATAGGTATTTGTTTTCTGTTAGCCCTAACCTTTATTGACTGAAACCTTTCACATAATTGTATCAATTCAGGTCCTTGAATGATGTTGATGATGCACACTGGTCACTGTTTGGATACTGTCCTCAAGAGGATGCCCTGGATGATTTGCTGACAGTGGAAGAACATATGTATTACTATGCCCGACTACATGGCATCCCAGAGAAACATATTAAAGGGGTAAGTAGGTGTACATCAAGTTAGCAGGGAGTCTGTTGTGAAACTCTGCTCACCGTAGTTCTCTTTGGGTATTACTTCCAAGGAGAGAAACAATAGTAGGGGAAACCATTGACCCTACCTCCATCATCACATTATCATCTGGGTGCTCTGATGTCCAGCTTCTACTTCGGAAGCGGGAGCCTCCTGTAGTTGTAGAGAGTCCCCTTGCATTTTAAAACCCTGGAAACAGGAGGGGAACCTCCGTGAGTACAGAAGGTCCCCAGCTTCAAAAGCAGCAGCCAAACACGAGAGCACATAGAAGTTGTGTGATGATGTAAAGACTGCCCTCTGTAATCCTGTTCTACTCATACTTCGGCTTTATAGGGATAACTCCTGAAGAGACACCGTGTTTTGGTTAGATATGTATTCATATATCTGTCCAAATTACTAAAGTATTTTGATTAACACTAAATAAATAATATCAATTGTCTTAAATTTTCATTCAGTAGCTGGATTTTTAAACAACTTAGCCTAGAGTTAAAAAACTTGGGGGGCTTTGCTTTGCTGAACTGAACAAGGCTTACTTCTGAGCTAACGTGTATAGGATTTCACTATCCAAGTGTGAAGATTGTGAATTGAAAGTCAAGTTACCTGGTGCATTTTGACTTTTTCAGTTTCTTCTTCAATGGCTAATATACAGAGATTCGTGATCGGGCTCCTCCAGAGTGTTGTCACATAATTCAGATTCGTCCACAATAAGAGAAAGGACAACTCTTTTCAATTCCCTTGCATATCATGGCTGAGATAACCATGGTCTTCAACAAACCTGCATAATTTTACTCATCACATAATAATGTATAAAATATAATGCCTTATATAGCAGGTTTTCTGCTTCATTGTCCACTATAATCTGGACACATGCAAGCTCTATGACATTTCTAGGGAGACAAATAAGCATAGTGCCAATTACTGTATTTTTTGCTCCATAAGGCGCACCTGAACATAAGGCGCACCTACTTTTGGGGGGGGCATTCAAGAAAAAAATATTACAGGCTCTGTTCAGCGCTCCCTTTCATGAGCCACGGGGGGGGGGGGTGAGGCGCTTGCAGGCTTTTCGCCGAGGAGGGAGAAGGGACTGACGGGCTGCCCTTCTCCCTCCTTGGGGAAAAGCCCCCAAGAGCCACACACACACTCCGCACGGCTCTTCAAGGGGAGTGTGGCTCTTGGGGGCTTTTGCGGGAGGTGGGGGAAGTGAGAGAGACTCGCTCTGTCCCTTCCCCCACTTCCCACAAAAGCCAGGGATAGCTGCGTGAAGCCTCCCCAGGGAAGCAGGATGAAGGCTCCCCGCTGCCCTGCGGAGGCTTCGCAGGCTACCCCAGAGCTGCTCAGGAGCTTGTCGGGGCTGGCGGGGGAAGCCTGGGTTCCCCCCCAGGCCCCCAAAGCAGGTTGGGGAGCAGCGGAAAGGCTGCGTGCTCCCCCCTCCCAGCCCCAGGGACCACACATTCGCTCCATAAGATGCACAGACATTTCCCCTTAGATTTTAAGAGGGGGAAAGTGCGTCTTATGGAGCGAAAAATACGGTAGACCTTTAATAATTGACATTCCACTTGAATTTAAAGATGAAGGCTTTGCACTCAACCCTGGTTTCAGCTAAATTTGAGTTCTTGATCTTCTGCTTGGCCACGTCATCTTGGGGAGCCATGCGGGATAGCAGCTGCCAAATGTCCAGTCTTCTCCCCTGGACTGAAACCATGGGAGGCCTTTTATTCTGATTTGCGGCAGAAGCTTCAGCACAGGGCCTGCTGACTGGCTGGAAACTGGTGAGGTTATTAACCTGCTTCCTCCCAAAAGTAATTTTCAAAACTGAAAAAAAGCCTCTGACAAAGAAAGAGAAAAGACAGAAGGAAGGAAGAGCTGGGCATGCATTGTGATTGCATAAATGTAGATACGGGGCTTTAAAAACAAAATTGCCGAGAGCCTGCATGAATCATGGCAGGGAGAGGAGGAGGAGAGACAACCAAATCAGCATTCTCCTCACTGGGCGGCACGTCTGTCAAATCAATGGCAAATGTGGCCTAGAAGGTGGAAGGTAGGAGCCAAGTTCACGACACGACAGAAAAACACATACAAAACACAGCCTTACAAAACAGCAGAGTTTAACATGAAGGTCTTGTGAAGGCTGACTCTGTTTTAGTCACCTTCCTTCTTTGCTAACTCCAAGCTGGCAGAGCAGCCAGGCATGCACTGCTTTTGTTTGGCACAAAGAGGCTATAATATGACAGCAGTTTTTAGAGTTCAGTACTTATTGCTTAATTTGACAAAACAGGATGAACAAAAATAAGAGGGTTGTTATTTCCATTCATTATAAATTAAGCAAAGTTTTATTTAAATGTATGCAAGTTTCAAATTGCTGATTAGCTAGCATTCAGGCTGAGCTATTGAAAAAAGGGCATCTGAGAGGCAAAATAAATGTTGGGCAGTCTTGAGGCTGGTGAAGTAACTCATTTACCTGAATGTCAGGTACTAATGGTTTTGTTGTCTTGCTGTCACTGTGCGAGTTGCTCAATGAGTTGCAACAATGACAACATATCAATGCCCAATCTTAAAAACAAAATATGTTTCCACAGATTGTACTTCAGCTTCTTTATCGACTTAACCTGATGCCTTACCAACACAGAATCACTTCTATGTGTAGCTATGGTACTAACAGAAAGTTATCAACTGCTCTGGCCCTTCTCGGAAAACCCTCGATTTTACTCCTGGTAAGAAATCAACACGTGTGTGTGTGTGTGTGTGTGTGTGTGTGTGTGAGAGAGAGAGAGAGAGAGAGACTTTGATTCACCATTTTCTCTAAACTGTTACAGAAACAGCAGCAACAAGAAGGGGCACCACATTGATTGTTAGAGTGAGAAGATGTACTCAGAACATTTAGCCATGAGATTAATGCTCTGAATAGAAACTAAACAATAGGGAAGGCTTGTTAATGTTTCACAGTAAACGAACCCTTCTCAAGGAAATCAGAAACACTCTACATTCACTTTTTATAAAATCATTTTTTGGGCTCCAAATTGGAGTGGTATATAAAAGTTTTAAATAAATAAATACTCTTCTCCCCTCCAATTAACATATACCGGTAACACATCTCACTTCAAGTGCTGAGTTCAAAGGGTAGGCTACAGAATATAGTTTATTTTGGGTGAGAGAACATAGGAGAGTTGTATAATCTTTGCAGCATTTACCTTATTTACAAATATATGGGCAAAACCTAATGGAGACAAATACGCTCCTGTAAAGCAGACAGCACAGCCATTAATTCTGGCTCAGATCTTGTACAGAAAATAGCTGCACCCAAGAATGCTTCATCTTCAACCATCTCCCTCCCTCCTTCCCTCCCTCGCCCTCTCTTTCCCGTTTAATTTGCAAACCTGCTCCAATCTTCTAACTCTGAAAAACACTATCTCACCCATTAAGGGGGATTAAGGTTCTTATGTTAAATTCTGGGTTGTGCACTGAGGACAGGGCAGCCCATCACTTCCTCTAATAGCAAACTCAGCCGAGGGTTGTTGATAGTAAAGTTCAACCCCTTGTAGCATCTGATCAGGCAGAGCCATTGCCTCCTGGCATGGAGTCTCCCTTCTCATCAGGGATGCTTGTCACCGTCTCTGCTTCTTGCCCAATTAACTTCTGTGCATCCTGGAATGGAGCATCCACACCATGTCCTCAAGACTCCTTTGAAGCTGCACCACTTGCTGTGGGGTCTCCTGCCTCTGCAGCTGGTCCACTGGCCACTCCAGCTGCTCCTCCATTGCGTTCAGTCCTTCATTTACTCATTTATGTATTACATTTAGACACCTCCTTTATCTTCCAAGGAGGCACCCCAAGTGATGCATTTGCACTAGAAGTGTGTGTGGGTGTGGGTGTGGGTGTGTGAAAGAAATGAATAAAGAACAAGGATATTGTGTTAATGACGGAACTTATAATAGTTGGGAAGGAGATTTCCTCAGCAGAACAACTGCAAACTCAGCCTGGTTTCTGACTATCAAGCTGTGATGTTCCCGTTTTTAATATCATGTTATCACCAAACAATCACAATTCAAACAATCACGGAAGTGCCTGGCAATTTTTGCTGATGGTGCCTGCTGAAGGATAATAGCATATGGGAGCTCATCTGTGGTCTATTGTCTGTGTAATGCTCAAAGCAGAAACCTTGCTTTAATCTATAAATGGAGTAGTAAGAATGTGCACAGCCCAAGTACTACTTGAATAGAAGTCATACACATTATCTGCCCCCAACATCATAATATCTGCCCAGTGCTGTTATCTAACAATGTGCATCTATCACTAATATTAACCATTTCCATTGTACACAGTAGCAATTGACTTTTGTCATTCATGATAACTTTTGTGTATTCTAGGAAGCATTCTATGCATCTGTTTAGTCATGCTCTGTTGCAGCTTTACTATTACAGCATTGCTATTATTATTGTTAACAATAATATTAATCTTTTCTGGAAGCAACTACAACAAAAAGGGAGGAGTGATTAATGTGAAGGCCAAATATTAGTGGGTTTCCCCCTGAAAAAAGAGGAAACAGTGGCAACAAATCACAAGTTCCTCTTCTTTACTTTTTATATTTGCTGTCAACTTCTTTTATTTTAGGATGAGCCAAGCTCTGGCATGGATCCTAACGCTAAGAGACATCTCTGGAAAATCATCACGGAGGAAGTACAGAACCAATGTTCAGTGATACTTACTTCTCACAGGTAGAGTCCCAGGCTTCTAATGAAAATGATCAGACTCACCTTCCACATTGAGATGAGCCCAGTTCCTCGTTAGGCAAAAAAATTGCATTCAAACCTGTATTTGTTAACTCAAGGTAGAGTGAGCGCAAATAGAGACTACCATATGCTCCACTGAGCTAAAAGCTAAAAGAAAAATGGAATTGAAATGCTGGACTGGCCCATATAACTAGCCTAGGAAATATAAAATGATGTTTTAAAGTGGCTTACAATGAAACACAGAATGCAACACAAGAACAGACCAATATCCACGAACTAACATGGTGCCTGCCCACTTGCACTATAGAAATCCACTTACGCAGCAAAACTTCTGGTTTCTTTTCTCTCTCCAGCCCCTGGAAACCCCTCGAAAAATATGCACTGCAAGTTCCCACAACCCACTGGTGCAGATTTTGGAGGTGCACAGAGGGCTGGAAGGGGGAGAGAGGAGAAGTCATATTGCATTGCCCACTCAAACTGCACTGGGTTTCACCCATACTAAATTACATTTTTTACTGTATGTTCCCACTACAGCTTCTCTTGCTGTTTCTAGTGGAGCAGAATTTCTGAGACTCTGATTCCCCTGAAAGACACCTCCTAAAAGCCCCTCGTCCTTTGACAGCTGCCCAAAGACCTTCTAGTCAGCAACTAAATGAAGGGTCACAAAGTTAAGCTAAACCACTAATTTCATTTAGTTGCTTGTTTCTAAAATCTCTGTACTGGATTCTTTGCTACCAAAGCACTGTCCTTTGCATTAACCAATAAAATGAAATGAAAGCCATTCTAAAATTGAAGAGCAATTTAAATCCAGATATCAAATCCACACAAGCTTTTATAATAGCTGCTGTGGAAAAAGAATCCAAATTGTATCAACCTGAGCCATCACTAAACACTTTCCTGAGGAACCATGTTTCAGCTAGTCATTAAATGTCAACAGTGAAGTGGCTGAATGGGCTTCCAGAAGCAGCGCATTGCATTCCAGAGCATGGCTGGTGAGGCGACTGCCTTGGGCGGCAAGCTCCACAGGGGCAGCAGATCCCAATGGAGACCTTTATTTTCCCCGCCCGCCCGCCCCCTCGTTGCTGATGTTGATCTTCACCTCAGGGGCCAAAATGTATTGGGCCAGCCCTGGCTGTCATCTTGGAGAAGGTTGTGACTGTGCTTACTGAGTCCTCAGGGTGCTGTACTTTCCCCACTATTCTGGGAACCCAAGGTGGAGGGGGCATAGCATATTCCATAACTCTTACGCGCTCGGTGGTGGAAACTGTTACCATTATGTAAGCAAAAATTGCACAGACCTGGAACATTATCAAAGTGGTAAGATGGGAGTGTTCCCTTCCTTTCTCATTCAAGAAAAGACAGAATTACGGAGCTGAGGGAAAGTGTTGCTTGATCTAGCCGACTGCCCCTGATAAAACGAAAAGCTAAAGAAGCTTAACGTTGCAGCAATTAGAAATGGCAATCCTCCCCAAGCTGTTATTTGCCTTTTAGGCCAGGTGCTTGGAAAATGGAAAACTTCTATTAATAACTTTATTTATTTTTTTCGGAATAAAAAGGCCAGACTTAGTTCTGATTTGCTATACAAAAAGACGATCCCTGGTGGGGATGGGAAAGGGATCAGTTCCTGATTATGGAAGACATTCAGGCAAATGGGATAGTAAGCCCCCTTCAGTCCTTTGCACTAAACAAAGTTGGGGAGGGGGCATGTCTAGTGATTTGGGCAGTGGGACCAATATGTGGACTTCCACCCCACTGCACACTTTTGCCCTCACTTGTCCAGGCAGTACACCCAAAGAGGGCTTCTGCTTTCCTCTGAGAGGAAATTCTGCAGGGATTGCTGGAGATGATGCCCCCCATGGTCCCTTCTAACTGTACAGTTCTATGATTCTGTGAATGCAGCAGTGCCGCTGCTTGGCACTGCCCAGAGTGGGTGACAGTCCAGGGAAAGCCCTTTATGTATAAGCCCTGGGAGGTCAAGCAGCTGAATCCCATGCTGCTTAATATTGACTGATGTGCAGATTGTGTGCATTTTCCAAAAACACTGGAGATCCACTCCACACACATTCTCACCATCATAGATTCTTCTCATGCTTCTTGGGGACTTCATTACTCTACTTTCTCCGTTTTTCAGCATGGAAGAATGTGAGGCTCTCTGCACAAGACTGGCTATCATGGTAAATGGAAGTTTCCGGTGCCTGGGTTCACTGCAGCATATAAAGAGCAGGTTGGTAAAATGTCTCTCACAAGAGTTCCCGTAGGTTTACTGTGAGACCCAACTGAGCAGGAAATGGTGAAATGAAGACTTGTTTTTGTTACAAAGCCAAAGAAAAAAGGGAGAATGATAGAAAGAGAGCAAACAAGTGCTTTTCTCTGGATAGGAAATTGCAGGTTGCAGTCCTGTGCACTTTCCCCTAGAAGTAAGTTTTGTTGAAGTCAATGGAGCTTTCTTCTGAGTAGACATATACAGGACACCACTGTTAGTCTGCACCTGTTATCTCTGAGGATTTGGACAGGCTGGTTGGATGAGTTGATTCTCCTTGATTCTTGCCCACCCTGCCTTGTTATAGCAGCCAGGCTGGGCTGGCCAGGGGGCTCCATGGGGTGGTGAGTGAGTCTTCCTGGACTCCCTTAAAGAAGTGGTATCTTTGGTCCCAGCCATTATGGTCAATTATCGCCCAGTCTCAAATCTTCCATTCCTGGGCAAGGTGATTGCGCGGACAGCGGAGACCCCCCAAACCCCAGGCGACCCCCAGGAGAAATAATGACACTTGACAACGTGTTATGGGATTAAAATTGGCTTCAACTTTATTAAACTTTCAGATGTAGTAAGACCTTGGCTTAGGCATTGGGCATTTATCCCTCCCAGTCCCCAGCTGGGGATCTGGGGAACATCAGGGTTATCCAAACTGTGTGGGGATTGGGCTGACTCTGGAGAACGTCTGTTCAAACAGAGAGCCCACCCCCAATTTCGCTGCATTGAAGGGGAGAGCACTGACAACCCATTGGCGTATGGCCAGTGCCTCCCCTCAAAATAACCCCTTTAACAGGGAACCCTGGGATCGCCGCCTCGGGGGGGGGGGCTTGGGTCACCACTTCATGCCCCCCCCCTTTGAGGGAAAATAGACTAAAGGATTCTGCCCAAAGCCTACAAACCGCCAAAGTTGTGGCGTTTTGCTATGGGGAAGGCGAAACCTGCCAATGCAGGGAAATTCCTTCCCAGTCCCTCAGCAGCAACCATCAAAGACTGCAGCAGCACCTGCAGGCTGCAAAGAAGAAGTTTAAACTGCAAAAGAAGGCATAAACTGAGGGAGGGCGGGGTGGGGGGAGTTCAGGAGCCGACTGAGGACAAACAGGTAAGTTACACCCTCTATTGTGAGTGTGGGCAGTCCTAGCTCTACCTGGCCAATTCCCTTGGCAATGCCCCCCCCCCCAAGCGTTTGTTGAGGCTAGGCGGAACCTCCAGGTACCCAGCTGGGGGGGGGGGGGAGAGGTGAAGCCAGGCTACCTTGCCGGGAGCCTCATAGTCTTGGGGGGGGCAGCGCTCAACCACGCAAAAGTCCCCCAGTTAATGTGGGAAGCGGTCATTGAGCGGGTGGTTGTGAAACAACTCCGGGCACATCTGGAGGATGCGGAACATTTGGATCCCTTCCACTTAGAATTCAGGCCCCAACATGGGACTGAAACTGCCCTCGTCACACAAGGGACTGAGGTGAAACAGGACTTCAAACTCTGTTTCGTAAATCATCTTCTGGTCAGCCTGAAACAAACTCTAAATTATATGCAATACAACTCTCATCTGGAGGGTCACACATTGCCCATCCCTGGTGTGGATACTTGGGGCATGTTTTGTTCTCGTTTAGGTGCAGCACCCATGCGCTGAAGGATGAGCATAAGGCTCATTAAAGTCCCACTGCTTCTCATTCAGTGCACTCACATTGCAGCATTTAGGCAATGATTAAAACCTGTGTGCACCTTCTGTATCCCCATCCAGTCATGGGTGTAAAATACCTGACCACTAGCCTGTTCCACTGGATGGTGACCTAGATTTTGTGAGGTGCATGCAAGCTGGATGGAGGAAAGGAGCTCTGCTGAAGCAAATATTAATTCCTCTTGCACAGATAGTTTGCTTGCGCCTTACTTCTTCCAGACCCTACATGTTGACTATCCCTGACATGTGAGTTTCTGCACATTGACAGTGGACAGATTTATCCCTAATGTCCTTGCGGTTATTGTAAGAATTTAATATAGTTTTTGTTTGGTGTCCTAGAAGGACTGCTTGATTCTGGTTTTTAAACCTCTTTTACATTCCATAAAATATTTATTTCCTTTTATCCCCCCAGATTTGGAAAAGGTTTCACCGTGAAGATGCATTTGAATAATAATTCCGACAGTATAGAAAAGCTGACAGAATTTTTGCAATTGACCTTTCCAAATACACATCTGAAGGTAAATGTAAAAGAATGTGCAGGGCATTATGTTGTAGGAAGTGATAAATATTTTGAGTATCCACCTGCAGCCTAAAGTGGTACAACCCAGATATTGGCAAGAATGAGGGTAAATAGTTTTGAATGCATTTGAGCACTAGCAGAATTTTTAAAGTGTCTTGAGTTATTTCAGCAATGCTATCATTAAAGTACTTCCATGATTTAACAGTACCAGTCAAATATTACCTTCTTATTATAAAGGAAGGGTAACTGAGGTGTAAGATTTTACATAGCTCCTCTGCAAGCTAGACTGGTGACTGGGAGCGGCCGCCGAGACCATATAACACCGGTCTTGAAAGACCTACATTGGCTCCCAGTATGTTTCTGAGCACAATTCAAAGTGTTGGTGTTGACCTTTAAAGCCCTAAACGGCCTCGGTCCAGTATATCTGAAGGAGCATCTCCACCCCCATCGTTCTGCCCGGACACTGAGGTCCAGCTCCGAGGGCCTTCTGGCGGTTCCCTCACTGCGAGAGGCCAAGTTACAGGGAACCAGGCAGAGGGCCTTCTCGGTAGTTGCGCCCGCCCTGTGGAACGCCCTCCCATCAGATGTCAAAGCGATAAACAACTACCTGACATTCAGAAGACATCTGAAGGCAGCCCTGTTCAGGGAAGTTTTTAATATGTGACATTTTAGTGTATTTTTCATCTTTGTTGGAAGCCGCCCAGAGTGGCTGGGGAAACCCAGCCAGATGGGCAGGGTACAAATAATAAATTATTATGATTATGATTATGATTATGACTGAATCTATCTATCATGTCAGTGACAAAATGATAGAACCAACATTTGAAACATCTTCCTAATCAACAGCAGCTAGTAACATTAGACCTAACTGATTCTGGTGCTCCTTGCATAACTGTTGTGTGGAGATCCAGAATCAGCAAGAGAAGCATTGGAAAAAAGGAGGCCGTACGGAGGAATAAACACGAGCACACAAAGGGGCCAGAGCTCATAAGGATAGCTATCAATCAATAAGATAAACAGTGCCTACCCCCTCTGAATCTGGCATTCATTAACAGTAAATCTTCTTATTGGTACAGGACCATCAACTGAATATGGTGGAATATCATGTCCCGGTGTCTGCAGGAGGCGTAGCAAACATATTTCAAATGCTGGAAGCAAACAAAGAGATCTTCAAAATCAGGCACTTCTCAGTGAGTCAAACAACTCTAGAAGAGGTATGGAATGATACTTATCCAATTATGTTATACATGTATTTATGTATGTGTTTATTTTTATCTTAAATATGTCTACCTTGCCTTTCTAGGCATCCAAAGCAGCTAGCAATTTGATTGTCTTTATAAATAATAGTATACAGCACCAACACCTAAAATAACACAACACAACCTAAACATGTAAGCACTGAAAACATCAGAGAGAAGCCAACAGATCAATAATATTTACTATCAAAAGCCTTGAAGAACATGGCAGTTTTAATCAAGTACCCAGAAGATGGCAGTTTTGGTGTCCGGCACGTGCTTCTGGGGAGGGAATCCGAAATCAGGGCACCACCACAGAGAAAATCCTGCTTTTGGACCCACCTTCTAACTTCCAAAGGCAGGGACACCTGGAGCAGGTTTATGCAGATGGTGGTATCTTTTAGATATATTGTATTTCCTTTGCAAACTGCTCCATTACTGAACATAGAATATCTAAAAGCAGCTTTTACCAGCTATATCATTCTAAGCTCACAGCCCAAAGCATAGGAACAATATGGCAGATACCAGCTAGATTTTTAAAAAATATAGGTGTACCTGAGATACAACGTGAATCTTTAGCCAAGCAGTACATGAAGGCTTCTATTTAACATCTAATCCATTTTGCTATTAAAACCAAAAGAAGAATATAGTAGGCAGGAAATTTCAGAGGGATCTGTAGGAAATAGAAAAAGCAATAGTTTGCCTGTGGAATATTATGTTTTGCCAAGTCTCTTTACATGCACATGAATATCCAGCCTTGGGAAGGCATTTGTAAGCAATCCAGAAAGCAGGGTAGATTTAATTTCATATATTTTGTTTCATTTTAGGTTTTCATCAACTTTGCTAAAGATCAAGGTGACCTGGATGTTTCGGATGCAAGTTCAGACATAACCTCAGATAGCTCTGACTTAAGCAGCCAAGATTCTAATGTAACTGCTCTTTACTAAGGTTTTATTCTCTCAAGATATTTTAGGTATTCATTTTGGAATCCTGAACACTAGAACCCGGGATGGAAACACCTATCCTTATATCAGATTGCTCTTTAACTTGTTTCCTCTGCATTGGCTTCTGTGCTCATTATTTATCTATGCAAAGAATGTATAGACACTTTCCTGTATATGTTGCCCTGTGTGCTTGGGAACTTCCCTCCTCCAAGTACCATATCCGCTAGATGAAAACAACTCTTCTGCATTCAGGGTCATAAGCTAATGCTTTGCTGTGTACAGGGATTACATCAGTATTAAATAAAATTATTTAAAATCCAAAGTCGTTACCTTTTAATTTCTATGATCTTTGGTTTTAAAAAAAGGTAAAGGACCCCTGACAGCTAAGTCCAGTTGCAGGCGACTCTGGGGTTGCGGCGCTCATCTCTCTTTATTGGCCAAGGGAGCTGGCGTTTGTCTGCAGACAGCTTCCGGGTCATGTGGCCAGCATGACTAAGCCACTTCTGGCGAACCAGAGCAGCACACAGAAACGCCGTTTACCTTCCCGCCAGAGCGGTACCTATTTATCTACTTGCACTTGGACGTGCTTTCGAACTGCTAGGTTGGCAGGAGCAGGGACTGAGCAACGGGAGCTCACCCCTTCACAAGGATTCTGATCGACAAGCCCTGGACTCAGTGGTTTAGACCACAGCGCCACCCGCATCCCATGATCTTTGGTTAGCCCCATATATAAAACATGAAGCACCATATAAATTTTCCTGAACAGTGGCCAGACAAAGGAAGTGTAGAATGAAATTTTCTTGGACTGATGGAGCAGAATTTGGTTGTCAGATCCCTTCTAAGAAGAAAAATAAGTTTCCTAATCAATGGAAGGTTTCCAGCAAGGCTCCCAAAGGTGCAAAGTCCCCCTGGTGTAGCTCCCATATCCGTATTGATGCACTCTCTTGTCTTCTACCATCTTTGTTCTTGCCAAGATATTATGAAATTTACCCAGCTTAATGGTGCAGCAATAAAACTGCTAGTGCATTTGCAAAGCTAGCCAGGGTTTCATCTGAGATGGGGGGTTGTGTGCTGAGATTCCTGCTTTGAAGGGGGTTGGACCCAACTCTACAATTCTATGATCCTATCAATCCTCTAAAAAATCAGAAATAAATTGGATATAATATGCAATATATATTATAGAATATAGAATAAATTGGATATAATATAATTTTGCTTTGTTCAGTCTGGAGGCAGATTATTCAGCTCCTTTTTTATTGTACAAAATTTGATCAGATTTAGAATAATCTCAGTGTAAGAAAATTTGCCTAGTAAAATGTGTAAATCCAGGAGCACAGCAACCTGTTTCTGCTGAGACCTATTACAGAGAGTGATTGAGGGTTTATCCACACTCCTCTGGCTTTGCTGCTTCCCCCACCCTGCAGAAAACAACAATTTGTCTTTCCCCCAGATGGACAT
This sequence comes from Podarcis liolepis, assembly GCF_965112155.1. Taxonomy (NCBI): domain Eukaryota; kingdom Metazoa; phylum Chordata; class Lepidosauria; order Squamata; family Lacertidae; genus Podarcis; species Podarcis liolepis. The sequence continues at coordinate 136,466,947 of NC_139554.1, forward strand.
TTGTTCTGATCTATCACTAAAGATCAGGTTTTTCCTTGGAAAGGAGCAGGGCAAGGGGGAAACTGCTTGGACTCACGCTTTCTAGGCATCGCACAAGTGGAAGAGTGGCCATCCCTCATCATTTGCTTTTTTGTTGTTATTCCCATATTATTTTAATGAGCATAAAGGGGAACACATCCCACCTTTTCTACAACACTGATTTTTGCATTATGTTATTATTAGAAAGTGCGGTCCTGAGTTAGTCTTGCTATGTATGTGCAAGAGAGAAGAGGCTTTACTGACTTTTTTTAACCCTCCAAGAATTGCTCTTTCAAGCTATGCAGTCTTAAACTTGCTTCCATGAAGGTAACTCTCATGGATACTTCCCTCTTGTGTGCAAATGGTATCATTTTGGGTACATAAGCATCAGCTCTTACCCTGAACATCAGAAATAAGAGGAAATTGTTTTTATTTACTAAGACAGTGAAAGAAATTTTGCACCCAGGATATTTCTAACACCACAAAATACCCACAAAAAGCAAATTGTGGTGAAATCAGACTCATTAAACTGTAGTGGAAATTTGCATGTGCAAAGTACTTTAGTACAGAAGTTAATTTGATTAGGATCAGAAACAGCTATTTGTTGAGGAAAAGGTAAGTGTTAGATACATTCAGAAATACTTTCTGCCTTTCCCATTATTACTGTTGTCCCTATATTGTGAAATGGTTTTCGGTTGCATGTCACACAGCATAGACTCAAGTGTTCCTTTGATGGTGGGTTTGCTGTAGCTGCAAAGGGTTCAGAGCCTGAATGCCAATGATTTAAATCCAATCATTCATTCCAGGCAGGGCATTGTTTTATGATGTCAGTGGCTTTGCTCTGCTGGTGACAGGCGATTCCTAATCCTCAGTGTCCAGGGCTGGCCTTGCATTTGATGTGGGATGGAGAGAAAACTGTCCCTTTCCCCCACTTTAGACTTCTGTAACTAGAAAACAATGTCTTTAGATGCTTTCACATGACTGCCAGTTTTAGCTTTAAAGAAAACGTACCGTGTCTAAGTATAGAATGGATGGACTGGAAATCAGCAAGAGGCAGATCACTAGGAACCATTACTCTTTGCCTTTATTGTAAAGCACAACCTTTTGGCCTCTGCCTTTTAAACCAACTGAGGCTCTTTCCAGCAGATTGCCTTCAGTGAAACAGTTTTTCAAGGTGGCTTCAGGTCTTCTGTCTTCCAAAGGCACTAGGACCAAAATCAGTATTCCCAGAACTTTTATCTAGACTATCAGTGGGAGTGAATGTCGAATATGACAAATCTAGTCAGTCACTCTTGAGTAGCTTTGCCCAACAGCTATTCTGGGGTTACATTCTGTCAGTGCTATTTTTCAACAGAAAGAGGGGCTGGGGCTCACCATGAACGCTTCCCTTGTTCTCTTATAATGACAATGGCACCCACCTGAGAGGAGCAGGAACGGAGTTCCAGTGAGTTCCAGCTGAAAAAGCCCTGCATTTTGTTCATATAAATGCATTTGCCCTTGTGTCATAGAACAAACACTGCTATCTCCATCCTAAAACATGGAACTCACTTTTAATTTATTAGCATATAGAACCCACCTTGTTCTCTCAGATATAGGGTTATCTCACTCATCTCTTTGACGTGTGTTTCATCTCTGGTCTGACATAAAAGTTGCCTTGCCTTGTTTTTCAAGCCTTAGATCTGTTCCACATTGACTATAGGAGGACAATAACAAATGCCTAGATCTTTTTTTTTTTTAACCATGTTAGCTGATTTTGATAAAATTTTCAAGAATAATAGGACCTTTGGAGGGGATGAAGCCTACCAAATTTCAGGCAAACAGATGCAGGACTTTTTGCGATAGGTGTCTTTAAAGTTTCAGGTCTTTTCAAATGTGTTGTTTTCCCGTGGGCAGTAAATTAGGGTTGCCATGTGTCCTCTTTTTCCAGAACATGTCCTCTTTTTCTTGGGTAGAGTCGCTATAGCAATCCATAGTTAAAAGCAGAAGTCAGTCAATGTGCCCTCTTACTACTCTTCAAAATATGACAACCCGCCCTTCCTCACAGAGCACAGGGCAATCCATAGCACAAAGGTCACCCTAAAATTCAGAGAGACAGATGCAGAGATTAGGGATTTATGTATTAAAAAACCATCAGGCTTCAAACCAGCCCTTCCCACAGGGGCCTGGGAGAGAAGGACACACTCACCCTTTCCTGACTTCTCTCTGCCTGGCATTTCCCGTTCTTGGAGAGCTTCTGGGAGAGTTCAAAAAGAAACAAGTAGGGTTTTCTTTAACCCACTTTACAAGCTCTCCTGAGGCACTGAAGAGGTTCTGAACCCTTGGAGCCAGTTTGCTTTGCCTCAGACCATCATCCCAAGGCTGCTTCAAATATCTCCCAAGGAAGGTTTGGCTGGCACCTTCAATATGTAGTGGTACCTTGGTTTCCAACCGTTTTGGATCACAACCACATCAAACCCAGAAGTGCATGTCCGTTTTTTTTGTTTACAACCCATTTTTTTTGGATTACAACCCTGTTGTTTTTTGGGAGGCCCCATTGGTGAAAGTGCGCCTTGGGTTACAACCTGTTTTGGTTTACAACCGGACCTCCGGAATGGATTCTGGTTGTAAACCAAGGTACCACTGTACACCTTTAGGAAACAGGCCTTTGGCTGATTGACATCTGATGCCCTTTTAAAATGTGTTGTGGATGGAGGGGTTATTGGGTTTTCTTCTTTTTTGTATTTTGTGTTTTTTATCGTGATATGCTGTGAACTGATCTGAAATCTGTAGGTATGGGACAGCATACAATCAATCAAATCTATCTATCTCTCTATCTCTCTATCTATCTATCTATCTATCTATCTGTATGTATGTATGTATCTATATCTATCTATCTATCTATCTATCTATCTATCTATCTATCTATCTATCACCTATCTATCTATCTATCTCTATCTATCATCTATCTATCTATCATCTATCTATCATCTATCTATCATCTATCTATCATCTCAGAAGCATGGCTCCACATGTTGGTCTCTGAGGGGAATGTATAACTCTGTCACATATGTCCTCGTTATTTCTTCTCTTTTCCGACTCCCTGCCCCTTCTCTAAAAAAACAGAGGTAAATACAAATGGTCATGATACCGTTGGTGTGAACCACTTAAAAGCAGAGTGCAACAACCTATTTATTAGCCATGACCCCAGTAGCTAAAGACCAAAGTTGCAGAAGTTCCCTAGGATACACTGAAACAATTGTGGCACAGCTGTCATTTCTGTGTGATTCTCCTCTGGCAGAAGTCTTGTGCAAACATGTCTTTCACTTCAACGCAGCAGAAGAACTCATTCTTTACTGACTGAAATTCATCAATCTCTCTTTTCCCACCACTACTGATCACTGTGGTCCCGAAGCCCTCATTTCTTTCCCATCAATAAGCTTTTGACCTCTGCTCCCTTCCACATTATCTAACTTGAGAACTTCACAGTGCTAGAGCATTTTTCAGGGAATAGGGGAGAAATGAGTGTCAACTAGATGAATCATGTGGCCTCTAAATGTTAATTAGAAGAGGATGGTTGATTGAAGGACACTCTTGTAAATCACAAATGCAAGTGAGGAAGATTTGTACCTTGTGCAATGGCTAGAAAGGTCCAAGGCTAAAGATGTCAAGTAGACATTTAATAATTGACTCACAATGGTGACTTGAATTGATTGAAGTTGATTTGCCTCCTTGGGCTAATTTGGTACTTCAGGTGGCATCTCCCTTTTATTACATGCTAAGTGTAGCATCACAGGTTACTTCTGGTCACAACGATTGGGCTCAACCGATTGGGGATAGCCCCTCCATGCCCAAAATAAATGAATCACTATGCTTAGAAAACTTAGTGTTGGGGCGGAGGTTCTAGCTTAGATTTCTCTCTGACATTTAGTTTCTAATGTCTTTTTCGTATAGAGCACCTGCAGTTTGTGATGTTACACTCCAGACACAAGCATAGGTAAATGAGACTCCAATGATTTGTCGATGTATGAGCTTGCAATCCTTTCTTTTCTTTTCAGAGTGCCTTGATCACGTAAGTACTGTGTCCAAATCAGTTTTTATACTTGAATAAATAATTTGTTTCTGAGACATTTCCCTTCAAGATACTCCTTTCCTTCCCTCCAGCCACTACTCTCAGCTCCTCAAAGATATTCTCTCTCTCTCTCTCTCTCTCTCTCTCTCTCATGATTTGGCTCAACGTATGCTGGATTTTATATATGTGAACTTCCAGAGGTGCTGGAAGCAAAACAGGCACAGCCAATAGGTGGAAGTTGCTTTTGTAGACAGAATAACTATCTGAATCTGAATTATTCTTATTAAACAGGTATAAAACTGGTAGCATGTATATATAATTAAAGTTGCATTTGGCTAAAAACATGCTATAGAGGGGCATCTACTAGGAAAAAGGAGGACAGGGAGGAGAGGTGGTTTTTTTTTAAAAAACAAAACAAAACCTGAAGAGCTCAAGATGCAATAGGAGAAAGACTCTATGGTTTATCACACTGGTTCTTAGCATGTGAATCTAATTTGTTGTATTTGGCTAAAAACATATATTCTAGAAGGAGGGACCGGGCTTAAAAAACACCTTGAAGAGTTCAGTAAGTTAAAAGGAGGAGTAATCTATGATGCAATCATACTGGCCATACTGTGGCCTTTTATTGGTTTGGGGGTGATTTTGCATTATAAAATCTGCTTCGTATTAAAAATATGCAGGGACAAGGAAAGGGTGAAGCTCTATAACAAATGAAAAACATAATGGAGGAGGGAAAGGAAATTTGAACAGTGGTTGACGGTGGTGTTGTGGTCATTTTTGAAGTGCAGGAGCTGGCCATGGTAGTGCCCCAGCCATGCACCTAAGTAGAGTCCAAAAATGGTGGTCACATTGTTCACTCATGTATGTGTGTATGTATGTACATACTTATGTTGACATATCCAAGCTGCTTTTGTTGACATATAGATCCCTAAACAACTTGGGTCCTAAATATCTGTGCTGCCAGCAATTCACTGAATACTAAATGTCCTGTATTCCAACCTGCCAACATGGCAAGATGGTATCCTGCATATGGTGTCATCACTGATGCAAAAAAAGTTCTGGAGATGTGTCTCCCTGCCACGCCAGGTTCTTGCTCCACCAAATCACTGGGCATTCACTTTATTCCCAAATAACTCTCTGCTGGTTATGTGTTAGTTACTGTTAAAATGCAACAGCCAATTTAGACCCTCCTTGTGGCTGGTTGTTGTTGGGGTATTTTTCTCCATCTTGGTTTATCCCCCGCCCCTCACTGCCCCCAATGGATTGTGCTCTTGCTTTCAAAGTAGAAGATTATTTAGGCACTAAATCCAGACAGGTCTATTGAAATCTGATCTGGAGTTCATTTAAACAGGATTGTCTTCGGTGTACCTTAGAGCTTAAGCCATCCTTTGCTGTCAAAATTAAATGATAGTTTAACAACCTTCAAACTGTGCAGATAAGTGCACTGTCATTTCAGATTTCTTGAAAGCACTTTTGGGGGGAGGGAACTGTGGACTTCATATCAAATTAGAGTTCTTCTTTAAAGTGCTGGGAAAGCTTTTAATAACTTAACATTTATCTATAAGGTGATTCTCCTATCCCTGCGTGATCCTAGACCAATTGAACCTGGAGGTGTGCACAGGGCAAATGAGGCACTGTGCCCACAACGTGCCAGCATGATGCTATGCAGGATCACAACCCCACTCAAGTCTGCAGCCGCTGTAAGCAGGACATGTCTGAAATACATTCTCTGCTACAGAGCATGGAATATACAGAGCTATGATTATTTATGTAGGGATAGGGAGTGCTTAGGGTGGTATAAAATGATAGTACATGACAGAAAATGCATTCTTTTTACCTGTTCCAAGCCTTATTTGCATTTGCTGGCATATACAAATATGTGACTTTTGTCATCCGAAATGAAAACACTGAGTCACCGTGTAGCACAAGGCACCTATTAATATGCTAGTCTCATTCTGAACCAAACCGCCACACCATTTTTAGTCTGATGTAGCAACACATGCACAGACAACAGCATCTTCATAGCAAAGAGGCCTTTTCACTTTATGCATTTGACAGTGTGCATCACAGGTTGAGTTCAAAATAGCTTAACTCAGAACTCCCTATTGGATAAATCCAGCCCCATATAGCCAATATAATTTATGCATAAAGGGTTAAGATCATAGAGCAAGTTGTCCTGTCAAGTTTAGCTTGGTCCGACACCCTCGCCTTAGAAGGAAGGGTTACAAAGCTATTTATGTTCTCTCATTTCCACCATGTGAACCCTACCAGTAAGGATATCTAAGCTGGCTGCGTCATGCTTAGACCGCATGGCTTTAGCAAGCCATCTTTGAGTTTTATTTTACCTATAGTTCCCCCCCTTTCCAACCAAATTACAAAATATTAAAAACCAAGAGTCCTTCCAGTGCTTTCATCAGAGGAAAGATTGGTGCATTTTGCTACAACAAGCAGTAGGTCTCGAACTGCAGGCTGGGCCTCAAACTGCTGCTTTTCAAAGTTGCTTCTGAGTGACCTCAGATGTTGATAGAGGATCCTTGTAAGCAAGTTTAGTCATGCACAAGTCTTTGCCTGACAAACTATTTTCTTACAGCTGTGGGCACCAATGAGCTCCTTCTGTGGAAGGAAATGGATGTGTGGATTATCTTGAGCTTGTTTATTTGGACTCTTTTATTATTATTTTGATAAGCCCTTTGCGCTGTGCAGAAATTGCCATACATTAAGCGCATAATACTTCACATTGCTGTACCACCTTTGAGCACACAAAGGGCTTTGCATACAATATCTTGTAATCCAAAAAACAACCCTGTAAGGTGGGTCAGTTTTATTACCCCTCCCCCACCGCATTGTAGTTTGGGAGGGGGGCCTGAGGTCGAGAGAGTAGCAGCTTATTTAGGTGAAATCATGGCGAAGATGAAGTTTAAGCTGGGGACATCCACATGCACTGTTCAGTCTCCATTTGTCAGAAGCAGTCATAGTAGTAATTACATTTATTCATAGTAAGCATAATTGCTTACAGTTAAGTACTGAAATAGTAATACATACTATTGTTTTCAACTTCTGGAGAACCTCACCAACTTTGAAAGAGCTGATTTCTTGAGAGGTTTTCCTTTCCAGTGTCCCTTCCTGTTTTTGAGGCTCTAAAGCGTAACATCCCAGCATTAATATCTAGGCTCTGCCTGAGCAGTGCAGGTGATAGATTTACTTGTCTACCTTTCCTGGCAGTCTATTTATCTCCTAACCAGCTGCATCACAGTTGTCTTTGTTTTATAGTTATGAATAATGTCTTTGTGATAAGGGAACTCCAAAAGTCGGGCAAGTTTGTTTTTCTTGCACCAGACCAGCTTTTTTTGGATGGTTTAGCGGTGTGATCCTCCTTGGCTTATTGCTTCCACCCTGATGGTCAAGTGTGTGAGTAAATTAGCAAAAGGAAAACGCATCTGCAACACATTTCAGTGATTGGCACAAGGTGTCAAGTGCTGCATTTTCCCAAAGATATGCCAAACGGGTAGAATCAGAGGTATGCCAGTCTTATATGTGACACTACACTGAGAAAAAGAAATAACCCTCCCATGGCAGGGCTTTCTCAGTGGCTGCCCCCGCCCCCAACTCTGGAATCCCCTCCCCAGTGATGGTGTTTGCCCCCATCGTTCCAAGAGAAGTTGAAAACATTTCTGCTCACTCAAGCACTCAGTAGATAAAGATGCTTGATTTGGCAGGCGTGACATTTTTATTTTTGACAATATTGACACATATTTTTATTGTTTACGTTTCGCGTGTTTAACTGAGATGCTGTGTGGCTGCCTGTGTTCCTTTGGGAGGAATGGTTGGATAAAAATTGAAATAATAATAATTTAAAGGTCACAAATCATTATAAGGAACCATGGTTTCCATGTCTACAGGTTCCCCCCACCCCTCCCCCACCATATCAACGGCACAGGATTTAATGAAATGGTGCCTTTTATGCTGTTATTTCTCTTACTGTTACATTTCCCTTATTTGTTAGGAAGGCTGCCTTGTCGAATGCCTTCAGGTATCCATCCTATGCAGGCTTACTTCAGAGTAAGGCCAACTGCACTCAGTGGGGCTTACGTCAAGTAAACATGTACATGATGAGCTTCAAAGATGGAAGAAAGGCAAGAAAAAATGCAGTATATAAAGCTGCAGTGCAAATAAAGCTGTATGCCCTAAGCGAAAGTAATCCATTTGCCCCCCTTCCTCCCAAAAAGGTACGTTGCAAAATTAACATATAGATCATCCACTTGGCAGTGGCACATATGCAGCTATTCACGGGCAGAAGCATGCCATGATCGATGGGACTCTCTAGTATTTGTAGATTCTGGTAGTTTAAAAAAGATTAAAAAATCGTCACTATATGTAACCAGAGTTTACAAGCTTGGAAGTTGGAGCTGCCTAGAGTTAAATCACCACCTTTTCTCTCTCATTCACACATCACAAGCATTGCTTAAAGGGGGGGGGGCATTTTTCATTTCTCTTTTAATTTACATACCACCTTTTTATATTCCTATATACAAGGCAGTTTACAAGCATAAAAAACAACAAAATATACAACAAGGTCACAACACACAATCTGATCCAATACAAAGAATCATAGAAACATAACTATAAGATAAACAACAAAGCAATATTCACTAACCTATTAGAACAGTAATAACAACAACAACAACAACAATAATAATTTTATTATCTATACCCTGCCCATCTGGCTGGATTCCCCACAATAGCATACAATAAAATTAAATATCAACAAATAATTAGACAGAAATTCACTATTAACAATTACAATAAATAATGACTGCCACAACCATCAAGCAAATTACTAAACTACAAAATAAAAATACAGAATACAAATTAACTTATAACATTTAAGAACAATTTTAAACACACCCCCCCAATAAAACAACACCCACCCCAGTTAAACCCCATTCTCATTAAACATTAGCACAGGAGTCCGGGGGGGGGGGGTATTTGTTTACAGGTTCTTCACACGCACAAGGATGGCTTTGGATTCTACTCTATGCAGAAGGTACAAGGAGGGCACCTTCAGAGCCCCCTGGCGCCAGAAAATGAGGAGAGCGAGAGTAGGAGAGAGATGTGCTGGACTTTCTCTTAGTCTCAACACTGCCCTTTACTGACTGGAGGCCTTCAAGCTTGCTTGTACCCAACAGTTTCTTCCACTCATTTCCTCAATTTGTTATTTCTGTAAAGGTTTAATACTTTCCCGCTGGACTAGGTGGTCATTTAAACTTTTTTTTTTTAAGTGGTGAATATTCACATTAATAAGGCTGTTCCGTTGCTGCAACAATGCCCTGAATTTTGCAGCTTTAATTTGCTTTCTTTAAAAGCTGTGTGCTTACCTTCTCTGACATTTCTGTGCATGCTCCCCATTTTATTAAAAAGAAAGGAAGCAGCGAAACCGACGGCTTTTTTGCTTTTACGCACAAGGTTAACCCCCAGCTCCATGACAAGGGAACACAATGTGGTATTTTCCTGGTGCTGGGTCAGCACTAGTGCTAAAACAGCATTAAGCATTTTTTTAATTATTCTTCTCTGGACATGCCTTTAGGTATTACACTGGGGTGAGGTTACGAGAAAGAATTCATGGTATGTGGTTTAGCAGCACAAGCCACACGAACAAAATTAGCCTGCTTTGAAAGTGTGTTTATTTACAATGAAAAAACCCCTGGCAAATAAGTCTCATTAATCATACACAAAGCAATATGTGGTTGCTGTTATTTATTATACCAACATAAATCACAAGGCACTGCCTCTGTATTAATTTGGATATACCATGTAATTCTAGAGAGAAGAAAAATGTCCTTCTTTGTACATGCTTCTCAGTTGTTTCCTCCTTCCAATCTCAATGTAAGAATTGCTGCACCAGCAAGGAAGTACTTTTGTCTGAACTCTGGCCACTGCCGTGTTCCAGGACCGCACACAAGGAGGTAACATGTGGGACTTGTAGCAAATGTTGCCATGCCCTCTGAGCATACTCTGTTCCGTTTCCCACCTCCACCCCACTTTTTCTTGTAAGCATAGGAGCCAACTCCTAAGGGCCAAGATCCCTTCGGTCCCCCAATAAAATATTTGAGGGGGTCAGTCCATTCAAATGTTGTGTGTGCACCGTGTCATGTGATTTATTATGAAGTGTGGGGCTTGCCAGGGTCTCCCCAATATTTTATTCAAATTGGCACCCCTGCTTGTAAGGTCAGTCAGCATTTCCTGCCGAGTGGGTTCTATTCCTTAGGGGAGAGGCTGTACCCCTTTTCTACCTCAGTTAACCTCGGGGTTCTGCCAAGCCTGCTGGTCCCCCTCCCTTGTGACATTTTGGGCCCATAAAGACCCAGACTTGGAGAAGGAGTTCATTATTCGTATATGGGATTGACTGGAAGCCTGCTAGAAAGACATTGTGGTCTATGATTTAACAACAAAAGACACACAAACTTGGCTTGGAAGTATGTAAGTGTAACCCTCGCTCCAGATCAGTGGGGCTGTGTAACTTACACTGGCTTAGTAAAGGTAAAGGGACCCCTGACCGTTAGGTCCAGTCGCAGATGACTCTGGGGTTGCTGTGCTATCTCGCTCTATAGGCAGAGGGAGCCGGCATACAGCTTCTGGGTCATGTGGCCAGCATGACTAAGCCGCTTCTGGCGAACCAGAGCAGTGCATGGAAATGCCGTTTACCTTCCCACCAGAGCAGTACCTATTTATCTACTTGCACTTTGACGTGCTTTCGAACTGCTAGGTTGGCAGGAGCAGGGACCGAGCAACGGGAGCTCACCCCGTTGCGGGGATTCGAACCGCTGACCTTCTGATCGACAAGTCCTAGGCTCATAGGTTCCCCCCAAAGAGGCCTGGAGCGACACAGGGCCCACACTCACCTGCCTGCTCACTGGGCGGTGGGGAATTCCTGAAGCAGAGCCCCCAATGGTGCTTCTTTCTTGCTGTCAACATTCAGACGCCAGTTCCTGCCTTCATCCATCTTCCACCCCATGATGCGACCAGGAGCAGGTCACTTCCCCCCACTGCATGGTCGGTCTGATCCCAACCGATTCCCTCTGAAGCAATGGAGTGGGTCTGTTTTCAAGCTCAGCCTGGATGGAAGAAGCAACGCTGGCCCAAGACATTTTGCTGCCGGATGCAAATGATGAAGTCCTACTCCCTCTCCCGTTCCATCTACAGAGGCTGGCTGGACTGTCTGCTCACTCTTGCTTCATCCGTGGCGACAGGACAGCATCTTCCAAGACACCTGGCAGCTGCGGGTGGGGGCTGTACAACAAGCCATTGGCAGACATAGCTCTGATGCCCAACAGAGGAGAATGGCCAGGGGGCTTAGAAGGAATCTTCCACTTTGGGTGATTGTCTCACATGCCTAATGGTAAGGCTTGCCCTGGGAAGAAGGGAACCCTTGCCTCCACCTCCACACATCCCCCAAAAGCTGATTCAAAAATATGCCGTATTTATCACACTGAAGCTCCTAGACCAGAAGCAACTCCCCCGTGGGAAGACATTCATCTAAAAGGGGAAGTTTTCATGAACTCAATTTTGAATTGGCCCATCCCTCCTTTATAAGGAACTATGAGGATCAAGGTCGGATCCTGCTGTTGTTACATCTGGTCACACCCTCATTTCACAAAGATGACAATGGCACATTCAGTCTCTCTCAATTCAAGAGGGAGGGAGGTGGTTTTATGGGGTGTTTTTTTCATATTCATCTGCTCCACAAACTTTGTCTACTTTGTCCTGAGACACAAACACACAAACACCTGCCACTAAGGGAAAGATTGGCCCCTGCAAAGCTCTCGGAAGTTCCAAATTAGTTTGGAACTCTTTCCCTTCCGTGTTGAACGGTTTCAATAAGAAATTGATCATCTGGGTTGCAGATGTAAAATAAACTGTCAATTTAGCCACTTTTTAGTTGTTGCCATTTTTCTACTTCAATTTCCAGAGATCACGTCCTGGCTTGCTTTTTTTTTTTTGCAGGAGTGCCCTTTGGATTTAGCAATTCATAGAGTGAAAGCAGAACTGATGAACCACAAGCTCCTTGTGCTGCTGACTTTAATTAAAAATGCCATGTCTAACTCCAGCAGATGTTCCTGCGGTTGAGAGTAGACTAATAATTTAATGCTGCATAATGTGGTGCTGAGTCTGCTGCTTAGACTAAGAATGTACCAGATTTCTGTTCTTTTTTCTCTTTAAAAAGGCATCCTTTAGGGATCACATCCCCCACCGCTCAGACTCTTAAAGTTTGCTGTTCTAATAGAGCTGAACCAATTATGGACTAAACTCGGCTTAGTAAACAGCAGTTCCAGGACTTGAAATCACAGAGTTTGAAGAGACCAGTATCACCTAGTCTGCTCCTGCTCAGCAAATCTGGCCACTGGCAACCTCTAGAGGTCGTACTGAAATTAAAAAAGCGCAGTGTAAGTGGGAGGCAAAGCAGCTTTTCTTCCTTATTGCCCTCTTGTCTGAGCATCTTGCCTCCACCTTCTCTTACCATGAGCAGAATTCCAGCCTAGCTTGCTATATCAGGTGATGAAGGAGGAGGGGGAAGGGGAGAAAGTGGGAGAAGGTCCAGTGGCGTTGCCCCTTTCTCCTTAGCTATATGCAGAACATCTGCACCTGTAAGCAGAAGCAGCAGACAGTCGCTCAGTGGAAGAGCGCACAAGTTTTGCATGCAAAAAGTCCCAGGTTCTCCAGGCAGAGCTGGGAAACATCCTTCTCTGAAAAGATGAAAGTGTTTCACAAATATGTTTTCAGTAATCCTAACAACAGTTTTAAAGTCTAGGCTTTATTATTATCCACATACTGCCGATTGTGGACTTAGGTTAAGCGAGAATCCTTTGCCCATTGGAAGTGATTTGCCCGTTGGGCTTTTAGCTGAAGTGAGCAAGGTGGACCTTTGGTTCTTGCATATATTGCCAGCTTATTTGCTGGTCCCTACAGTTGTGCTTTTAATGACAACTTGATTGGCAGAAATCAGCTGGTAATGCTTTTATGGCATGGGGAAGAAAAACACCAACTAATCTCCATGCTGCAAAAGGATTATTTGCTGACTTCCTGCAAAATCAAGCTGCTATAATAATTACAGTAAAAAGAAGAAGTAGAAAGTTATGTGTTTTGCCCCAGCCCAACATCCCTTTTCCTTACAGGCACCCCTGTAGTTTTGGGTCAATTAGTGCTGATCCAGCCACACAGACACAGGCAGGCAATGTGCCTGCTGACACCATAGGCAAAAATCAATGCAAATCGGCTTTCTCTCCCCACAACTTCTGCATAGGCTGTTCTGCATTGAATTTTGCAGATGGCATGGGTGTTTGCATGACCTTCTTGGCATGTGCAATCTATAATTGGAAGTTGATTCAATGCCACAGCATGAGAGGGTTGTAATAGTTGTTCCTTGGAGGTTTGATGAAGTCCAGAACAAGAACTATGAAGATTGGTACAGAATGCAAGATAACAATGTTGTGAGTTTGCCGTGTGTGAGAGAGGCAATGGCCCCTAGTACGAGTCATTAAGGTAACCAACGAAGTGGCTCTGTGCCAGATGTCAAATGGGTGGGGGCCCCCCTCTCAACTGGCAGTTAGTTAGAAGGACAAAAGGGCTTCTTAAAGGGTTGAGGTGTGTGTGAAAGAACTAGAAATTAAAAGCCTATGTGAGAGAGACATGCCTGATTTCTTCTTTGAATCCAAGGCTGTGGCTATGGGAGAAGCAATACCTCCTGGGGTGGTAATGTTGCAAGCCCTCCATTGTAGTCTCAGGTTGCATATATGTGTAAATAAACCATATATCCTAAAGACACCACAGTCTCTACTGTCCCCCTTTCTGAGGAAACTGAACTCTGGGTAAGCGCTGGAACCCCTTGCGCCGCTCAGAGATTGGGGTGGTGTGCAACAATATGGTTTCAAAAAGTTTGGACTGCTCTGCTTTCTATTGAATTAGCAGAAGTTTTGCTTCTGAGGTCAATGATGATAAGTGCTGGGAACATAAGTCATTTTATTTGTCCTCTGAAAGATTGCACTCTCCAGAGGTATCAGTGTTGTTGGTTGATTCATAATGTGAAACGATGTTGTTTTAAAAATGTTGCTCAGTATCTGATTTAGCAGGAAAAACCTTTCCCTGTTCCACATGCTCAGGAAGGGGAAAGCAATTGACTTGTCAAACAGAAAGCACTTGCCTCTGTTTATCACCATCTTTCTTACTGTACCCTGTGCTGAGATATGATGAATACGGTAATAACTGTAACTTTACAGAGCAGTTGGGAACTTTCAGCAATGAATAAAATTTCAACTGGTTGAGTGTTTATATTAAAAGTGCATGACATAGGGAGCTCCCAGATGCAGAATGATGGATGGTCAATACACTTTCAATTGCATCAAGACCTACCACTAGCTGAGTGTGTGAGAGCAGTGGTGACTAAGGTGTGCTTCCACCTTGCCTAAAATAAACGGTGGTGAGATCTGCTTTCAAAAACACCCTCCCTGAACCCAGTTCTGCTGGATGAGTTCCCTGGCTAGTATCTCACTTTCCGTTCTTGGTCTTTCAGTCTTTCAGCACTTGCATCTCACCTCCAGGTGTTCCTGGATGAGGGTGATGATCTAGAGCCATTTCAATCTGGTTTTAGGAACACAGAGTGGTATTCAACTGAGTGTTACTCGGAGTAAACCTATTGAAATTAATGGCCCTTAGCCACATTCATTAATGAGTCTACTCTGAGTAAAACATAGTGGAATACTGCTGCCTTACACCACTGGTCCATCTAGCTCAGTATTGTCAACACTGTTTGGAAGCAATGCTTCCAGATTTCTTGCAAGAGACTTCCCAGCCCTACGCAGAGATGCAAGGGATTGGACCTGGGATCTTGAGAACCACTGCTAGACAGACTAGCAAGGTTGCCCGCTTGTGCATTAAAAAAACATATCAGTGAAGATAACATTTAAAAATCCATTGTATTGGGGAAAAGGCTTGCAAAAACATGTACAGAAGCCCATTTGGCATGAGGTTTTGACTAATTAGGAGAAACATGCACTAAAATGCTGATGAATTTCCATGAGGATTTAGAAAACATAAATAAATCTCAGAACTGAATTTGAGATTGGAAAAATGAGAAACAGAGAGAGCCAAAATTGACAGATCCTTCCATCCCTATTCCTATTATATCTTTTAAAAAAGAAGACAAAAATACTGGTTATATTACCCCCCTAAAACAAACTATTGCAGATCCAGACATCACTTCAACCCCATTGTTGGTTCACATTAAAACATTATCAAGTCTAATATAAGTGCTTAGTTCACACGTTTTGCTAGAAGTTCAAAAATAGCAAAAATGGGCATCATCTTCGAGCATATACAAAGTTCACATACATTACAACAGTCAGCCCCCTTTATAGCAGACAGCTGGATATTTTAAGGCACCCAGGAAATATGTGCCTCACATTTCTTCTTTATTTAGATTAAACATGGGCTCCAGCAAGAGCAATTTCTTGATTCATGTGTTTGTAGGAACATGGTTATCTCTCTATATCTCACCAGTAGCAAAACTATTTTACTCATTTTCTGTCACATAACAAATTGATTTTAAAAGATGCAGGTATTGTAAAGGCCAGACTTGTTTCGCCTGTGCTCTAAATACTGCATAAACCAAATTTAGGGACCTGCTTATTTTTCACTCCTTGCTTGTCTCCATCGTTTCCACTTCTGGCTGTCCAACTGTCTGAAGTAATTCACCAAGAGGACATTCCTTATATTTTTAGCATCTGCAACACCTTAACCTTATAAAATTAGAAATAATGAATCACTGGAGGCTTTTATATCACGCCTGAATGAAAATGTTGGTTACCTCTCACTAGCTGCCCTATGCTGTAGTTTGTCTTGCGCAGTACCTACTATTCTGACAAACCTTTCTACATGACAGGACTCTTCACACTTGTACTTTACTGAGGAAGCCCCGAATATATTTTATCTGTCAGATGGGGCAACAATGTTATCGTCTGTTTTATGAGCCTATCCAGCATATAATGGCATCCAGTATGCTGCTGATGTAAATGTCTGCTTCACTACGGAGATTCATGGATCATCTGTGGGGTTTTCTTGTAGCCTCTGCTGGGTGTTCTGTATCACTTGTGAATGGGCAGACCTATTGGGATGTTCACTCAGTGATAAACCTAGGTCAAGCCCCTCTGTAATACTGTATACAAAGTGGACTCTCAATATCTCCTGGCCACTGCTATGATAACTCTTCCTTGTCATTTAGCAGGAAGATTAATCTGGTTCTTGTGTTCAGCTTCATGTCTTGCTAAGTTAATTGCTGAGACTCTGAAACTGCTCTTGGAAAAAAAGCCTTAATGAATGAAATACAGCTTCATTGCAAAGTTTCAGCGGAGACAATTCTTTATACTTCAAAAGGACTCAAATATCAGCTGGCTTACTAGCAGTACAGTGGTACCTCGGGTTACAGATGCTTCAGTTTACAGACTCCGCTAACCCAGAAATAGTACCTTGGGTTAAGAACTTTGCTTCAGGATGAGAACAGAAATTGTGCTCCAGCAGCACAGCGGCAGCGGGAGGCCCCATTAGCTAAAGTGGTACCTCAGGTTAAGAACATTTTCAGGTTAAGAATGGACCTCCAGAACAAATTAAGTTCTTAACCCGAGGTACCACTGTAAATGTGAAAGGATCTAGGGGACTTGGTGGACCACAAGCTTAACATGAGTCAACAGTGCGATGCAGCAGGGGGGAAAGCCACTGCTATTCTAGGCTGCGTCAACAGAAGTCTAGTGTCCATATCAAGGGAAGTAATAGTCCCACTCTATTTTGCTTTGGTCAGACCACACCTGGAATACTGTGTCCAGTTTTGGGTACCATAATTTAAGAAGGATGTTGACAAGCTGCAACGTGTGCAGAGGAGGGCAACCAAGATGATCAAGGGTCTGGAAACCAAGCCTTATGAGGAACGGCTGAAGGAGCTGGGTATGTTTAGCCTGGGAAATAGGAGACTGAGAGGAGATATTATTGCAATTTTAAAATATCTTAAGGGCTGTCACAAGGAAGATGGAGCAAGCTTGTTTTCTCCTGCTCTGGAGGGTAGGACTTGAACCAATGTTACAGGAAAGCAGAATCCAACTAAACAAAACAGTAAGAGCTGTTCGACAGTGGAACAAGTCTCCCTCGGGAGTTTCCTAAGAAGGTTTGTAAGCAGAGGTTGGATGGCCATCTATCATGCATGCTTTCAGTGAGATTTCTGCACTGCAGAAGGTTGGAAGAGATGATCCTTGGAGTCCCTTCCAACTCTACGATCATAGCAGTGGATGATATAGGGCCAACCTAGCTCTGGTACTAGAGGTGACTGGAACTTGGAGAAAAGCACCTGAGGTGATGGGAAGGTGTTACTTGTTCCCCACTTGCTGGCATAATAAACTGCAACCCTAACTTACATGTGAACAGGGCAGTCCCACAAAGAACAAATGCTGCCGCCCCCAACACATCTCGTTTGCATCTTAGCACAGGATCTGATGGATGTTCCACAGGTATCTTGCATTATTTATGTTTCCGTTCTATATTATGCTGCCACAGAAAACTGCTAGTTCCTGCATTCCTGCAATAAATAAGCAGGAAGTATTTCTGTCCTGCTGAATAGAAATCAGTGACTAAAGCATCTCTGCCATCTGGCATGCCAGGGTATCCAAGGGCATTTCTGGATGACAGGAAAAATGCGTTTTCTTCTTATTGCAATATTAGCATTTTCAGGTATTTTAGTATTATATTGTAGGCAGCCAAGAATAAATGTAGCTTTCTGAAGGTAAGAAAGCCTAGGCAGTATAAATGACAAAATATAATGTTATTTTAGTGCAGTCAGTTGTCAAGGTTAACACACCAGTGGTAGCAGTGCAAAGGGCTATGGTAGAGGTTTTCAACGTTTTTTGAGTCCACAGCTCCTTTAACCAACTACATGCTTTCTGTGGCACCTCTGTGGGGCTCAGGAGCCCAGCTATGTCCCCCCTTGCCTGCAGAGCTGGCAGCCCCTCGCCCTTTTCTCCCTTGCGGAGTGTGCCCTCAGCCCCCTTTCCTCTCCCCTCTCCTTGGGAGTCCTCCTGGCAACTGCCGCTGGTCTCTGAGATGAATTTCTCCTTCAGGAAGCCTCTGTTAAGCATTGCCACGCTCCCCTTTGGGCCTCAAGCTTCTTATTTTTAATTGAAGCTTTATATGTTTGGCTTCAAACCACTCTGCAGGGAGTGAAGGTAGATTGGCAGACCTATAGTTCCTATATTTTCCCAGCAAAGTAAGCTTCATAGCGTGGCATTCCTGATCGAAGCAGGGTTTGGATTTTTTAGGACGTAATGGCCGCCATGTTGCCTTCTTTTGAGTCAAGCAGGCTTGAAGGAGTGAGATCAAGCCCTGAAACAAGTCTATTATTGTTTCAGGACACGCGGAATTTAAGAGGTTCTCTCTCATAATGAAGTATTTCTCTGAGAACAACTCCCCAAAGATTTCCTCATCCAGCTCATCAGACCATCTAATACGCGAAAATCTCAGCTCCATGTTGGTGGGCCTGGGGAGCTCAAGTTTGTCATTACAGGGTGGTCTCTGAGCTGCCCCATCCAAGAGAGGTAACTTCCAGAGCCCCCATTCACCTGTTGAGTTTATAGCCAGGGCTGCTGCAATAAACAGCTGCACAATACTTTGGGAGGCAGAGATGCGAGAGGGCATCAGAGGAGGGAGGGAAGGAAAGAGGGACAGAGGCCAGTGTTGCCCATGGCACCCCTGACCATCATTCAAGGTACCCCAGGGTGCCAGGGCACACTAGCTGAAAACCACTGGGCTATGGAATAGCTAGCTGAGGGATGGGAGGGGGGATCAGGATCAAACTTGGGATAAGGAGAAAGTGTGATTCCACCACAATTTTGTGAAACTGACCCAGCAGTTCAAGGCATAGCTTTTCAACTTTTGCGAGGAATCCTATTCAGAATAAGGGAATTTCCCTTAAAAAAAGGGAAACGTTGACAGCTATGGTTCAAGGTGAAATGGCATCATGAAATTGTTTCACCCCTAACTTTGCACATTTGCTTAATAAAACTTATTAAACTCACTGGGGCTTGTTTCTGATTAGACACCCACAGAACTGCACTATAGATCTCTAATATTCCCCACCCCCCAACAGACACACATACTGCATGGGACACCTTTTGGCTCTCCTTCTGAATAATGTATCTTTAAGAGTTTTTTCTTCCAAGACATGCTTAATTTTTTAAAAAAGAAATCCAACCATAAAAAAATGTATAAAACATCTCTCTGTAACTTTATATTTTTAACACTGCTGTTTCAACCACTGCCATACTTTGGAGGATTGTGTAACACTTCAACTCCTGTGTGTTTCTGTAGATTTACGCTCACTATCCACTATCATTGTGGCCCCCAGTGAGTAGCAAATGAGGCAGATTTTTTTTAATGGCAGGAGCAGCCACCCAGTCAGACCTGCTGGAGGTGGCGGCTGGCTGGGCCTTAGAGTTCCCAAGCCTATTGGATTTGGGAGACTTCAATGTCCATGCCTATGCCGCCCCCTCCTCACAGGCTCTGGACCTAGTGATCTCCATGGCAACACTGGGGCTCTCCCAGTTTGTTTTGGGCCCCACCCATCAAGCAGGCTACATGCTGGATTTGATCTTTGGTGCTGGCATAGATGTGATCATGCTCCCCCCTCTGGAAGTGCCATGGTCTGATCACTACGCTCTGAAAGCCAAGATTGACTTCCCGCTCCTCCCCTGCTTGCGAAGGCTGATGGATCCTGATAGATTCCGTCAGGCCTTGCGGGACCCTGCTCCTCGTGGCGACTCATTAGATGACCTTGTCGAGGACTGGAATAACCGGCTCCTGGCAGCCATTGATGAGATTGTGCCTAAGCGCCCTCTGCGACCCCGTCAAAACCGGGCCCCTTGGTTTACCGAGGAGCTCCAGAAAATGAAGCGGGATCTCAGACGGCTAGAGCGAATATGGCGATGGACTAGTGGCAAAGCTTTAAGAACATCTTATAGGACGCTTATGAAAGCCTATGAGATGGCTATGAAAGCTGCAAAGAAATCTTACTTCGCAGCTTCCATTGCATCCGCTAGCTCTCGCCTGGCACAACTTTTTAGAATAATTAGGTCGATAACATCCTTAGGAGGACAACCAAATTTAAGCACAAATTCGACCCACAGCTGTGAGGCATTTGCGAGCTTTTTTTGCGGAGAAAGTCCTGTTGCTTCGCCGTGACCTCCCTGCCAATTTAGATACAGTGACAGGACTGGAGGCCCCTCGACTGTCTTCAGGTCCAGTGTTGGACCATTTCGATTGGATACTCCCTGCTGATGTGGATAGACTCCTCCAAGCTGGTAGGCCCACCATCTGCCTCCTCGATCCGTGCCCGTCTTGGCTGATTAGTGCGTGCCCAGATATCGTGCGGACCCCCCTGGTTGAAATTATCAATTTGTCTCTTGGCACAGGCTTTCATAAGCGTCCTATTTTATTGATACAATAGAAAATGTAAAAATATTGATGTGTGAAAACAAGTATAACAAAATCAGAGGCTGCAGTGCTATATGTACTTACCTAAAGTAATTCCCATGGAATTGAACAGGGATTACTTTTGAGAAGACATGTATACGATTGCACTGGGAAGTATTTAAAATGGGAATATGTTTAGATTGTAAGCCTGCAGGCAAAGCTTTTTATTGTTTTATAACTACATTTTATTAATTTTCTTTATTGATTTTAGCTAGTGTACAGTGCCCAGTACATATAAAGTGTCATAAAAGTAACACATTTTCATAGTTAAGGTAATAAAATTGAAGAATATGTTATAATTATGCAACTAATATGAATGTAGGTACTTGAATCAACACAACGCCTGAGTCAATAAATAGCTTAAGCATTTACTCCAGGTCAAGTTGGAGTCATGTCTCTTTACTGACCTTATGCTTAATACAACCCAGCCCCTCCACTGGTGGTTTCTCCTGGTTTGAAAAGAAAACTTCAACCAAATTGGCAACCTACGGTAATTTCCAATGCTATTCTGGCTGAAATCCTGTAGACATACAGGAAAGCCCTAACCTCAGGGCTAAATGAGGCGCAGCAGCAAGAGCAGACACCTTGGTTGCCACGCCAGCCTGCCTCAATCACATATCAAAAAGGTGGAATCATAGAATCATAGCACTGTTGAATTAGAAGGGACCCCAAGGGTCATCTAGTCCTACCCCTGCAATGCCAGAATCCTGCCCACAGCTGTTCCTAGGTGGGCTTCAACCACCAACCTTCTGGTTAACATCCAGGTGCACTGACCCAGCAGCTCCTAGGGTCTGGGGAGCTCTCAGGAGAGCCCTGCTTGCTGGGGCCTGGGAAGGTCGTGTGAGGCCTCTGAAAGTCTCTGCGCGATCTTGCTAGGCTCCCACAAGATCTTGTTGGAACCCAGAAGCTGTAGCCATGTAGTGTAACATGGGGGGGCATTGCCCCGGGCTCATGTTTTGAGGGGGTGCAACCAAGCACCCACACTATAGTTCCCTCATTGAGGGAAACCACGCCTGGGCTGGCATTTGGTGCTGGGATATGGGTAGCAGCGGCAGCCGCTCCACTCCTGGGTCAGGTCTGAAGCGTCCACGCAGTGCCCCTGAGGCAGCCCCAGTAAGCAAGGCTTCAGCAGGAGTGGCAAGTGGAGCAGATAGCAGGCAGGGCAGCGCCTTTCCATTTTCTCAGGTGGGATGGCCTCATCCATTCCCTGATCCAGGCCAGTATTTCAGAATGCTCTGGGGCATTCTTCCTCAACCCACTTGGGGCCCTCCAGATGTTTTGGACTACAGTTTCCACCCGCCTCAGCCAACATGACCAATGGTGAGGGATGTTGGGAGTTGTAGTCAAAACGACCTGGAGTGCAGTAGTTCACTGATACTTATTCCCAGGTAAACATATTCAGGATTGCAAGCTGCAGCTGCTAATTGGGCAAGAGATATGGAGATGATATGGTTTCACAGCTCAAATGCAATGGCAGTGTATCCAGCTGAGGCATTTAACTATAAAAATTATTCAGACCTGCTGTGTTACCAGTTGCAGAAACATCTGTAGTTCTGGCTGTTGGAGGACAGTAATGGCAAACACCAATTTAGCAAGCTGTAATGTGATATTGAGGGAAATATGTAACTATTTATTTGTAAAATTTCTATCCCACTCTTCCTCCCAAAGCTGTCCAGGAGTGGCAAACCACAAAACAGCCAAACAATGCAAAAGCAGTTTAAAAACCTGGAAACATTAAAAAACAATCAAATATCCTCACAGCTAATAATTAAAAGGTTGCCACGAGCTGTATACTTCTGACACCCAATGTTTAGGTGAATAGGAATGTTCTTAAATTTCTCCTGAATGTTAACAATGAGGGAGGGAGATATGACTTTCCCAGGGAGGGCTTTCCACAAATTGGGAAGGGAGCCAATGATTTCGGAACTTGTGGGAATAAGCAATGGGGGCAATACTGGCTTCCACTCCAATTTTAATTTTTAAAAAATCCCACAGAAAAATCGTATATACAACATATTGGGCCCCTAAGAGACTGGAGGAAACTCTGGGTAAGAGGTGGCCACGCTGCTTAGATTTACAATGATGGAATACTGTCTGTATGAGGATATGCAGAGTTTCATTGGTAGCAAGGATCCAACACTTCTTATAGGTGCTACTTGTGTGATACAGATGATAAAGGCAGCTGTGCGTAAGAAAATAGTATAGATAACATGGGGGAAACTGCAATAATAATGGAAAAATATTCATGGGTGTTTCTTTTTATTTGTTTACATGCCTGCGATTGATTGCAAAGATTTAATGCTTTATTTAAAAAAGGAAACCATCAGCATCTCTTATAAAGTGCAGCATTTCCTTGGTCGTTTCCTTATTCCCATGTTTCCCATCTCAGCTGAGACTGCCTGATACAGCATTGTCATCTCAAGATTGCTTTCTTAGGATTGGTTCCTGTGATAAAAGATCCTGTCCAGACAAGCCCAAGAAAGTTTGGGATGCTTCAGCCACACACCATTGCTAATCATTGAGAAGTCACATTCACTGTATTTCTCAGCGGAACTATGAAATAGCATCCACCAGCCTGTTACCATTTATCACAGGAGACACTTAAAAAAAAAAGTATGTAGGAAGGAGGGGCATTTTTATACTTTCTACTTGTACTTTCACCTCCTGTTCATCTTCTAAATCAGAGGCTTAAAGTAACACCAGTGATGAAGACATATCAGATGACTGACCACGTAGCTGGTACAGCAAAATGGTTAAGAAACTAGCAGCGCAAACTTGTTTATGTTTACTTTGGACATTGTATATTCTACAATGGTGCTTGTTCTCAAGTAAGTATTGTATATATTGGGGAGGGCATACTGGCTCTTTTGGACAGCGAATAACAAGGTGTATCTGGGTAGTTCAGGATAACCTTTCATGTTACTTACTGTAGGCTATGTACCCAATAAAAGCAGTGAGGTTGTTTCAGTTTCTTACGTCACTAATACATACCAGGAAGGGGTAGGAATGTCTTCATCCAATGTGCATTACCTGATCTGTTTCCTCACAATTAACTCCAATTCACTGTATCCCAGGCACAGTTCAAACACCATGTTATCAATGTTAACTTTCTTTTTGGATAAATAGCAGGAGAATGGTCAAGAAACTGGATTCAGTGCTAAAGGCAAGGAAGCTTAACCTAGGCAGAATCCAGATCACCTAGACCAGGGGTCTGCAACCCACGGCTCCGGAGCCGCATGTGGCTCTTTTACACCTTTGCCACGGCTCCGGGGCTGATACTAGTGAGGGGAGGAGGCGCATTGTGCGCCCCGACACTCCCCACTGTGGCGGGCGCTGTACTAGCTGTGACGTCACATGGGGCAGTGCGTGCGTTAGCCCGCTACATTGTAAGGAGCATGTACGCTGGTCACTGCATTGAAAGGGGGCATGTACGCTGGTCACTGTTTTGAAGGGGAGTGAAGAACACATACACAAAAAAAGGTAACTTGTTAATTTAACGTTTATTTCTATGAGGAGGAGTAATTCTGAGGGGTCAAACAAAGAAATAATTTTAAAAAGTGACAAAAAAGTTATTTTTATAATGACGAGTTTTGCGGCTCCCAGTTTTTTTTTCTTCGGAAACGGGTCCAAGTGGCTCTTTTTGTCTTAAAGGTTGCAGACCCCTGACCTAGACAGAAGTAAGCCTCTGTTTGGCCTTTTGAAGGTAGAGCATGGCATGAATAAAAATGAAATGACAAATGTGTTACTTTGAATGCACATCAGAATCAGTGTTTCCTTCAATGCCGTCATGTGTGAAAACCCAGCTTTTTTATTGTCATAGTTGTTCTTTTAATGGTGATTTACTGTAGCATTTCTAAAACCTGAATGTTTGTATGTTCTTGGTCTTATATGTCGATGGAGACATCCAGGTTACAAGTTGGCACACAAACCACCCACTGTCACTGGGTTTATAAGGGAAGCTGTTTGTACTTTCAGTTAAATCTTACTTCAACACTGGCAATGGACCAGGGACTTCCATAGCACCAGAGCACATCTGGCTAGTTTAAGGGGCAGGCCGTGTGGCAGATACAGCTCTGTCCTCCAACACTGTGCCATCGCTTTCTGCCACCCGACATCAGTTGCTGGAGGTGGCTGCCCCACTTTTCTGATACCAGGGCTGGGCCTCATAACACCCACAAAGGAAGAAAACCCACATAGGCCCAGAGAATGGAAGTCACTTCACATTGGCTTCTATATGCTGCCAACATTATGTTGGGAGCAGCCCTGTGTGAAATGTGCACAATACTGAGAGTCAATTCAATGGAAGGAGGTTTTCAGCTACAAACTTTGCTGTTAACGATTAGCCCCAAATGCAGCAATGATTCTCCATTGCACACTTGATATACACACACCAAAAATAACACTTGAGAATACCACTAAGCTCTTTATAAAATATGAAGGAGGTGCAATGTTGCCAGTGCTCTTTTACCAAAATGAACAATTTACCTTAGTCCCAAACAGCTGGTGGCATGGCAAAGGATTTAAAAGAGAGAATGGTTGTACATTTTACTGACAGCTGTTTTTAATGACTTTTGTCAACCAAATTTTGCTGCTTTGCATCAGAGAATATATTTATGATAGGGCTCCCTCCAAGAATAACTTGCTTGCTCTAATCACGTTTGCGTAGAGATTTATGGCTTGGTGCTTATTCACTGGTTAAGGCTTCACAACATGAAATGTCAGTGAGCCTGTTATAAATTGCTTTTGGCATCCCTATTCTATCTTTTATTTGGCTCAGAGTATTTCTACCTGAAAGTGATAAATTCCTGCTATAACTGCTTTATGTGCTCCAGTAATTACAGAAGGGGTGTGTGTGCAGATTTCTGCAGAGGTATCTTTTTAAAAACAGCAAGCAATAAAAAGCAGTAGAATGGGCTGAACCCTGAAACGTTATTGAATGAAAACAATGGCCAGTGAAATATCTGTGTCAGGAAGAATGTGATAAATGAAGGGGGGAAGAATAGAAGCTACAGAAGTGCTTGCAGCCTCTTTAGGAACATGTTAATACTACTGCATTCCACAGGTTTTTCAAACGTCAGGCTTAGGGACTGGCCACATTTTGAACACACATTTCATTGCCCTCTCCACCACCCCATAACTTCAGCCCTGTGTCAATAGCTTTTCAGAGGAATTCCTAATTTGGACCTTGTGTAGAAATAAATGAGCTTTATACCCAAAGAATTAGTTTCAAAGCTTTACTGCAGAATAATCTTAAAACTAGTTACATATAAACATTACATGAACAAAGTAACACTACAAACATGTACAGTGGTGCCTCGCAAGACGAAATTAATCTGTTCCGCGAGTCTCTTCGTCTAGCGGTTTTTTCGTCTTGCGAAGCAACCCTATTAGCGGCTTAGCGGCTATTAGTGGCTTAGCAGCTAAAAGGCTATTAGCGGCTTAGTGGCTTAGAAAAAGGGGGGGAAGCGGGGGGGAAATCGGAACACTCGCAAGACGTTTTCGTCTTGCAAAGC
Organism: Podarcis liolepis; assembly: GCF_965112155.1. Classification (NCBI taxonomy): domain Eukaryota; kingdom Metazoa; phylum Chordata; class Lepidosauria; order Squamata; family Lacertidae; genus Podarcis; species Podarcis liolepis. The sequence continues at coordinate 136,493,083 of NC_139554.1, forward strand.
AGCTCAAAAATGGAAAACCCTTTCGTCTAGCGGGTATTCCGTCTTGCGAGGCATTCATCTTGCGGGGCACCACTGTAATGTGATTCGGTCCTTTATGCACTTCAGTAAACTTTCCTCTCTCCGATGCCAGAGATGAAATGTTCATCATTGCAGAGCTTCTCTGCTACTGCTACTACTGGCCATCTCTGACTTCTCAGGTTTCCTCTCTTATATGTGAGAACTGCAGCGATGTGTCATCAGGTAGTTTAGCTCATTGAAATAGAAAAAACACCAGCCTTCCGCTTTCACCTAGAGTGGAGCCTCTTGCTTAAGGTAAACTTCTCTTTACAGTACTCCAAATACAACCACAATATTTTACGTACATTAAGCTTACAATATTAACACCGTGGCCTCAAAAGAAGTCATGCAGATCAATATTACTGATGCAAATTGGCTAGTTTTGCATTCACATGCTCAGCTTGTACATTTCCTCCCTGTTCTAGGGCTCAAATTTAAGTTTGCACGGCAGGATGGATATGGGTCAGAGAAGTGGGAGACAATCTGGATGCATAAATGGCAAAGTGGGGATGACTAATTATTGTTGAAATTTAATAATTCTTTAGAGAAAATAAAATAAAATTTGTATACCACTTGATTATATAATGGAGCATGTTCTGTTTTAACACTTTTCCACATATGGCTGTTTGATTTCAGACCTTGATTTTATACTAATTGAACTCTAGATGTTGTTTTCTTTTGCCTTTTCTGTTTAGTAAAAACTGGTTTCGCATTATCCGACTTAGAATTATTTCTGCAGTCTTCCAGGTTACTTTAATGTTGGATTCTCATGCCTCTGCCACAGGAAACCTCCGAATCAAACCGAGGGAGGCAGAACATCCACTTACCTACCAGCAGACCTCTGTTACGAAAGTCTAGGTCTGCTTTTTGCCAAAACATATCTATCACTCGGCTTCATCCTCACCAGTGCTGGATAAATAATAGGTGTCGGTACTCGCCACTAAGTGGCCAGGGCAAGCGCCACACTTTTTAACAACGAAAAGAGGGGCTGGCGCTGCGCATCCTTGAGTCCCCTCTGCCCGCCCGCCCGCCCGCCTGCTGGAGCCACTGGGCTGCAGTCCCACCCGCCGAGTCACCCCGTCCAGATGCCCGCGAAGGGGGAAGGGAGCTGCAACGAGGGGGTCTTCCGAGGTGGCGCCGCCCCGCCGCGCGCAGAGGGATCCCGCCCTGGGGCGCAGAGAGGCCTCCAAGGCGGAGCGAAGGGGCTTCCGGGCCGCCAAAGACCTTCCCCGCTCTCTTCCCCGGAGGGCGGCGCCTCCGCCCGGAAAGGCCGCTCGGGCGGCGGCTTTGCGCGCGCGTTTCCCTCGGCGGTTGGCGCCGGCGCGCTGGGCGAGGGGCGGAGCCGGCGGGCGGCGGCGGCGGAATTCGAAGCGGCTCCTGTGGTGTCGCGAGGCGCGGGCGAGCCATGAGGGCCGCGGCGCTGCGGGGGCGCTCGGGGAACCAGCCCGAGGGAGGCATGGAGGCCGAGCCAAGAGGCCGCCGGTGGAAGGAGACGGGCGCCGCCCTGGCCAGGCTGGCCGAGGCCCTCAGCTGCTCGCAGTGGTAATCAGTTGTCCCGGGGGGGGGGGGGCGGGCGGGAATGTATATATATCCATGTATATATATAAATATATACACATATAGATATGTATATATGTGTGTAAATATATACGGTGTGTGTTTATTATTATTATTATATCACAGGAGGGTTTATAAAAACACAAAAATATAAAGCAGAATAACAAAGAAAAACAACCACCCCCACAGCATTATGTGCAAAACTACATAGGTTTCTATGTCGGTGTCCCTGCGCCCGTGCTGCGGGGGTGGGGGGGGAGAAGGGGGCTTCTTCATGCCCAGTGGGACCACCTTGAAAGATCCCTGCTGTTTCCCCCCATTTATTCCTGCCCTCCTTCACCCGCTCACCCCAAGTCTCCTCTGTTTTGAATTGCAAGTCTCTCGGGGCAGGAACCTGTCAAACACTTTCCTCATAAAGGTGCTGTGTTGTTATTGCTATTTATTGTTATGTATTAAATTTGTCGGTTGCTTTTATCTTGCCCAAAGCAAGCCAAAACAACTTAAAATCAAAAGCAACCCCTCCTCCATGGATATATTCAAATCAAGAAAGAGAAGAAAAAGCACAATACATTAAAAAAATCCCACCCACTTCTAAAGGCCGCAGAGCAGGCGCGGAGAACCTAGCACCGAAATTTTTGATTAAAGATGAACAAGGAAGAATTTTGGCAATTGAAATACAAACTCAAGGAGAAAAAATCCTGATATTAGGAATTTATGCACCAAATGAGGGGAAATCAGAATTTTACAAGAAGCTGCATGAGATACTACTGGACTATCTGGATTATTCCAACATCATTATGATGGGAGACATGAATGGGGTGGTCTCTACCTACATGGATAAGTCACAGAACCAGAACTTAACTAAAGATGGTAGACTACCAAAAACTTTTTTTGAACTAACTGACAATATGGATTTGATTGATATTTGGAGGACAAGAAACCCCTTAGGTAAAGAAGGAACTTTCTTCTCTGAGGCCCACCTGTCATGGACAAGAATCGACCAAATTTGGACAACTAGAGGGCTGGCACCTAAGACGATAAGAGTGGAAATCTGCCCAAAGACCTGTTCCGACCATAATGCTTTGAAAATGGAAGTGAGACTTACTCCAGCCGATTCCTTCAGATGGAAAATGAATGACACCCTGTTAAGAGATCAAGAGATTGTAAGGAAGGCCCAAAAAACCTTAAAGGACTACTTTGAAATAAACTTGAATACCTCGGTGCAAAAAAGAATAATCTGGGACGCAAGTAAAGCTGTTATGAGAGGGTTTCTGATACAACAGAATACGATCAAGAAAAAACTTTGGAATGGAAAAAAGGATAAGATATTAGAGAAGATAAGAGATGGAGAGAAAAAATTAAGATTGAATCCAAAATCTAAAGAGACTCTAAGAGAAATTAAATTCCACCAGTCACAATATACGAAATTGATAAACCAAGAAGTGGAATGGAAAATTAAACAAATGAAACAAAGATCTTTTGAGTCTGCAAACAAATGTGGGAAACTGCTAGCTTGGCAGTTGAAAAAGAGACAAAAATTAAATTATGTTACCAACTTAGAGGTCGAAGGGAAAAACATTCAGAAACCGGAAGAAATTAGAAAGTGTTTCCAGAAATATTTTAAAAAACTTTATACCCAAGGCCCTGAGGAAGCGACTGAAATAGAACAATTTCTAAAGGATAATGGCCTACCAGAACTATCTCAAGAAAAGAGATCAATCTTGAACTGTAAAATAACACAACAGGAAATTGAGGATGCCATTCAGAATATGCAGCTAGGCAAATCTCCAGGCCCTGATGGACTTACCTCCAAGTATTATAAGACATTAAAAGACTACTTGATACAACCATTAATGGAGGTTTGTAACCAGATTATGGGGGGAGGGAGGGCACCAGAAACGTGGAAAGAAGCATTCATCACATTGATTCCTAAAGTGGAAACTGAAAAGACTCAACTTAAGAACTACCGTCCCATCTCACTCCTGAATGTGGATTATAAAATATTTGCAGACATTTTGGCAAATAGATTTAAAAAAGTACTAAATGAAGTAATCCATAAGGACCAAGCAGGCTTTCTCCCAGGCAGGCATTTGTTTGATAATACCAGGAACATTATTGACATTTTGGAACTGCTTCAAACAAATATTAACACCAAAGCTGTGCTGATTTTTATAGATGCAGAGAAGGCCTTTGACAATATTTCTTGGAAGTTTATGAAGAAAAATTTGGAAGGGATGGGAGTGGGACGGGGGTTTGAGAATGGAATAGAAGCAATTTATTCACAACAAAAGGCCAAGTTGATAGTGAACAATGTGGTGACAGAAGAGTTCTATATTGAAAAAGGAACACGACAGGGGTGCCCCCTATCCCCTCTATTATTTATCTCGGTCCTGGAGGTGTTGCTGAACATGATTAGGAAGGATCGGCAGGTACAGGGGATACGGGTCGGAACGAAACAATATAAACTGAAAGCATTTGCAGATGATTTGGTTTTGACATTACAGGAGCCAGAATCTAGTACAATAAGAGTTCTAGAATTGATTCAACAATTTGGTCGGGTGGCGGGATTTAAGTTAAATAAACAAAAAACCAAGGTATTAGGGAAAAATTTGACATCTTCTGAAACAGATGGGTTCCAGAGGGTAACAGACTTAAACATTGTCAAAAAGGTGAAATACCTGGGGGTTAACTTGTCTTCTAAAAATTTGAACTTATTTAAAGATAACTATGAGAAATGTTGGTCAGAAGTTAAAAAAGACTTAGAAATTTGGTCAAGATTGAAATTATCCTTGTTAGGCCGAATCGCAGCTATAAAAATGAATGTTTTGCCAAAGATGTTGTTCTTGTTTCAAGCCTTGCAGATCGTGGACAGAGTGGAATGTTTTGGAAAGTGGCAGAAGGATATATCGAAATTTGTTTGGCAGGGCAAAAAGCCCCGAATAAAATTCAAAATATTAACTGATGCAAAAGAAAGAGGGGGGTTTGCCCTGCCGGACTTAAGGTTATACTATGAAGCTGCCGCCTTCTGCTGGATGAAAGATTGGATTTTGTTAGAAAACACTGATGTCCTAGATCTGGAGGGCTTTAACAACTCGTTAGGTTGGCACGCGTATTTGTGGTATGACAAGGTAAAAACATTTGGAATGTTCAAAAACCATATTGTCAGAAAAGCAATATTTTTGGTCTGGAAAAAATACAAAGACTTATTGGAAAGTAAGACTCCGAGGTGGTTATCACCAATAGAGGCCAAGGCCCGGAAAAAACCCAATATGGAAGCCGGCTGGCCGAAATATTGGGAAATAATAGAAAATATCGGAGATAATTGGAGGTTGCAGAGTTTTGAAAAACTAAAAGGTAAGGTGCAAGATTGGTTTCACTATGCCCAAATTAATGAGGTTTTTAAACAGGATAAAAAAACAGGATTCCAGGTGGAAAAATCGAAACTTGAGACAGAACTGTTAGAACCAAAGACCAAGGTATTATCGAGAATGTATAACTTGCTGCTTAAATGGAATACCCAGGATGAGACAGTTAAATCAGCCATGATAAAATGGGCTCAAGACATTGGCTATAATATCATGTCTGAGGACTGGGAAAGGTTATGGACCACCGGTATGAAGTTTACGGCATGTAGTGCCCTGAAAGAAAACATTATGAAAATGGTATACAGGTGGTACATGACCCCAGTCAAGCTTGCAAAGATTTACCATCTGTCTGATAATAAATGTTGGAAATGCAGGGAGGCTGAAGGGACATTCTTTCATCTTTGGTGGACTTGTCCAAGAGTGAAGGCCTTCTGGGAAATGATTTACAATGAGTTAAAAAAGGTGTTTAAGTACACTTTTCCTAAGAAACCAGAGGCCTTCCTTTTGGGCATTATCGGCCAAAAGGTGTTAAAGAAGGACAGAACGTTTTTTATGTATGCTACCACAGCAGCAAGAATTCTTATCGCTAAGTATTGGAAGACTCAAGATTTACCCACACTGGAAGACTGGCAGACGCAATTGATGAACTACATGGAGTTGGCTGAGATGACTGCCAGGATCCGAGACTTGGGAGAAGAAGCAATGGAGGAGGATTGGAAAAAATTTAAGGACTATTTGCAAAAGTTTTATAAGTTATATGAACTTTAAGAAGCCGCATGACCTGGAGGGTTAGCCCCAGCAATGAGAGTGGATTATATAGGAAATTGGATAATATTATTGAAAGAATCAAAGTTTAAACGGTTAAAAATGATAATATGCTCTGTTTTTCAGATTAAATGGAAAATAAGGGATTTAAACTTAAATTGTAATTGAAAAAACAAAAGAAACACACGAAATAAGGTTATAATTTGTTGACAAATTTATTGTTAAGAATGCACTGTGCGGGAGGTGTGGGGAAGTTCGATAGAAAGTTGAAATAAGTTGCTGAACTGGTTTGATTTTTCTTTTTCTTTTCTTATCTTCTCTTTTATTCTTTTTTGTTCTATCTGTAATTGGAAAAAATGTAATAAAAATATTATAAAAAATAATAAAAAAAAGGCCGCAGAGCATTCCTCAAACAGGGAGCCATCACAGAAAAGGCCCCTTCTCATATGGTGGTGGTGGTGGTGGTGATGGTAAAGCTAGCTTGTGTGTAATAAATCAAGTTGGACATATATCATCACCATTACAGATGTATTTATACTCTGCCTTTCCCCCCTTACAGATAAAATAATAACATAATTGCTGTATACTGAGTCAGACATATCTGTCTATCTTAGGGTTGCCTTATTTCAAAAAGGGAAAACCAGGACACTCTGAAAGTCGAGTTGTTATTCCATTGACCTGCCTAAGATCCAGGGCAAAGCACCACATTTCTGATATTTCCCCCGGACATCATTTCTGCCTTTGAAATCCCGGTAATAGCCGGGACAAATGGCAGCCCTAGTCTATCTAGCCTACTTCTGTCTGCTGTGAATGGCCGCTTCCCTCTGGGTACAACAACAATTATTATAATAATACTTTTCCTCAGCCACTCTGGGCAGGTTACTAAGTCAAAGGCTTTCCCCAGCCCTGCTTCCTGAAGTTCTTTTACCTGGAGATTCCAAGAATCAAACCTGGGACCTTTCTGCGTTCAAAGCCTGCGCTCTAATTCTAAGCCTTCCTTTAAGATTTGTCCTGTTACCATGGGAAAATCAGAAGGGGGAATGGAAAGGCAGATGTAAAGCAACGCCACAAAACAAATAAAAAGCTATAGGCTTTGTACTAGAACTTTATTAGGAATTAATTATGTGATTCTGATAATTAGGACAGGAACTTAATATATATATACTTTCCTTGACAGTAGGGACATTTTGAAGAAACCTGTGAACATAGGAGGCTGTGAACATGTCTTATGCCTGTAAGTAATTCCATATTATGCTGTGGTGCAATAACTCCTCTTCTGGCTTATTGCTGAAGATCCTTTCTTCTTCAATATGATGAATGCTGAAGATCCTTTCTTCTTCAATATGCTTTTAGTCATAGAATCATAGAGTTTGAAGGGTCATCTGCAATGCAGGAATCTCAAGTAAAGCATCCATGACAGATGGCCATCCAGCCTCTGCTTTCTGTGTTCTTGCTTCTGTTTTAAAATGATCTGCTGTTCTGTCTTTGGTATTTTTTATTTCTTTGTCACATGGTGTTTATTGCTTATTTTAAGCTTTTATAAACCACACTGTTTTAAAAAGTGGGATAATTGTACAGGAAACATCAATTCACCCTACTTAGGAGTTAATATTTGGAGTCTGCTAGGCTCAGTAATGCGTGTTGGATGAGTGTTTTACATTAGGTGCAATAGTTTGTTGTTGACTAATGAATTATATATATTTGTGGTTGCCTGTGAAGTTGGGCCACTTTCAGACCAAAATAATTGACACGTTTGTTTTATGAGCTGTTCTGGGTTGCATAAAAACATGCATACTTTTAAAGCAATACAGGCTGATCCAATAATGAAAAACCACTCCAACTTCTCTTGGATAAGGCTTGATTGGTAATTTTAATTGATAATTTTCTTGATTAGCTTCAGTCAGGGTTTAGGCATAGTTTTGGCACATGAACCGCCTAGGTCACCATGTACAGTGACCTCTGTTGATTCTCCTTGATTTTTCACCAGCTTTCAATACCCACAACCTCCTATAGAGGCTGCCCAAAGTGGATCTAGGTTCACCGTTTTGAGATGGTTTTCGCCCTATTCGGATGGCCATTTCCAGAGAGTGGTGCTTGGGTGAAGCAGTGGGGTTTCACAGAGGCCAGGCTTCATATTGTTTAGCATCTGTATGAAATGGCTGAGTGGGATCATGCAGAGATTTGGAGTGTGTTATCAATGTGCAGATGACATGCAGCTTTTTTTCTCCTTTACATTTGCAGGTGTGGCAATGGATGTGCTAGACTGGTGTCTGCCTGTGGACTAAATAAGAGCCAATAAACCGAGGCTCAATCCAGCAAAGACTAAGGCACTGTTACTGGGCAGTTCCTTAGATCTGACGGGTGGGAGACAACCTTTTCTAGAAATAGTTGCACTCCTCCCTAATGGAGCAGGTTCACAGCTTGGGGGGCACTTCTGGATCTATTGCTGTGGTTGGAGGCACATGTGGCCTTAAAATTCTGGTTCATTTTAAAAAATGGTTTTGCTCTACATGGCTTAGGGCCCCTTAAAGATTGTCTCAAACCACAGGAACCAGCCCAGACGCTGTGGTTTTCATCAGGGTGTGAGTGAGGTGGGGAGTGTGGCTGCATGGGAATAGACCTTTTCAGTGGTGGCACCCCATCTATGGAATGCTATTGCCAGAGAAACATTCATGGTGCCATCGTGTCAATTTTTAGGTGCCAGGCTTAGACATTTATATTTACCCAGGCTCTTTGATGTTAAGTTAGCTTCTCCTGTGGTGGAGCAGGTTAGGACTTGTCTTTTTCATTATATTGCTTTGTCTTCATTTTACAAATTTTGTATTGTGAGCCACTTTACATTTGGCTTTTAGCTGATTTTATTTTGATGCTTTGACACATTTCTTTTTTTGTATAAAGTGACTAAGAAATGCAATTAGAATAACTGACTGCCTTATATTACTTTATCTGATCAGTACAGCAAGAAGTTTCCCTGCCTTACTTAATTGATCTCAAGCAGACACATTTCTTGTTTCATGCAAAGTAATGATCTTCTCTACTGGGCAGTTTTGTAAACTACCAAGCTTCAATGCAGCCTGCCAGCCAAGAATAGCATAACTTAAGTTCCTGCTTTTGCTGCCTGCCTAGAACTGGCAAGCAAATTGCATTTATCTTAATAATAATAATTTTATTATTTGGAGCCTGCCCATCTGACTGGGTTGCCCCAGCTGCTCTGAGCGGCTTCCAACATAAATAAAAATATAATAAAACATTAAAAACTTCCCTATACAGGGCTGCCTTCAGATGTCTTCTAAAGGTTATATAATTGCTTATCTCCTTGACATCTGATGAGAGGGCGTTCCGCAGCGTGGGTGCCACTCGGTGTTCAAAACTCCCATTGTTCTAGGCATGTTTTGTGGCAGGCAATTTCAATAACGCAAGCAGTTTCTGAGCTCTGGGCCTGGTATTGCGCCTAATACTTCACATTAAAACTTTAGAGTGGAAGGGAAGGAGGACCTTTCTTTGCCTCCCCACTTCCAGCTACTCTCTGAAGACTGGAGAAGAGACCCTCTTAAGAACATTAGGTGGGTGGACAGGGGAAGGACTAGACCATGTGAAAAATGAACGTAATATTTTAGCTGCAGTTCATTTTCAGCTTTGTATTATTGTTATAAAAAAGCGTGCATAGACATTCCGTTGTTGGGCCCATAACCTAGGTTTAAGGTGCCATTTAGCTCCTAGCTTTCATATCTCAGTTTCTAACACTGGTGCCACTGCCAAGAAGACCCTCTGCCTGGTTTCCTGTAACTTCACTTCTCACATGTTATCCTTATTTTGGTGGATCACTGGTTGTGCAGTCCTGCTCTATGTAGCTGCTTGCTGTAAAACTACTTAATTTGTATCCCGCCCTTCATCTGTAGATCTTAGGGCGGTTCACAACATCTAGCCATGTAAAGGGATAGTTTTTGATAGTAACCTTTGGTAGTGGATCCTTGTTCATTTAACCTTTTGCCCATACAATAAAAACCCAAACATCTTACGCCATTTGATTTTTGTGGGGATTCTTTAAAGGTAATGTGTAATATATTTATCTGAAAATTATGGTATCTGTTGCATCATCAGCCATAGTTGAAGCAACTGTCAGTTACAAAATCCATCACATTGGTCAACATTAGGATCTGAACTTCTGAATTTTGAGAGGTTTTTTTAAGTGAATAAAACTAAGCTTCAGGAAAGGAGTTCTTGTTTTCAGTTTTGCTGAGCTTATATTAAAGGGAAATGCAGTCATTGACCTGCTCTGATACGCCCTCATATTGAAGTGTATATATTGATTTGCTCCCTGTTGTGTGGTGCAGTAACAAGTGTTTTTGTTGGCTTACCTTTAAAACATTGCAGGTGGATAAGATCTCCCTGAGGTTCGGATTATCTGTTTTGAACAGACTGCATACTTAGAATCTGGTTCTAAAACAACCTATACCAGTAAGCAGATGCTTTAGGAGAGAGCATAGAGGCTGCATTTTTCTGTAACTGCACATAACATTGCTTTTCATTTTACATGTATGTAACCAAGCACAAATACTGGGTCACCTCCTCTTCAGTGGCAGCAGGTTAATTGTGAAGTTGGCAGACCATCATGTATCCTGCATGCCTGTAAAATATGAGGACTTATCAGGGTGCTCCATTTCTAGAGTTTGCAGTGAAGGAACAGGCAAAAACTGAAAGTAAACAAGTAGATCTAAATCACTGTGCTTGCTGTATGGTTTTTAAAGCCCAAATCATGCCTTGGAGCATAAGCCGTATAGTTAGCACAAACCGTGGTTTAGTGTGTTGTCTGAAAATTGAGCTTATGTGGCCTGTGTCTTTCTTCTGTTTATCTTATTTTGCCGTTTCTGCCCATCACAGTGTTAGATCCCCCTTAATAGAAAGCTGTAGCTATGGAGACTTTTAAAAGAAACAGCAGTAAGATGCAATTTTGTTGTTGTTTAAATGAGCCTCCAGAACTAGTAAACTAAAAGGTTGCAATTAAACATTGTCTATAAGACACCTGGCAACATTTATCATCACATCATTTGTGGAAAGGTTCCAAAGTGACTCCAGCTGCTGCAGCATCTTTTTGGCCTTATTGGTAAAGTAGGAAAGGATACCTTTACAATGTCCTTAAACTGGTGTGGGTTTGTAAGCTTTGCTGGTTCCATAAGTGGCACAGCAATGGGCTGCATTATAAGTTTACAAAGGCGTTATAGGTTTCCAAAGGCATGCAAACATAAGTGAATGCAGGGGAGTTTATATTCTGGGGTGATGGGATTGGGTTATGCAGCCCCACCCATGTGATTTATATCCTCTAGCTGCTGTGGTTGTCCCCCTTAAATTGTCTGACACGTTTCAACATATGTAAGCATGAAAAGCTGTCATATTTTCAGGTGGGCCACTGAGCTATCTTGCCCAGGCTGGCAGCATCTCGCATTGAACTTGGGCAGGGGTTTTCTTCTCAGTCCTGCTACCTGGGACTCCTTTTAAATAGGAATCTCTGGGGACTAAATATGTGAGAAGCATGCACACTGCCACTGAACTGTTTTCTCACTATTCTTGAGTTATTTTTAAATGCCTCTGGAAATCGTTCTAAAATATTCCACAGTCCTAGTTCCTTGAGACTCTTTAACTGAAGTTCTCTTGCCCCTTTCCATGTGATCTGCACCATACAAACTGCTTAATTCCTGCTTTCCTTCAGTTCCCCAATTCCCTTGGACTTATCACCTAATCTAACAGTCTCCAGTGCCATTCATGGTTTAATTCCCCCACCTCCCCACCTAGTATTTACCTTTCCTGGAATGTCCCACCACAGTGGCTCCTGCTTCCTTCTTCATTCACATCCCCTTGACTCACTTTGTACCTTTTCTCCTTCCTTGTGTCTTAAACTGGCCATTTGACTAGTTAAATATTGTTGAAATTAGTCAAGTCGTAGAACTATAACATGCTTTCATAGATTTGCTCCAGTGACAAAGACCCGGATTAGGTAACTGGTATGGAGACAGATTACATTTTAAACTATTTTATCCATTGCTGATAGGTGAAAATATCTTGCAAATATAAATATTTGCAATATGATAATCATGGGAGACATGAATGGTGTGGTCTCCACCAACATGGACAAGGCACAAAGACTAACAGTTAGTAAAGAAGGGAGACTCCCTAAGACTTTTTTTGAAATGACAGAAAATATGGACTTGATAGACATATGGAGAACAAGGAACCCTCTGGAGAGAGAGGGAACCTTCTTCTCCCAAGCAATGATGACCTGGACCAGAATTGATCAAATTTGGGTTACTAGTGGAATGGCTCCAAAGATTAAGAAAGTGGAAATCTGCCCAAAAACTTGCTCCGACCATAACGCCGTGAAGATGGAGATGAAACTTACAACAACTGGTCAATTCAGATGGAGAATGAATGACACCCTCTTTCGGGATAAGGAGATTCTTATGAAGGCCCAAAAGACTTTAAAAGATTATTTCGAAATAAATATGAGGACCGACGTGGAGAAAAGAGTGATCTGGGATGCAAGTAAAGCGGTCATGAGAGGATTCTTGATTCAACAAAATTCAATAAAGAGGAAAAAACAAAATGAGAAAAAAGAGAAGCTATTGGAAATGATAAAGGAAGGAGAGAGAAAATTAAGAACAAAACCAAAATCTCAGGACATCTTAAGAGAGATCAAGTTATATCAAACACAATATATGGAATTGATGAACCAAGAGATTGAATGGAAGATAAAGCAAATGAAGCAAAAGACTTTTGAATCAGCAAATAAATGTGGTAAACTTTTGGCATGGCAATTGAAGAAAAGGCAGAAACTAAATACAGTTACAAGCCTAGAGGTGGATGGAAAGAATATATCTAAACCTAATGAAATTAGAAACTGCTTCGTAAGTTATTTCAAAAAGCTTTACACTCAAGGCCCCCAAAATGAAGAAGATATAGACAAATTCCTTGGAAAATATGGATTACAAAATATCTCTCATCAAAGTAAGATGGACTTGAACCAGAGAATCTCAGAACAAGAGATAGAGGCTGCTATTCAGAACATGCAATTGGGCAAATCTCCGGGACCAGATGGATTGACTTCCAGATACTACAAATCGTTGAAGGAATGGCTAACTCAACCACTAAGAGAAGTGTGCAACGAGATCCTTGAGGGAAAAAGGGCCCCTGAATCGTGGCAAGAGGCATATATTTCACTCATACCAAAGTCAGAGACTGAAAAGACCCAACTTAAGAACTACCGCCCAATATCACTCCTCAATGTGGATTACAAAATTTTTGCAGACATTTTGGCAAAAAGATTTAAAAGAGTATTGATGGAGAAGATTCATAAGGACCAAGCAGGTTTTCTCCCCAAAAGACACCTGGCAGACAATGTAAGGAATGTAATAGACATTCTGGAAAAGCTAGAGGTGAATATAAACACTAAAGCAGTACTGATTTTTGTGGACGCGGAGAAGGCCTTTGACAATATTTCTTGGAGTTTTATGAGAAAGAATCTTCATGGGATGGGGGTAGGCCAGGCTTTTGAGAATGGTATGGCTGCAATATATTCTGAACAAAAAGCTAAACTGATTGTAAATAATGTTATGACGGAGGAACTTAAGATAGAAAAAGGAACACGACAGGGGTGCCCGATTTCCCCATTACTTTTTATTTCAGTTCTGGAGGTGTTGCTGAACATGATAAGAAATGACCAGCAGGTTAAAGGTGTGCAGGTCGGAGCCAAACATTACAAGTTAAGAGCGTTCGCAGATGACCTGGTATTGACTTTGCAAGAGCCAAACACTAGTACAAAAAAGGTTTTAGAAATAATACAACAGTTTGGCCAGGTAGCTGGATTCAAGTTGAACAAGCAAAAAACTAAAGTTTTAGGGAAAAACTTAACAGATATGGAAAAGGAGAAATTCCAAGAGGAAACAGGTTTGATTGTGGTAAAGAAGGTGAAATATCTAGGGGTTTATTTAACATCTAAAAATCTGAATTTGTACAAGGACAATTATGAAAAATGTTGGTCAGAAATTAAAAAAGATCTAGAAATATGGTCAAATTTGAAACTGTCAATGCTAGGCCGAATCGCTGTGATTAAAATGAATGTATTGCCTAGAATGCTTTTTCTGTTTCAGACCTTGCAGATTCTCGACAAGATGGAATGTTTCAAGAGGTGGCAGAAAGATATTTCGAAATTTGTCTGGCAGGGCAAAAAGCCCAGAATTAAATTCAAAATATTAACAGATGCCAAAGAAAGAGGGGGTTTTGCCCTGCCGGGCTTAAAATTGTACTACGAGGCAGCAGCTTTCTGCTGGCTGAAAGAATGGATGCTCCTCGAGAACACTGATATCTTGGATCTGGAAGGTTTTAACAATGCTTTTGGTTGGCATGCATATCTTTGGTATGATAAAGTAAACAGCGTTTTTAAAAATCACATTGTTAGGAAAGCATTGATTAATGTTTGGATAAGATACAAAGACCTATTGGAAAATAAAACCCCTAGATGGGTGTCACCAGTGGAGGCCAAAGCAGTGAAGAGACTCAATACGGAGGCCGGATGGCCGAAGTATTGGGAAATCTTAGAACAGGATGGAGACAAGTTCAGACTACAAAGTCAGGAGAAATTGAAGCATAAAGTTGGAAACTGGTTTCAATATCGTCAAATAATGGAATTTTTTAAACAGGACAGGAAAATTGGTTTCCAGGTGGAAAAATCAAAATTAGAAACTGAACTGTTAGAACCCAATACTAAGATTTTATCTAGAATGTATAACTTGCTGTTGAAATGGAACACACAGGATGAAACAGTAAAATCTGCTATGATTAAGTGGGCTCAGGATGTTGGACATAACATCATGTCAGCTGACTGGGAATGGTTATGGAACACCGGTATTAAATTTACGGCATGTAATGCCTTAAAGGAAAACATTATGAAAATGGTATACAGGTGGTACATGACCCCAGTCAAGCTGGCAAAAATCTATCATTTGCCTGATAATAAATGTTGGAAGTGTAAAGAGACTGAAGGTACCTTTTATCACCTTTGGTGGACTTGCCTGAAGATTAAGGCCTTCTGGGAAATGATCTATAATGAAATGAAAAAGGTACTTAAATGTACCTTTCCCAAAAAGCCAGAGGCCTTTCTTCTGGGCATTGTCGGCCAATTGGTGACAAAGAAGGATAGAACTTTTTTTATGTATGCTACAACAGCGGCAAGAATACTCATCGCAAAGTATTGGAAGACACAAGATTTACCCACTCTGGAAGAATGGCAGATGAAAGTGATGGACTATATGACATTGGCCGAGATGACAGGCAGAATCCGTGACCAACGAAAGGAGACGGTGGAAGAAGACTGGAGAAAATTTAAAAGTTACCTGAAGGACTATTACAAACTTAATGAATGTTAAAAATGTCGTGGTTTTCAGAAACAAGGGGGTACAGGGATATATGGTTAGAAGATAGAAAAGGACTAAGTTGACAGAGATTTGAAAGCAATAATTGGGAGTTGCTAGTTGAAGTATGGACATTGGGATGCAGAGAGGGGGGGTATGGGGAAGTCCAAGAAAAGAGGTTTATAAGAAAATATGTATGAAACTATGCGTGTTTGTTTGTCATTTTCATTGTTTGTTTGTCTTTTTAAAACGTTGTAAAACCAATAAAAATTTTATAAAAAAAAAAGCAAATATAAATATTTGTGTGAATAATAGAAGACTGAGCAGTCGTCTTGGCTTTTATCCTTGGAATCCAGGGACAGCCCAAGCAATAACAATTTAAATGGTATGGTGGTTTAAATGCTATCCAACTAACAAAATGGACTTGAATCCACAAAAGCTTATGC